>NC_137677.1:56894707-57047207 GCF_963989245.1 Nansenia antarctica | reverse complement strand
ACAGTATTGAGTGAGCTATTCTTATACCAATTTAGCCTTCCAATAATCTTTCAACCGGCCAGGCAACCTAACATCCCTGTCTGACATGTGAGAGAGGGGCCCCTTGCTGTGGCACAGCCAGCTCGGGGACGTTGTTAAGACAGGCATTGTGGAGTGGCGTGATGGAGCCAGGTCGGCGGTGCGGTGCCTTTTCACTCCGCCTTGGGGGGTCCTCCCACTCACAGAAGAGACATCCTGGCTCCCTATTGGTCTGTCAGATGACAACATTTTAGCTGAAGTGGTCTTGACAGTCAGACACAAGCTCCAGGGTAAAGTTGCCCCTTGGCACGGATCATCTTGCCCTACCCAAATTGTTGATGTAACTCGTGGATCCTTTTGCCTTTATTACTAATGACTGTCAGCTGTTGAGATTATAGAGTTGACTTGCCTTCAGGTAGGGCAATGTGGAGTCTTTGTTGGGTACAAAGGCAGGCTTAGGACAGGCCAGCCAATGCCAGCTGCTTTGGAAATTCAATACTTTCTCTATGTGTGTATGTGTGTTACAAAGACCTGTGAATAGTAAATGGACTGCACTTATATAGCACCTTATTCCAAAGCGCTTTACAATGGCCTCTCATTCACCCACTCACACACCAATGGCGGCAAGCTACCATGCAAGGTGCCAGCGCGCTCATTGGGAGCAATTTGGGGTTCAACGTCATGCCCAAGGACACCTCGACACGTGGCCATCCGGGGATTGTACCGCCGACCTTGGGATCATTAGACGCCGGCTCTACCTCCTGAGCCACAGCCGCCCCACCTGTATTGTCCGTCTTCGCCTGCCAGCCATGCCAGTGTTGGGCTCTGTTGGTGAACCTATAACATGTGACAGCGGTTAGCTGTTCACAGCAATGGAAAATGGTATGGATTCATAGGCATTGATTTTTATTCCAACCTCATCTCTGAATTGAAAGCCACAGGGGGATGTATGCTAATATTGACAATGGCAACAGGAGGCTTTAGGGCTCTCTGCTTTGCTATATGGGAATTGAAATTATGCAGAATGCATAGACCAGAGGTCATAGCAGTTATGGGCTGGTGTGTGTCAACATGGGAGGTGTGTCCAGCAGGACCAATAGCGTTCCATATGATGGAAGTATGAGAAATGAAAAGCACACATTTTCCACATTTTCCAGTAATGGAAGAACCGATGGGGTTGACATGACGGTCTGGCCATGAAGTGTATGTGTGTGTCAACTGGAGTGGAAGGTACAGTATGTGATTAATCACAGCCATTTGATTTTATAGTGAACTATCCCTTTAACTGACGGTATGGGACTTCTAGGTGACCCTAGTCCTCAGCAAAGACACCAAGCACGACATTGACAGGAAGATGTGCATTAAGAGGTGTCGCTGGTCACCGGTCAGGTGTTTCCCCAGGGGCCCACAGCGCTGCGACAGGATCATCTCCGTGAGCAGGAAAGGAGCGGGTCAGAGGCCGGGTTACCGTGGAGAGACCGGAGCTGTCCGTGCTCCGGCTGCAGACGAGATGGGCTTGGACTGCAGGGTCTGAGATGAATAACAGAGTTTCGGGGGGCGCGGTGTTCTTACACCTCTCATCCGGCAGCAGCGGCCTAGCTGCCAGCCTACCTGTCAGCACCTTAAATACCTCTCTAACCGCTCTGTCACAACCACTCTCTCCCCACTCCACCACCTTACCGCCCCAGACAACACTATGACACTGTATCCAAAGGCTGGGCGGGGTACACACAATACGTCGTCACCCACCCCCTACGCTTTCTCCTTGTTAAATGCTGCTTAATCGGGTCTGTATTCTGCCCTTTCACGAGGGAAAATATACGCTGTGATGATAACAAAGGTGGATAATGAGTGGGATACAGATCAAAGGCTCTCTAACCCAGGCCAGGTGCAGCGCTCCTAGACTATTGCTTTTATGTGCCTGTTCAAACGGTTGCCTATCTGCAGACAACAGGCCTACATACACACTGGGTTTCTTTTAAATGGATGATTTTCCCTAGATTATTAAAACGTTTTTTTTAGTTTTTTTTTTAATAGGCTATTCATGTATGAAATGTTTATTGAATGTATTCGCCTCAATCCATGTACCGTACACTCTGTGAGCACTGCGGAGAATCTTTCAAATGATGTTAGTCAATGTGAAAGCCAGACAGTACGAGTCTATTGGATGTGCGATGACCTTTCGTTTTGTAATGATGAACGTAACGGGACCACAGAAGAACAACAGTGCTCTTTCTGAGAACCGCTCCCTCTGCATTGTGGGTGTCGGATGCTGATCCCTGGTGACAGCTGTTGCAAGTGGAAGGTGTGGCAGTGGGGGTCTTCAACAATCGCTAGCTCTCACTCACCTCGTATTCAGTCCTGCAGACACTCTGTCGCCTCTGTATAGCTTCACCACTGACAGAACCCATTATAGACTGTGCGGGAGCAGCAGAGAGAGGTGTCACACCTCACATCAAAGGTGGCTCGTGGAAAGAAAGAGCTGAATGAAATTGTGAAAAACACTGAACTAAACAGACAGAAGTTCTACCACAGTGGGTAGGGAAAAGATGGTGATTCCAAAGCAACCAATTCATCAAATTAATTATGTACAATAAACCCGACAACAGATTCCACCGACCTTGGGTGTGTGGTCATTAAACGATTCATTCATTCATTCATTCATTCATTCAATAGCTTGTGCCATTATCAGCAATAACTTGGTGTAAATGTCTTGTACATCTACTAATCAGTCTCTGACATCTGTTTTGATGGGTTTTTGCCCACTCCTCCTTACAGAACTCAGCCAATTAATTGAAGTTTGTCTGGCATGAACTGCCCACTTCAGGTCCTGCCACAGCATTTCGATTGGAATTAGGTCACTTTGACTTCTTGGTTTGGTTCTTTTATGACAGCAGAGGCTTCTTTCTAGCAATCCTCCCATGAATGCTATTTCGATTCAGTGTTATTCTTATTGTTGAAGCATGCACATTTACCTGAAATGCAGCAAGGGAGGTCTGCAAATCTCGAGATGTGATGTTTGGGTTGGCTTTTTACCTTTTCTTGTAGCTCTTGGGAATATTTTGGAAGGGCGTCCACTCGCCAGTTGTTGTCATGTTAAATGCTCTCCATTTGTAAATTATTTGCCTCGCAGTGGACTCATGGAGCTCAAATCTTCTTGAGATGATTTTCTAGCCTTCCCCAGACTGATGTGCTCTCACTACCCTCTTCCTGATATCGTCTGAGATCTCCTTTCCTCTCGGCATGGTGTGTTTTGCATTCAACTGTATGGTTAACACAATACTGACCAGTTTTCTTATCTCTATTGATCAGAGTCCTGCCCAAGCTCTTTCTTAGAGATCTCTCCATTGTCTCCATTGGTTCATTAGGGTACCCAATTATTTACCCACCTGATTCTACTTACCTACCTCAAAGTTTGAGAAGCACAATATTTTTTATTGGCTGTTCTGCCAAGTCTTTTGTTGTTTCTTTCTAAGCATGTTGTTTGTCATGTTAAATGGCTGAGAGAGCACACAAGCAGCTTTTGAAGTGGGTGATTGTGGCTGTGAGTGATTGACCCTCTATCTGTGTTTCAGATGATATCATTTGCAGTGGCATATCTCTCTCTCTCTCTCTCTCTCTCTCTCACTCCCTCTTCCCCTCACTCACTCTTATTATTTCTGTCTCTCTCTGTGTGTGTGTGTGTGTGTGTGTGTGTGTGTGTGTGTGTGTGTGTGCGTGTGTGTGTGTGTGTGTGTGTGTCCCTCAAACCTGCACTGTAAAGATCTCCCTATATTGTCGTCATAAACCTTTCAAAACACGGCCGACACACTCTCAATCATATTCATGATACAGGAAGTGTAATAAATCAATGTCATGCCAACACGTCCATGTGGAGCTGAACTCCATCATGCTTCTCATTGGATGCCGGTGATAGACTCTGGTGCATTTGTCTCAATATCAATGAACAGAATGGCTTCCCTACATAGAAGCATCTAGAAGAACATTCAGAGACCTCTAGCCTGCCTACAACGGTAGCAGGTAATTACAATTTCACGTGAGTACCAGTAGCTCTGCCGACCACTGTCTAATATCCGACTGACCATTGTTACTATGAGATAGAGGGTCATCTACTGTATTTACCTTACATCAGTATTGTTTCGTTTGCTCACACCCCCTTGACTGCATTAGCTTTCTTGCATACACTTACAATAATATTGTATAACTTTCTTTGGAAAATATAAAGTTTGATCGCTAAACTATATATTGTGTATCCTCCTCACCGCCTCCTCCATTTCTGTGTATGCCTTGTATTTGCTTGTCTTCGAATGCATGATTTGTAATGATGTTGTCAATGTAAGTGGCTGCCTGGCTGCATGGTTTAAATGGTGGTGCACCCACATTCAAAGCCAGGCGATAATGAAACCTACCATACACCTGCAGACTGCTTCCAGCATAGTGAGAAGCCATTTGAGGAAGTTCAATAAGTCATGACCTGTAGATGTATCATGAGGCACTCAGACTAACTTTCGTGTACCGTGACAGAGGTAGGTAGCAGGCCATTAAGAATGAATTACCAAGGTAGGGACAGCAATCCTTGGAGCTCTTAAACACGAGTCTTTGCTCAACTGCCAAATCAGATTAGAGCTTTTATACCATAGTCTTTGTACCATTATGTGCATGCATGTTTGATACCATTCCTCATTCCATTCTATGCATTATAATGAGCCTGTATATAATGAGCCTGTATATTGATTTCTACCTCCACTAGCCTCCACCAGCCTCCACTGATTACAATAAGCCTGTCCTCTGATTTCTACCTCCACCACCCTCCATCCTCCCCACCAGCCTCCAGTCTCCATCCTCCTCCAGCCTCCAGTCTCCATCCTCCTCCAGCCTCTCCTGGTGTACATTGGCAGTGTCTCCTTTAAGATTTCCTATCACTCCCATATTCCCTGGCCTTATTCTCATTCACGAAATAACATCATATTCTCCCTTGCAATAATTTTGTCTTGCGCACTTGCGTACATGATTAAATGAAGATATTCATGATTTGGGAGCAGTATGGCGCCGTAGCAATTGAGTCTGAGATCTCATCATGACTTTATCTGAGCTGTATAAAGACACCTATTTACTCATATAAGATGTAATGCATTTTTCATCCGAATGACCTGCTACTTTTCTGGGGTTTACAGCTGGCTGAGAGATGGGGTTTGGGTAAATGTGACCACTCTCAAAATCAGACAGAACACTGAGGTGAAACAACCTCATAACGGCTATGATGAAAACATCAGAATGAATCCAAGATTGTGCCTTTAATTGACCGAATATGGAAGTCCAGAGCAGAGGTGGTCTGTTCGCTATGTTTCTTCTGATGTACAGTACGGAATGCAAATTGATGTTGTCTAAGGGGGGGTTCGGTTCGCCAAAGGTTGCTCATTCCGTGTCCAGTGGCTGAGTGCAGATGACAGATGGGGAGCACTGGAGTGCACTGGAGAGCCAGCCAGCCAGGACACCATTGGTAGTCAGCCAGGTCCGATCTGTCACTGGAGATTTCAATGGCCATATCTGAAGTGAACAGAACTCATCATTGTAACATTGCTCATCCAGGGGTTCATTGGTTGGGGCAGATCGGGGAAAAAACACAAAACCGTTATCACAGATCATACATATTTTCCCTAGAGGAGAGGTGTTTTCTGTGAAAAATGACTTCTATAGTCAGCCACATCTGCAGTAATGTTTCACACTGTGGAGATCTGAGCATTTTTTGAATAGAAAAACAAATCTTCCTTCCTTCCTTCCTTATCTTTATGATGTCATGCTCTACCTGTTAAGGAGGATGGCAGTCCACTGGTAGCCCAAGAAGAGGAACAGCATCACTGCCATTGAGGCGGCTGTCAACATGCAGTGAAGCAAGCTCCGGGCATATGCATCCAAAAAGAGACCTTTTAAACCACTTGATACAAATGTTTCCAATACATCTGAGTCATGCTGACAGCTCTGAAGGCAACAGAGAGCAGGCAAGGCAAGACAAGGCAAGGCAAGTTTATTTGTATAGCACATTTCATACAACAGGGGCAATTCAAAGTGCTTTACATACATTATTTAAAAATACAGAAAGAGCAGCATAGTAAGAAAATAAAAATTACAATGAATAAAAGCAAATATAAGAAGTAAATAGATAAAACATTTAAGACAATAGCAAAAAAGACATTGATGGAAGTGTTTGTGTTTAATCATCATAGTCTTTAGCTTAGATTTAAATATTTTAAGGGTTTGGGCCTGTTTGATTTCTTCAGGGAGTTTGTTCCAGGAGCATGCAGCAGCAGCGTGACTGAAAGCTGCTGCAAAACCGTGTTTTGTTTTTACTGTTGGAATTATTAGCTGATTAGCCTCAGCTGACTTTAGGGATCTTGCAAGGGAATATAGGGTGGGAGGAGATCTGATATGTATTTTGGTCCAAGACCATTTTGTGATTTGTATGTAATATGGAAAGATGTCCATGATCTGTCCAAATAACAGACATCTCAGCTTTGTCATTATTGGGGGGGAAAAGAGAGAAAAGAAACCAGAACAAAATGTCTTCTAACCGTTTCAAGTGTAAAGGTTATGTTATTATGTGTTGGAGAACGTTTAAGCACAATATGGGGTCAGAGAAGACCTCTCAAGAGAGGGTACATATAACACTGTAAGTCCAACTAGTTCAAGTGTACCTGTATACCACCCACAAAACAACAATGGTCTTATAATATTTGAACGAGTTGACACTGCTTAGATGCAGGAACACAGATGATCAAATATACATGAGGTATAAACAGCAGAAAGACAAGGGTCAGGTGCACTGAGACAAGTAGTAGCTAAATAATGCATGTTCCTATTAAACACCTTGCTGTTTGATGAGGACTGTCCTCAAACGCAGCATCCATAATTCATAGCCATCACTGCAGGCAAAGACCTAAAAGTGGATTGCAATTTCATACAAAAGCGAATTGGAACTTTTCTGTTTAGTCATTGCAGGCTTAGTTTTTAGATTAATATCTGATATGATGATATCCGGCATTTTCCTTCAGATTTGACCAGATCTATAATTAGTGTAGATACTGACAGTTGTATTTTGAATCCTTGGTCAGGAGAGGACAGTTTATTATAGGTCAACACATCTGTAGTTACACTCTGTACAATGTGGAGGAGGGGAGGGTGTAACTTGAAATTAGTCATGGAAAACCTGTTCGACCTACATGTAAACAGTGCGCCGATGTTCCCTGAAAGAATATAAACTCCTCTCTTTATCAGTGTTTATGCAGAATAAACACCATATGCATTAAATCATCGGGACGCCTCACAGTGGAATTCAAAAAGGCTTTTTGAAAGTTTATCTGGGGCGTAACAGTCATTGGGGGCTTTGAGCGAATACTAAGCAAAGAGGCTTGACTTTGAACTGCAGCTGTGCTGTAAATTGTTTCTGGTACAGATTTTCACAGTTAGCTACTTTGTTAGAAGAAAAAAAAGTCATCTCAAAGCAGAGAAATAGTTCATTGTCAGTGATGAGATTATGATAAAGCTGAAAACTAACTGGTACAGAGCTGAAGATCAGTATGGTCGGTCGATAAAGCCACAACACTCTTACAGCAGGATTGAAATGGATTTCAGGATCAATATTACATCATCGACACTATATACCGGTAGCTGAATTCTTTTTAAAGCAACATGCCCTAACAATAGTTGTGTGTGACTAGAGTGAGGAATGAACATGTTTAGTATCGATGGCCTACCAACTGTTTTCTCTCCACAACAGTGTGACGTGCTGAAATGAAGGAAACCTTTTATCAAAATGGAATTATGGCAGAACCTCAGAATCTCATAGGAGACATGAAAAGGGAAATGTGATATAAACGTATTTTCAATGGATGACAATTTCATTTATTTTATGATTATTGTGTACACACACTGTACGTCAATCATGATTATCATATTCAATTCCCTCCTGCAACAGTTGGTTTGATGTGAATTTCATTGTTAAATCATTTATTTTTTAAAGAACAAATCGGTTTAATATTCCAACAACAACAACAAGGACTTTAGATTATGACAGCATGTACCGGTACACAAAAAGGATTATGACTTTACAAATGTAGAGAGGGGCCATATTGTTTCGATTTTAAATCCCTTTGATATTTTCAGTGGGAAACAATCAGCGACGCAGGAGGGCTGTGACTCATCTTGGGGCTGGGACCCAGCTGAGATGACGAGGAGTAATGAAATTATCCTCCAAAACCGGTCCGCAGGGATTTATCACAGAGTGTACCGCACGATTACTGATGTTGGTGTCTGGAGAGAAATCAGCGCAGGAGATATTACCCAGCGCCTATATGTGAGACTGACTATCCTTTCTCCCTGGCAGGAGAGTGCCTTTGTTTCTCTCTCTCCAGCCAGAACTGTGAGAGGGGAGTAGATGATCTGACCGTTTCAAAAGACACCCACCCACCCAGGGCCAGTTAGGTACAGGGAGGAAGTGAACAGGAGAGATGATTGTGGCTGCCATGCTGAAATCTGGAGCTGTCGGTGGCGATCCAGATCATCAACTCGAACTCATCCACCGACCAGGAGAGCTCTGAGCCAATCAGCTGAGAACAGGGCCTTTTTTTGCCCCATAATCAACACCCTGGAGATACCTCGTCCTTACAGCACAAGTCACACACAGTCTAGCACGGCTTTGAAACTGTAGGCTACACCGCTGTTCATGCCACTGGGGATGTAAAATGGGGACACATTGGTTTAGTAGTGTATATGTGTCAATCGTCAATCCGTAGCTGCAGCGCCTCATGGAAATATCTTTGACGAGATTACCACGAAGCGATAATCCTTAATGCAATTCACATACAGTACTGCACTGCCACAAACTCACGTTTTTGGAATAGACATTTTGTGCTGCGGAATAACCATACTTAATTATAACAACCCCACCCACCCACCCACCAGTGTTTTGAAGCACAAACCCAGCCAGAGATCCCAGGCTGATAAAGCATAACAGCTCAGCTCTGGACGAGTATCAGTTTGCTGATAGTAAGACAGCCTAGGGGCATAGATTACTGTCTGTGACTTTCATCCTCTCAATCTCTTCATTCATTGAAGTTTGAATCTGCCACATGATCTGTCAGTCAACCAGGACAGTGCCAAGAGCGGCAGAGGATACCTCCGGTCATGTGGTTATGTGTGTTCATGTCCATGGGATAGTTATGTGCAATGTGTATGTTTTTTTTGACACTGCTGTATTGAGCTGTACCCGAAAACAAATTCCACCGACCTAGGTCGTGTGGTCATTAAACGATTCATTCATTCATTCATTCATATCTCCCTGTATTTTACATTCTGTACTGTTATGAACGTATCCTCATCTATCGAGTCGAATGGTTGAATGATCCTCTAGTAATAATTACTACAGGTGACAAATTCTAATTTTGTTTGATTATGTACTGTAAAGAAGAGAGAAAAGTAGTTCTGATCTCCAGTTGCTGCATTACCCCAAAGCTACTTGTACTTTGGATTTGTGGTTGAGTACACTGGGGCTCTACCAATCCCAAGTTTATTTTAAAACTTTACATATCTTGCCTGAATTAGTTTCTGAGCGTCAAATATTTCTTAAAAGGTATTATATCCAAGCATGATAACCATCCATTTGCTCAGAGACACTGCTGCAGTGGTACTGCTGCAGACAAACAAATTGTTCTCTGCTGGATATTAAACTGCCAAAACATTTTCCTGGGAGCGATTCGCAGCACTCATTAATGAAACTATCATACTGTGCTGAAGAAAAAAAGTTCAATATCATATCCGGAAAATTATACAGCCTGCTGTTTTGACCTAAATCATACATTTCAACAAAGTGGCGGCATCATTATATTCTAGTCAGAATAATGTGACTCCAATGAGACTATCAATGAAACTTGTGTGTTTTAACATATTTTTAAAAAATATTACAGGAAAATAGCCATAGCTACTTTACAGGAACTAGTTAATGAAATACTGTTGGGGCACACCTACAGTAAACTAAATTAGATTATGGTTTTTGATGCATTTACAGCAAATGTGTTTGCTATACTTATTTCACTAAGGGGCAAAATGGAGCAAATCGCTTGCTACACATTTTTTAACAGAAACCATTAAAATTGGTACGAAATGCAACTGATTTGCTCATGAGCTATAATTGGAAACTCAGACAGCTCATCTCTAATTAGCTATTTGGTGTGATCCCCCATACAAACACAACCGTTCAAAGAGGGCTAGAAATAGATCTGGAAAACAGCTGCCCTGTCAACAATCAACCCAGTTGATCTGGTTTAAAGGGACGCTTATGCCCCAGTTATACTGAATATTAAGAAATTACCATGATGCTGTCATTAAACTGAATGGAAGAAGATCAAATCTGAATGACAGAATGAAAGGACCAAATATAGACTCGACATTGATCTTAATCAGGCGTTAGTCATTCAATAGAGTGACACTTAACATACGTACAAGTCCGTTATCACCACCATCTACTCATACCACTAACTTATTCAGGGTAATCTAATCAGCCACATCTCAATGGCACCTGACCATGTAACACTAATGTGCAACACTTCATTGAGTTAGGCATTATTGTGTTGGATGTGTCCTCGTGGTCAACTACATTGGCACTTACAAATGCATTACAAATTACATTATTCAAGCTCAGTCAGGAACACTCAAGTCTCAAGTTTAACCATTTATTAAATCTAAAATTGTTATGCAATTACGTTTGGTGTATTTGGATGGCTGGAATCTCTTTCGAGAGCTCCGTGCCTGGGAGTTCTAAACCACTACAACACATACTGTGTACATGTATATATTACACTGATAAGATACAATAGATACAGATAGAGCAGGGTCAAAGCAGGTGGAGGTTGGGGGTGGTGGTGGGGACAATAACAATACACTCTCATAGCATAGTAATGACCAACTGTACCAGCAACAGTATTGTAGGCTACACAGAGATGTATAGACTGACCACTTAAATAGGCCCCCCATATCAACATAGAACATGTGATTGGGTCAGGTCACCTGGCAGACAGCTGGCACTGACTCACAGTGTCCTGCCTGAACTAAGCTCGCTCCATTTATTTGTGCTTTGGGGTCTTCAAGAGAGGACACACTGGCGATGTTTCCCTGACTGACTAGTGTATAACAAAAAGGTTTTTGAATAAAGAACATTATGCAAAAACATTTGGATATTGTTATGTGTCTACCCCGTCTCTCCCTGCCATGCAAGTGTAATTGATAGGTGAGATAGAGACTGGGCTGGGACTTTGGGTCAGTGACGCAGCCTTGAGTATACACTGCTGCGGCCCATCAATCATAACAGATCATTATGGGACCTTGTCAAATGCGATTCACTAAACTGTGATGAGTCCGAGGATTGATTTGTCCCCAGGAAGGAAGCGTTTTGGGAGGAAGTGAGACGACTGAGGACAATTTAACTCCACACTATAGAGCGCAGGTGGCCAATCAGACGGCGGCAGATTGCTCAGTGGCTTCACCGGGTTGACAAGACAAGCCATTTCTGGAGGCACTGCTTTCCCCCTGGGGAGCTGGTGACCAGGTGAGCCAGGAGGAGCACAACAACAGATGCTTTCACTGAAGGGAGAGAGGATGCCAAAAAGAATTGTCTATAGTTCACTGACAAACTTCCCAATCTGACAGAAAATTTCATGTCGAAGTCACAGGATGCTAATTATAGCAATTACAAATCATACAAATTATTCCAGTAATGTTTAAGAACACCCATATATATAGCATGTCTTTAGATATTAAAATATTTAAAAACTACAAAAAAAACAACAACATAAGCCTCTCACCTGAGAGAGAATGACTGACGACATGGCTGATCATTTAATACCATACACTCTTAGAACTAACAGTAGATACAGAACCAAAAAAGGTACCATGCTTTGATACATACGTACAAGCACCACAAGTGCTATTATTTAGAACCATTTGACCTCATCCTTATGAAAGAACCATATGGGGTGATTCTAAATAGAACTAATTACGTTGCCATTTATGAATCTTGGTGTACTGTAGAACCTTTGTATGTCTAAATAAAACCTTAGATGGTTCTATTTGATAAACTAAAGAACTTAAATGGTTATATTTTATAGTCTAAGGAACCGTAATTGTTCTATTTTGTGGATATTTTATTTGTTACTAGTAGGAGTAGTAGCCTAGCTTCAGGAAGACCACAGCATATCTCAAAGTTAAAAACGTCAAGATACCTCAAAGGTGAATAGCCTTGAAGGACAATTTCAATTACAAGAAGTGGAGGGTTGGTGGAGGGTCTATAGACTTCCACACACTTCACCACACCATTGGGGGCCGTATGAATTACCCCAAGAAAGCACATGCATGAACATGAGCACAGATGTAATACAGTTAGAATCAAACAAGGATCTTTATGTTGTAACATCTCACAAGCCAATGTAACTGATATTGGTTCGTGCTTGATTTTGACTGGATTGCATCTGTGCTCATGTTAATGTGACATCCCAACTTGAAACAGTGCTGCATTGAACGAGATGGGTAAAAAGGTTCCACCTCTTTGATGAAAAGGTTCCAAAACACACCAGTTTCATGAAAATGTTCCAGAAAGCAATTGGATGGCCATGAAAAACCTCCAGGGCTTCTCTAAATCCACGTTTTAGTTACATCACAGACTCATCAAAAGGATAAAAAGTGTTAAGCACATTCAATCAACATCATAAAAGACCCTGCTCATGATAGTGGTAATTTGCTCAGCATTACAAGACACAACCTCTGACAAAGTGCTGTCACAAATTATCTTTTAATGTACCATGGTAATTTGACGCAATTTGCTTAATTTCATTATTGGAACATGCTTATGAGAAAGATAAAAGTTAAAACATTGCAATTTAGGGTATGTTTAAAAAAAAGAGAAGAAAACCGAAAAACTACTGTGGCCATGCATGTCTCAAATTAACCCTGGAAATGCAGGAATGAAAATAATTCAATCAAAAAGAAAACTTCAATTACAAGAACAACAACAATTTATTCCAATAAACAAGATACATTACTGTCTTCATATCTCCACCGTCCATCCATGCACTTTACCATTAACAATTAACATTATTAACATTATTTTCATTATGTACACGTTCAATAGGAAACGCAGTTTTCTATACACATTGTTTAAATCGTTGTATCAAATGTATGTAAAAACACATACAATAATAGTGATGTTCAACATTCATTTGTCCCCCGTTGCTTCAGCAATTTGAGACAGTATATATTTTCTTTTTACAGTAAAAAGGGACATTGTCTTGTCGCATTCGCATGACAATTACTATATGACAATTAGAGTGCTCCAATACTATTCAAATGACATTAGTGTTTTTAGTGTTAACATGGAGTAGCCTAAGGACTAATAACGATTACTTCATGGAAATGTAATTGTCCTTTATATTTCAGCCACAGAGATATGAGGCTATACCACAGAGAAAAAAATATGAACGAACACCTGGACGTCAGTCACCTGCTGTGTCCAAATACCACATTGGTGCTATCTGTCCAAATACCACATCGGTGCTATCTGTATCTGTCCGTTTGTTTGATACTTTGGCACTTTAGTCTCTTTGCTGTTGCTGAAAAGCGGGCTCATCGTCGGGGCGTCAGTAACATAAGTATCGGACAGTCAATTTGACAACTCCCCAAAAAGCTGTCTAAGTCTCTTAATAAGCTCCAACAATAACTGCCTCCACTTCTTTGGACGGTCTTCTGTCCGTAACCAAAAAGTTGATCATTCCCTCTGACTTGATGAGAAGATTGCAGCCCAAAAAGAATATCCCGAAAACCACCGTGAGCGACAAGACGCACATAACCGCTATCTGGACCACTCTCATGATGAAGAGACTTCTCTCGTCCGGAGTCGTCGCGGCCACGAAGCCGTTATCAGTCACCACGGAGGAAAAGTTGCAGCAAAATATCTCCTCGGTCCTGTTTAAGAGTCCACCGTCCGTTTGGTTTATAAAAGCCGTTAGATTCATCTCCACTTTTCAACTTTCACTTGTCACCACGAATGAGAGTGAGAAAAAAAAACTTGTCTACTTGTCTGACAAATTCCAGACAAGTGTAGAAAAAATATGTATGTTGAGCGACAGGAGATACAAAGGTACCTTAAAAAAAGCTCTTATGAGGTGCATGAACTTGCGTTGGCATCGCATTACTAGAGGTCTCCAAGTGTCTCCTCCTGTCCAAGCCTGGAGTGCAGCGCATGTACGGGGGTGTAGCCACCCTGGGTTATTATACCTGGGTGGGTGAAACCATTCCAGGACGGACAGGAGACCGTTATTTTTTCCAAGAGCGCACAGCAACAGCGCCGCCATGAGGCCAATCCATGAACCATGGACGTAATTGATGGACAAACTAAAATGGGCCCATGGCATGTACGTCACTCACGGTACAATTTAAAACATGCAATCAAGTAAAGACTTGGAATTCATATTGATTTTAAATTGTTTGTGTTGCATCTCCAAAAACCCTCATTACTAAAAAGGACTATAGGCTACAGCCTTTCTCGCACTGTCGCTTCTAATGACATGATCGATGTTGACTGATGTGGCCGCTGCGCGCACTCTGGAACCAGGGGAGTAACGCTCTCATTCCATACAGTTTGGATTACAATCAATACTCTCACTGACATCTAGTGGATATCATGGATGCATCTGAAATTCACGTGTTGACTACACACCTGCAACACGGCCTATTGAGTCATTTAAAACAAAAAGGCCAGTATTGTGCATTTGCCTTTGCAATGTAGCGTAGGCCTAAATTGCAAATTGCAGTTCATCAATCATTTAGATTGAGGAGATAATGTGTATTGGTCCCTAAATAATCTGCGCAAAGTTGTTTGAATAATGAATAGTGATGTGAAGCGTCATCTTTTTTTGGTAGAGAATGCATGATCATCAGAGTTCAATTAGAGTCATTCTAATTATGTGGCACAGTATACACGGTATTGAATACTGAAAGGGAATTTATTTTGCTCATTGAGTCATACTAATTTATTATACCACCTTGGCATGAGGCCATTCCTGATTTCCTTAACTCTGATCCGGCACCAGATGGCAGTGTTGCATAACAGTACATAGGGCCTACAGTTCTGGGACAGTTTGGTAACAAAAACTCTACCCACAGACTGACGTATCGGACGATAAACCGTCTGTTCCAGTTGTGGATCAACACCTCTAGATGTCTCAGCATTCATGCAATATATCTGGAGGTAGAGAAGCCTTCCACCCTTCCACCCCCAATCATTTTTTATCAGTTTGATCATCTAATTGTTGTCTTATTGTACAACTTGTAAGTCATTCAATGTTGCATATCAACAGCACACCATTGCAAGATTGAACGCACTCACTTTGCCAGACTCAATGGTGGGGCGTAGCATATGGCGAGAAGAAAAAAAACCAAACCAATATCTATGAAGCTTGTATACTCAGCCACTTGTAGGGTTGCCTTTGCTTCTGTGATCAAGGAGGGAGATTAAGTCAAACGCCAAATAAATGCCTTATTGCTACAAGGTGCCTTAATAAACCTTCTCTAAATCTGTCCATCATAGAACTTGTGATATCCTACGATTTAATCGTTGTGACAAGCGGGATTCAAACTTGGGTTTGACACATTTCTTCTCACAAGACCCCCAAAATCAAAGAGGATATATTCATGCTTTCAGGCAGGGCTACAGTCTACCTCACCACAAGATTCCAAATAATTTCGGTAACATTCAACTCCCTCTGACCTCTTCCAAGTGTTTCAGGTGGATTCAAACCCGGGTCATGTGGAAGACCCTCAAATCGAATAAAATTAAAACATTTATTTGTTACGTAGGCCTACATCGCATACAGCAATTGACATAGTGAAATGCGTTGGGATCTTGCTCCTCGCTCAACAACAACAACAACAACAACAACAACAACAACAACAACAACAACAACAACAACAGTCGAAAAATCAACAAGTCAACAATGCCCTAGCATCTACTGTAGGCCTAGGCTACTATTGTTTTGGGCCAAGAGGACAACGTCAAGGTCAGAGGGCAACATATGGGAGTAATGGCGCTTTTCCACTACAGGGCCCCGGGCTGGCCCTGTAGTGGAAAAGCGCCATAATTGTCTCAGGCAGGGTTACTTCATAACAAGAGCGTTAATTGATATCACCTCCGATACATTGGCGTAAAAGTAAATGCCAATTTTACTACGAGTGAAGGGGGAATACTGCAGCCGACCTCTGAGGGGTTTTCATTTCATGATACAAGATATGCAGCTTGTCGCCATGTTACAAGGCATATCACACCACATGCCCTCCCAATTCAGGTGTAGCTTGCTTCATAAAACATTATCTTATTTATGCATTTCAAGGACATGCTTGGTAGTAGCCTACTCTCAGATTTCCCAAAAGATACAAATCTCAAAGAAATCAGCATTGTGGTTGGATCCAGTTCGATTTGTAATAGTCTCTACATGTTCATGGTAAAACAAAAATAATGACATATTTCATTAGGACTTTTTAAAATGTATTTTTAATTATATATTATAGAAAATATATGTATTTTAATTGTATTATATTTGTGTCTATTTTGTATATGTATAGTATTCTATTATTCTATTATAGTAGCGCGCAGGCAAGTGTGCTACTGTTTCCAATACGTTGATCGACACGGAAAGAACTACATTAACCAGACGCCCTTGTCTTGATGCCCCACATTTCAGCAGGATTTTATGATCGACACAATTTACAGCCAATCACAGAGCAGAACAGGACATTTGCTTGCAGGCCTAACTGTGTTCACGTTAGATTGTACCAGAATATTTCGGTTCTCCGTTACCGTTATTCATACATTATTTTTCCGAGAACAGCTGGATGCATTTACATGCAATGTTGCGTTAGTGATCAATAATTACAATTGCAAAGAGAGAGAATGCCGTGGAATCAAGTCGGTTACAATGTGTCGCTTTTGCACGTCGGGACGATTGTAATTCTGAAGAGGGACGAATAGTCTTGCAAGGAGTATCAGGGAAGCAATATTATTATTATTATATTGCATAGAGACGTGCAATTATGCTCTTCGTCCAGACACAGCTTTCCCATCTGCAGAACCTGTGGGTTGATTGCTGCATACTTTGATTTGATTAGAATTATATTCTAATAACCAATTCGATGTGAACAATTTGAAAGGTGTAATATTTCAACTGCGTTAGTGTCGTTAACCCTATGCAACACGTTGCTTGACAAGCCAAGACTTCCAGCGGGTCATTGATTCACAGAATACATCTTTTTCTGTAAGTATTGAGCAAAGATTTGAATTCATATGATATGCAGACATTCCAGAATGACATGTTTTTCAGAATTTTAGCCAGCGAAATGCTTCTGGTGACAGGGTTTTCGTGGATAGATCCAATCCAATCCAATAGTATCCAGTGTTCTACATGAGTTATTATGACTATAACTTTACAGCGCAATTTGATATTGAATAGTTATTTAGTTAGTTAACAATGATTACTTGATTGTTCCCTTGCCGAATGCATTGAGTGTTGCATGACTGTGTCAAGCTGTGTGTTCAAATCTAACCCTGTCCTTCTGCAGCTGTGCATGCATCAGTATTTTATTTATTTTATTTAACCTTTATTTAACCAGATAGGTCAGTTGAGAACCAATTCTCATCAATTTTCATCTCATCTACAGTGTAGTAGTACAGTGACTGAATAGCCTGATCTGTGAATGTCAGATTGATGAAATTCAGTCAATTAATTGTGGTAGCTGGCAGAGATATTTGACTGTGTGGTCTGAACAGTGATATTGATACCCTGATGATGAGTACTGTAGGTTCTCAAGTACGTCAATGACCATTGCCAGTCTTACCTTCAGTGTTTCTTCACACCAGTCAAGATGAATACTCTAAGATTGTGTTCAGGTGGATTCAGTATTTGATTCTGTCTGGAGCTGACTGATGAAGTGTGTTTACTTTCCAACATAGGCTTGCCTTGCACAGTCTCACAATTTCCAAATCTCTCGCCTGATACTCACAATGGATCTCGAATGGTTTTCACTGGACTATACTGGAATAAACCATGCCCTCTCTTGCTTACTGACTCTATGCCTGAGGTTATTGTAGTCATCAGAGCAGCCCATTGGATTGGAGTGATGAGTTTAAGAAGATCATGCACTCCAGTCCATCCTAGTGATCACTTCCTGGATGCTGGATCCTGGAGGCCCCAATTCCTCAGGCTGCTAGGGCCGATGTCATGTTTTCTGAAAACGGTGAAGGATTGTGGACTGATGGTTGAAAGATTGCAGACTTAGCCTACACTTGTGTTATGTGTGGACTTGTCTCACTAAATCAGACTCAAATGAGATTCTGGGTTCTGAGATTAGGATTAGCCTACACTTTAGGCCTACCTTATGTCTTATTGAATATCCTAAAAGGAAAGAAGTAGGCTACAGACTGCTTTCTGATGGAATTACACACATATGTGTATAACTTCATCAGTGACTTAAGAGTAAATCAAGTCAGAAGTAAGAACTCAAGAGCACCTTTTAGCTGAATTGCTGTAGGCCTATTTGTTTTTAGAGCAGCTTTGTTTGATGAGTAGAAGTTGTTGGTAACTTTATTTTACACTTAAGAAATAACTACAGTAGGTATTTTCTTATGAATTACAACATTTACTGTACCTGGTAGTCAGTTACCTATCATTTTCTAATAATTGAAGTGAATACAAGAAACTACACATTGCATTTGACTGTTTTTTTTGTTACAGCAACAGAGGTGTCAAACAAACATAGCACGTCTTCCAACACCTCCATCAAACGGTCAATAATGTCTGGTGTTTGGACAAGTGATCTGTTGAGTATCTGGGTTGTTAAGACCTTGTTGTAGTACCGCACCGCTGAACAGAGAGGAAATATTCATCCGTGCAGATGGTTGGACTAATGACCCGGCCTGCTTCAGAGGAGCCTGCGAGCACCGCCTGCCTCCAGCGTGGTTGGTGGCACCCAACCCGAACATAACTAGCTAGCTAACGCTCACCAGCAAACAGATGGCCACTGACACATCAGACATGATCAGATTGTTGAGCGGAAATTACCATAATGAAAGTGTGAGTGGTTTCCGTGCATGCTCAGATGTGAGACACTTTGATTTGGACCACATCAAAGGTGTTTTGAGAATAGATTGATTGATTTTGATGTTTTTGATTAGGTTATAGGGGGGTTTTAGGGGGGTGGTTTTTGTTATGATATACTTTAACACTGGTGTGGGACAGGTAAAGTGACAGTATTGAAGGAGTACAATATCATATGCTACTACCCAACCCTTGTGATAGATCAACAACAGTTCTCTAAAGGAGAACATTCTGTTGACTAGATTGTCCATCTGTGGGTGGCTCGGTCCATACATGTCCCGCTTCATACAGGGAACTACTTCTGAGCTGTGATCGTACTCGTAGATATGGCTGGACACAGACAGTGTTTGTTTTTGAATGAGACAGCTGCTAGTGTGTCGTCTCCCGTAATGGACAGGAGACTGGGTGCAGAAACAAGGGCAAAGCCAGCGCTGCACTGCAGAACTATGATAAGGAAATGAGATAGGTAGTCAGATCTCCCTCCAGGGATGCCTAAGGGGGTTGATTCCAGAAGCGCCACCGCCATATAAAAGGATTTTGTAAACAAATAGGCAACACACATGCATGCACACACACGCACACACACACACCAGCACACACTTGTGCGCGCGCGCGCACACACACACACACACACACACACAAACCCGCGTTTGTGTGTGTGTGTGTGTGCGCACTCACTCATGCACACACACACACACACACACACACACACACACACACACACACACACACACACAGACACACACACACACACACACACACACACACACACACACACACACACAGACACACACACACACACACACACACACACACACACACACACACCACACGCCAAGGGGGTTTCTGTTTCCAGTAGTTTTTTTGTGTGGTTATGGTCAGGTCGATAGAAACCCAATACGCTTTAAAACAGTCTAATGATATTGAATATTATTTTGTGCTCAAGACAGAAAGAACAGATAGTACAGGTTTGTGAATGTGACAGTCTTAGTGACTTAGCATTAGGCTTGTATATTGTATTTCATAGGCATTGAAAGTATAATATCTGTATCCTCTGTCTGTATTTTGATAATTCCAGTCAGTGTTGTTGTCAGATACTGTAGATTTTATGAAAAGAGCATCCGTGCACTATACTCGGTATCAATCTGTTTCATTCTCCTTCATGATAGCTGATGCTGTAGGAACCGTCGTTTCTGGCACTTCTATTGTGATTTCACATGCACACAGTTGGTCTAGCAGACAATATTGAATGCAGTTTGTTGCCTTCATAAGCCTATAATTCCCCTCAGCAGAAGTCATATTAGATAGCAAAGTGATTGTGTTTTTCATGTGGTATACTGGAGAGGCATACATTTCATTCCACTGAGGTTTCCCGTTCCACACAAATATTCTCACTGGTCTGAAATCTATCTGGCTGGTCTAGGCGAGGCACCGGCTAATACAATAGGAGGAGATGATATGCAGACTCTCTGAGGAAGGAATTAGTTCGCTCCTTTTCTTTCAAATGGAAAAATACCAAGTCACCGCCAAGAACCGTATTGCAGTGAAAATGAATGCGTAATGTACATTCTAGGGAAGGGTTGTTTGTGATTTGTTATTTGGAGGAAGCAAAGCGGATTCAGCTTCGTCTTGATTCATTTGGCTTCATTGTCATAATGTTCTCAGTCATTTCATCACTTGAATGTAAGTTTTCTTCGTCAAATAAGAGAGGGGCACACATTACATTAGGTTGTGGTATACTTGTTGAATACCAGTACTCTGTAATAAGAAAGTAATTTAATTAGCTTTGCAATTACAGTACATAGTAATGGACTTGATCTTGATGTTCCTGTTTTCTCATTACCTTATTACAAATACATGACTATGTCCTGCAACAACATTTAAATACAATGTTCATACTAGAGTAATAGCAGCGTTAGTACATAGGAATTAAGCAACCTCATGCTCCCCTGAGAGACAAAAATCAGTCCTCGGGTATTGGAACATTCCTCTAAGTGATACCATGTGTCTTTATTTTGCTCCTCTCTCTCTCTGTAGTGGGATGACGTCCTGGTGTCCCCGACGCTCCGCCGTACCCCTGCTGGCTCGTCCGCTCTCCAGACTTCCTGGTCCCTGTCAGGGGACAGACTACTGATTCCTCCTCGCTCGTCCGACCTGCTCGCCTGTCCTTCCTGACCGACGGCCACTTCACGGGGAGCCGATGCGGCGCTTTGTCTACTGTAAGGTGGTGCTGACCACCTCCTTGGTGTGGGTGCTGGTAGATGTTTTCCTGCTGCTCTACTTCAGCGAGTGTAACAGCAAATGTGATGACAGGAAGGACCGCTCACTGCTTCCCGCTCTCAGAGGTGAGGCCCGCTCCTAACTCATCTTTGGCCTGTACCATGTAGGTGCAGGTTTCACTTTACACAGTTCTGTTATCTGTTAAAGATCCAGATTCTTTATTTCATTTTTGTGGGACTGTATGTAACTCTTTCCTTTAGGTTCGTAGAAGCAGTAGGACCTTGTTCATGTGCAATTACACTGGTATTAGATTTAGAAAGCCCATCATATCGCTTGATGTGATTTAGCCAACAAGCACCACTGTAAACCCACACACCGACAAACTTGTTGTATCTGAATGGACAGTTTGGAGAAAAGAAAACTTCATCCTTGAGAACCATGTCTTGGCCCCCCTTGTTACAGCAAGCGGGTTAAGTAATGAATTACTGCCTTTGGCTATCACAAATCCTGGGTTAATCAAACTGAACCACATGGGTGTCCACCTGCCCCCCCCTCCACCACACACACACCTTTGGCAGTTCTATTCCTTACATGCCCTCCCTGGTAAGAAGGTTTACAAGTGGCATAGCTAAGCTGCTTATAGGTTAGAATGGGCCAGAAACCGCTGTCTGAAAGCTACATGGCCTGTGGATTTAATACTAATTTGATTAACAATAGTGCCTCAGGTTACAGGTACTTATGCTTTTAGATGCAATTTGTATTTGGGCACTCTGCATTGAGGTAATTTTCTGATGCTAAATATGTGTAAGCAGTTGATGGAATTAAATTGTCAAATGAGGGCTAAGTAACCATTCTGTCTGGAAAAGCCAGGCTTAGGTCTTTGGCAGTCTGTCACCCATTCACTGATTCACTGTTGCTACAAGAGGCTGGAGCCTTAAATTCATTTTGGAAATTCACCTTAAATTCATTTTGGAAATTCACCTTAAATTCATTTTGGAAATTCACCTTAAATTCATTTTGAATCGTCTTTGATTGGTTGTGTTATTTAGCTTCTGTTTGGCCTTTTCCATGTCGACCCCAGTTTATTGAACACTTGAAATATTGTTCTGTGGTGCATGTGGGTTCCACTTGATTACCGTAAGTGTTGCTGGCATTACACAGGTTGTTACATCATGGATGCATGGTCATTACACATGCTGGTGGGTGATGTGCTGTAGTCATAACAACCCCCCTGGACTTACGCTGCAGTCTGAAGCAATTATGTTAGATTTTACATGATGACTGCAAAATAAAGAATGTAGATTAGATAGAATCTGCAGCTTCTTTATGTACTGTAATTTCACTTTGATGATTCACTTTTAATTACCCATTCTATTATATATCCCCATACAAGCTTCAAAACCTTTGAATCACCATTCTGCAAATAAGGAATGGGAATCTTTGGATCAATTTCAACTCCATTACATCTAATTGGGACAAGTGGAAGATACTTCCAGCTTGTACATCATCTCGTCAATAATGGCATTTTAAAGAATGTTTGGATTCCAGGTGGAAACCATTACACCTCAGTTAAGTGCTATGCCTACCGACTTGGATATTGCATTAACTTTATAGTCAGTCTCAGTAGCCCATATGTTCATGTCATAAAACGCTAAATGTAAACATTTCCATGACGCATTCTGTGTACAGAAGGGTATGCAAGCCGTGCCAGAGGATCCATGTTTTCACAAGCCAGGTGCCGTTGTTGCCCACAGCAGGCATTCAGCAGGCTCCCTAAACAAATAATTAATGTATTTGATCAATTATATATGTACGTCCATGGTTTTGACAGGATTAACACTTCAGTCAAGTCAACACTTCAACACGGACTATCGCCACACCCATGATGAAGATCCCTAACCAAACTTTAAAAAAAGAATTAGATTATTATCTAAACAGTATGTTGAAATATGTCTAGTAGTATCAGACGATGAATGCAGACGATCTTTGAATACTGTCTGTTAAAACAAATGAATTGAAGTTTTCTCTGTCATCATTGATCACTGTACTCCATAATGCAGTAGATTAAATCTTTTTTCAGTCTAACAGTTTGCTGAACCATCTCTTCTACACCGTAACCGCCCCTCCTAAGACCTCTTCCTCTCTACCCCCTGTACAGTTTCTCTAATGTAAATCAATTTTAAAATCGTAATTCTCCCTTCTTCTAGCATTATACTACCAATGGCCCCTGGCCCTAGCATAGATTACTTGTTTTTGGATAAAGGTGTCTGCTCAATGCCAAAACTGTAAATGTAAATGATAAACACAGCATCATATTTCTGATAGGGCACTCAGACACAACATCACCTCCTCCCAAATTAGGACTGCTTAGACGAGAGGCCCCATTGAGAGCGACTGCATTTAGAACATCCAATAGATGCGATGTGTCACTGTCGTACAACACAGACAGCATTTCGATTTTAGTTTTACAAGAGAAACCTTTCAGAGTATGACGGTGCTATGATAAGTCATTTGAATCAATGTTTCAAGACTGAGACAGCTAAGGTTGCAGGAAGTCATACATTAGTGAAATCAAAAGCGAAGGATATTTATATTTCCTAGTAGTCTCAAACTTTCTAAAACATGAGATATTGAGATACGGAAGATATAAAGAAGTAAAAAAAAACATGGCTCTGATCTTTGCAGCAAGGGATTTTTGGGGAGTAAGTTTTATGCCAAATGGGTGTACAGCAAAGTAGCACACTCCCAAGTAGGGCTGAAGAACACAGTAGCACTGCGCAACTGTACTGTATTTGACTGAGTGTAAGTCTGTGCTCCTGTGATGTCCTTCTCAGCAGGGGCTGCTCCGATACATGTCTTGCCAGCTGGGCCAAACAGGAAAGCAGGAGGCAGAGAAAAGAGGGAGAAAAGTTAGACGAGCAGGAGGGTGGATGAGGGTAGCTACTAGCTAACTAGCTCTACTATACCCAATAAAACAGCCTCTAACTCTACAACTTGCAGAGACCTCGCCTCTGTTGAGTACATTTACCATGAAAATGGCTGGCGGATGTTGAAAGCCACGGTAAGATAATCAGATAATACAATCAGTGCTGCATCCGTCCTACAGATGAATGGGTTCCCCCACCTGGACTAAGCGTTTGCTGATAAGCGGGCCTTTGAGCCTCTGGTGAGGGTCAATGAGGGCAGTTTGAGTGTGGAAATCACATTTGAAAACTGTCTGGTGAAAGGCTAGGTTGTATGGGTGCTGCTCTTTTGGAAGGGTTCAATGGATTCTATTATTGTTACCTTTTGTACGAGCTACTACTGTGACTACGTCATGACTACGTCATGCATTCATAGGCTACATCTCTTAATAACCATGTCACAACTTGATCAAATTATCAGAACAAAAGTAGTCATGCATTCATAGGCTACATCTCTTAATAACCATGTCACAACTTGATCAAATGATCGGAACTAAAGTAGTGGTTTTAATAGGACGAAAATAATGTCGATTTTAAACTGTAGCTCTGTACACACCTGAGTTTGTCATTCTGAACAGGAGACTGGACTGAGAAAATCTATCTCTCTGTCTTTGCTCTGCAGTGACGCTTGAAGTAATCATATCTCTGAAGACTCATTCCCTGTGACTGTGAAGAACCTACTGTAATAGCTTTGAATCAAGCCATTGAGCAGAGCTGGGGAATTGGACTTGTGGACCCAGAGGAGTTCACTGTGTTCTTGAAGGGATTGGTCATCATTTATAATGAACGCTCTTTGTCAAGGGGGTCAGTGAGAGAGTTTTTTGGGTTGAAATGCTGGAGGGAGGGCAGCTTGTTATTTTTAGGCCTGAGGTTAGTCTTGCGCGTTAGAAATCACACAAGAATACCGGTCTGGGTGTCTCATCTTCATTCATTGGAGTCTGTCTCTGTTTCATTAGGATTTACTGCAGTAGTCTACTTCCCAAAAGAGAAGAAGGCATGACTCATAGTCATAACATCCTATTGAGTTTAGGTATATATTCATTCTATGGAGCTCTGATATGATTATTTCTGATGTTTACAAAGAGTTACAGCAGGACGACATAATGCCGCTTAGATTTCTGTCCTCTAGTTTAGGCCTGTGTACAGTCGGCAATGGATTACCTGTGGAAACAGATTGATGGATGGGAGGGACTGTCTAAACAGGCGTTTGATAGACAGTTCAATCAATAATCCTTCTCAGCTCTGGAGTCCCGAGCCCATGTGGTTTAATGTCCCTCCTGAAACCCCCCCCCCATCCCCCTGTTCAGTTTCTCTACTGTATATATATTAACAAGAAAAAAAGAAGCATTCTAGCGCTATGACTGCCAATGGCCCCTGGCCCGAGCAGAGATTACCTTTCTTGCGATGACTGATATGATAGATGATTCACTTACTTAGACAAATGTGTTTGTTGTAAGTCACTTTGGACACAGGCGTCTGCTAAATGCCAAACATGTAAATGTAATGTAAATGTAATGGAGAGCGCTGCCCTAGGAGGGGACGTACCGCAGATCAGATGAGATGACTCTCCGACACAGGACATCTCCAGAAAGGGGTTTGCTCGGAATCCTCTTAACCTGCAACCCCGGAGCAAACGGGAATCGTCCCCCTTATGGAAATCAGAGATAACTTACGAGCGGCCATAAATCCAAGCCATGTCATTTACCTTTCGGAGGCTTCGTCTCTGCTGTCTGTGTGCTTCGGCGACAGCTCGTGATTTGGGCTGCTGCTGGCAGGCTTTAATGGATTCTCAGTAATGCTGAGTGATCTGATACAGTATGTGAGCTGATATTTTTAAATAGCTCAGAGAACCATTGAGAAGCAGGTTCTTATTCCTTTGAGCCTACCATAAGCCTCTGGGCGAGTCCAGCTTTTTTCCCCGAACAGGTCCAGATGATATTTGGCTAAGCCACGTTTCAGAAGATGAGGAGAATAGTTGGATGCTTACTGGATCCAGTATGCTTGGTTGCTCTGCTGTACATAAGTGTCAAAGAGTGTTCAGCTTCTCAACTGGAAGCAACACGCAAGCATTGAATGCCTGGTGATGTGGGACGATGAGGCCAGACTTTCCTTAACAGGCTCTGGCTCACTCACTACTAATACTGGTACATTTAATTCTGCATTTAATTTATGATGTTCTTTTTTTTTTTCAAGTAATTTTTTCTGAGTGGGGCAGTCCCACTCATATTTGTTCCATTGTATTGACAGATACAGTATAGATTATGACAGGAAGGATGGGTGAGAGAGAGAGAGGAGGGATGACATACAGGATATGTCCCCGGCCGGAATCGAACCGGTGACCCTGCGAACGGTTACATGGTCAACGCTCAACCCGCTACGCCACCTAAGCACCCCTTATGATGTGCTTTTAATAGAAAAACAATATCAACGTGCTACAAAGAGTGCATTAAAAATAAAGAATTAAAACAAAACAAAATGAACACCTTTTTCTCTATTGTGTTCCAGCGGTCATATCACGGAGCCACGAGGGTCCCGGAGAGATGGGGAAGCCGGTGAACATCCCGAAAGACGACCACGAGAAAATGAAGGAGCTCTTCAAGATTAACCAGTTCAACCTGATGGCCAGCGACATGATCGCACTAAACAGGAGCCTCCCAGACGTGAGGCTGGACGGGTGAGTGCGCCTGGCCCTCTTTCCCCAGGCACACACTGTGAATCGCACCACTGACCTCGATAGTGAGTGTTTTACTGTAGCTAACAACCCCCTTTTCCCTTCACTCAGTTCCTCCTCATAAGCTTTGATACCTCCACCTCACACATCACTAGGCGCTCGGTCACTTCAGCAAAAAAAGGCAGACATTTTGGTTTTTACACGTTTCTGCTTCTGGGTTTCTTAATTTGTCTAGACTTCGCCTGAAGTTAGCCAAGGAGTGGTGGAGGTTTGAGGGAGCACAATTAACAGGATAAAGTTGAGCCTGGCAGCAGGGAGTCTTATATTTGGGAAAAAACACATGAGGGATGTTTTTGCAGTAATGAAATAAACTAGAAATTGCATGATTACAATATAAGGAAAGGGACATTTTCTTTTTATAGCTACACGTCATTAACAAATTAATTGTTCCTCGTAAAATAACTATGATTTTTGTGGTTTTCTCTATAGTCTAAAAATAATCTGAAAATAATTAACAAAAAACGATTGGTGAACTTTGATTTACCTCACCAAGTTACATCTCCGTTTAAATAATCCCTCAAGCCTCTTCTCTTGATTTCAAGTACGTTTGTGCTTGGAGAGATCCTTTCACCATCTCCCAGTGTTTACATCACCGCTGACAGCTGAATGGGAGAAGGTCTGTTTACAGTCACCTAAGACCCACTTGAGCTGTATAATGAAAACCCAAAGAGCAATTTGTGTGAAACATTACCACATTCTTGTGCAGCTGATATACCATCATTCTCCTCTCCTGGAGACATCGCCATGATTCATGGTGATGGGTTCCAACAGAACATTAGTTCTCAGCTGTTCTGTTATAGAAAGTGCAGTCCAAGGTCTCTCCCGCAGAAGAAAAGATATGAGTGTAATCAGTGTTCTGCAGTCGACAGTACAGCACACACACATCCCACCATTTGATGTGTTTATCTACAAAAGATTGTTCCAGAAAGTAAAGTGCTTTAGCAATCGTTTGCAAATGAGCTATTAGCATATTTGGGAATAAGAGACACATTTTGAAACATTTGTATAGATAAAAAAAATTAATGAACTATCGATCTCACTTGTGGAATGGTGAATGGTGCACCAGTAAAGAAATAATTGGATCGCTCAATTCTTCTCAGACAAATCAAATCACCCCCTTAAAGCATTATTAAAGAAATCAGCTTGGCTTTGCAGAAACCAGCGAGAGATATAGTAGCGCTGTGTGGTGTGGACAGCAGCCTGTCAGGGGGTAGAGGAAAATAAGATGTTCACTTAATGGCCACCCTCCTGCCCTAGTTCTGTCACTCTGTCCTGTCACCCAGAGTGAATGTGCATGAGTGCGCATCGCGAATGTGTGTGTGTGTGTGTGCGTGCATGCGTGAGGTCGTCGTGTGTGTGTGCGTGATAAAGAGAGAGAATGAGATAACCCTGCTGTCCGCTCTGCTAGCCTGTCACCACTCCCACTTCCACTCCCACTGCCCACCCCTGCCTGCCTGCCTGCCAGCTCTAATGCAGCCTCATCCTTTATTTAACATCACACCCTACTGTATCACGACAGGCTTACCCTACACTCTCTCTGGGTGTGTGTGTGTGTGTGTGTGTGTGTGTGTGTGTGTGTGTGTGTGTGTGTGTGTGTGTGTGTGTGTGGTAAAGACACGTATCCCACTGAGCTAGCTAAGGATGTGTTGACAGGATTGTCAACATCTTTTTTCTTTTTCTTTTTTTTTAGGGGGTTGTTTTGGTACAGTATAATGCTTTCACCTGTGTATTCAGACCACATACTTATATCTTCCACGTTGAACACCCTGTAGAGCTATTCCCTTCCCTCCATTGAATTTCAATGTAGATTACCATCAGAACTAGAATCTAAACCAGGGACCTTTTATCTTCAACTTTTGTGTTCTGTTCTATTCTAATCTAATATATTCTCTTAATTTCTATTCTATTCAACATCCCTTAGCTGCAAGACTAAGGTGTACCCAGATGACCTCCCAAACACCAGTATTGTCATCGTGTTTCACAATGAGGCGTGGAGCACCCTGCTGCGCACGGTCCACAGTGTCATTATCCGCTCTCCGCGACACCTCCTAATGGAAATCCTACTGGTAGACGACGCCAGCGAGAGAGGTAGAGTCACTGAGGCCAGTCAACTGTGAGACCCCAGACGGTGGCCTCTTACAATGCACTTTCTACTAGGTCTGAAACGATATCGTCAAGCACATTTCCAGTTATTACCACAGTATCGCTGAGCCCCGGTCAATGAATTCTAATGCAGTAGTTAACCACCTGGCTGAACCCATATTATCTTCAATGGGTTTTTTACAATGCAGTTCTTATTGTAGTGGGGGGTGATCATTTGGAGCACATTTGAGAGCAAGTTTGGACTCGACTGCTTCTCAATTGTTCAGCCTTGATTATAGTCGAGTACTTCAAGGATATCGAAGCATGATATGTAGAAGATATGCAGACACATTTGTGAGAGAATTGAATTGGATAGGAATTAATACTGGAAAATGTATGCACTCACTGCGATGTAAGTCGCTTTATGATAAAAGCGTCAGCTAAATGGCATGTATTCATAATTTGACTTTTTAGAATGTAAAAAAAAAACGTATTGGTATCGGTATTACAGCCTTCATCACAGTTTCCAGTGGTGCTTTTCTTGCTTCTGGTTCAGACTTCCTAAAGAAGAAGCTGGAGAACTACGCGCGGACCCTGGACGTCCCGGTAAGGATCCTGAGGATGGAGCAGCGTTCTGGGCTGATCAGGGCACGTCTCAGGGGGGCGGCGGCCACGCGGGGCCAGGTCATCACCTTCCTGGACGCCCACTGTGAGTGCACCCCGGGCTGGCTGGAGCCTCTGCTGGCCAGGATCAAAGAGGACAGGTACGCTTGGAGATCTGCTTTAGTATCTCTCACCTGAATACCATTTGTTATTCTATGTTCACTAACGGACTATGCTTTATTTTGAATAGGGTCTTATTCGGAATGACATATTCAGAGCTAAAGATAATATTCAACTTTATTGTTATTGAACAGAGCACAAGTATTGAGACAACACAATGTAGTTTGTGCACACGTTGTCCCCCAGGGAGAACAGAGCTCTGGGGACAGATTCAGAGCCCCTGGAGCAGTTAGTGGTTCAGTGCCTTGCTCAAGGGAACAGCAGCACCTTAGATACCCCCACTGTCACCAGCTCACATCCGGCTTCCTCCTGGGGTGGGGATTGAATCAGCGACTTACCGGTTGCTGGCCGGCCTCTCTAACCCCTAGTCTAATCTGTCGCCCCTTCAAGCAAGGTGTTTACATGACTTGTAGACAAGGCCTCTATTGGCCAGGGTCAAAGAGGACCAGTTACGGTATGAGAACTGCTCAGTACCTGTCATCTGAAAACCGTCAGTGTTGTCTTAACCAAACCATTGTCACGTATATTAATCAATAATCAAACGGCTCGTTAACATACAAGGCCATGGCCAGACACGTAAGTATAGGTAAGCATGGCAGGTTGACGAGGAGAATATCGCAGGGGTCTAGAACAGGCTTCTCTCCCTCTGTCTCGAAAACAGCGTCTCCCCCATTCTCCCATCGCAGGTGGGTAATCAGCTCTTTTCATGATTACCCGCCAACAGGCAAGCCTCTCCCCCAATTACCGTGGGTAGCCAATCAACATAACCCACCGAGCTTACATTAACATGTGCAGATTCTGAAAATGGCCTTAATGGGGTTTACATAGTAAGAGTAAGATGGTTGCATGACTTGTGTATTGCCATAGTCATTCATCATCGTTATCAGAATATAAAAGCGCAAAATAATTGGTACTGGTACGAGTAGCTAGTCATTTCAGCTCCGTCGCTGCTGCCGCCCCCTGAGGGACGGCGCTCATTAGCATTAGCCTTTGTGTCGTGCGTCATTGGAAAACACATCTGATGTTAATAGTACTGTAGATGTGAGAGTCGTAAGTAGACAAAAACACCAATGCCAGCGCCAGCTGTGTGGGAGCCCTTTTCAAAGCCACCCCAGTGATAGCTCCATGTGAAATGTGACAGCTTGTTTTGTCAGGGTACTGCCTGTCACGTCTTTAAACCATAGGTACAATAACAGGCTGTGATTGCACTGAGGGTGGCGATTTGAAGTGACAGGGTTTTTTAAGCTGTTATCTGGTATTTGTGGGATCATTTAAATCATGTTTCATGACTGAAATTAGTTTGTTTGGTGGTGTAAAGGTTTCTTTGTAAAAGGGTGAAATTGGAGATGGATTGAAGATGAACCCCACCTCTCCAACCCACGCACACAGACACAGACACGAGCACAGAGACACACACATGCACGCACACACACACACACACGCACACACACACACACACACACACACACACACACACACACACACACACACACACACACACACAAAAGTTCCAACCCCCCAGAGACTTCCCTCCTTTTATCTGAAATCAGACTTTCATCCATTTTGCCTCAGGTGCCAGGCAGACATTAGTATCATGTTACACAGAATATCACATTATAGAGCCAGAGCCATTACACTTGTATGCTCCTGAATGGTTGTTGATGTGTGAAAGTATGTGCAGCAGCATAGATGGGCACAGACTGATTAGATTCAGACCAGGAAATGCCTGCTGAGTGTGGGTTGATTGATTTCCTGCAACGTTTAGAGTTATCTCTTGCTTTACTGCACATTTGTGGTGAAGGAAAAGGTCTTGGTCAATACATATAGATGTTGTCTAGTAGTCTATACATGTCTAGGCCTCACGTGGATATAGTGCATGTATTTCAACCAGACAGTACAGTAAGTCTGACTGGTCCAATAGGCTACCTCCTGTAGTTAGCCTCCCCAATATTCTGTTGTATAGGCCAGGACGCCATATAATGAGTAATGACAAGCAGATGTCTTTCTCATATTGAAATAACATCATAGTGAAGTAGAGAATTATGCCTGAGCAGAACTGTGTGCTCAGCAGTCGTAGCAATATTTCTCTCACCTAAATGGAGATTATGGAGACCTTTACTTCTATAAAGGATTTATTCACATTGGATTGAATAAGTGCTGCAGGCTCTGCAATACAAAGCAATTTACCCCAACCAAACATGGAATATTATTAATGAGAATAGCTTTATTTTCTTGGATGTGCAGGGAACTATGACGTGTGAGAGAGTGTGCAACAGAAGTCAAACTAAAAGCAAAAGATATGTTCGGTTTGTTATGAGACTATGACGGGACAAATAAGACTATGGCAGCCCACCACATTCTCGTCTATGTGGGGAAACACTGTAAATGTCTGTAGAAACAACCTTAGAAATTACAACGATTTCTTCTCTATGGCTGTGTAGGAGAGCGGTGGTGTGCCCTATCATCGATGTCATCAGCGACGAGACATTTGAATACATGGCCGGCTCCGACATGACCTACGGGGGATTCAACTGGAAGCTGAATTTCCGCTGGTACCCAGTGCCCCAGAGGGAAATGGACAGACGCAAAGGAGACAGAACCCTGCCTGTCAGGTACACAAAAGAACCATGTCCTTATCGGGATCCATGTTGAAAGCAATTTCTTGGGATTGGGGCCACTTTGTGCCACTCTCCCCTCTGGCTTCACTGCATCATGATAACAACTTAAGGGGGGGGGACAGTAACCTCAAAGAATAGTTTATCGAGGCGACAGCCTTATAAGACAAAACAAACGTTAACGCTAGTTTTCTCATCTCGGCTGGAAATAGGTTTGTCTGTTATGTCGGGAAGCCGCAGAGGCTGATTCGGTTGGTCCGGATCCCTATAAGAATACCTCCGGTGTGATAGCCATGAAAGCTGAGTTTCTCCGTTCTCATTCAGAGATAGAAATAGATTGTTTTGCCTTTCTGTGATATACTGAGCTTCCTGTGAGTCAGTGTTGTCGATTTGTTTACGTCGCCATAGCGGTCGTAGCTGTTGTAGCCAGTTTGATTTTGAAATACCAAAATAGAAATGAGGCACCTCTCTGTCAATGAGGCTGGTGCATGATATGATATCAGTCATGAAATGTATTCATAATGAGATAACTCTTGAAAATGACGTTGACGTGTGAATTCCTTGTCAGGCTTTGTTTAATGTGGGGTTTAGAAAAAGATGTTGCATCGTCCATCAGATTCTATTGGAACAACAACATGTTATGATACCCTACAGTGTCTGAAGGGACCAATCACTCAATAATACCTTCCGTGCGAGTTGTATAATCATGAGAGAAGATCACCACATCCAAAACCAAGCAGCGTCTGTTTAGTCACTTTATGATAATGAAAATGGTAAAGAGAGCGTCTGATAAAGAGAGAACCATTTTGCATAGAGATTGCATCAGTTCTGTGGCAGTCATTTCTTCTTAGATGATACAGTGTGAATAGACAGGATATGATTAATTACCTGGCTGTAGGAACATTTTCATCCCATCAAACGAAAGGACACTTTGGACCCGTACTATTCAATCAAAATAGCCTTAGTTATTTATGCCAAAAAAATACATATTGTAGATATCTCCAACTCCATGCTATCACAGGTAATGCAATGTCACTGCCGTTATTTCTGTCATAGATATTGATGTTTGCAAACAAATTGATAAAGCATTGCTCAAACATACAGTGCCTAAAGTACTTAAAGATGAACTGTCAATTTCTTGTTGTGTAATGTATGTAACATTGTAAGGTGTCTGTATCTTTACCTGGTCTCATTTTACCCTCTTTATTTATCTTGCAGAACCCCTACTATGGCTGGAGGATTGTTTTCTATTGACAAATCTTATTTTGAAGAAATAGGAACCTACGATCCAGGGATGGACATCTGGGGCGGAGAGAACTTGGAGATGTCTTTCAGGGTGAGTGATAGAGATTCAAGAATTACTCTTCTTTGTACCTGCTGTTTATTTATACCTGCTGTTGTGTTTTTCAGTTACTATATATTTATTTGTTTATATTTATACCCTTCTTTAATGTTTTTGTGAATACCCATCTGTAAAATGCATTGAACTGCCTTTTTGGATGTTTGTGAAGGAAATAATACAAATCATGAATGGAGAATTCTGCTGGGTTATAATGACAACGACTGTGTGTGTGTGTGTGTGTGTGTGTGTGTGTGTGTGTGTGTGTGTGTGTGTGTGTGTGTGTGTGTGTGTGTGTGTGTGTGTGTGTGTGTGTGTGTGTGTGTGTGTGTGTGTGTGGGGGGGGTGTATCATGCATACCTGCGCACATGTGTGTGTTTGGGCGTTGGTGTGCATGTGTAACATGTTTGTTGTTGTTGTGTCTGGCAGATCTGGCAGTGTGGCGGTACTCTGGAGATAGTCACATGTTCTCATGTGGGCCATGTCTTCCGGAAGGCCACCCCATACAGCTTCCCTGGGGGGACAGGCCAAGTTATCAACAAGAACAACAGGCGCCTGGCAGAGGTCTGGATGGACGACTTCAAAGACTTCTTCTATATCATATCACCAGGTAGCTACCCCGTAATTTGTCTGTTGTTGTTGTTGTTGTTGTTGTTGTTGTTGTTGTTGTTGCTGCTGCTGTTCTTGTTGTGCCTAACCGATTGGGAATTCTTTTTCAAAAAACTTTAAAGACATGCACATTTAGGGGTACTTTTACCTCTATTGGTTTTTCGCTCGATATATGCTAATATTAGCAGTTTTTGGCAGTGGCCACATAAACAAACCCAAAGAGTGGATTGAACTCTGTCCTTGCCCATAGACAAGGTGAGGATGCAGATATGTTATTTTGTAATTTTGGTGAACCACCGCTTTCATTTCTGTTGCTGATCACATACAGTATATGTGAAATCTGCACCTGCCTATAATGCAACATTGCAATTGACTTTGACACAACCACCTATGCTGTTGCTAATACCATCTTAGTCATCATTAAAACACAGTCATTATGTCTATTTAGCAGATCCTCCCGGTTTGGTTGTTGCACTGTAATTTCCTTATTACCACAGCACAGGCCAGGGAACAACCATCCATCAACCCTCTTTACTGTACCGTATCTACACCATCCATTTCTTCTGGAGCAGTATATGTTATAAACAGCTTTAAACGGAAAGCTCATTCTAAATGTGGATACTTTTCCTTCCTTCCTTCTTTAAGTGTGTTTCTCACACTTTTTCTTTTTGCACTCATCTTACAGCGCATCGTTTCTTGTGTGAATTAATTTAATTTCCCGTGCTGATTTATGGAAGTGAGAGACAAATTATTTCCATTAATTAAGATTCATTGCTGATCTCTGCATGGCACCCAGTGGAGGTCTAACGCCTCTCTTGAACTGAATACCTCTGCCCTCTCTCACACCATGTTTTATTTATGGGCCGTTGTAGTTAGCATCTTTCAAGATGTTATATACATGCCGTGTTGAACTTGAGTCCACATAATTGATGACAATTGTTTTTAGGTCTCTCGGGGGAAACTCACCACATTGCTGTTTCCTTGCACAGCCTACAGTGGCAATAAGGCCAATTATGATTGGTCAGATCGAGAACTGAGTCATCCATTTGCAAGCAGGGTAACGTGATTACCCTCCACCGTACCTCCACCATTATCTAGTTAAGTGTTTTGCATGTCCAGCATCCTTTTACAGGATCCAGGATTTAATCTAATCTTTAGAATGGAGGAGACTGGTACCCCAGTGGTACCTCATTGCCTACGGTAAATCATTATTCCTGGAAAAAGCCTCTGGGCGGTAGGTAGGTAGGTAGGTAGGTAGGTAGGCAGGCACTGTAGGGATCCTCCTCCTCCTCCGACCGCTGCACAGACAGAGCTGGGGGTGTGATAGATGAGCCTCCCTGTGTAAAGGAGCGCCAACATCCAGTGTCTGGCTCCTCAAGGATATTATCGTGGGGGGGGATGATCGAGGCTGCTGTGGCGCTACGCCTCCCTCGCTGACGCGCAACGGGGCCGGCTGAAGCGGCGGAGTTTACCATCGGGAGCAGGGAGCGTGTTGTGAGCATGATCTCATTAAGAGAGTCACTACTGTCCTCCTCGACGACACCAATACACTCCTCTATCCACACTGATGCGCTATCATGTGTATCATGTGAAGATCCACAGAGCTATTCATTATCTGGGTGTAGTGTTATTGATGCACAGACCCCGCCAGAGAGAGACAAGAGTCCCTCTGCTCACACGTTTGACCAAGCCGGCGCTAGTGTTTGAGTCTTCGCGACAGTGATGCTCCAGCTCAAAGGCAGAGGAGATGTTTGCATTGTCACTCAAGCGGAGCTGCGATGCCCAAAGCTTGGGTGAACCAGAACCAGTCCCACAGCACTCCGGTGCTGGCACCGTTCCACACGCTCATTATTCATGCCATGCTGTCTCAATAGGTTTAGGGATGATTTGTCGTCTCCAAGATAATGCCAAAACATCTGCCCAAGGTGTTTGAAAATATCTACCCGTTTGTGAATATCTGTCGATAATGTCCAATTCCTAAAAAATACAACAGCATTATGCATATACATCTGACTTTATTTATGTGAAACGATGAGTCACATTCCGAGAATCTTCTTACTTATGTGAATGGCCATTTATACTCTTTTAAAGTAATTTCTTCTGAGTGGGGGCAGTCCCACTCATATTTTTAATTTTTTATTGACAGTACAGTATAGATTATGGTTCTGACATGTTATGGATTATGGATGACATTCAGGATATGTCCCCGGCCGGATTCGAACCGGGGACCCTGCGGTTACATGTTCGACGCTTAACCCGCTACGCCACCTAAGCGCCCCGGCCATTTATGCTCTTATACATAAAACATAACCTTGAGCATTGACGCCAATCACATTCCTTTTGATGTTGTGGCAGTCACTAACAATAATGATCATGATATAGACCAGAGGGGCCCTCTAGTGGTCTGCTCTAGTGGTGCAGTCAGATGATACACTGTCATATCGGTACAGTGATATTACACAGCTGCTTGGTCACCCCTACCCCTGTACTACTGAATTTAGGCCTGAATTCTGTGTTAGGTCCTTAGAGTTGCAGACCCCATACTACTATTGATTCTTAAGCAGTGTTTTTTGTTGTTGTTGTTGTTGTTGTTGTTGTTGGTAAATGCTGTGTTGCCTCTGCTAAGGAGACGTGATGGTTGTATAGAATTTGACTGTAACCTGGTTCTTGGGGTCTCTTCCAGGTGTGGTGAGGGTGGACTACGGGGATGTGTCGTCTCGTAAGGCCCTGCGTGAAGCTCTGCAGTGTAAACCCTTCGCCTGGTACCTGGAGCACATCTACCCCGACTCGCAGATACCCAGGAGATACTTCTCACTTGGTGAAGTATGAAGTCTTTTTCCGATTCTACTGCCCAATTCGGTTGTTAAGTCGTGACGTGTTTTTCCGGGTCCAACGTTGGCCCGAGGCGCTCTCTTCGAAATGCCGCAGTAATAATAATAATTCATTATAGTTGTATAGCGCTTTTCTGAGGCTCAAAGACGCTGACAATATGGGAAAAAACGGGAAAGTGCTGTGTCCCTTGTTGTATGAAGAGTCTAAAAAACGATTGAACTGTCATTCTACCGCTTTAGTACACTGGTACTCTGGTGCGGGGATTTTTTTATTTGGACCCAGAAATTGCTAAACGTCACGCGTGACGTCAGACTTAACAACCGAATAGCATAATACACACTACACCACTTGAAGTGAGTCCAAAGACCTTGGCACAGCAACTGAACTGATGAGAAGCTTTGTACTGTATTTTGCTGTTGATTCATACCCACGGAGCCTGAATAGCACCAAACAAAGAGTGGAACGCATGTCGCTCGCATACGGTAGGCTATTATAAGTGGGCACTTCTAATGAAAAGAGCCCATCTTAAGTAATGTGTGCCGAGCAGTGGGGAGTAGGGAGGAGATGAGCTTGTAATCCTCCCAAGTTCAATTCTGCTGAGGCTCTGAGAATTCACAGGCCCCGCAATTTGCTGCACATAAAGATGTCTTCTCGGGCAGCAACATTGCAGCACCCTCTCTTCTCCGGTCTCCTCCGGTCTCCTCCTTCCTCTTCCCCCCCCTCCTCCTCTTGCTCCGTCTGTTGGTGATTGACTCACTTCACAGCACACAGACCCACTTTTAACAGCTGAAGCCATTAGGTTTTATATCATTCAATTACGAACAATGCCATTCCTGCATAATAAGCGGGTTATACAGCATATAGTATGCCTGCCCAGACTTTAGGACTGTATTAGTTCCATATTAGATGGCTCATTGGATTACAAAATCATTAAATAAGAATTTGAAGGAGTATCTGAAATACATCACCACCAGTATATATACATATATATAGTTATATAATAGAACTAATGAATTTAGATTGCTTGTTTCATTAAATAATACATTTGAAATAATATCTGACATCTGTGCCACAGAGATTGTACAAATAAAAAGTGTGAGGAGCTTTTGAACTTTGTCTCCTGGAAATCATAATATGTCAAGGTTTTATGATGGATTTCTTTTCCCTTCCATAAGTGTTGACTCTTATAAGCTTCAAATGTGCCATTATTGATGCAAGGATGGGAATTGAATTTCAAATGCAAAGGAACACGCATTAAGGAACCTCTAATGTGACTCCTCTCGACCCCCAGATCAGAAATGTTGAGACCAACCAGTGTGTCGACAACATGGGCAGGAAGGAGAACGAGAAAGTAGGCTTCTTCAACTGTCACGGCATGGGTGGAAACCAGGTAAGGAGTCCCAGTAGAGAGCAAGTCAATCAAATAATCAATGTTTATTTCGGTATATTTCACCAATACAGTACACCTCATAAAGTGCACCGTAACTGGTAGCCCAGGCTCATTTGTACCCAAGGTCAGAAGGTGGTGATGGATTTATGTGCCACGGCTCTGGAGATCCTGGGTGATATGACCCATAGACCTCTAAGGATACTAAGTCATTCAACTGGCTCATTTGACATTCCAGGTGTTCTCCTACACTGCGGACAAGGAGATCAGGACAGACGACCTGTGTCTGGACGTGTCCCGGCTCAACGGGCCCGTGGTCATGCTCAAGTGTCACCTCATGAAGGGCAACCAGATGTTTGAGTATGATGCTGAGGTAAGACCAATGTCCATCCAGTGGTAATAAAGTCATTTCACTTTGGGATCAATTAAGTGCTATATGGTGAGAAGAACCAAAGGGATATGAAATTGATGAGCCACACTTTACCATAGGAGGATATCCCACATGTATGACACACCTTTAATTATAATAATTGTCTATTTTTACGGAAAGGGTACCATTGTTTTCTGCCACCAGATGGCGATATATGTCAGAAAATGGTCTTTAGTTCCAAATACTTTCCATCAGGCCTCATTCTCTACCATGAACTGACATGTTCCCCATTTGATATTCTCTCCCCTTGTGTAGTATGTTGGCAAGTGGGAATATAATGCTGAGGTAAGCTCTCTGGAATGGTGCATAGAACATTGTCTTCTATTTGAAGTTGACCCGTAGTAAGTTCTGTGTTAGATAGATAGTGGAGTAGTGACTGTGTTTAGTGACTGTGAGACCAGTGTTGGGCCCAATCCCATTTCTTATTTTTACCCCTACCCCTCGTTTTGGAGTGCCACTTGCTTTTCGGCTTGCCCCTCGGAACAGAGTTACAAGGGGTAGTGGTTGTAATCTTCCCCTATGAAATAGGACAACCCTTCAAGACCCTGATACGTCATCAGTAGTATCATAGAAAAGCATGGACGCTCACGATTCGTTCACAACTTATAAGTTTCACGCTATCAACAGTCATCAAATAAAAAAGAACAATGCTTCATTACCAGGCCAGTTCATGACAGAATAGCGGCGCTCTGTAGGCTAGCATGTGCATGTACCCGTGCTCCTACCCTTCCAGTCTGCACTGATATTAGAGGAGCGGTAACAAGTGCAACAAGTTTGCTGCTGGACTTTAGTTACATTTCGGGTGTCATGTGCCATCAAAGGGGGGAAATGCATGCATGGAAATATGTCAAAAGGGTTAGGGCTAAGTGGTAGGGTTAAGGTTAAGTGGTAGGGGCAAGGGATGACATGGGATTGGGTCTTGATCTCTCTCTCTCTCTAGTTTAATCTTGAAGATCTTGTGTGAAGCTGCGTCAATAGTCATTAAAGAGAACATCTACAGTCAATTCTCTGTAGAATGTGACCTGCTGGGGAATCCAGTGGACCAAAATCTTCCATTGAGTTATTATGACCCTAATGAAATTTGATGTGGAGTCCCACATTACAGTCCATTGACTCAGTCAGCCATGGGAGAAAACACTGAAGGACCCATAATAGCCTAGCATATTGGCTTCAATTCAATCATCTGGTACATGGTAATAACATGGAGAAAAGATGGAATAAGTGCAAAAGTGACAGTTGATAGATAAGATGTTGGATTTTTTTAATGGTCCTTCAATGGTTTTCATAATCCTTGGTATGCACATTTCTAGATGTAGTTCTATAGAGCATATAAAGCAAAGTTAGACCGTCTAGGTCTAGTCTTATTTTTTTCCAGACCTTGAAACCGAAGTGAAGCACACCATTGCCATGCCAACAGTAAGGCATTGTAATCCCCATAGGGAAACAGTTCCATTATCCAAGATTGAATCCAAGTTGCATTGTGCAACTTTAAAAAATCCCTTAAATTAGCAATTCATATTGTCATTTTTCTTCCATGGGAGGACACATTCATAGGTTATAATAAGAAGCTATACCGTGTCATCTGTCAGTGACAACGATCCGTCATCTCCTGATAGCTCTGACATACCCTTAGGCTCTCTCCTCTACTTCCCTATGAACCCTGGGAGAGATACAGGTATTACACTTTGTACTTACGGTACATGTAATGTGAGAGATTTAATAATTCATGGATGAAGACATGTCCCTGACATATGGCAGCAGCGAGCAGTGGGGTTTCAGTCCTGTCAATGGCAGGAGTTATTTTTAGCGAGTGTGACGGACAGCGATGATGGTGCTGATCCTTGGCTACAGTGCTATTAACATTTTATATGGTCATCATTTTCTACATCAGGGATGATACCAGACTTTTTTTCCATAATCCCTGCTGGTCACATATCCATGTCTCCGACAGCCAATCATCCTCCTCCTACTTATGTCTTTGTTCACCCAATAACAGGCAGGACTGCTTGACGTCGGTCCCTCCGCCCCGCACATCTCGTACACTTCTACGAAACTAGTTTCACACAGTAATGCGTAACTGAAGATTTTGTGACACTGCTGATTTTCAGCAAAAAGTGTCACATTCTGGTCAACAATCCAACGTCGTCCAGCTGTAACCTTTTGTACCCTACTGTAGATGTGTTCCTGCTAAATATGTATCCTACACACTATCTTTCTACATGTATAGCTAGGGGTAGTGGTGGCCTAGTGGGGGGGTAGTGGTGGCCTAGTGGATAGTGAGTTGGACTGGTGATCAGAAGGTCATGAGTTCAGATCCCACCTGGTAACACCACCGTTAGTGTGCCCTTGAGTAAGGCACTTAGCCCTAAGATACCCCAGGGAGACCCTGTCCCTGTAATCTCTAATTGTAAGTCACTTTGGATAAAAGCGCCTTCTAAATGGGTGTACATGTAATTAATACTTTTATCGGGCATATATGTATTGGGCCTGACCTGAGTCTGACATACAGAACAGTAGTATGTCTCACCACTGCTCCTCATCTCCTCACCCCCCACCCTCATGTCCCATCCACGGCGGCCCCCGCAGAAGCACACATTCCTCCACATCATCACCCAGTCGTGTCTGACCATCAGCAGGCTGGAGGACGGCACCTACGGCCCCACGGTGGAGCACTGCAACGATGGCCCCCTGCAGGCCTGGGTCCTCAGGAACTACACCAGGATTGAGGTCTTTAGGAGGCTCTACTACAGCCCCACTGATTACTTCCTATAGGCTGGGCTCTGGTCTGTCTGGGCCTGGGCATTGGCTGGAGCAGGTCAGTACTCCTATAGGCCTTAGTGGAGATGGAACTGTAGCGTACGGTAGCTGTGGAAGAGAGGGGTAGTGGTGGTCTAGTGGATAGTGAGTTGGACTTGTGATCGGAAGGTTGTGAGTTCAAATCCCGCCTGAAACCACACCACTACTAGTGTGCCCTTGAGTAAGGCACTTAGCCCTCAGTTACTCCAGGGGGGAATGTCCCTGTAATTCGTAATTGTAAATCGCTTTGGATTAAAAGCGTCTGCTAAATGGCAAAATTAAAATTAAAATTAAGAGAAGATGCCGTCTGTGTAGCGCGGTGGAGGTGGACATCTGAGGAAGGACTACTCGGAGGAGGGGGCGAGGAATGGTATAAAACCATACCATTCCTCATTCCATTCCATGCTTTACAATGAGCCCCTTCCTCCAATTTCTACCTCCGCCAACCTCCACTGGTGTAGTGGTAGTGGCATACTGTTGGCATGTGGTAGAATAGGCTGTGCTGTCGCTTTGGTTTGTTGCTTTTTTAGTCGATAGTATTTTATGTTTTGTTGTATTTCTTTTTTCCTCCACCGCGGGGAGAAATGTTCTTGGAGCTTGAGCTTGTTGTGACGTTGAACTTTCCCGTTGTTTAGTGGGAGTGTGCATGCAAAGCAGTTTTTCAAGGTATTTAGTAGCTATTAGCGCTGACCTTTTGAAATTAATGCATAAAGACAGGAACACAGACACACATAAAGCAATGGCAGACAGTTCTAGATGCGGCTGTACAAGCAAGCTATCTACGAGACCTTTACAAAGCCAAATTAGATCTCATTTGACATTTTATTTTCCTCCATAAATATTTTATTTTGATATGAAATATATGAATATGTCCCTCATATGGCGCCGCTCATTGAATGAGGCCCGAGGAGGCGGTGTGTTATTTTTAGGCTGATTATCTATGCGATGGGCAGATTGAAATGGTCCGCCTTTGTTTACAAGTTCTTTTGAAGTGATCCCTCATTGTGAGGCGCGCTTTCATGGCCCTGGCCTCTCGGGAAGAGAGGGCTGCATTTCCAACGCACTCCTAACAGCTGTGTTCAGTACAGGCTGTTCCTCATTGTCTCAGGACTGAATTTCAATCATGTGCTGCTGCACGGGTACAGTTTTCGTTTTTCAGAAAAATGTCAGTTTGCATGCAGACGACAACTGGCTTATTCAATAAATGTTTCCAATTTGTCAGTATAAAGAAGGAATGGATGTCCGCCACTCTGATCAAATCCTATTTTTTATTCAGATGGACAAACGGTCTAGACAAGGTGTAGATATTAGATCATCCAATAAAATACATCATTTTATTTATTTCTAAAAGAAAAATGTGTCCACTAGTTCAACTTCGCTTTCTCTTTCTTTATTATCTTTAATATATAATAATATAATAATATCATATAATATACAGTCACGTGAAAAAGGTGGACACTCAACATGTTATCTTCATTTTAACAATATTGAGAGAAGGAAGTAATACGACTAAAGAAACAAAACGTGTAATTAATAGAAATTCAATTTTCTTCTGAGGAAAAGGTTAGGACACCGTCACATTTATTACTACTTAAAATGCTCTATAAATTAGAATCAAGTGCACCACATCAGGTGCAAATGATTATCATCTTTGTTAGTGAGGACTTTGGAGGAGCCTGTCTTATTTAAACCCCAGACATTTAGTTTGCTTTTGATTGTTGAAGTGAGTGTTATCACCATGGCAAGTTCAATAGAGCACTCTGAGGCTCTCTACAAGAAGGTTGTAGATGCGTAGATCCCAGATGAGTCTGGGAAAGTATTGTTGTGGATATAATTGATTCTTAATAGATTTAGTAGAACTTACAAAGCACAAAGCGCTTAGATCAATTGTCTCCAAAGAGGCCTTTTATTAAGCCAAAAGTTACATGAGCGCAGCAGCAAGAAGCAAGCAGGAAGCCAAAAAGCCCCCAACGATGGGTGGGACTCATATTTATAGAACTGTCCTTGGTCATGAGGTCACTATTCTTGGGAACCAATCATATTATACAAATCTGTGATTACATAAGTTATGGGCCTTGTCCATAGTCAGAATTAGTCACTGCGCCACAGATCTTGGCACATCCCTTTCAGGAAGGAAATGGGCCTTCCTTGAGTGCTCCCCACTCTAGAGAGACTTACATTTCCCAGTATAACATGATATAAAAACACTACAGTATTTTAAGAGATCTCCAAATAATTTGAAATCAGCCATTCCACTGTCCCGAAAATTGGTGTGGAGAACATTTAAAACAGCTGCCAACATGGCCAGGTCAGGCCATCCTAGAAAGTTCAGCCCAAGAGAAGATCGATGCTGCTTAAAGAAGTCTCCAACAATCCTAAAATGTCAAGATAGGACTTACAGGTAGCTCTTGCCACAGTTGATGTCAAGGTACATGCATTTACTATCAGAAAGAGACTGCACAAGTTAGATTTTCATGGGAGGTGTGCAAGGAGGAAAAAAAAAACATCAGACTAAAGTTTGCCAGAGAACACCTCGACAAACACCAGAACTTCTGGAACAACGTGCTTTGGACAGATGCATCCAAAGTTGAATTATTTGGGTACAGTAATAGAAGACGCAAACCAAAGACAGAATTTGAGCACAAGGATCTCATACCAACTGTGAAGCATGGGGATGGAAATGTCATCATCATCATAGAATCCACGATGAATTCTGTATTGTATCAGGAGGTGCTTGAGGAAAAATGTGAGACCATCTGTCCAACAATTTAAGCTGAAGTGGATGTGGACCATGCAACATGACAATGACCCAAAATATTCCAAAATAAAAAAATCCACCAAGGAATGGCTCAAAAGAAAGAAATGGAGAGTTCTGGAATAGCCAAGTCAAAGCCCAGATCTTAATCCTATTGAGATGATGTGGGGTGATTTGAAATGGGCTGTGCATGCAAGACACTCCTCAAACACTCCCATCACACAGCTGAAATAATTCTGCATGGAGCAGACGGACAGTTATAGGATATATATATATATATTTCGATTCCATTACATAATCTTTATCTATAGATATTCTGTGAAAGAAGATCAAATATTGATATGTCTGTATTTCTTTAAAACATTCTTTTAAAAATAACGAAATATTTCATGGGGTGTCCTAATTTTTTCATATGACTGTAATCTATGCCATTTAGCTGATGTTTTAAGCCAATGCAGTGAGTGCATACATTTTTCAGTATGTATGATCCCAGCGGGCCGGGTCCTAGCCACTCTAGTCCTAGCTCTCTGGCATTGATGTCTGTTTTAGTCGTCTGTATCTACTGTACCCGGTGAAGTCCGTTATTCGTTGTCGTACGCTCTAATCCTTGGTCGTAAAGTGGGTGAAATGCTCTCAGGGGTCGTTGGACGTGGTCAGAGATGCGGAGGTATAGCGAGCCTGCTGTCAGATGGCCTGATTCCCTGCTCCTACTGGCTCGTCCTTGAGAACACTGCGCAACAGCACTCAAGGAACACACTTCTATCACCACACCATTGGGTTAAGACTGCTACCCATGTCTGTCTCTTGGCAGAGTGCCAAGGAACAAATCCCTAACTCGCTGGGGGTATCGTCGTATTGACTTTCCTGACACTAACACCCAGCCCTGTTTTTACTGGGTAAGAGTGGGTTTACTAGTGTCAGCAGAAACACACATTAAAAGAAAAGGGATCCTGCGTCCGTCAGCAAGTCCAGCTTCGGTGCTGCCCGGTGACAAAGGGTAGATATTGGTTCCTCCCCAATGGCTGCCTTTTAGAAACCAGCCTCATTCAATTAACAGGTCTCAGCTGTGCATACACACCGCCACCTTCTCACCATCCACTCCCTAGGACCCAGAGAGGCTGTAATGGGAGTTTTTTTTTTTTACTGCCACTGAGGAGTGATGAAATAATTATGAGCAAAAAGGGACGCAGCTCCCCACAATTCTAATATCCCCATTAAATATGGATTGTTTTTTTCCTCCCTCCCTTATATTTTCATGCTGTCATACTTCTGCACTGCTGAATCATTCAATGAAAGCAAAAATAGTGTCTTCATTATTGCCCTAGCCATGTTCTTCTGATTAATTGATTACCTCTGATGCAGAGGAGGTTCCCTTTGATTTTTTTGGTATTGTGTACCCCTGTTATACTTCTGTCCACCATATATGGCATATGTGATGTGATATTTTGCATCTCTGTGGGTTTTGACTGTGTATAACATGCCCAGGTAAAGATCAGGTGTGTGTGTGTGTGTGTGTGTGTGTGTGTGTGAGTGTGAGTGTGAGTGTGTGAGTGTGAGTGTGAGTGTGAGTGTGAGTGTGAGTGTGAGTGTGAGTGTGAGTGTGAGTGTGAGTGTGTGTGTGAGTGTGTGAGTGTGTGAGTGTGTGAGTGTGTGTGTTCTCTGTATCCAGGCAGAGTGAACACCAGGCCCCTACAGTATGTCTGTTATTGCATTGAGGGAAGCACAACATCAAATATGTATTCTGCTTCTCTGTGTGTACTCATTAAATAGACAATCCTCTGTCAATAGGCAAAACACAATCATGAGTTAATGAAAGATAACCTCACAACCCGAAACACATACAGAAAATGTTGGCTGAAAACCGAACCAACACTTGACTTCTTAATAGATTCTGGGCTATCATCAACGATAATCAACTATATAAGTGTCATTTTAAATTGTTATCCATTCCTATTTACTACATTTCCTGACTACTATGATACTGCATGTCTGGGGGGGTAGAAATTTGAGATGCTGCTGCATTGTCTCTTGTCACCTTTTGTGGGGTAAAAATGATGTATGTTCACTTGCGCACACTTCTGCAATGTGCAATAGGGTCTGCATGATGTCCCACAGGTCCCTCAGCTGTATCACATTAAACTTAACAGTCCTGGTGGGTCGAGCTAGATGGTTCATTGCAGCAAAACCTGTTCTCACAGTGCTCCGGTATACTACAGTATACAGGTTGGACTGTTGGTTACACAGGCTCCCGCACAAAGCAACATTCTTTTTCTGTGTAGTTTTACGATCTGTACTACTGTCTGTGATGACTCTTTTACATACTTTTTTCCCCTCCTCTACAATCTCCTCTCTGGTGGGTCTTTATGACTAGAGTAGTGACAGACAACTGAGGTACAAGATGTCAGAGTAAGTCACTTGCGAGTGGCTATACTTCATTAAGGGCCTTTAATGTCCTTTCCTCTCTGCTATTACCGGTAGTCTTGGGCCTTAAGTATTGACGCGAAAAATGCGGCGATCACTGTAATGGCCCTCAACGTTTGCTTTCGGCAAGGCGATACTTCTAAAAAATCCTCGACAGATAATCCACTCAGGAGCTTTGGTATTAGCACGCTATAGGTTGATTTTCTTGTTCGCTATTTGTTTAGTGCCTAATTGTGGCAGTTACTCTGTCGGGTAATGTTCTGTGCATTTTACCTTGAAACACATTTGATGTGAGCAGACAAATCCTGCAGGAATCGGGGTACTGCAAAAATCCCACTGGGTTGGAAAGCCACCTTTTTAAATGTGCAGCCATTGAATTGTCAGATCTTATCGCAGATCTAATCTCCATTGTAACGTCTCTCTGGCAGGTAAAGTCAAAGGATAAGAACTCAGCTAACCTCACTACAATGCACATTAACGTGTGTGTGTGTGTGTGTGTGTGTGTGTGTGTGCGTGCGTGCGTGCGTGCGTGCGTGCGTGCGTGCGTGCGTGCGTGCGTGCGTGCGTGCGTGCGTGCGTGCGAGGGGATAGTGAGTTGGACTGGTGATTGGAAGGTCATGAGTTCAAATCCCACCTGGGAACACCACCACTAGTGTGCCCTTGAGTAAGGCACTTAGTCCCAAGTTACTCCAGGGAGACTGTCCCTGTAATCTCTAATTGTAAGTCGCTTTGGATAAGCGTCTGCTAAATGGTAAAAATGAAAACAATAAAAAAATAAATGTGTGTGTCTCTCTCTCTCTCTCTCTCTCCAGCGGCTGACCCTGCTGCACGTGAACAGTAACCAGTGTCTGGACATGCCTACCGAGGAGGACAAGATGGTGCCTACCTTGAGAGACTGTACCGGGGGCCGTTCCCAGCAGTGGCTGCTCCGCAACATGACCCTGAACGTCTGAGACCACCCTGTCCGCCTTCGCCTGCACCCTGCTCGCCCAAACACACTCCGCTGCCAGCACACCTGAACCGGGTGTCTCTCATCACGCAGGCCTCCTTCAGCGCTAGGTTAAGGCTAGGCTTATCAGTGCTGTGTGAGGACAGACGCAGCGGCCTGTGTTTTATCATGCGGCTTTGAAGGTTCTCTTCCGGGCAAGGGCTTCATCAGAGCTGCTCCCCTCATTCAGTCAATATAACGAGCCGCGGCTGCCAAGCAAGACGCTGACCTGCGCGCACTCACAGCAAGAGCTCCCTGTGCGAATCATACAGAGGGGGGGGTCTGGAGCTAAATGACTCATACTTCTACATACGGAGGACGCTGCAATCAGATGATTCTCACACTTCAGCTGCCTCTCAGGACTGTGTGTGCGTGTGTGTGTGTGTGTGTGTGTGTGTGTGTGTGTGTGTGTGTGTGTGTGTGCGGGTTTGTGCATGTGTGCGTGTGTGTGTGTGTGTGCGTGTGTGCGTGTTTGTGCATGTGTGCGTGTGTGTGCGTGTGTGTGTGTGTGTGTGTGTGTGTTTAGCCTTAAGGGCAGCTGCAGCTCTACCTGCAGGTCAGTGTTTCCTATAGACAGAGTATTATAACGTGCATCTGTCTGTCAGTAGCTCCTCCCAGACTCGCCTTGGCTCTGTACATAAGTGTGTGTTGAAGTGCAGGCATTCAATGGCATCGTACACCCTAAAATCATATCTACCGTATATTATAGGCACAGGTAATCTGCGCCAAAGGATAAGGGTTGTTATGGTGGAGGGTGTTATGGTGTACAGTACATTTCAATAGATTGGGAAAAAAAAAAAAAAAAAACAGAATATCGATTGAAGGAAGACATATCAAACCCACTGAAATGGTATCAAACATCAGAGGTGATACAGATATCATGTCATAAAGGGTTGCACACTGTTCCTGTGTATTAGGAAGTCTATACAATACATGATGATATAGCACTGTTTCAGAACAGTAAAGTACTTTTATCTGAGGCCAAAGTCCCTTTGACATAGATTGATACAGTATGCCTTATTAGGAGAGTATCGGATTAATCACAAAGGTCATTGAATTTAAGAAGTGTGACTTGCTTTGCCTCATATAAAGTAGATTCAAATAGCTATCACAGAATGATGTTACTGTAGCTGCAGTATTTTCTTACATGGAAATCTTTTTTCCAAAATGTTTCTAGTAGAACCACAGATAGTGTTTTATTTTATTTATTTTATTTTTTGGTGGATACATTTGTTTATCATAGGTTTTGTTATCAGTTTTGTTGTTTATGTCCATATTTAATCATTCATTCATTGTTATCATGGTAACATTTTTACTCTTGTTTATGTTGATATGTTGATGATAAAGCAACAATGATAAGTAGGCATATATACAGTAGTAGTGTGTGCCTTTAGAACATTTATTGATTAAGAAGTTACTAGATAATTGAATTATTCCATTGTGGGTAAACCAACGTGAAACATGTCAAGTAAAATGGTCCTTTTACAGGATGAAACTAAACGTATTATTGGCTCATATCTTGGAATTAAACCACTCCACTGTATTATTTTGATATGTTTTATGTTTGAGCTCCTGCAGTTAAATGTAATCACTTTTTCTTCAATAGATAATAGACAGCTTATGCTGTCATCACATGTCGATCATCATTGTAACTGTACATATACAGAACCAATTATTTTTCTAAAATGCTGTGATACTTGAAAGCCCTGTTTGAATTTGGAACATGGTATGGTTATGTATTTGAATGCATTGCACTGCGCTGTTCAGAAATATAATCTAGAAATCCTTTGACATTGTTCATGAAATGTGCAATCTGTTTAGAAGCTTGTCAACTCTCCAATGCAACTAACTCTCTTTCCAACTAGACATTACTAGTTTCTATTCTTTTTGTGTTGAAAAGTTCTGAAAGCTTGAATACTGTTAGACTCATGCCAATTGTTTGGCATATAGACTACAACGAAACGATCTCTCTCATATCATGTACTGTATAGATATACGTTGCTTTATTTTCATCTTAAGTGCATGGTACTATTAGAGGAATGTTGTTTGTATTTCAACTTTGAAATGTTATACATTGTATTGGTCGTAAAGTGATGTTACTTGTTTGTACGTTTTTGTAAAAAAATGAGACAAGACATATCTTGATTGAGCCTGGATTTCCCATGCATTTTGTGAGGATATGAACTAATGAAACTGTGAAGGACATTAGATCTGCTGTTGAATAAAACCTCCTCTGTAAGCTTTTAATGCTCCCTTGTGGCCCATGTTCTCTCGTCTGTAGTACTGTATGAGCAAATCAGGGCTTCTAAAGCCGTACTCCACAACTTTGTCCACCAGGGGCACTAGTGGCATTGTTTTAATGAAAGGTTCAATAAAATCCTCCTTCAAGGTGGTAGTAGGCCTTTACAGTGACCTTGCTCTATGCCTAGTGTAATAACAACACTACAACACAGTTATAACACATATCCATGGGAATTACCCTTAATTGCCTTAATTTGCATCGCCTTTTTTTGTTGTCTCTCACACACCAGATAAGGGATGGGGGGGCGGGGTTTTAATAAATATTTGTACACCTCTCCAAGGCAACCACTCCATATAATTAATGACTCCTCATGGGGCTCCTCACTTTGACTACACAACACTTCAGCCCCTCCACACAGAAGCAGCAGGGAGGCAGGGGAGCTCGAGCAGCACAGGCAATCAGCTAGACTCACACCTGCAGGAGGCAGAGCCTTGGACAGACAGAAGGGACCCATGTGGATAAGATAGGGCAGTTAACTGGGCTGGAGAGAGTCCATTATATAGTGAGATGGTTGAGAATACTAGCCCTAATGGAGGCCTTATCGGACACGGCTCGCGGTGGCTCTGAGAGGTACTGCATGATTAGAGCCCTCACCATGGCGACAAGGGGGGGGGGGTTAACGCTTTCCCTTCTGGAGTGTAATCTACTGTGCTACAGATTTTACTGTAACAATAAGGAATTTACATTCTGGTTTCACCATCCTGATGTTGAATATTGTGTGATATTTGATGGTAAAATATCCCATGATTCACTCCATACAGATAATGCATCAACTACTTCAGTAACTAGAACATTCATTATCCCTCTCGCATACAGATAATAAGCTCCACTTGTGAGGGATCAAATGCATCTAGGCCTACTGTAGACCCCTATTTGTTCTGTTCATTGTGTCCATTGACCATCTGTAAAACATTAAATGTATATAATATATGTGGGAAGACGACAACAACACCTTTACAATAAAAAGGATGGGAGTTCTAAGGTCCTGTGTTTTTTTCTTCTATGTTCTTTGCTGTGCGCGTGCGCGTGCGTGTGCGTGGGTGTGTGAATGTGTGTGTGTGTGCAGGTGTGTCTGTGTAGATCTACCACCCCCTCTCTCTCCCTGCTCGATATTGGTGCTTCTCTTCAGTCGGAGAGTGAATCCAATAATGGGGACTGGGGGAGAAAGTAGGGTGGAGGGATAATCAGCACCCTGGATGTCCTCTTTCTTCTCCTCACTCAGGGCCACAAGAGGAATCCTGCCCCCTAATTGTTGTGTGGGACCCTGCGCCGCTTCCACTGCGCCTGGAATGAAAAGCAAGGTTTAATTAGGGATGGTTGGAGCTGAGAAGACTCCATAGAGAGGGTGTATCCTCCACTGCCACAGGAGAGACACTGTAACTCTGACTGTCTGCCGTACATTAGCACGTCTAGAATGTAATGAACTACACAGGATCACAATATACTAGAAGAAACTGACGGTTAATGGGTACTGTGTGTACCCCCTGTTATACTTCTGTCCACCATATATGGCTTATGTGATATGAAATGTTGCATCTCTGTGGGTTTTGACTGTGTATAACCTGCCCAGGTAAAGTGGTGTGCGTGCATGTGTGTGTGTGTGAATGTGTGTGTGTGTGTGTGTGTGTGTGTGTGTTGTGTGTGTGTGTGTGTGTGTGTGTGTGCGTGTGTGTGTGTGTTTGCGCACGCATTCATGTGTGTGTTGTACCCGTAATCTAATATCGACTATTAGGGGAAGTGCTTCTAACAAGCCTCTCCTATGTGATAATACCCTTTTAGAGACCAAAGCAGTGGTTAGGGGGGAGGAGCCCTGGTGCTTTCAATGGTAATTTGTGTGGTGATCAATCATCAATGACCAGGAACTGCTCCACAAACAGCCAGCATTCAGCTGTTATTTTTAGAGCCACACAACATCCATCCTTTCTTCCTAATATTGAGGAAGGTAAACATTATGATTTTAGACTGTAGGCCTATCTACCCAGTCGACACGCTCTTTGACTTCCTCTCCAATGTTCGAGTAACATTATGCAACATTATCATGTTGCCCTTTTTTGTGTGTTGACCACACTTGATCTACTCAAGCTGTCTTTACCGTTGATTACTTGTCTGATATACAGTACCGTGAGACAAAATGACGTCGAAAAATAAAATCAAACTTGTTTATATTCATTGTCAACAACCATCTATCAACTGTATTATACTGTATGATGTCACTGAAGAGAACCTGTGCCATAACACTGCCCACATCACATGCTCTCAGCTCTTGGATTGGTGTAATGTCTTTTGATTACCACAAGATGTTGACAGTATTCATCCATAGAAATAGAGTGAGCGTCATCTGTGCCTTGGTGGCTCTATCCGCTGTGATGACCCAGTTGTGATGCTCCATGGAGTCTCTGGCTGAGGGGAGACTCTCTTATCTGCTCTAGTCTCTCCGCCACATGGTCTCACATTACATGCCAGGAGCATGTCTGATGGCTCGTTACGGCTTCAGTGTGGAGCGACCATCTTCCCAACGACGTTATAAGCCCATCTGTGCCCAAACAAAATGACGGCAGATTTCTTCCCATGGACAGAGAATGGCTGATAGACCTTAGCTGTGTTATGAATCAGAAATCAATATTGGTGCAACAAAACAGGCCTGTATGGTATTTCCGATGAGAAAACTCCCCCCCTCTCTCTCTCTCTCTCTCTCTCTCTCTCTCTCTCTCTCTCTCTCTCTCTCTCTCTCTCTCTCTCTCTCTCTCTCTCTCTCTCTCTGTGTGTGTGTGTGTATGTGTGTGTGTGTGTGCGTGTGTGTGTGTGTGTGTGTCTATGTGTGTGTGTGTGTGTGTGTGTGTCTATGTGTGTGTGTGTGTCTATGTGTGTGTGTGTGTGTGTGTATGTGTTGCCTCTGTTGTATGAAATGTGCTATACAAATAAACTTGCCTTGCCTTGCCTTGTATGTGTGTGTGTGTGTGTGTGTGTGTGTGTGTGTGTGTGTGCGTGTGTGTGTGTGTATGAGAAATGAGTAAACCTGCGTTTGTGGGGGGAAATAGGGCAGCGAAGACACCCTAATATCAAAACCTCAGCCAAAGCCCATGCATGCAGTTTCCCTGATCGCGAAGATTACGGAGTAAGATGGGGGAAGTTAGAGAAGATCTTGTGAAATGATTGGCATTCTCCCAGAGAATGACCTCGAGTGCCATCTTCAGCTGATGTAGAGTGCAGGATGAATGCATCTCTCCTACGCAGCCTCTGATTAGGTTAATAAATCAATTGCGGCTCCTCTATCAGGTCCAGCTCAAGCTATTTTTATGAAATGGGTTACACAAGAACATCAAACTCTCTTTCATCAGCAGGCCCTGATGGGACGCAGCTTATTGGCAAACATTCTAACCATCTAAGCAGGAAGTGTAACATGCCCTGACACAGAATTGGTCAATGATGGCAATCTAGAATGGTTTTATAGCAGAAAGAGGAATCAATCTTAAATGAAATAGAAAAAACGATGTTGTCCTTTTAAAAGTGGGATCACTACTAGGATTAGAAAGTGACGTGACCTTCATGATAATATGCTATACTGAACCTGCAGCCATTCTATGGTAAAGAACAAAATCTGCATATTTTCCAGTTCAGCGCACACTGTTATACTGCTCTGCTGCCTCCCTGTGTGTGAAGGGAATCGGCTCAATCCCTTAACCCCTTTCCTGTATTTATTCTTGATTGACACGCGCAATATGAAAAGTTAAATTAAAAAACGATTTGTGTGTGGGTTTGAGGGCAGGCACAATTAAAGTGATTGTTCAGTTGGGGTTTAAACAGGGTCCCTTGTCACTGATCTTGCCGGGGGCTTGCCGTAAATAGCCAACTCCCTTGCACCACATGCCATTGCTAAACTGTATAATTGACTTGCTTTGATTTTGAACTCTGTTGTGTGTGTGAATCCATTAGCTATAAATACTATGGCATGAGTTATTATAGTATACCATACTTACAGGAATAATCACGCAAAAAGAACATAAAACTCTATTAAGTATTTATATACTATTACTATTGTGTTTTTATATAGACTCAAAGCTCCGTATCTACTGTAGGCTACTTTGCTAAAAAGTGTCCAGACACATTGTCCAGTGACAGAATGTCTGATGTACAGTAAGCTTAGTTGTGTGTGTGTATGTCAAATATGGCAATTATAAATCTCTAACTCGCAGCACCGACTGGATGTTGTCCAGCTAATGGGAACAGTTTCATCTTTGCAAAGTATCTGAGTAGACTCTTTCCAGTTAATGAGGGCTATAGCACTTATGAAAGATGACCTGTGTTACCCCCTATACTCATTATAACACCACCAAGTGATTCAGCTGGTTTGTGTTCCCCCACCTGGCTGTAATGAAGACATGGTGACTGATGGCAAAATCTTTTCCCCTTTCTCCCTGGAGAGGATGAATTATCGTTTCAGACTCTCTGCTATTGGGAAGCGCATTAAAAATGCTCTGACTAGGTCTAGGACAGTGTTCGCCGGTTACGCAAGCATTCACTTGGAAAAGTGTTATGTTAGCCAATGGCCTCTGTGCTGTTTTTAGAAGGTGTCCATTTGTACTGTACAATAGTATGCCAGACCTGAGGTGAGATATATATATATATATATCCATATAAGAGGTGAAGACATAAAGAAGTAATGAGGCAGGCCTATTGATCTCACTGTGCCCAGAAGAGAAACCAAAAATTGTCAAATTGGTCGGAAAGCTATCGAGTGAGACATTTACCAGAAAGATCTATATGAGGTTGTTCAGAGATAGCTAAACATACTGCCTGTGCTTGGGAAGTGAGAGAGAAAAAATACATGTTTACACAAGCATAATTATCAAACCAATGATACCTTATGTGGGAGGATGTTGTGGTTGCTTCAGTGGTAAGTGGGGCTCGTTGCTCATGGCTTCTAATGCTGTTTTGCCTAATACAGCACCTGTGAAATGACTACGTATGCAACAATAGTCAATCAGCCAATTATTAATTATGAATTGGCTTAATGTTTCATTGATTAAATTATCACACTAAATTGTCAACGAGAACAATATTGTCATTACACAATGATTGGGAAGATGCTTTGCTTCACATGAATACAGCATCAACCTGAAAGTGAATGAAGAGCCTGGTTTTACTTGGCTTTCCCTGGGGTTCTCAGTGTATTCAGCTAGGGAGCAGCACAAAATTACAGCACTTTGTCTCTCTCTCCCCCCCCTGTCTCCCCCCCCCCCTGTGTGTGTGTGTGTGTGTGTGTGTGTGTGTGTGTGTGTGTGTGTGTGTGTGTGTGTGTGTGTGTGTGGGCGCGTGTGTGTGCATGCGTGTGTGTGTGTGTGTGTGTGTGTGTGTGCATGCGTGTGTGCGTGTATGTGTTTTTATTTCTGGTGATATGAAGAGAGTGAATACAGTGTTTTTTACATTGTGGGTGGAATTCCTTCTGTGTTCATTGACTCTTGGGAATAGTACAGTTTGCAGTGAGAGTCAGCAGGTGGTGGTCCTGCTGTGAAACCTGTTACTCTGTTAAGATTATGAGAGATATCCTCCACTGTTGAGAGGAATTTGTTTTTGACCCCCAAGTGACAGCAGGTATAACAGATATCAACAAGTACATGGGGAAGACTGGCTTTTCCTGTGAGTAGGCTGCAACAATATATCTTTCTGTACAGCCAAGGCCTGCCACCTCATCCTACAAAGAAGAGTAGCCTTCATGAGCATTGCAAAATAAACTGGCCCCCCCCCTTTTCTTTACATATTTCATTGCCTTTACATACTGTATTTTAGTGTAATGCCAATGGGATTTGTTGTGGAATAGTTCAAGTGTAATAGTACTCGAATGTACGTTTTTAATTTGTATTGCTATGATTTGTATTGTGTCTCACAACTCCATGTGAGTGGTCCTCAACTTTTTAATGCACCTTTTGTTGCTGTTCTTTATACCATACCTGTTTGTTGAGGAGTGACACATAAATAAAGATCTATCTATCTATCTATCTATCTATCTATCTATCTATGCAATATATATACTTTGTGTGCTGTACATAAAGATATGTAGCCTATGTTGTTGTAGCCTAAATGTAGTTGCCACTATATGTGCTGTACAGTATTGTTATATTTATCTAAAATGAGACAAATTAGACATTTGACAGACAACTGAAGACAGGATGCAAAAACATCTATCATGGTTGTGGTATTTGTGTAGCAGATGAAAAATACTTTGTGCAATGAAATAAGTAAAGGGTTGTCTTTATTCCATGCAGCTTCAGGGTTCATCACAGAAAAACAATAATCAAATCCAAAATTAATTTGAAAAAAGCACAACATTCCAGGCCTTAATAGTGTTTTATTTGTATAGTATAGTATAGTATAGTGGACAGTGTATATAGCCTTTATTTATGTAAACCAGCTCTTTTTCCTTCTTGTTTTTAGTATTTTTTTCCTAGCACCAGGGGAGCCACCCCTCCCAAATTTCGTTGTATGGTACCTGTACTATATCAATGACAATAAAGACCATTCATTCAATACTTGTGACAATGTTTTGGTGTATTTCCTTCAAATAATACTCAAAACAGAGCCTGTACCTCTTCCCTCCACCCCCTTCCAAATAGTATTTGTAGTACCACTACCAGGCAATAGTGAGTGAGTGCATCATTGCATACGAAGCGTGCAGTGCGCAGGAGCCTGGAAGGGGGAAATCGAGGGAAAGAACGAAGAAGCCACTGTCGGATCCTTATTACCTGAATTCATATGAACATCATCGCAATTCCATTAGAAGGGGGGGGAATCAAGAGAGAAAGACTTGCACACTACCACATCGATGAGCGGGGGGCCACACACTTATCAACGGACCGTTAATTCATCCATGAAGCCATCACATTCTGTTGTCTCATAATAACTGAATGCAGATCCTCTTATGTGTGCACATCAGATCACAAAGCGGAGGTTTGGGAACCGAATCGTGTCCAACACCGACGCTCAAATCGGATGTACGTATGGACCCATTTCATCTCGAACACTGCGTAACGGTAACCACCATTACCCAACAATTAATGAATTACTTATTAACTAGCTGCTTGATGGGGGCATTGCAACAACAATTTTTGAACTTTTAAGCCCATGTGTGGAGGACTTCTCGGTTAAGAACAGATTTGAGCCATCCTGCAATTGCTCCAACCTGGAAGGGCTGTGATGAGATGAGTAATCAGCGACGCGCAAGAGAATAAACTGTTGGATCCTCAGCGGCGACGGGCGCGTTTTGGAAAGCTGCGCTCACCCTGTGCGTCTTAATCTCAGAGGGATCGCTACTCTTCGAACGGAGACTGGGCTTGTAGTGATATAGGTGACAGTATTGTTCTCGTTTTCATGGCTTTGTTTGGACAATAGTAGTAACAGTATGTGGATGTGGAGAGAGGGGACGGTGCGTGATTAGTTCGGTACAGATAGTGCACTTTCTTTCCTCGCCTTTTTTTTTTTTTTTTTTTTTACAATTCCCAGATTTTTGCGCACAACCCCATACGGACAATTCCACCCAAGTAACAACCGAGGTCCTGCCAAAGAAATAAGACTTCACCGTTCACGTTGAATCCTTCAGGTTATAATTTCTTTCGCTTGGCTGCCGTGCCATCGTAGCATGTCTGCACTTCGAAAGAAATTTGGGGACGATTATCAGCAGGTAGTGACCACCACCTCATCCAGTGGCTCTGGGTTTAACCACAACCAGCCCTCGGAGAAGCCCGAGAAGATCGAGAAGATCGAGAAGAAAAAGAAGAGGCAACGCTTCGTGGACAAGAACGGGCGATGCAACGTCCAGCACGGGAACCTGGGCGGCGAGACCAGTCGGTACCTCTCAGATCTGTTCACCACACTGGTGGATCTGAAATGGCGCTGGAACCTGTTCATTTTCATCCTCACGTACACGGTGGCGTGGCTCTTCATGGCGTTCATGTGGTGGGTGATCGCGTACATCAGAGGGGACCTCTACCGGGCCCACGATGACAAGTACACGCCGTGCGTCGCCAATGTCTACAACTTTCCCTCTGCGTTTTTATTCTTCATTGAGACAGAGGCCACCATAGGATATGGGTACCGTTACATCACGGACAAGTGTCCCGAAGGCATCATTCTGTTCCTCTTCCAGTCCATCCTGGGATCGATCGTGGATGCTTTTTTGATCGGCTGCATGTTCATTAAGATGTCCCAGCCCAAGAAACGGGCAGAAACTCTGATGTTTAGTGAACATGCGGTTATCTCCATGCGTGATGGAAAACTAACTCTCATGTTCAGGGTGGGCAACCTGCGTAATAGCCATATGGTCTCGGCGCAGATCCGATGCAAATTGCTGAAAGTAAGTTAAGTGCCACTGCCAAATCGTGACGTTAGAATTATAAGGTTCTATCTCAATTTTTGTCAAAATTTAGTTTTTTTTTTTTTTTTTTTTTACATAATCTGGTCCATTAGGTGTTTATTAATGCCTGTGTGGTGTTATTTTAAAAATGTTGACATTTTTGATAGTAATTCATAAAATACAAAGGTTCCATCCCACCAAACATAATGGAATGTCAAAACTTTGACGCTCAATATCTCTGAACTGCCCTAAACGGAGATAGAACCTTATCATTCTAAGCTCACGAAATGCCCTTGTAGCTTCACAATAGTTTTGTAGTAAATCCTTATTACCTCTATCAGACAGTAAGTCATTACTTTTGTATTGATTATTATTTGCGCACAGTTAAACCGTTGTGCATAATTAGATCATATGAAATTATTCGGAAATTAAATGCACAAGCTTTGGAATCATCAGCGGACCATTTTGAGGTTGATTACTTCCAACCAATGCAATACTTTAAAGATATATATATGTCTATCGTTTACTCCTCTTGTGCACTTGATATTAATCTCATTTAGAAATACTATTAATTAATTTCCACGCACTTAAGATACATATGATATTAGTTATCTATCACTTTGCTTTGTCATATCAACCTGAAGTTGAAAGATGCAAGTAATCCAGAACTTTACAACCTCTGGGGTGTCAGTGAGGGTTGCACACTGGCAATGCAATAGCAAGCCTAGTATATGTTTCCATGTTGTTGCTTGATGATCAATCAAACCCAACAACAATTGAACAATTCGAAGAATTGATCAACTTCGATCAACTTTGATAAACCTACCCTTATGAATAAGAAGTTAATTGTGGTCAAAGCATTTAACTATGTCTTTGGTATGCCTTAGAGGCCGTAGACACCCCCTCTTAGAGGCCAGACACCCCCTCTTAGAGGCCAGACACCCCCTCTTAGAGGCTAGACACCCCCTCTTAGAGGCCCAGACACCCCCTCTTAGAGGCCAGACACCCCCTCTTAGAGGCCAGACACCCCCTCTTAGAGGCCCAGACACCCCCTCTTAGAGGCCCAGACACCCCCTCTTAGAGGCCAGACACCCCCTCCTTCGACTCACTTTTTACTGTCTATTTACTGATGATTGATCGCTTTGATTGCTTACACAATCTGTAGAGCTATAATTACGGCTCGCTGGGTTTCAGCAGTAGTTAAACAGTTGTTGCCCCCTCCTCTATCCCCCCCCCCCCTCTCTCTCTCAACACTTCCATAGTCTCGCCAGACGCCTGAAGGCGAGTTTCTTCCACTGGATCAGTTGGAGTTGGACGTGGGCTTCCTCACCGGGGCCGACCAGCTCTTTCTCGTCTCACCGCTCACCATCTGCCATGTGATTGACCCCAAAAGCCCATTCTACGAACTCTCCCAGAGATCCATGCAAACAGAGCAGTTTGAGATTGTGGTGATATTGGAAGGAATTGTGGAAACCACTGGTAAGTCATTTTATTTTTTTGTTGGTGCAACATTTATTAAAAACTATAACAGGCCTTCTGTACTGTCCTTATGCTGATATGAATAAAGTAATGGGAAATAACAAGGCTATGGTTGTAGTAGGCTACACTGTGACAGGGAAGCAGATGTGCTGTATTTAGAACTGAAAGTCTTTTTTTTTAGGGACATTTGAGTTACTTTAAGTGGAGGGCCTACTGTGGAGGGCCATATGCAAGGGATGGGCCCATTGACCCCTAGATGTTAATGGATTTTTTTGTAAACATCTACTTACTATAGCCTACAGTAAAAAAGACTTGATCTACTGAACCTCTGTTGAATTTGGTATTTGGTGTAAAAAATAAAATCATATATATACTATATTATATATAATATCAGTAATTTTTATTCTCTGCATATTGCATAAGTGCATATTAAAACGACAACTCTGTCAGAAAACTGATTTCCCCCAAAAATATAGTGCAACGAGTATCTGTCAAAGGAACAGATTCGCTCTTCTTCTTCAATAGTACAAGCCCCATATTTTGTGAGAGTATAATTTTGCTTTCTACAGTGCTTTAAGAAATTGGGATCATCAATGCAATGGGAACAATATTGCCTCTTGAGAATTTGTTTGGTTGCTGTGATCATAGTTATGTCTGCATTTTCAAATTCAGAGAGCTGCAGAGGAGAGCTCCTTTAACATTACCGACTCACAGAACAATGAAGAGTTAGGGGATGCTATAAGACCACAGTGGTAAACACTCTCTGACAATGAGAAAAGTTGCTCCTCTGTTTGTGTCCTTCAGTTGTAACAGTTAAGCTGGTATGTACAGTATGCATAAAGATATGCACTTTTATATTTGTAGTCCGTCGATTTTCTTTCTGAAACTCAACTTAAATCTCCTCTGTACAGTAGATGAAATATCACTTGCTGGCCTGCAGCAGATCTTACGTATGAAAGTTTTATTAGAATGATTTATTAATGAGGTTTGAGAGTGTTGAGAAATGTCAGCATGATATGTCTGATGTACTGGTGCTGCTTTGTTCAGGTGTGGACAACTGTTTCTCAAAGTTTTGATATATCAGTCAATCATGACAGAGGATTCTAGAATAAGGATGCGTGATGTAAACCAATTCACAGGATGCAAAGTATGGCGTGATCACATAACATGGCATATCAGAGAAATTAGATGGCAGGTATTCGCCCTAATTGGATTTGTAGATTTATAAATGTATACGCCTAATCAGAGTACTTTGTAATTATAATTTCCTATATCTGGTTTCAATCAACTCTGCGAATAGAAGACAGCATTCATCTCAACCATGTGATCTATATAAGCTTGTGGTTGTGTGAGGTTGCAGAGTAACAAGAGTGGTGTTGTGAAAACAATATATAGTTAAAAATTGATGTACAGTGAAAGTCTAATCCTCAGACACTTTCATTTCTGGCCAATGTAACTCTGTTTCCATGGCAACCTCTCCTTGAGCGTTCAGGATTGCAGCACTGCACCTAAACTTAGATTTTTTATTCCTATGGTATGGGAGAACTGTAATGAAATACACCACCAACATGTGCTGTACATAAAATGAAATAGGTCTATTGACAAAACTATCCTATATTATGAGAAATATAGGAAAATATAGCCACTGAAATAAGATGAAAAGGCCTCTTGAGAGGTTTTCTGTGAAGTGTGACTCTGGCTTGTGGTTGGCAGAACAGGTGATAAGGTCTAGCTAAAAGCTATGGACTGTCCAACTCTGAAGGTCTGTTTGCTTATTGGTCACAAATCACCAGTAGCCTACTGTGAATATTAAATTATCCTGATGCGTTTATCGAAGACATAGTCACATGTTCCACACAAGTCAACTCTACCTGTTATATCATCCATGGTGTGAATTTAGCCACGGTACAGGGAGAGAACATTATACAATTTGTCAGGACATATAATTTCTGCTAAAGCTGTCCCGACCTAAATGGTTAATCCTAAAAAGTTCAGAATGAAGGACATGAAAGAATGGATGTACAGTCTGATTACGTATGTCATAAAAGGGAACACCATTGAACCACTAGGTGCTTTTGCATTTTGTATTTTCTAGTTCAATTGCTCAGACTGCAACACGCTATTAAGTGGGACACATGCTGTTTTTTGTGACACACAAAAGCTTCACAATGTTAAAGTTTGAACTTTGAATGCCAAACCAATTACAAACTATATATTGAACTTGTAATGTTGTACTTTTGGCCAGCTAGTCTTTATCCTCTTTCTAGATCAGAAAGAACCCACACTTCTTTGAAGCTCCGTAAAAAGATAAACAAGCCAGGGATTTTAATTTCATGGCAAGCTGACTTTGAATGTAGACTAGGAAAAAGTAGAAAAAAAGAAAGAAAAAGAAAAGTAAAAAAACTTTGTCAGCAAGACAGAATATTTATCCCTGAGAAGTTGTCTGTTTTTTTTTGAACACCTACCACAACACACTTCGTGCCTGGCAAAAACTCTGCACAGCCACTTAATTTGAATTTTGTGTTAAGTCGACAATTATGCTTCGAAAAGCGGGGAGGCACATCCGCATAAAATTGAGCTTTGTGAGGGTGGTTATGACTATCATGCAAATTCTAGTGAAGGATGTGGTGTTGGGGACATGTTGTGACATTTACATGATGTTACTGAGGGATTTGCAAATATTTTGGGAGAGCTCCAGCCAAAAGCTATAGTGAAGATTTCAGTAGACTTTGTAAAGAAGAGCAGTTTCTTGAGTGGTATTCAATGTCCCCATTGACTTGTATGCCCGGTGGGGCTGACTTAGCACTGTAGGTATCGGAAGCTGCTTATCTCTTTGGTTATGAACCATTCATAGTCAATGTTATCATGACTTTCCATGTCCATATGGCCAACATTCAGCTGATTAAATGAACAATATGTTTATGTCGGGCTGTGTGTGTGAGTGTGTGTGTAGGTGCTTTGTATTGTTATTTGTTATGTGTTACGATTATGTTTGTATCGTCATGTGAGGACCCCCTCGAAAATGAGAAGATTCTTCTCAAGGGGCTTACCTCAAATAAACAATCTCAATCAATGTCAGATATTCATAAAAAGTTTCCTCTCTGGTATACATTGTACAGTACAGTACTTCACAAACCATGGAAAATCACTGGGTGCTTGGACAAATTAGGCGCTTGAGTTCTCAAAAAGCAATATGGCTTGTGGAAAAGGGCACACAGAGCATGAGGAAACACTTCATATCTTCACTCCTCCATATCTACGTACTTAGCTGGGCATTGATTTGGATTGTTTTCTTAGCTTCCTCTTAGCCATTGGCGCTTTCACCCTCAAGGGGTTTTCATGCTACTGTATTAGAGAGAAAATAGATTCACTTCGTTATTGTGGTTCTGTATTTTTCTCATGCTAAGATGTGTGTGGGTGGCATGAGACAACTGTATACTTGACTTGATTAAAAGTGGTGTTGATGTTTATTAATGTGCATTTATGTGTGTAGAGAACACACACTGTTGGCTTTGTGTCGCTATTGGATGTTACAGGACAGCATTCAGTGACTCCTTTAATCTGACATACTGTAATAAAAGTGATGATGTTATTATATTTAGTTTTGACTCATGTACTGTATTACATACAGTCATGGACAAAAATATGCACTTTTTTTTTCCATGCTCAGTGTGGTACACACAGGTTGAGTCAACTATTCTAAATTGTTGCTGGTTGCAAGTGTGATTTCTATATTGCCAGCACCTGTGACTTGCCAATAATTTTGTCCAGTCCATTTTATTTTTTTATTTTTTTAATTGTTGGATGGAATCATATCAGATTTGGCCTTTTTCCTCTGCTTTTTTGCGTTGTTCCAATGCAAACAAAATAAATAAACATGTGAATACCAAGGCTTTTCTGGGATAATGATCTGGTGCATTATCTAATCCAATATAAGTGAAGGGGTGCCAATATGTTTCTCCATCACTGTAAGTATTCCAAAATGCCACAAAGTTGAACTGTAAACAAACCAATGAACATGAACCTGCATATTGGTTGACAGGTACAAAATATGAATTTGTGATAGCATTGCATAAGAAAGACGCCAGCATGCATCCACGCAGATTTCTATGTACAGTAAAAACACATGTACTAATACAGCACATGACAAAAAAGAGAGCACATGAAGCCCATGTTATTTCCCAATCTGGCCATCACTCCTTCATGGCTACCTAATCACCCCTGATTGCTAATTAACATATTTATCTCCTCACCACTCCGACAACAACTGTGTATGGTGGAAAGACGCTATATAAATCCAAGGCATTAATTATTAATTAAGTAATAAATACATTCATTTATTTTAGTAATGGTATAATAGCAATGTCATGGTAGGAATAGTACCGGTAGTACAGTAATGCTATTACATTTGCCTAGTACACTACCTTTCTGCCAGCATAATGAGTTCAGAGAAATGTAGCAGATTAGCCCAGCAGTCTGTCCTTTCTCATCAAGAGCGTCAATTGAAATGGAAATGGCTCCAGTAGCTCCCTGCTGTACCGTAGGTATAACTGTCTAAGAGCCCCTTCTCTGGGTGATTCTAGCCCAGACACCAGCGTCACTGTGGTGTCAGCAGGTCTGTTTAGTGTACAGTAGCAGGTAAACAGTAGCAGAACATTACCTCTGATAAGAGGCCCGAAAGGGAAAGACATGCCTCTGGAGAAAGTGACCATAATTCATCCTGAATGATTACACTCAGAGCGTGTCTCTCCCCCCCCCACACGCCCCCCCCCCCCCCCCAGTGCTTCGCCGGCTTCCGTTGCTTTGCCGGTTCAAAGGGTTAATATGGGTTCAGCAGGGAAGTCAGGCTGCATAGCAGGTGAGAACAGGAGTCTCCAATTAAAACTAATGTGCCCAGGGGTCAGAGCACAGGAGTCACAGAGAGGCACTAGGCCTCCCCACGGAGAGAGAGAGGAACCGGTGTAGCTGAGCATAAGGTGCTCTGGTGAGCTGCATATCTAATAGCCTCTGTTCTTCAATGTGTTTCGCTAGTTTTTCACTGATTTGTTACATTTGACATTGTTAACGGTATTACAAATGATTTCTGAACTCCCTGCCTCACACGTTGTTGTGGTAATTAGCCGGCCTTATATTGCAACTTCATGATTTATATGAAATCGTGTTTCTTTGTCGGGTTTTACATTCTACCCGAGCCACACTGAACGAGAAACTGTTCATTCTGGATGCAATCCTTACTCGAAAACCTGCTCTAAAAAGTTGAAATGTCATGCAAATTCTCCATTGACATCAATGCAACGCAAATGTCAGAGTTCTGTGCGGATCTTGACTTACCCACCCTGTGTGAGCTAATACTGTAGAGCTGTAGAGATTTACATTTCATGACTATTGTAAACTGTAATTGCACTGGGGATGAACTCCACATAATGGGCATTGCAATGAACGAGGGATGACATAGAGGATTCATTATCCCCTGTAGATGAACTGTGTTGGGCTACCCAAGGGGAAACTAAGGTAATTGTGTCTTTAGGGATTTTGTCAGCTCTCTGGGATGGTGATAAATCATTGGAGGAAGAAGAGGTGTGATGGCAGACCTGGGATGAACTCATTTGGTGACGACAGCACGTCCACCAAGTGGTCGGCCTGGCGATGATGTGTACGTGATACCAGAGACCAGTGGTCATGCTACGCACTTCATCAGAAACAATACTTAGAATCAGAAACAATTTGCTCCTCGTCTCAAAAGACTTGCAGTTTTTGTGTGGTGTTGTTTTGACAACAAAGTGCTATTCTCCACACACTACAAAAAAGGTCTTCAAACTCAGATACAGTATTTGTTTGACAAAGTATAGCAGTAGATACCGTATTAAGCAACCAGATTTCATCATGGCTCATCATGTGACATGTGTCACATGTTTATGACATGTGTTCTATAAACAAAGTTTGATTTGATTTAATTATATCAGAGCTTGGTTAGAACTGACTGAAGATGGCGGGCTCCACTATAACTGTCTGTTACCTCTGTTATCTCCAAGTGATAAAGGTTGCTTTTAGTGTTTTGGCCACTGGTTGTATTGATTGATAGTGCCAGAGTGTCCCTGAAGTCCACACTAATCGATTTGACTCGAAACACACACAGCCAGCACCACATGAACATTTTGTTCTTGGGAGTTTGCTTCTTCTTGAGAGACAACCGTTTGTGATGTCTGCTTCTATTTCCGTCTCACAGACATGCTAAAACTTCAGACCCTCAGTCAACCCAGAAGGTGAAAACGTTAGCGTTACTGTACTGTAGGCTACATGTGATCCACCCCCCTTTTGAATGGCTGCAGTAGAAAATGTGATTTGTCTTTCCACCATTAGTCTGTGTTTGGCTTCAAGGCTATCGATCGATTGCCGTTTTGTTATCCCGGGTCTCTTTATAGCAGCTTTTTGCTTCCCTGTTAGCTTGATTGTCTGTTTTTCTCCCCTGTGAGTGGTTGGTCTTGCTGTTGTGTTCTGCCTTATGTTTCTCTCTCTCCTGGTGTGTCACCTAACCAGCCCTGTGTAGAAGCTTGGCAGCGACACTCACACAACCCACAGCCCACAGCCCCTCGCTCTGCTCAGCACTGCTCTCTCTCTGTCTACCTCCACACTGATTTTATTGCCTGAGCATTCTGGCTCTCCCAACAACACCCATCCCCCCATAGCAGTGCATTTTTTACACCGTTTTTTTTTCTTCTTTTTTTCCTCAGCCAGTGGATTTCCTCCCCTCTTGTTTTTCTTGCACAGTACTGCCTACTGCCTAGTCGTATACTTGGAATAAACGCAAGAGCTGGAAGCAACTGAATGCTACCTTTACTAATTGATGGGGCAGTAAAAAACAGTATTACACACAAGCTTTTCTTTTTCGTCTAGGAAGAAGTGAAGCAGGGAACAAAGAGTGGAGTGTGCGAGCTAGTGGATGTGTCTGTGCTTACAGTAGCACTTCATGGTGGTCACCATAGAAACAGATTATCCGTCTTAGAGATAGCAGTTGTGTGCCCGTAATGGACGTATCTGTACGGAAAAAAATGAAATATAAAAAAAACACCATCGAAAAACATTCAAACTCGATTAGACACAATTTGTCATGTCCTTTCAGGCAGTTAATTGAAAAAGGTGAAGTTGTCAGGGAGGCAACAAAGTATACTCACTGCGGTAGTACTCTCACTGCTGTGAATGGAACTGTCTCTCCTCCATGATGAAGGGGCACATCTTTGGGATACCAATTCCTTCCCTGTTTCTTTCCCTCTGTTTTCCTCTTTTTGCTGATCTAGCCCAGTGCTGTTTTTTTTATATATTTGATGTGACTAAGCCAATAAGTGGAAAAGCAGCAATGTTTTTCTCTGCTTTTCAGAAAACAAGACAGTATACCATTATTGTCTAGTATTAACTGTAATTATAGTCACTCACCATTTTGGAAGCAACTAAAGTATCCTTATTACAGTATGTTGATATGCATTACTACTTATTGTCTGACAAAAAGGAACAGTGCTTGGATGTGAGGATAATTGTCCGATCAGGAACACAGACCTTCTCTGTATTCACTGTCCAAATTCACATCCCTGTGTGTGCTTGCATATCTCTCATAGACAACACTCGGGCTGCCTCTTAAGCCCAAAGAGTCTGTCAGGGGACTGTGCTGACAGCCGTATACTGGTGAGTGAGGGTACATGGATGAGTGTGTGTGTGTGTGTGTGTGTGTGTGGCTTGTGCGTGCATGCATGCTGTGTGCATGTCTGCCTGTGTGTGCACGCCTGTGTGTGTGTGTGTGTGTGTGTGTGGTTATGAGGTTGTCTTACATCTCCAGATCCATGTCTGTGTGAGACAGAACTGAGAGGTCGGAGGGGACTCTGAGGCCCACCTCTCGCCCAGCGACTGTGGGCGTTCAACTAGAGAATCACGGTAATCAGAATAACAGACTAGATTTGCTATATAGACTATATTTGCATAGCCAATCGATTCTCATCTTCATTCGCATCACATTTCCCTGTCGCTAAGATTGTTGTCTAAACAAGGAGCTTAGAAAAGCAAATTGCATTCAGATGGATTGATAAGAGATGTGAGAAGTGAGAGACTGAAAGGGGCTTCATTATAACAACCATGTTCTCTACAGACAGCAACGCACTTGCACCTGTTTTGGTCCTCAGGCTGGCGTGCTGTACAGTACAGCATACAGTACGACCGGATCACGCAGCAGACGGATCTGATCCGCCCCAGCCCCCGATGCTTCACTACGCTGGATACGCTTCAGTTAGACCTCGCAGGTCCACGGACGCCAGTAAAGCTCATTGCGGCACCGTCAAGAAACACTGGCAAGCCGTTCCCCTAGTGTACTTCTCCCATTCCCGGCCTCCAAAGAATCTATTTGATCTCCCTGCCACGTTTGTGACTTTGATGTTGCTTTGATTCGTGACTTGAAGCCACAAAGGCTAAGCTTGGTGTTATTCCATCATCAATAGTGTATGTGTTCAGTCTCAAACTGGGATTGACTCCCAGACGAAGAACCACAGAGAGTGCTGCATACTGTCATCCTCCTACAGTACTCCCTCAAATGGCGACATGCATTTGCCTCTTTTTAATTAATCCCGAAATTATTTGACAAACAGTAATGAATCGGTGTATAATCACAAGGCAGCTGTTACAACTGAGCATTTTTGCCCATATTCAGTCAGGACACTCACGTGCGTCAGTTCGACCATTTTATTGCATGAAAATGGTAATACATTTAAGCTTGGCATAATTGGATGGCTCCGCTCTGTAGAGCTCCCTGCATGGAATTGAACAACCACAACATATAAGTAAAAAATATGGCAGGGAGCCAATGACTTACCCTCCCAGTAGATAGACTACACACAGAGCGACCGAGTGGGTGGAGGCTATGGGAGTTCCGGGTTTGGACAACCGCACAAAACGTACTCTCATAGCCAGTGCAACAATGTCACAACTGTTAAAAGCTATGGAGGAGTGTAAAATTGGCTGCCTTTTTCTCTGTCCCTTGAACATGGGAAGGTGTTTGTGCATACGTGTGAACCCTCTGCCCTGTCACCTGACAGACAGCTGTGCCGGTGACATAGAGTGTCCTACCTGATCTGACGCCATGCGCCACTTTGTTTGTATTGGATTTGGAATCTATCGAATCGAATTATATGACTACAAATGCTACGTTGTCTTGTCGATTTTGTTAGAGCTTTTTCTTGTTTTCTTTTTCTTCTTGCTGTCTTTTTCTTTTTCCTAAGGTGAATAAACAAGTCTCCCGCTGAGATGGCGAATATTTCTTCTATTACTTTTGACTCGTTGTTTACTACAATGAGTGTTTGTTTTTGTCAGACGACGTTGTGTGTTTAGATTAGCTTTTTCATTCCTACTCTCATACGCTTTGTATTCTTGCCAGATAATCTTCGATACAGTACGTGAACACAGCATTGAACTTGTGCAGGGGATTGGATTTCACACTTATTAACATCCTCTGTAGGATTACGAAACTTTCCTTGTTATAATAATAACAATAATAATAATAATAATAACTCTGTTATATTCCTTAAAAGTAATGAATATGTGACATTTAATGATGTAGGCACCTTCTATTTTCAGCAGCACAGGCCTAACCGGAGTAGGTGTTATGTGATGTTACCATCACTGTGAGAGATTGGCCTGGAAGGAGATGACAACTCCTGCATTAGTTGGAGGTGTGTCACCATTTTCTAGGACATGTAAGACATATTTGATTGTGAGTGGCCCCTCGTTAACACTTTACAAGAATAAACACTGATGCATTATTAAGTATATTCATCGTTAGTAAACTAGTATTTCCTCTTTAAGAAATACTTATCCGCATTCAGCACATAGCATTTATTGGTTATTTATAGACGTTTGTGTAAGATGTTACCATAAACAGTTGGCCCTCTGAGAATAGCCTGCAGCAGTACATACCAGGGGATACGACATGAAAAAAAAGACGTGTACACAGATCACAGAAGGCCTATACGTCCAATAAGAATGAAAATAGCAAAGACAGTCTGAAATAGAGAAATATTAGAGATTATATGAGAAATAACCTAGTCGTGAACCATACTTTATTAAACGTGACACTTTGCAATATCAGCTCGTGCCATCACTGATGAGAAGTTACTAAAATATGATCCCACCACAACAAACTCATTGAGAGGAGTTGATATTGTTGGAAAAGGTCACTGCACTGACATAGATTGTCAAACCACCTCTCTCTGTGACAATAGACGATGATGATGGATGATCCAACTAGTATTGAGTGATAAAAAACATTCTGATCCTTTCGGCTGGCTTTCAATTGTGATCATCGTGAAGAGAAAAAAATACTTCAGTGTCGTCTACTGTGTGTCTGTTGTTTGCCTTGAGCTTGAGTCTGAATAGGTTTCATAAGTTATGTTTACATGCTCAGATCTGCAGATTTGGTTTCCATAGAAACACACTGTCTATTCCAGGCAGCTATGACTTTTATTATAATATATATATATCTTTGCAAAAACGAAATAAATACATCACACTTTAGTTTTGGTCCCACTGTTGCACAATTCCTGACATTTTAGGTCTTTTTTTTTAATGTAATTGGTCAAATTACATAAGTACTCGAAAGTACTCCTAATGTTCAAAAGCAGGCTGGTTTGGCAGTGTTTTGATTTACTTAATATGACCTCTGTGATTCTAAATGGCTATGATAGTGGTGGGTCTGTAATTGTGGCATAATCTCCCTTTCCCAGAGGTGGGAACTACAGGATTGGCACAAAGCAGCTCTGTCAGCGAGACTGTGGACGGCTTTTAGTGTTCGGACGGAGGATTGCCCCCTCTTACACATCACCACTTACCATATGCTGTTGATGGAGGGTCTCCAAAAATTGCTGTTCTCTCCTCTAATACAAAGCCACTCAATGAGAGGCAGGTCAAAAAACAGAGAATGCACTTAGGTGTGATTATTTGATCTCAGGTGAGATCTCAGTCTGATTATCATTTAGCGTCACTGCCATTATAGATCAATGATCATAAATATTGAATTATCGAATAGAACGGACAAATATAAATTCTCTACTGTAGTTTGATTTATTTCGCATCTTGCTTGGCTTCAGTAGCCTTCCTCCCACACATTCTGGTTTGATGTAATTTAACTTCATCATGATATATTAATATCCTCTACTTATGTGTACAGATTTTCCATTGAGTGCTTGATATTGACTTTTTCTATTGATATTTTTGGACATTTGGAGACTCCTAACCCTCAGTGCTGACGAATATAGCTGAGAGGAGCAAAGTGTCACACAGTATCTGAATTATTGAAGATGTTATTGGTGGTATGACAGAGGAATAACCGATGCCTCAAGCAGAATAACAGTTTAGCAGTGTGCTTTTGCATGTGACTAATGTTTTGTCAAATTGCAGTCTGACATGTTCATGATACAAATGACTCTAAGATTCCCCTGCACTTAGCTTCAATGGGCCTCAGCCTAGTTCTTATTAACACTGTGGGCCCTAGTTGACATTGGAGCATATTTCAATATGCCGAAAGCTTTCAGTACTCACCACTCAGAAAGCGATAGGGCAGAAGTAATCGACCAAGCATACCCTGACCGTACTCAATGTTCAGTCTCTCACACATCTGTGACTTTGTTGAAAGCTGTTATGAGCGTATTACTTCATGACCTTGGGAACCGAGCAGAGACACAGATGCTCATAGCCCTCCGTTAAGACACACACAATACTGCAACGTGATCTGTTGTCTCTAGTTCTGATTCATTTGTTGCTGCCAGAGCATTATTAAGCAAGTGATTAACATAATATTGTGATGTTAATACCCTGCAAACACTCAACTTTTAATGGACCTCAGCAGGCTTCATATGTGTGCTTTCAGCTTTGTAACGGCGTGTAGGCTTACACTTAGTTAAACGGTAGTGGAGTTAAGGAGTAAATAAGTTAGATATGCTGAACTTGCAAAATGCTACTCTTGGCAGCTATATCTTCTAAGACATTTAACATCTAAAAGGTTGAATAGAGCAACACAGTGTATGTGATATGATGCAAAGTAAGTAATCAGATAATTATGATAGCAGCTGCTGAGTAGCGGTGACAATACGGTTATCACTGGTGATTAATCCATAACTTTATGAACAAGAGATTAATGTTGTTGCTCATTAACTCCATCCTCTTTATTTGACTAATTGTATTTGTTTGTTTGCTGAGATCTGAGTGGAGTGTTTAAGCATTCATTTAATTCAGTTTCTAGTAACTGGAGATTTCATGCATGGGGCTTAATAATCTACTGTAATGCTTCATGTTAAATGTGCTGAACACTATTGAAAGAGCTTCTTTTAATCCTTTATGGGTAGCACAGAGTAGCTGGCCACATCCTCCTTGTTAAAAACAAACAGACAATAGCAGAAACCTGCTTTTCTAATAAAATGTCCATAAAGAAGGAAGTTAGAGGAGTGAGAGGACTTTATAAATGTCAAAGAATTCTTGACAGTTTTCATGGTTTAGCCATTCGGTTTAAAGGTCACTCATGAATTGGCGCTTTTAGCAAAATGATCGTTAAGTCCCCGGTCAGCTATATTCCTCTGACCGGGGACTTAACTGAACCCCAGAGGCTCTGTGCCCCGCGGTGGTGTAGCGGTCTAAGCACTAGCCACTAGTGCAAGCTGCCCACCGGGGACTGGGATCGAATCCCAGCTTGCCAGACCCGGATATGGCCGGGGCACACACAGGGAGCGGCATATTGAGCGGCCGCTCCCGAGGGCGGTATAGGAATATTTCCGGACAAGGATCCGTCGCGCAACAACGCCCCCGGGATGCCGGAATAACGGTGCTGGGCTCGAGGAGCCAGACAGCTAGTCTACCTGGCGGTCTCCTCTGGGGCTGCCGGCCACGGGGTCGTGCGGCGGATCCTACGCAATAGGCAGGGGATAGATAATTGGATGCTAGGTTGGGTTCAATTGGATACCAAATTGGGTGAAAAAGGGATAAAATCTGAAAAAAAATAAAAAAAAATAATAATAATAAAAAAAAGACTGTAGCCTCTGCTTTGTTCAAGTTGATGTTCCTCTGGCAGCACTTTGATGACTTGTGTAATCATCTTATTTCATAATGCACATTTATGGCTTTGACTCAAAGCACCTTCATTACTAATGAATGTTTTTGATTAGCAAAGAAAGACTATGAGGTTGAGGGAAAGCTCTGCGGGCCCTTGTCTTCGCTAACCCTCCTGTGGTGCTCCGTTTAAGTAATTTGATTGTCTTAATATTCTGTATTTTGTAGTGCCTAACTAAGGTCAAGACTGAATACTCGGGAGCGGGTGTGGTGCAGGAGGTGGAGCCGGCAGTCTAATGATCTCAAGGTCGGCAGATTGGTGGTTCGAACCCCGGCTGGCCACATATCGAGGTGCCCTTGGGCAAGACACTGAACCCCAAATTGCTCCCTGTGAGCGGGCTGGGGCCTTGCATGGTCGCTTTCCACCATTGGTGTGTGAATGGGTGAATGAGAGGCCATTGTAAAGTGCTTTGGAATAAGGTGCTATATAAGCCAGTCCATTTACTAACTAACAAAAGATGCAAGATACTATAGAAGCAAGGCAACATCGACATATTACAGCATTGGTTTGAAAGTGCCTAGCACAATTTAAAGACATTGATTTAGCAGTCGTTTCCCTATCAATGGAAGGCAAAATAAAAACAGCCTTTCAAGTTGCTGATCTGGTGCACTGAACTGTACATGTATATGCATTATGTATTAGAGGAATACTTTTACAGTTGCTTATTTCTGTGTCACTTGCGTTGTTCATCATCTATTATTGATAACATGCCTGTACCTGTTTGTATACATAAACATGGCACATTTGATTGAGAAGTGCTCTGCACACAAAAAGGGCAAAACAGTAAGAATACAGCACCTGTGTTAGTGATTATACATGATGATTCGATGTTTATCAATATTCTGATTTGATCAAATGTAACAACAATCTCAATGTAGCATCCGCTGTGGTGCTGTGTCAGGTAGTTGAGTGTTACCAACATCTGACCGGTGGAGGAATTGATTGTGTGCCTTTTAATTTCATTACTGTTGCTTGGGAAAAATAATTAGTGGACAATCTGTGAAATCATTACTTCTATGGTCATGTTTTCCATCTAAAAAGTCATTAGGAGCAGCTATGACTCAGCTGTACTGGCCTTCTTGCTCATATTCGTCGAGGAACTTGCTCATATTCGTCTTGTATGGAATCAGAAAATCAATTAAGTGTTTTTCTTTTAGGCAACAGCCTTGTAATACCAAGTACCAATTCATCCAGTCGGGTTCTGTGGGTGATATTGTTTGTTTAATAATTTCCGAATGAGAAGAACCTTTGAGGAATACATCTTTGTTGGAACTGAGGGTGTAGAGCCAGGGAATTGAATCAGGGTTGCTTTCTGATTCTCAAGTGTTTGTTTAATGCTATAGAGTAGTAGTCAAATGTTTAATCTCAAAACATTAGCCTTGTGTGCTTTGTGAGGAAAAAAGACAATTGTGCATAATTCTCCACATAGAATTCAAGTTAATTTGCCGAAGTATAACTGAGGAGATAATCCATCCAGTCATGCGTGATCTTTTTGTCTGTTTTTCTTCTTTGACAGGGATGACTTGCCAAGCGAGGACGTCTTACACCGAGGACGAGGTTCTGTGGGGACACCGCTTCTTCCCTGTCATTTCCTTGGAGGAAGGCTTTTTCAAGGTGGACTACTCCCAGTTCCACGCCACCTTCGAGGTCAACACCCCGCCCTACAGTGTCAAGGAGGCGGAGGAGGCCTTGCTCATGTCCTCCCCCCTCATGGCCCCGTCCCTGTGCAACAGCGGGGAGAGGAACAGCTCCCTGGACTGCCTGCAAAGCCTGGAGGACAACGAGAGCACCAACAAACTGTCGTCCAAGCTGCAGAAGATGGGTGCAGGTGGTGGCCGTGAAGGACTGCCCAGGAAGCTCCTGAGGATGAGCTCCACCACTTCGGAGATGACCTACAGCCAGGGAGATCTGCCCATGAAGCTGCAGCGCATCAGCTCAGTGCCTGGGGTCTCAGACGAGGCCAAGATGTCCAAGGCCTCCAAGATCAGTTCGGACCCAATGAGCCAATCGGTGGCGGACTTGCCCCCTAAACTGCAGCGGCTGGCTGGGGGAGGGGGCGGCAGGATGGACGGACACCTGCCCCCGAAACTCAGAAAGATGAATTCCGACCGTTTCACGTAGAATGGCCGAAACACGTTTTAACTTATTACACCCCCAACCCCTTGCTCCTAACCCCTTTCCACTTGTATTATTTCTAATTTATTAATGGACAAGATGATTGTTATATCAAAGAAGATAATGTAGAATATAAGTACACATATATGTACACATATACCTTATATAAAATAGGGTAATGGAATACAGCACATTTGTTCCTGGATGTACAGTAAGTATACATGCTATGACGAGAGACCTCAGATTATTTCAGGATGATGTATGAATAGCACAATCTGGCATGTACGAAACACTAAGCGCATGTAAAACAGAATCTCTCTCTCTCTCTCATTTCCGGCATGACATTTATTGATATATTATTTTACAGAGATGATTTCAATAGTGAACTTGCTTACCGTGAATCTGGACAGTTGCACAAAGCCATACAGTTTACGAAGTGGAAAACCTACAGTACATTACAGTAAATGGGTCTAATTTGTGGCGGAAAAAGGGTACAGTACATACATTCGATTTGAGTTGATTGTTTTTGTTGTTTAATGTAAAATTGTGTGGCAATGTTCTGTTAAATGCATGCTACTCTTATTGACTTAGCTAGACAAAGGTAATAGACACAGATGTTTAGCCTTAACAATATTACCTTGTTTCCATTTACACGTTTGTTCACAACTGTATTTTTGGTATTTCATGTATAGGATGATATTTTACGCAAATGTATGACTTTTATTAGTTGAGTAAGCGTATGTTGCTGGATGATGCAATCTATATTTGAAAATGCATGGTCCACATCATATGATATATTAGAACTGGGCACAATCTTAATCAACTTTTAACCCACTTTCAAGGTAACGCTTAAGTTGAAAGGGTCATTATTACAAGGGCCTTCTAAGCACAAAATGATCATTACATACTATAACTTGCAGTATTGGCAGTATGCATTTATGGACATTTTGTCCTAAATATACTGACCATCACTGTGCATTTGACTCTTTTACAGAAATTAAAACCAATAAATGTACATGATCATATATTCCACCTTGAACAATAGTTAAACTAGTTAATTATTCAACACTTTATTTAAACATGTACACAACATTTTCAACTTAAGTGTTACAGGATACATTAGATTAGATAGATTTAGAGGTGGACCTACATTTCGGAAAAAGTCACCACCTTTGTCTTAAGAGTCCATATGCTCCCTCCTCTCTAACTAAAGCAATAATGTTATATGATTATAACCTTTATATAGCCACAGGGTCTACAACAGTCCCATATACATTCTATTTACTAAATCCACGCCACTGCACCTGGTTTGACGAAGCATCAATGACATTGTATGATACTCAACCTCTTCAGGAATAAAGATACAAGAGAAATCCTTACAATTATTGCTACTTTTACATTTCTTGCCACTTTATTTCATGTGATACAAGAATATATTTGCCAACAATATTAAATACTTTATAATGGGTTTCACAGGCTGAGTTTACCTTTTCAAAATTGTCACAAAAATCTTCTTACATTATATTATGTGATGAGTTCAAAATGTTTGTAGAATGTACAGTATGAATAAACACAGGTGTTTAGTAGGACAACCTTAACTTCTCTTTAAGACAAATCAAGTCAAAGCAGTATCACAGCTTGTGTTAAGTCTAGTCTATTCTGCCCTTTCCAGAGATAAAGCTTTGTTCAGAATCTTAGTTAATCTCTTAAATAAGCCTACTATTCAGTATGAGATGGATCAGCATATTACAGCTCATGATGGCATTATCCTCTGAAGTCAGGAAGTAGTCTAGATCCTTATAAGGCACCTTAAATCAGCACTTTACCTCCCCTGAGCCAATTTCTCTTTATCACCAAGGAGATCTTTGCACCCGCTGCCATTTGCCTTTATCATCTGCCCTTAGAAGGGCGATCTCTTACCCATTATAGCTTTCATAACCCAATCTCCACAGAAAAACATTTATTCATTAATTGACCTGTGTGCACTCTGAAGATAAAGACTCTTTGTCATACTGTGTGTTTCCACTTCTGCAGGGAACAAGGTATGGACAGAACACACAACAGAGGTGCAAAGCTGCTTAGATAATGCTTGAATAATAGCTCTATCACTGTCGCTTCTGCTGTTCACTTTGGCAGTCTGTAAGGGAAAAGTGTAAGAGAACACAACGACAATAAAAGACACATTAGTTAGTTAATATCTCAAGAGTTAAAACACCCCATGTGTTTTTTTTTGTTTTGTTTTTTTAAAAATATACATATTTGTTGTCATCTATGTTTTACAGTGTTCCGAGGCAACAGTAGCCATTATAAGCAAAACATTTATATAAATAAAAAATAAATAAATTCTATTTAGTGCCTACTCTACTTCCTAGTCATTCACTTAAAGTAACTACAGTACATTCTTCATTTGCATCCACCAGCACATCCATAGAATCTGAATGACTCTAAAATAAACACCCTCTCTCCCGTCTATTCGTTTACTGAATAGAAGAAATGTTCTTTCAGCTATTTGAAATTATAATCCCACTTTGTTCTCATATCACAACAACGACGGCACAGAATTGAATATGCAATGCTAAATATAGAATGTTGACTTATGACAACTGACTGTTTGCAGACTTCTCTCTCTCTCTATCTCTCTCCCTGAGTGACAGCCCAACAGGCACATTATGAATTCTAAATGTAGATCTGCTGCACTAGTTACGTATGTTGTCCTAAAAATCTTTTTTGGGAAGGGGTGTTTGATTTATTTCTGATGTTCCTTGAGCTGAAAGATAGGGTACGGTAGTAGCCATCCCCAATGCCATAATTAGTAGAAAATAACTACCAGACGGATATACTCATGGCTGCATGTCACGTGGCATACAGTGAGGTCCTTATTTTCACTTAGCGTTAATTTAATATGTGTCCATTAAAATATAACAGTATGCCATTGCAGTACTAGAGTATTAGATTATTAAATATTTATGATAATTAGTCTACAACGACAGTGACACCTCAATGTATGTAATATACTGTACATGATTTTTTTTATTTCCCAGTACTATAATACCCTATCTTAAATCCAGTCTATGGATGCAAGCGCACAGAAGTCCTTCGCATACAGTTGATGTCTGTCTAGTCACCGTGCCTTACCTGAGGGATCAACATGCTAGGATTTGGGAGCCTTTCCTAGGCACATACGTTTTTATATATGTCCATAAATTACAGAAGGAGGAAATGTCACAGTGTTTTAGTCGATGCCCTGCGTCTGTCCAGGGACGTATAACTAAAATGCATTTTTCCAAGAGAGTGAATACTGTCGAGCTGATAATGTCTTGGTTTTCCATTCATTTCACAGCAACTCTGCATTTAGAATGCATGACTCATACAGTGTGACTGTGAGCTACAGAGCTGTACAGAGGTGCAGGTTGGGTCAGCGCAGCATTCAGGTGTTTGTTGATGCTCAAGGCTGTCACTGCATAGCTTACAGGTTCAAGCTACCCGAGCACATTGAAATCAGCATGAAGGGATGCATTGATTTGACTGTTGATTATTTGATACCTAATTCACTACATGTTGGAAGAGAAAACATACCAAGACTGTTATAAGGTTACAGGTAGTTTATAGATGAGTAATAAACATTTGGAAGTGTGTGATCATCACTAGTAAGTAGTTATTGAGAGTCTATAAACGACTAAGAAACCCTTTATAAAGCATAGGTTGTTAAGACTGCCTCTGGGTAAAACTCAGGCAACTGCCAAGAATGACAGAAAAGAACATAAACTGGTGCATAGGATGAATAATGTTTTATATCTCAATCCCTACAATCCAGTCAATTTGCAGAATTTCAATGATCAAAGTTTAGACAGCAAGGGAGGGTATTAGTGTGAGAGAGAGATTAAAATGGTTGAGAGAGAGTGTGAGTGTACAGTACGTGTGTTTGTGTGTGTGTGTGTGTGTGTGTGTGTGTGTGCGTGTGTGAGTGTGTAAGAGAGAGAGAGAGAGAGAGAGAGAAATCTCTGTCCACTTGTCTAATTCTGTCAAGGCTTGTTTGAGTGATTCACACTTCTCTCCCAGATCCCTGTACACCACAACATCCTGATAGTACACAACGCTTTGACGAGCGAGACATTAGGTGTGATGACTGGGACGGTTGCTGTCTGTCAAAATGAGTCATAGATAAATAACTATTGTTAGCCATTCTTTCATAAACTGTACAGTGAACATTGATGTGAACTTGATTGTTTTCTTTTGTTTAATTCGTGTTTTAGAGATGTACTACAGCTCTTAGTGGTTAATAGACCATAAGAAGGACGAATTAAGTCTAAATACTATTTCATCATCTGTCAGTCAGGGAAATGTGTTGAACCGGAAGACAAAGCAAAACAATTTAGACGACAGTTCACAGAATCGAGGGGAGAGAAAATCCATATTCACGCGCACAAGCTCAATCCTTTCCCTTCCACACACACACTCCGATTGTAATGTGTCTGTCTTTGATACCATTCTTCATTCCATGCAGGACAATGAGCCTGTCCTCAGATTTGTTCTTCCACCAGCCTCCCCTGACCCCCCGCCTCCCCACATACACACATAAGCACACACACACACACAGGCACACACACACACACACACACACACACACACACACACACACCACCCACCGACACACACACACACACACACACACTCACAGGCAGCCTGACAAATGCCTCCTCTCTGGCGTATTGTGTTTGCAAGATAACTGATGTAGGCGTCTTCAAAAACAGCTCTGCACCTGACTCCATCTCAGCTTTAGTCGCCAACAGCAGCCGCAGCGCAAAATAGCAAAAGCAAATAGGAATCGCACCAAGCCCCCACTCTCTCTGGAATACTGACTGGGTCTGTTTCTGCTCGCCTGCCTGCCTGCCTGCCTGATGCTCATTTTATACCATTCTACCCCCTCTAATGTTTGCTGTAAGATCACTGTACAAACTGTCACCCTCCTTTGCCAAAATGATGTGTGACTGAAAGTGCTGAGACGAAGAATAGGAGTGTTCTGTGTTCTGTCTCTCCTCAGACAGAGGAGAGCAGCACAGCACAATGGAGAATGTAAGCCTTACGGGGAAAAGGACAATGATTTAACTTTTGTGTGTCAATGTAGTCCTATTCTGAAATTGATTCCATAACAGATGATTGGTGATGAAAACAACGAGGGAAAGAGGGATACAGAATAGTATCAGAAATCCCTGTGTGCCTTTCAAATGTGCCATCGAAGAATGTACTGCAGTCACGAGCTCTTGATTTGCCGTTGCAATGTGATGGACAACATAGCAGTTAGTGCTTCTGTACCTTCATTGTTCACAGCGTCATGTTAGCACATGGCTGCAAACAATTACACACAATGACTATTACCATATTGAATTATGGAATTGTACTGATGGGCTGCATTGCCAATCTTGAACTACCTCCCAATACTGAACTCACTGAAGTGACTTAGCAAAATCAGGACATGTTTATCGAATACGTAGCTGTAAGGAATTTTCTAAACCGCTTCAACCCCGAGAAATCACTTCACTGTTGTTCACCCATGTGTTGGATGGGTGTGCTGAAGGGAAGTGGACTCTGAATACTGAGAACATCTAGTAATAATTGTGGTGCTTGAAGCGGAGCCACTAGGACTGAAATAAAACAAGTGCTCTCAGATAATCCATGCTTGCTAAAAATAAGCCTGTTCATACGGGGGTGGGACTACTGTAACTGCTGCATCTTCTGTTTCTTTGCTGCTGTGTGTGGAGACAACATGCTTTCATAAGTCTCTCTATCATGTGGTGTACGTGTGTGTGCATGTGTGTGTCTGTGTGTGTGTGTGTGTGTGTGTGAAATAAGTCCTGTGCACACAGTTACTCACACACACATGCACAGAAATCGCAAATCCAATAATGAAGTGTATACTGCACACTGTATGTGGTGTATGTGCATTGTGGCTGCTGCAGCAAGTTACAGTAGATACATTTTTGTCAAATATCCATTCTGATGTGATGGAGTTATGACAAACGAGTTCAAATGTATTCTTATAAGTGATACTATTGAACACTTCCCAGTCTTTGTGTGAGAATTAGTAATTAATGATGCGTTCTAAATACTTCATGATGAGGGGTTTTCCCCTACTTGTTACCTAGCAACTGCAAACTGCAAACGAATTAGATTATGTTCTCAAAATAATGCAAGGACTCTGAATTATAGGCCTCAATTTGAATTGAACAATTACTGTGCATCACATTTTCCAAATGAACATTTTAACTCTAAAGTATTCGATTTCTACAAGGTAGAACACCTGCCTCGCTGCAATGATTCAATATCAAGTATCACTTCAGTTAATTATATTCTCTGCATGCATGGTCATTAATTTTTAAAGATGGAACAGTGATTACTGGTATCATGAAATATGATAACTCACCTGTTTTGTATGTTAACCATAATGCCAGGCTGGACGTGTTAAAGCATGACTCTCTATTATCAGGGGCCTCATTTATCATTTATAAAATAAAATAAAGTACTTGAACGTCATCTTTAACTTGCACGTAAGCACATTTTTCTAAATGGACATAAGGATTATTTATAAAACGGGCTGCGCTTGTTTAACATTGCATATGTACTTCCTTCTATAATTACCAAATATACTTGAAATTGAACGCAGGTGAATGAGGTTTGTATTAACGCCCTGTGATAGCGCCTCAATTATAGCGGCTGAATTAAGACAAGTGCTATAATATAATATAGGGTAGGCGTTCGTCTGGAAGCGGGAGAGGGCAGAGAAGGGTGACTTCTCGGGAAGTTGCATTTGTAACATTTGATCATGACAACTAACCAGGCAAATGCTTGTACTGTAATAATATAATGGTCTTCTTCTTATCAGGTGACATTGAAAACATGATTGCGAACTCCCTTTGCGAACTCCCAGACACCGGAGGAAATCCAGTATAATTTAGCGCATGGCCGGGCAAGGTCGGCATGTTGAAGGGGAGTTGGCGTTGCCTTGACAGCTCCGGAGGGATATAAAGGAAGACTGAAATACAATCAGAAACATCAGTTCCCTTTAAATCTTCTCAGCTGATAACAACACCGTTAATTTTATTACAAGCCACTTTCACTTTCGCATGAATTACAGTAGGCAGTGCGGCTCACATGCCTGTAATAACTCCGCATAACCAGTAGGTAATGTGCGTACGTCAAGTCAATACCTGACGTAGAGCTACGATCGTTTCCACGGTCAAATTGACTCACGTTGAAATTTTATAAAATCACTACTTTGACGTGGTTTTCTACGTACTTTGATCCAAAGTACTTTCTATAAATGAGGCCCCTGGTCTTTGATTGAAATTACTCAGTATAATGAATATAACAGCAGTTTCCAACTCTGTATTGTATACAATATTATCCCCCTCGGTTGTAAGGTGTATTGTGCTCTGTGTCAGACAGACTGTACTCCTGAGCTGGTATACTATACTCAAATGCAGCAGAAGAGCTTAGTACGGTACATTTTCCCTGTCCATTTGACTGTTCACTAATACACATTTGCTCATCTCTCTCTCTCTCTCTCTCTCTCTCTCTCTCTCTCTCTCTCTCTCTCTCTCTCTCTCTCCAATCTGTTACATTAACCTCAAGCATGGTACAGTATAATGTCTGTTAACTAACACATGCAACACAAGCAAAGGCCAGATGTCCATGTTCCAGGCAGTGAGTGTTATACAGTATCCTATAAATAGTTGTCCTTTTCCAGTAAGGACATCCGTATTCCAAGAATGTGGAATATGTCTGTCTGCATAGTGCTTTTGTGTTCCGATGTTCAGGTCCATGCATTGTTGTCACATAGAGTTTGCTTGACACAGCTAGTCTGACTCCTGAGGCCCTCTTGTCTCTCAGAAATATCTTCATGCGACGCAAGTTGCACCCCATGAATAATGGATGCATGACGATTTAGTCCATAGAGGAGTCAGTCATAAACAGTTATGGCAGAGGGGGAGCTACGAGGTTGCCTCTTGCGCGTCAAGCACATACAGTATATTACAGACTTGGCACTCCTTAGAACCTTAATTCACCTCACCTGCATGTTTTTTTTTATGCTATCAAAGGATGAAAAATAAGCTGCATTCACAGCGTCCACTTTGTTTCCCCATGGGAGGCTAACTTCCTGAAACCTTTACCCACAATACGTTTTTTTCATTTAACCAAATGTTGCAGAATGGAACAAAAAAACCTAAAACTTACAAATGTAGCACAAGAGGGCAAATAGGTGAGTGGTCTCCCTCATCTCCTTCAGAGAACCTGGGTTAGTAACATTTTAGTTCTCTTTCAGTTGATTCGGTTCAATCCACACTATGGGAACCCTGCAAAACGCCCAGAATGTCTGGTCCGAACTGCAAACCTGTACGGATACAAGAATGTACCCCTTCTACGTCTCGCCGTCTCCAAACCAACACTAAAGACGGAGTGCGTCACTGAGGCCACCCCACGATCCAAAGGGAGAGGCTCTGTGAGGACAGTGACGGGTACAGGTGCACACGTTATCTGTGACCTCCAAGGCTACCGGGGGCAATTCAGAGTTATCAAGAGTAGGGACAAACTGTTTGCTCTTACTGCTCTAAGTGTTTGAGGTGTTAGTCCCACTGGAGGAAAGGCACATAAGAGTGTGTGTGTGGCCACTGGTGGGAGAGCGCGTCTGTGCCTTACAGACTGTGGTGATCTGTGATTGCAGAGACTAGCGGACGTAGCATAGCATATATTCTCGTAATGCGAACAGATCTACTCTTTAACACCTCTGGCCCGTGCGCAAGAGAAAAGATGCAGGTGTAGGTGCAAGCCCGTCTCAGCTGGGACATATCGGGCATGAGGGGGCCTTAGCTGGCTTATTAGGCCTTGCTGCCTGATAAGGTCGGTCTGCTTATGTACACTGGGAGCCACAGAGTCCCTCAGGTCCTCGTATCTGCTAGTGCTAGGCATATCATTTCCGTCTCCGCTTCCCGGTCTCGGGAGGGGCCTGCTTGGAGGGGCTAGGGGAGGGGGAAGGCCGTAGTAGAGGGTATCTCAGCTGACGTCGCTGGTCCAGCCGGGTAGACCAGGCCACTGCATGCTGCTTGCGGTCTGTACTCTTGGACTTGTCCAGCCATCACAGAGAGGCCCATCACCTTCCCCACGGACTTGACCATGCCTTGAGGGCAGTGGGGTAGTGGCGCCCGGTCTAGGGTATAGTGAGTTGGACTGGTGATCAGAAGGTCATGAGTTAGAGTCCCGCTTTGGAACACCACCACTTGTGTGCCCTTGAGTAAAGCACTTAGCCCTAATTTACTCCAGGGAAAATGACCCTGTAATCTCTAATTGTCAATTGCTTTGGACTAAAAGCGTCTGCTAAAATTAATGGTAAATGGTCTGCAATGTGGCGGCGCTCCATCAATGTTCCCGCATGAATGCCTGCCCTCGTGCCCTTGCACAAGGTGAGGGCGCCAACCCAGCCAGGTAAATGTGGTCACATTTACCTTGTGTGTTGTCTGTGCAGTAGAACGGTAAATGCGGTTGTATGTGGTCAAAAGTATGTGCGCCCCTGGGAGTAGCAGAGGAGTAGCAGACAGGAGTAGCAGACACAGAGGAGTAGCAGAGGAGTAGCAGACAGGAGTAGCAGACACAGAGGAGTAGCAGAGTAGCAGCAGACACAGAGGAGTAGCAGAGGAGTAGCAGACAGGAGTAGCAGACACAGAGGAGTAGCAGACACAGAGGAGTAGCAGACAGGAGTAGCAGACACAGAGGAGTAGCAGAGGAGCTAGCCTTTGGTTCAACATAATCAGCCAGTGAGGCGTCCATCTGAGTCACCCAGCTTTCTCCTCTTCTCCAACACTGCTCGCTCCCCACCTCCCTTTATTGGGACAGGTGATACGTGGGGTTATCACATGTAGGCGTCAAGTACCAGGCGTGATTGTCTTGGGATCTTTAGAGAAAAGTGTCCCCATAGTGAGGGGTCGAACCGAGTCAACTGAAAGAGAACTAAGTTTGTTTTCAACCATTCAAAAGGAGACGCATTAAAACTAGAAAAGACCTGCGTGTTTCAACACAAGGTTGTTCGCTCAATAGATGCTCACTGGAGTAGCCAGTCAATAGGCAGTGGACCTTGGACTATGTAGATAATGTTGATGAGTGTAGAACACAGTGGACTTTGCTGTCTGGCCAGGTGGCCTGAAGCACCATTAAGTAGAGCTATTGAAATACAGTAAGCTTTGTGGGTATACGCAATGAGCTGTAGGGAATTGCACTGTATTGTGTATTTCTGTCAAACCCTTTATCAAACCTTTATAAAGGCCACATTTCAATCATTTGAGTGTATATTTTATAACTGGAAAACATATGGTTAGTTTTGATGGTGTACCAAATATGACCAATTTATAATAAAATATATAGATTCATAATTCATAATTCAACCCCCTCCTTCACACCCTTCACTGACTCCCAATAGCAACTCGCATCAGATTCAAGACCCTGGTGCTCGCCTACAGGGCGGCAAAGGGAACAGCCTCTCGCTACTTGCAAGCGATGGTCAGCCCCCAAACCCCTGCCCGGTAACTCTGCTCTTCCAACTTGGCTGGGCGCCTGGCACTGCCACATCTATGTGGACGCAGCAGTTGCATTACTCGGTCATGACTTTTCACTGTCCTTTTCACTGTCCTAGGTAGTGACTCTGTCAGGACTGCAGAGTCACTACCTATCTTCCGCCGTGTATTGAAGACCAACTTCAGGCTACATCTTAACTGTCCCTCCTAAAGATCTCCTCATCCCCACTACCCCCCTGTAGGCTACAGTTTCTCTACTATAAATAAAACATTTTAATAAAGATCTTCTTCTTCCTTCTTCTAGCATTGTAACTGCCAATAGCCTCTGGTTTTGGCATAGATTACTATTTCTCATGATGACTGATGAATAGATGATTCACGTACTTGCCAAATATATTTGTTGTAAATCGCTTTGGATAAAGCCATCTTCTAAATGCCAGAAAATGCAAAAAAAAAAAAAAAGTAAATGAAAAGACGTGTTTGTCTTCTAACTGAGCAAATGACTGTGTGAATCACCTGTTCATACAAACCCTGGAATGAGCACACTGGCAGTTTTAGAAACCGAAAATCTGCCTAATTGGCCAGTTTTCTCCCTCTGCCCTATTTTTCATAATCTGGAAAGTTCTTTTTAAAGTTACTGGCATCAGCATGGTGGCACGGTGAAAGAGTCTTAATTAGGGTAGGCAGGGGACTAAGCTTATGGGGTGGAAATGAACTAGAACGTGGGTAACTGTGACAGCTTTCACAGCATGAAAATGAGGCCTGCCGTACATTCAATTATGGACTATTTGTCAGGTGGAATGATGGAATGAATCAGGTGGAATGAATCACGCTTTTGTCTGTAATGTGTGCGACTTGTCAAACAAAAATAAAGAACATAACTTGCAGAACATTTCTGTAGGCCTATTTCTGGACAAATGAACCCATTATGTTGGTTTGGTCTGTTTAAATGACCAGTTATCTTCACCCAAAGTACAATACAGCAGAATAAGACCAGGGCATCTTCAATGATGTGTCAAATTAACCACCTTGTCTGATCTGGTGGAGTAAAGAGATGTAATAGATACAGTACATTGGAATGTTCATGGTCACAACAAGCTTTCGTTGCTAAGTATATACAACAGGCTACAGTACCAGCTGCCCTAACAGTAGTGTGGGTCTGGTTGTGGATGTGTAAACAAAATAACAAAACAAAATAAAAATAAAAGGACATGTACTTACAGTACATTAGATGGACTTCATGGTAAATGTTCTAGGAACCACACCGACATGCACTATTAAAATGACAGATACAGTTCTGGACAGCTGCCTCCTCGAGGACGAAAGAACAGTTACAGTGTCTCAACCTGACATCTGAACCTGCTGCAATGATTTGACATCCACTGACTGATTTTTATTATTTCCTTCACAAACACCCAAAAAGGCAGTTCAAAGCGTTTTACAGATGGGTATTCACAAAAACAAAAAGGGACAGCAAGAAGAGTATACATATAAACAGATAAATATATAGTAACTGAAAACACAACAGCAGGTACAAATAAACAGCAGGTACAAATACAGGAAGATGAATTGTAAGAGCTACAGTATCGTTAAGAAGAAGAGAAAAAAAAAAAAGAAAAAAAAAAAGGAGAGAAAAAGAAAAGAAAGAAAAGAAAAAGAGGACTAAGTGAATACTTGATGAATACTTCTCTCATCCCATTAGCCCATCCCCATCCCCTCCCCGCCAGTCGAACGTGGTGCACTGTAGGCTTGGTTTTAAATTATGAATGCATCAGATTTATCTTAGTTTCTCTGATCTGTTAGAAATGGGTCCCAGATTTCTGTGTGTGTCTCCATTTCCCCATTTATTTTGTATATCAAACATTCGTACAAGGCATTGTTCGTGCACCGCGCCGACTGTGTAGTCCGATGCGTCGGTGGTGATGGCAATAGGGGCCTTGGGTGACGGGGGGGCCAACATGGCGGCCTGGCTTAGGGCAATTTTGGTGACAGTGAAGGCTCCTCATACCCACTACCCCCCGGCTTCCACCTTCGATGGGAGGGGGGGCGGCCCCATCTTTGTTGATGAGATGCCCAAGGAATTGGATGGAGGGTAACCCGAACAGACACTTTGCCGGGTTAATGATCAGGCCATGTTGGCTGAGCCTCGTGAAGAGGTCTCGGAGATGTGCCAGGTGCTCTTCCTCCGAGGAGCTGGTGACGAGGATGTCGTCCAAATAGACGAAAATGAACGGCATGTCTCTGAGCGCCGAATCCATCAGCCGCTGAAAGGACTGGGCTGCATTCTTCACTCCAAACGGCATGCGCAGGAATTCGAACAGCTCGAACGGCGTGATCACCGACGTTTTGGAGATGTCTGAAGGGTGCACAGGAACTTGGTGGTAGCCACGCACCAGGTCCACGTTGGAGAAATCCAGCTTACCCGCCAGGTGCGCAGATAAGTCCTGAATGTGGGGGACTGGGTAGCGGTCGGGTCTCGTAGCGTCGTTGAGGCGGTGGTAGTCGCCACACGGTCGCCATCCGCCATCTGGTTTCGGGACGATGTGTAGCGTGAGGCCCAAGGGCTGTCTGAGCGGAGGATGATACCAAGGCGCTCCATGTTGGCAAACTCGGACATAGCGACTGCTAGCCTGTCGGGGCTGAGCCGTCGTGCCCTGGCATAGATGGGGGTGCCCTTGGTGTCCATGTGGTGACCCACCCCGTGGTTGGTAGTGGCGGTGGAAAAGGTGGGCTGTGTCAAACTGGGGAACTCGCTGAGCAGGTGCTGATAGTTGTCACCCTCTGAAAGTGAGCCAGAGAGCCCGCCGTATGTCACCTTACCGCGGACACATGCAAGTGAGGAAAATGTCAGTGCGCCGTCCACCAGGCGGCTGTTCTTGACGTCCAGCGCATAGGAAACCCGCGCCGAGGAGGGGGAAGGAGATGTCGGCCGTGACGGAAATCCCATGTAAACCGCTGACCCCCAAAACATAGGTCTACAGTTTTTGTGCCATAGGTGCGGATAGGGGTGTCGTTAGCGGACTTTAAATGTGGGCCATGACCTCCACCGGCGGTGTCGCCCACTGTAGCAGGCAGGACGCTCATCTGAGCACCGGTGTCGCAGAGGAATTTGCACCTGGAGAGAGTGTCTCTGATAAATAGTAGCCGGTTTGTTGTGCCCACGCTCACAGCTACTACTGTCTTTCTGGTACCCCAATAATCATTTTTGGCTCTTAGTCTCCGACTGGTTGGCCACCCCAGGCCTAGCAGGTTCTGGGTCTCGTATCCTTCTCACCTTTTTCACCCCTGTCCCATTTTCATGCCTGAACAGAAAATGTCTATTAATGAAGAATGTGTAATCGCGAGCAGTTGGATTTAAAAGTCTCCATGCATCAAATAGACTCATATCTGGATAGTCCTGGATAGTCTCACAATGCTAGACCCAGATCTATCCAAGAACCCATCAAGCACCTTGTTGTAGTCACCACCCAACACAACAGGGAAGTCGCCAAAGTTCAAGATGATTTTCTTAAGTTCAAGAAAGAAGTCTTTAGGTGCGTATAGGTTGCCTAAAATTATGTTTTGTCCTGATAAATTAACCAAGAGGATTATTATTCAAGCATTTATTTCAACTCAGGGACACTGAGGGAGACCCTCTTTTTCGGTGGGGCCGAGTGTTCAGGATATACAAATACAGTGCAAAACAATAAATACATACACATACATAGTGCAATGTATGTCTTTGTTCCTAAATTCTCTCTCTACTTTGACATTGACCTTTTTTGAAAATAGTATAGATACCTTCCGTTTTTTGGGTTGAAAGTGTTATGGTAGGCCCAGCCAATCCATCTATCCTGAATCCTAGGGGTATCCTTTTCCAAAATATGTGTTTCCTGAAACATCACCACATCTGAGTTCCTTTGTTTATATATTTTTTGTTAAGCTTTCGCTTTTTCACATATGAGCGCAGACCATTCCAGGAAGAGATCTTAAGTACACTAGTTCCCATGACTACCAAACTGTGTATGATAATCTGTCATGTGATTCCAGAACAGATTTATTTTAAACCTTACAGCCCCTATACAGTGCAGAACAGAAAAACAATAACATGACTGGCATTCCCTCCCCTTAAAAATAACAACCAACCCCTCATAACAAGCCCCCCATGTATGACCCCCTCCCACCCCAACCAACAAAACCATATCAAATCAAATCAAATCAAATGTTATTTGTATAGCGCATTTCTTACAAGATGCAACTCAATGCGCTTCACACAATGAACATTTTCAGTCAATCAGTCAATCAATCAATCAATACTGACAGAGCCGCGAGCAGGCAAAAGTAAAAACCTGTCCACTATGTAGCCAGGAAAATTCCCTTGCAGCCCTCTACACATAGAGCGACTACTAGCCAGTTTGCCTACCATAGACTGCATGACGTGTCCCAAGGTCTTCCGAGTGCTGTCACTCCAACTTAGCTATAAGTATATTATTGATGGACATATTTATGGCCTAAGAGAAATCCTACAACAAAAACATAAACTCCCTGAGCTCCCTGACCAGGGTTTAACACTAGAACAGCCTTGCCTGTTTTACCTACTATAAGAGCCGCCTCGGGGGTCAAATGACCATAGTCTTTACAATGGAAAGCTGCTATTTACACACAACAACTACTAGTTGGCCATATTTTAAATTAGCCAACACAGAAAAACTGCAAAATAGCTTTGTACTAGCTTATCCTGATGTGATTTTTGGAGTGCAAAGATATACACATGTTGGCTGTTCTTAAATATCACAAATAATGGCCTACTAGTATAGGCAATAATATAATAGCAAAAACTAAACAACAACAACAACAACAACAAAAAGAAAGAAAAGAAAACCTTACAGGTCGCACTGCCTAATTCCAACTGTGACTGACAGTTTCCAAGAGTGAAATGTCTAGCCTAATAGTAGGATACAATAAGCTATGAAAGACAGTGAGACAAAATTAGTTAATACCAAACAGAGTAGCCTTTTCAGCATATAACTAATCAAACTGCTTTAGTAGCTAAATACCACAATGAGTGGCCTAGTGGTATAGGCAATGATATAATAGCAAAAATAAAACAACAACAGAAAAAACAAAAAAAGCCTTACAGGTCGCACTGCCTAAGTCCAGCTGCGACTGAATGCTTCCAAAAGTGAAATGTTCAGCCTAATAGTATAAAATACAATAAGCTATGCAAGACAATGAGACAAAATTAGTCAATATCAAACAGAAAAGCTTATTCAGCATGAAACTAAGATATTTACTTAGATATTTCATGTCAACCACACCAAGATGTGTGTCGTCCGATGCAGTGTATTGTACTTAAATAGTGTCGTATACAATACTGTCCATGTTCGGATCTATTCAACTTCCTCAGCAGGGTGGTGGTTATCAACACACCGCTTTGCTGCTGCTGCATCTTCAAACCGATGCCTTGTTTTATGCAGTCCCCGTTTCATGCAGATGCGTCTGACCTCCGTGAACTTGGCTCTCTTGTTCTGTACCTCCTTTGTGATATCCGGGAAGAAGTCCACTTTGGCACCTTTCCACTGAAATGTTCTAAGTTCCTTGGCTCTGAGTCTTACTTTTTCTCTGTCAGTAAACCGTAGGAATCTCACCAAAAGGTGACCATGCCCCCTTTCTGTGCCTTCTCCTTTAATCCGAATATTGCTTCTTTTGTTGTAGTTTTCCTGATATTCGAGACGCTCAAACTGTGCAATCCCGGTATCCATGCTCTTCGATAGGTTGGCCAGACACATATTCTTGTCCTCCACCTGCGAGATTCAGTCCTCGGCCTCACTGGTTCTAGAGCGTAGTTAGCCACGTCTGATTTCAGCGAGTCCAAGTTATCTTTGATCGCTGTCATGTCATCTCCCACTTTCTGTATTCTCTGTTGTAGATCATGATTCATGTTGCGAATTTAGTTCAGTATCTCAGCCTTGTCTCCCACCACCTTGCACGCCATATCTACACTCCTAGCTTCGTTGCTGGTTAACGTTGCTTTGCTAGCCAGAGGCAGTGATGGACTTTTGGTTGATTTTCGGATCAGGGACGTTTTTCTTTCGTGGTTTTCTTGTATTCATCATACGTTGTATCTCTTAGGCAACTTTGTGGATATAAAATAATACATTTTGGTGTATATCGTTTAACAAATACAGTTGAAGCGTCTCTGCATCGTCAGCCAGCAGCCACATCGTCACCGGAAGTCCAAGAGATGCCTTGAATCTTGAAGTGTATCCCTGCTGGACAGAATTTCACGACAGCCAATTAAGAGTGGTAGAGGCCGTTTGGGTTATATCATCTGTAGGGGGATTCACTCAGCCTGACTGGACTGGAAAATATGCTAACCATATGCTAACCATCTGTCGTTTTTCAGTGCTTTACAGTGCTCGAAACCTTCACTGATGTTTAATGTATCTGTGCCTAATGACATCATTGGCACACCGTGTGTACACCATGAAGGAGGTGAAAGCCAAAGAGAAGACCTCTCCGCCCCCAAGATGGTCATCTACCGTCTGCATAAAGACAACGAGAATAATTATTTCACTACCCTATCCCAGGGTAAATGTGCCTAATATGAACAGACATAGACACACACACACACACACATAATTATCCACATAAAGCATCCTCCTCTTGTCACCATCATTGTCACCCATGGCACCCTGTTTTAGTCTATGGCCAGCAATAACGAGTCAGCTAGCATATGACACATATCAAGGATTTTACATATTAGTGCATGCTTTTATAGTCCATTTAAATCTTCGGTAAGGGAAGTCAAGTGTGACTCACTCTAATATGATTATTCCCCTGAGGTAAGTGGAGGACATATGGAAGAGGAATATGTAACGGGCCTGTTTTACATACACACAAACACACACACACGCACACACATGCATGCACACATTATGTGTATTTGCACGTCCACGTCCACACACACACACACACACACACACACACACACACACACACACACACACACACACACACACACACACACAGTGAATTACCCACAGGCCAGAATATCTCTATGGACGGTGAACTGCTCCTGAACAGGCTGCTTGCTATCTTTGATCAGATATAAGAGAATTCAGATAACCACATCTACATCAGTCCTTAGACCACTCGTCAGTGTATCTGTGGTGTGGTGGAGAAGTGGAGTGAAGCCATAAAGGGAAAAGGGCAAGTGGAAAAGGGCACCTATGGAGCTGCTGCAGCAGTGAGAAGAAATACAGTAACTGAGTATGCTGGAGTCTTGTAATAATAAAGCATGTGTCTGGAATACACACTGGAATACACTAGACTGCAGGAATAGCGAGTGCTAGCAGAGGCACTGAAGGACACGTTCTTACTAGAACATGCACAACCAGCATGGACAGCAGGGGGTGGAGAGGTCCCTCAGTGATCCCTCTGAGAAAAATCAGAGTTCCTATTGGCTGAAGTACATCGAAAATGAGAACAGCCAAGTGTTGTTAACAATGCTCCAGTGTGTCCAACTCAAAATGCATCACCATGACCAGTATCCAGGCGTAATTTGAGTTTTAATGAGGACTAGATATTATTGTAGCTGGAGGAGATACTCACTGTAAGTATAAGTTATAAAAGCATCTAGGAGATTTCCAGTACTAAGTTTAACTACAGCTTAAAACTGATCATACTTGCACACACTTCCTCTCCGGTGCCTCGCTGCTCTTGGCAATTCAATGCACATCCGGCCTTCTGAGCCAAACCAATCTTTTAATTTATCGTCTTATGAAAGTTACTCTCATCAAAACATACATATATATATATTTCATTTGGCGTGCATCTGTTGGTTACGAAATAGAGACTCAGCTTTCGGAGGATGAGCCCAGAGACCACATCAAACCGTTATGACTTTGAGGAAGATGAGAGAGAGTGACATCGTCTTAATCTCCACCCGCCAGAAAGGGCCTTCCCTTTCTACCTTTAATCACCTGACTGTGATTTCCAGCTACAGTCTCTCTCTCTCTCTCTCTCTCTCTCTCTCTCTCTCTCTCTCTCTCTCTCTCTCTCTCTCTCTCTCTCTCTCTCTCTCTCTCTCTCTCTCTCTCTCTCTCTCTCTCTCTCTCTCTCTCTCTCTCTCTCTCTCTCTCTCTCTCTCTCTCTCTCTCTCTCTCTCTCTCTCTCTCTCTCTCTCTCTCTCTCTCTCTCTCCACCATGCTACCGAAATAGAACTGTCTGGCCCTGGAAATAATCACCTTAGGGAAAAGAGGGTGGCTCTTTAAATATCCCATTCATTATGTTTCAAGAACAAACCTTCCAGAGACAGTTGTGTAGTTCATTATAATGCAATTGAGCATATCAAAGCTTACAGGAAATGAAGAAATCATTCATTAAATGAATAAATACAGCAGAGAAACATGTTTCAGTACTGTAGGAAAACATTGTTGTTTCGCCATAGGGATTGGTTTGCCACTTGCGACTGGAATCCAGGGAGGGATTTTGAAACGAGGGATCAAAATTGGATGTGGAAGAGGGTCAAAACATTTAAATATAGGCCTGGTTTGGAAGGGAATCTCATCTCAGTGGGATAGTTGTAGTGTCAGATTTCCCCCCTGCAGTCGTTTGACGGGAAGGAGCAATTATGCAAAGGAGATGGCTCACATTGCAAATCAGAATCATTTCTATACAGTCAATTTAGTCCTTGTATTATCCCTGTGAGGCAAAACATACAATCCTACACCTTCTCTAATGTGCTCAGTTCTGTTTTACATGTATTGTGAATATTGCGTACATGGTAATGGTATTGGAGATCATTACAGTAATATTCTAGAGTAGAACCATCACAATTCTAGGGGACTACGTATTTATACCGTACGGCTCGGGGAAATGAATTTCAAACAGTGGCAGTTGAATTTCAACAAGCAACTACCAAATACAGTAGAGTGGCCATGAATTAATTCTGAGAGCTTCTGGCAGTGGGATGAATATAACAGTGCAGCCAGTCACAGGAGAGTTGCAAACAGGCTGTCTGCGGTGAAGCCAGCCAGATGGGAGACAACATATTTCTGACCCCAGGGAACTGAGCTGGATAAGAGTGGAAAAAACAACGAGTTGTAAGAAGAGCATCCACTCGGGGCAGGCATTAGGAGCTGGAGACTGCCGTCAAGCGGCTATTATCCGCAAGCTCTCAGTAAGAGCAGAGGAAGTTCAATATGTGCGGCATGAATGAAACAACAGACTCCAAAAAGGTGGTCGAGGAGGAGCACAGCGAACAGGATGTTCTAGAACATGCTGAAATCTCGAGGACGCTCCCTGCTGCGTGTCTAGGGAGTAGCTCCGGTAGCATAGAGAATAGGTTCTCGAAAATGTTTGTGTATGCGAGTCAGATACTGTATGTAATTTAATGCAGGGGAGAACACAGGTAAGTTCTTTTCAATCAATCAATCAATCTATCAGGCAGGCTATCCTGAGGATTTTTGATTAACGGTGAATCCCAGTTAAACTAAATAAAAACTAACTCAATAAAAACTAGGCCTATTGGAGGGGAGTATGAATCTTTCATTTCTGGACATGGAAAGCCCCTTCCCTCCTACAGCATACAGTATGAAATCCATACAAATCCACACACAGGGGTCGATTCTCTGCAGATGATCCAGAGATCTGAGTAGAAACATGGCAGGACAGCGGGAGTCATGATCTCCTGTCAGGGAGAATAATACTGTCTGTCAGCCACATGATGAGGTGGCTTTATATGGGCCATACATTTCCCCGCCTTGACCCAGGCAACAACAATACATGTCACACCAAGATTCATCATCGCCTACACACATACTGTATAACCTCTCTAATTCTCATTGCGTTCCGCGCTCCACCGTGTAATGCACCCCTTGTCATTTATAGAGTGTTTACAGCTCACAGCATGTATAGTTTAGAGGCAAACTATCAGTTATGGTTGTTTAACAATATCATGTGTTTATTTTTTCGATCTGTGTCACACAGCTGAGGTGATGACTGGAGTATTTGCCAGTGTGAGTGTCATGACATAGGTTGTGTTCAGAGTACCATTGTGACAACCAGGTCCCTAAGGAACATCTGTGCAATTACCTTCGCCTATGAAAAGTGGCCTCCTGGAGCACGACATCATTAATGAAATTAGCTACAGAGGTCAACCTCATTCATCAACATAACGTCGTTATCACACAGAGTCAGACTGACGACACGTTCCGATCTGAAACCGAAAGGTGGCCATCATTTTCTCTGGGGGTTCTTAAAGTTATGCCTCTTACAGTGCAACCATGAAACAGGCACTCTTCCACAATTCTCACAATATACACTACAGTAGTTGTGTTGCATTTTCCTGCCAGGCAGGGAATGCCCTTTATCCAGCCACTCTTGTTGATCTACACATTACTGTTCTGTACTGTGAAGAGAACAACAGAACCCGAAAAAATGCCCAGCTTTAGAAGCATCATAAATCTTTTAACACAGCTTCCATGGAAATAGCAGTACAGATTATTAAAGGCGCCCATGAGACAGGGAAGTACAGTACATTCAAGAGGCGTTGCTAGGAAACGCAACTGCTGGGTTGAGTCAACGAGCAATCCGCGGTGGCTCTCAGCGAGGCTACAATGGAACCTGATGGCAAAGCAGCAGCACAACAATCTCAGTCCGCATTGGTCATAGCAATTATGCGAATTAATATCATCCTCACTATCACTCCAACAGAAAAGCAGTGTCTTGCTCAGGACCCCGCACCTCCCATTTGAATCAAATAGATGTGGGCTGGAGTACAGGTCACAGGCAGTTATATACCTACTGGAGGAAACTGCGCTCTGAGCTACTGATGGAGTTTGGTATTAAGAGTTGCTGAGGATCTGTAGGTGTAATCATGCATGTCACACACATAATAATCATGGCAGAGCTACAGTTATTGAAAGATGGATCATTTATGTTACAGTTGTATGTGCAGTATGCTCTTTCCTCCAGCCCAGCATCTATTGGCGCTTCTCCACTATTGTCCCGTACCGTACCAGAACCCGTGCTCCCACTTGGTTTTGCTTTCTCCTCTGCCAACTAGGCCCATCCTGGGCCGTAGTACCCGTACTGATTTTAGCTACCCTTCCTGACTCGGACCGAAAGGTACTATCTGTGCTACGATGTGACGCTGCAGACCGTTGATTGGTTTGATTGATAAGTGACGCGTCACACTGTTGTTTACAATGGTCCGAGAGCCTTGAGACCGAAAGCTCGTAATAAACATAGTTTTTTTGTCACAGATTTGAGTGTGCAAATGCTGCTTTTTTGCACTCTATTTTAATCCTGTTCTTTTACCAACTGCTAAGACCACAATATAGTAAGCTAATTACTTTAGCTAGCTAAAGATATTGGCCCCCCAAATCATTTTACAACTTGTTTACCAATTATATTACAATGTTTCTGTCTAACCCCGCAGTAAAGGTATCTAACTGGAAGTGGAAAACAAACGTCAGATCAGATATATTAACTGGTTATTTTGATAAACTGGACACATTTTGGGAATATATATGGTTACTTTCTCGCCTGAAAACATATTAAACTTCATAAAATAACATGTTAACACTTGTAGAGCCAAAATTACAGCTTTTAGCCAATGGAGGTTTAAAATGGAGGATTTAAAATCCCCGCTGCCGGCCGGTGCAAAATGCTTTCGAGGCAGGTCTGTTGTGTATAATGGGGAAGCGTTTCTGAAAATACGGTACAGGTAAGATACAAATGTGTGCCGTCCTGTACTGTCCCGGTCTGGTCAATGGAGAAGCGCCATATGTGTGAATGTGTACTGAAGATGTTTTTACAAATGATTGGTCTGTTCAGAGGGAAAATCCCTTCATGCCAAAATGTATTAGGTACTAGAGATATCCATGGTAACACACACACACACACTCATGCGCACACACACACACACACACACACACACACACACACACACACACACACACACACACACACAGCAAATAATGAGGCACCTATAATGAGACACTTTTTTCCCCCTACTCTGTCTGATAAGGTCTGACAGGTGTAAAAGACACCTTGATGCTAACACCAGGTTTCTCTCTGTAGGGGGGTCGCCTCTATTCTCAAATAGCAACGAAGCTCACTACCCCATACTGACATTGACACATCAGCAGAGAGACAGAGCAGCTGAACCTAAATGATACTCTGTTACTATGAGCATCATTGTGACAGCAAGTGATGTTTGGCAAGGGAGGAAATTAGGGGATCAGAATGAATTAAGTACTGTACTGTGAATATTGCATTATGTATTTGACAGGTTTTACATCTAGAACGTCAACGTGTAGTATGCTTAATCAATATAATACACAGCAATTTAGAAACCATGTGTGTCAGGGAATACAGAAAACAGTCTGGTTTTGTGAAGCTATTGATTTACTATTGATAACGCAAACGATAAACGATGCATCGTTTAATCTGCAATCTTGTGGTGTTACAGTCGTCTCATAGAGAACTCTAGACTAGAGTTCAAACCTGTCCTCAGGTACAAACACATTATCCCATTATTCACTAATCAATGACTTCCTGCAGAGTGGGTGGTGGGGTTCCTACTAACGAGACACCTGGAGAGTCAGACTGCAGAAGGAGATGCATGAGGAATTATTCTTAGCTACGGATGTATTCATTAAATTATAATTTACTTGTTATTAAAGTCAAAAAATGGTAAATAAATGATAATACAGTAACTTAATACAATAGAGCATTACTCTTATTATGTCATTATGAAGGGAGAACAATATGTTATTGTTCACCCTTCATTATACCACACATAAACACCTTAAACTTCCAAGGAATCTGAATGACTTATCCACTGGAATTACTGCTGGATAATGTGTGGGTCGGCTAATGAAAGGACATTTTAAAAAGTGTAGAGGAGGCATATGAGTTAAAACACATTTATTACCGTGGAACCTTGCCATGGCTGCCATATGGTGTTTTATATTTCTAAAAAGTTGTAGATATGCTTGCACTTTTTCCATGTTTGAAACTGCTACCCTAACCCCTCATGTGTAATAATGATATCCTACCTCTGCCCATCCAACACTACATCAGTGCATATTCTCTGGTGTGGGTGATATCAAACTTATACTCACTGACACTGTTGAGCAATTAAGATGGCTCTGATCAGTCTTTTCCACTCGGTGAGCTCAAAACGTTCTCTATGAGGACTCTCAAGACTACTCTGTGTATTTAGTTACTTTGTGTACCATGGGGAGGCTTGGTGAGGCTGTAAGCTGTAAAAAGCAAGATAATTTTGTCTCCCCCATGAACATGCTGAATGATGATAGAGTGGATGCAGGACGTAAGCCTGTTACCGCTATTCGTCTTCCCTAAGTGAAAATGCAGGGCCTGTTATGTGCTGAAGGATTAACTCCTAGTGACTGAAGCAAAGCCACCTGTCTTGGGAGAGAGATGGTTTAAAAACAAAAAAAGAACACTCAAAGAAATGACCATAAGATTTCGAAGGCTGTTTGCAATGTCTCTAGTCTACACTGCGTAAGGTTTTGCATCTGGATGCATAATATATGGGTGGGTGGAGGTATTCCATTCATTTGAATAATCAATAACCAATCGTCACTGATTGCAAATACTTCTTGTGATTAATGTGATTGAACTGTTTCTCTGATGTGTATTTCAAACCCATCTCAACACCGGACTGACTGTTCCGCTCATTCATCCATCGACTGAGCAATGAGTAGCAATCAATCAATCTGACATAGGCTGGAAACTGTCTGTCTCTACCGAAACCTACACTTATAAAATCCCTAGGACTGTAGCCTATTTACATTAGACAAACAACTTTTGCTAAGTGTTTCAAAGAAATTGACAGAGAAACTTAAGCTCTATCCCTTATTGGAAGGTGTCCTTGAAATGGGTTAATGTTGATGTCATCCTTCCTTCCTAGAGCAGTAAGGGGCAACCTGGGTTTGAGATACACAATCACATTACAAGGCCTGTTACGCCCTCTGCTGCACTGAGAATGAAATGTCTTCGATGCTACTCAATTTCAAACAGAAGCCAATTAGAAGACTCTCGAGGTACTTGATGAAAAAGATTCAAATGGAATGGGAATACTGTTTTATACTAGTTCCCACTGCTTCTAGCATTTACTAGAAAGAGACTTTTATCCTCATCCCAGAGGCAATCTAAATAGCTCCCTAGCTTCTCAAAAACATAGTGTATGAGTTTGTAGGTATGTCTTCAGTGCTGTTTTTCAGTGCAGCACAATTCAGTGCTGTTTTTCAAGCCTTTATTTCATCTCGGGGACCACTGAGGGAAACCTTCATTTTCGGTGGGGCAGAGTGTACAGGATATACATATGCAGTGCAACACAAACATTTACATACATAGTGCAACAATAAAAACACAATAAGAACAATAAGAACAATAAACACACATTTAAACAAATAGATACGCAATGGTCCCTAGTCATTGCCTTGAATTGACCAATAGATGGGAGAGAGTCTATTTTAAAAGTGCTTTGTAGCAGGTTCCAGGAGTGTGGAGGAGCAAATAAGAAGGCAGTCTTTCCAAGGTCTGTACGCATACAGGGGACCAAGCCAGTCATGAGGTAAGAGCCAAGATTCAGATTTAATAGTACAGAAATGTACAGTGGCAAATTCCCAAGAAGTGCCTTAAAAATAAACATACCAATGCCTATTTCACCTAATTTCGAGGGATGACCAACCAACTATGTTATAAAAGACAATGGTGAGTGTTGTAATTAGCACCTGTGACAAATCTAAGGGCAGAGTGATAGACTGAGGCTGTGTTCGGAATAGCATACTAGCGTACTATACTATGTATGACATAGATTTGAGTATTCGTCACATAATATATGTGTTCACACTGCATATTATGTGAGATTTGTGTACGCGAGAAACAGCCATTCTGTTGTTGAACTATGCAGAGAATCCCAAAGTGATAGAAGTAATCCAGTTAAAAGTTATTTAACCACGTGTACAAGCATTATTGGAATTTTTGGAGAAAAAAACCCAGCAACCTTTGTTTCTAACCGAAGGCTACGTCATCCAGCACATAATGCACATGAGGCTTTGCCAGTTTGGTTTGGTCTAATCATGTTGATGTGCACAATAACACTCTGGACATGGTTACAGGGCTCTCAAGTCTCACGCATTGGGCGTGAGACACACGCATTTCAACCCACACGCTCACACACCGCGTGTGTCTCACGCCCAATGCGTGATACTTGAGAGCCCTGTGGTTAGTACCTGTCTGGGCCGACCTTTTTCTCTGTATTTCTTAATATTATAGCATAGTAAAGTAGCTTACAGTCCAGCTAGTTGTGCTCGTGGTTTAGCTTCAGCCATGGTTTTGGCACTTCTGTGGTAGCGGGCTGGTGCAGAGGCCTTATTTATAGTACACTCTGGTTGTGTCATATGCCCCATCATGCCCACAGGCTCAGTTGTTGCTTTCCTTTGAACCATTCGATTGAGAATGTTTTCCTGTTTCTTTAGCAGTCTCATGTCTCAGACTCGATACCGATTCCTGGGCTTCGGATATCTAATAATCTATCTGCGATACCGATATCAATCAGATTTTTTTTTTTTACTCTTGAATAATAACATACTTCCCCAGTATATAGTCCACAACAACAGTTTGTTAGACTGCCAGTCTTTATTCAAACATCAATCCGTTTTTCAAGCATGGAAGTGAGAAGAACTATGCTGTGCCACCACGTCTCCAGCTCCTAGTAGCTTTGAGTTTTTATGCTACAGGATGTTTGTTTTCAGGGCGTTAGACTGGGATCTTTTTGGAGTTCACAAGTCCACAATCTGCAGAATAGGCTAGGTGCACGATCTCCACTACTTCCTGAAAGGCACCTGGTATGAACATATCCTGTCTCACTCTATTGGTTTAATTGATTAATCAGCTGTGCACTGTGTGTTCCAACAGTTTACCGCAGCAGCAGACATTGGGGACAACAAAGCTACAGACCGGCAGAGGGCGAAAACGACTCCACTGACCGGGTTGACCGCCGATTCATTGAAATGTCAACAACCATAGGATGACATCAAGTGACCTACAAAAAGAATGGCAAATGGCAGTCATCAATGAGAAGCAAAGAAGAGCCAGCCTGAGGTTTGAAAAAGACTGTAAGTATTGGACTGGAGTAAGGTAATCTTCTCTGATCAAGAGAAGTCACATTTTTAGCTTTGCCAACACCTAGTCCTCTAATGGTTAGATGGAGACCTGTCTCGCAACCACTGTGAAATTTGGTGGAGGATCGGTGATGATCTGGGGGTGCTTCAGCAAGGCTGGAATCGGCCAGATTTGCCTTTGTGAATCAAGCCACGTACAATGTTGTCCTGGAAGAAAACTTGCTTCCTTCTGCTCTGACAATGTTACCCAACCCTCACAATAGTTTTTTCCAGCAGGACAATCCTCAATTCCACACAGCCAGGTCAATCAAGATGTGGATGGAGGACCACCAAATCAAGACCCTGTCATGGTCAGCCGACCAGCTGATCCCCTTGCTGATTGCCTCAGGAATAGACTTGAGGACCTGGTCGTGTGTGCCTTAGAGCAGCTGCTCAGGATGTGTTCGAGGGTCCCTGTCTTGGGACACAGAGGTCATGTCGGTGTTTCTACTTTGCCCCATGTGAACAGGTTGGATGGGCTGGGGAGGACATCATAGACACCCTGGATCAAGAGCTTGATCCACCTCCAGATGTCCTGCCAGGTGACATTCCGCTCCATCGTCTGTTCCTACTTCATCCAGGCACCCTGCTGTCGCATTGCCACTGTCCTGCTTGTTCGGTCTTCCTCCACAGAAGCGTGCACCTCTTCCTGCAGCAGCTTACGCCTTTCCTTCCCGCTGGCAGTGTCATACCGGGTCGATGTTAAGCTCCCGAGCCCGGTCCTTCCCTGTGCCAAACTCCAAAGAAGGGCCCTGTGCTTCAGCCAAGCTTCTGTCTGCTTGACTGCCTCAGCTGCCTTCCATTTCCTCCCCATCCTCACGACAATCCCTGCACCGGACACTTTGCTGTCCCTCGATCCGGTGTACTGCAGGTGTTCTCCTGCTCGTGACACTAATGAATTCCTCCCTGACAGAACTGAGCCTGAGCTTATTGCTGTTCCCATACAGGCCAATGCTGCTCCGGCTGCGTGGCAAGCCCAGCCATCTGCTCAGATAGCTGCTCACCACTACAGTCATGGGGACCTCATAGATGAGCAGGGGCCAGAGGATTCTTGGGAGGACCCGTGCTGGTAGACCCAGGTCTTGAATCTTCCAGGGAGCCCAGACTTGTCCACAGCTCTCAGCCATCCCTCCAGGTCAGCACTGGTAGCCTTGATGGAGTCTGTACCTTCAGGCTTGAAGACAGTTGAAGACCTTCCAGAGACTCTTTACTGGTTTTTCCATGATGGATGGGATCTGGACTTCTCCCAGACTGAAGCGGAACCTGTCAATGACCTTCCCTCTCTTCAGAACCAAAGACTGGGACTTTGCGGGTTTGAATGAATGCATGAATGAATGAATGGTCTTTATTGTCATTAATACAGTACAGGTACCATACAACGAAATTTAGGAGGGGGGGCTCCCCTGGTGCTTGGAAAAAAGACTAAAAACAAGAGAGCCACGGGTAAAACACAAAAAAGAGAAAAGAGCTGGTTGACATAAATAAAGGCTATGTACACTATCTACTATACAATAACATACTGTGCTGTACACTATGCTATGCTATAAATATCCTAACTTCTTCCTATATTTGAACCTTATGTACACATGGGTTGTCATATTGCACATAATATTTGTTGCACATTCATTAAAGTGTCGCAGTAGCAGATTTAGAATGTTCACAGTTGTATTACAATATTGCACTTATGTTTACAATCTAGTAGCTGCCATCAAATTGTCTAGATTGTCCAGAGCCTAGAACCTAGGTCTTTGCTGTGTTCAGGGCCTGAATGGCCCTAGGGTAGAAGCTGAGCTTCTGCCCACAGTACGAGCTTCTCCAACCCCTAGAGCAGGGGTCGGCAATAGGTGGCCCGTGGGCCATTGGTGGCCCGTCACCAATAATATTTGGCCCAGCAGATTATTTTGAGAATCCTTTTTTTATTTTTTACAATATCGGACCGACAGTCCCACACCACGCCTATAATGTCAGAATAGAGAATCGACCTCCACCTGAATAATGCGTATTGTACTTTTATTCATGTTGAGAGTGAATGACACAGGGACAGACAATCAGGCAGCGAAGCGCACTGACGCTGAACCCCTCAGAGTGAATCATAAGTAGGTGGACAAGGCGTGGTGCTGAAATAGCGTGTGTGGTTTGAAAAATCAGCTCATTAAATCATTCAAACGTAATGTTTACGTATGTGACTGCAACACACATATGAACAGTAACAAAGCAAATTCTGTTTAATTTTCTGAAAAACATTGACGGCGCAAAAGTGGTGGTAGGATGCTCCTGAAACGACAGAGCAAACGCGCTATTAGGGATAATAAGTACAATGAGCCATAAGCCATTCATTCAAAATATACAAAATACAATTAGGTTATTAAATACAATAACGACAGGCTTGGTACTCACGTAATGTGAAAAGTGGCATCTCTCATCGGTCAGTATTCGCTTGATATCTGGTGATATTGACGTCACTTTAATCCGCGGTTGTTTTGAAAACTAATAATATTCTTGATTTGATTATTGATAATAGTGATAACTTGAATGTTTTCAAAGGGACATTTAGGCAGGTTTGTAATAACGGACACTGTATTTCAAATTAATTAGAGAGAGTCTCAACTATCGCAACTCTATAGTTTATGCACCGCCGCAACCTTCTTTCTACGATGCAACGATCTCCTGTAAGGGGTTCAGAGCTGTCTGGAGTTCCTCCTGGATTGACACAAAACTTTACTGAGGAGATTTCTGGACTAATTTGACAGTCCCACTATGCTTTCATACTCAGTGATTACTAATTAATAAGACCATTATGATAACGACATGGATCCATGTTGAGATGTCCGCGAGACATGCAGAGATTGTTTGTTATTTGAAGGGTATACCGCCATCCGCAGGCAGTTTATTTAAATTTTTTATGCATCAATCGATTCCTCTCGTGTGTCTTTATCACATTCATTGACGAAAAGGACGACTCGCATGTATAGAAAGGGAACATTGTGAGCACGGAAAATGTGAGTCTCACAACGGCTTTGCATTGATGAAACGTAGGATGAACGTATAGTTCGCTGTCCATTCCTCTTTAAATGCCCTGTTTCCACCGTCAACTTTCCTCTTTAGACCTTTGGAGAGTGACATGATGTTTCTCTTGCTAGCAGGTTAAATGTTTAGCTAACTTCACCCGACACGCAAACAACCAATCCAATAATAATGTGACCTTGTCTGGGAGGAGGGGGGAATAATTATCTGAATAAAACTATGTTAAATAATTATTAGAATAAGTTAGGCTGCGATACATCGTCAGTCCACACATTTATTATTCAAAACTATGGAAAAGGGTGAAACTACGTTTCGACGTTGTTGAGAATCACAACACAAACTCGCTAGTCAAGCCTAATACTGCAACGTAATGGATTGGACTACTACCTAGTTAACTAGAACACTACTTTACATTGTTAGCAGGCTCACAAAACAAGCTGTGTTAGTTGACTAGCAATGTGTACAAGTATTAGAACGTGTCACATTTTTTAAACAATCAATTACTTAAATTAGCCTTTGATTATGTTCTGGCCCGCCATCTAGTGGCTCAAAAAATGTTTGGCCCGAGGCCAAACCTAATCAAGGATCAAGGACCCCAATTGAAATAAGCCAGTGGCTTTCTTGGGTTTTTATCCTGTTAGTTGACCTTGTATGTAATATGTACTTTCATGTACCTACTTCTGCTAATCTTCTAATAAAGTTTTCAATCAATCAATCAATACCGAAAGAGGAGAGATCTGAGAACATCGATCAATTTAGGATCATCTCCTTGCTCAGCGTGGAGAGCAATATCTTCAGCATTGTGGCCAAGAGACTCACCAACTTCCTGCTGAGCAACGACTACATCGACACGTCGCTACAGAAGGGAGGTATGGTCCCTGGTTGCCTTGAACACACACGTGTGGCAGGGACGTGCCGTCCATATAAGCAGGGTAAGCAGTGCTTACCCAACGAAAAAAGAAAAAAGGACCGTGAAAATATTAAAATAAAAGTGCTTGTAACCGTTTGTTTGTTTTCATTAAAAGAGTCGTATTTTAGGTCCCAGGGCAGCAGGAGTCATTCATTTTGATGTTGCATTTTTAGCGCCACCTGTAGGAGTAAAACACTTCCTACTCTGCAAGCACTCCTCTCTCTGCTTTCCCTCGCTTCCCTATTTTTTTCCGATGCCTCAACCCGCTGTTTAATGTGACCAGGGTAAGCATGCTTTCAGCCAATCAGAGTAGTTCTTTCATTCCGATAAGAGCTACTGATTGGCTATCATTTTCAAGTTCACAAGTTCATCAAGTTCACACTACTTTCTCTCGCCCGGCAGAATAGTTTATGCTAGCTCAAACGATCTAATCAATAAGGATAACTTGCGAATATGGACATTACTGTCAGTGTCAGCGACCTAAAGGGATTTTGTAGACTGGGCTGGACTGCAAAAACAGAACTACTGGCTAAAGGCCGGCCAAAGCCACCGCTCAACGATCTGCACACCCAGAAAGGGAGAGTCGCTAGGGGGTTCCAACAAGTCTGGTATGAGCGGAAGAAATGGCTATGTGGCTGTGCAGAGACCAATCGCCTCTTTTGCTACTCCTGTACACTGTTTTCTACAGGTTATAGTGTGTGGATTCAGAAAGGCTACGAGGACCTTAACAATCTTACCAACGCGCTCAATAAACACGAGAAGACGGCAACACACATCAGAAGCCAAGTAGCCCTGAAAACCTTTGGCACCACGACGCGCATCGACTCAGCTCTGGATGAGCAGACGAGACTGGCCACAGAAATTCACAACCAAAAGGTAAAAGAGAATAGAGATATTCTAAACAAATTAATAGATGCCACCTGCTTCCTAGCTAAGCAAGAAGTATCATTTCGGGGAAATGAGGAAGGCATTGCCTTCATGCCTGACATGTGGTGACCCAGCTCATCAGGGAGGCAAGGGAGGGCAGAGGGGACCTGGCTGTGCTGTGGCTAGTGTAGCCCACATGAAACATATGGCTACTACAATAAACCTGAATCTGTCTGGAATTGCAATTTCGTGTCCCACCACTAGATGGCACATGCGCATTATACTGCAGTGTTGATGAATCGCAACGTCCTTGATCGCAACGTCCTTGATCCTTGAGTTGGAGGCCAGAGCAAATAGTTGTTATCTATTTCAAGTATCCTCTTTTTTTGCGTCCATTGGAGGATACTATCTAAGGGGAGGAACCTTAACACTTCTCTGTGTTGGATGAAGCGAAGAAGGAGAATGCAAGGGATAGAGAACAGACTATTGGGACGTGCCCTTGTTTAGTTTGGCTCCTAAAGCAGTTCATTCTATATCCACCAGATGGCAGGCTGCTCCTGGTTTAGATTGTCAGAGACTTAAAAAGGAATTTCCCTCATTCAGCCATTAGGCTATATACATTTTAGTTAATTATCCAATTATAGTTAAGTTAATTATACAATTGCATATAAATACAGATAATTATATAAATGATATCCCCCCCCCCCACACACACACAATGATTATCATATGGAAAATCGGTGCCCTACTAGTTAGCGCTACAGTTAGGCCAGGGTTAGGGCTAGAGTTGAGTGTCCTGTATTTTGTGAGCATCCTGTCCATGTGGTTTAACATGTTCTATTTAGCATGTGTGTCCATGTTGTGTCTTAAATGTCATTGGTTATTTTCATTGTTATTGTTTTAAAGAGATGAGGCCCCTCTTATAAGCCTGTTAATCACCTATTCACCTTGTTTTTCACTTTGTCTTTGCAATTAATACATCAATATATCAATACGGTTAGTGATGGAGATAAGGTTATAGTTGGAGCTAAGGTTAGGGTTGGATGTAGTGTTAGGGCTTGAGCTAGTGTTAGGGTTGGATATAGTGTTAGGGCTGGCTGGCTTGAGCTATGGTTAGGGTTGCTAGCTTTGAATACAATTTGAGGCTACTAGTAATGTGTCAAATATAATATTAGCCTTTATTCAATGTTTCTAAGCCTTTTTTGACTAGATACTGTATGTTGTACTTAAAGCTTAAAACAATGGTATCGTAATCTTAAACATTTTGACTTTAAAACGCCTGAAACATTGTCATCACAAGAATGGAAGATATAACCAGTCTAACTGAATTAATCAAATATAATGTATACATTTAATCAACGTTTAACGTTCACCGTTACACGTTTTATGAATTTTGCCATTTCTCAACCACCAAGTGACTATACTCAGTGAGTTCATCTTCAAAATCACTATCAATTAATCATCATTATTGAAAAATTACTGGACATTGTCCACTTTTCAATTTCCTGAAATAGCCAAAAGAGGGAGACATTACATAAAGAATGTAGCGCTAAAGAAAAACGTTCAAGATAATCTGTCTTGTATATTCTTAGCATTTAGCACTAAGTCTCGATGGCTCTATTAAAGTCTATGAACTTGAGAAAGGGCCAATATTGTATTAATCTGTGCCAGTTAGGAACATAATGCATTCCATGTATTCCTGTTACGTTGAACTAAAGAGGTCATGTATCATTTACACTTGACCCTGAATGCATTTTTGTTTTGTTTTCAGATTAGCTCCTCTACTTTCTCAAATAACCCTAGTCTAAATGTATAGAAATGCCCCCAAAAGCTGAGAAGGGACAGAGGTGTATGTTGACAGGGTCAGGTGGTTGACTGTCAGTGCTGGTGTGTAGTAGTGGCACAGGGAGGGAGAGGAGAAGCGGGTTGAGGCCCAGCAGTGGGCCGAGGCTTTTTTCTGCCTGTGAGAGCTCTTCTATAGGGTGTCTGTGAGTCAGCCCTAAGCTGCTCGCTCCATGCAGGCTCCCTTCACCAGCTTTCACCTAAATCTGTCACACAGATTTGACACTGCGTCACTCTGACCGCACTCCGAAATGACATGTATATAATGCAGAATATTGTTCACATTTACAGCCTTGACTTCCCTTAGAGCATTGCTCATTTCTTGTTTTCCCTCTGTGTGAGATAATTCCTTTTGAATAACCATGAATCTGTATTAAATTTTTTTTTTAAATAAAGATTACATACAGCAATAGATAGTTAATTGTACTTCCAATTTGTAAACTAGGTGGAATTTTCGGTCCTTAAAATAATTGTGTTCTGGTGCTGAACATGGTCTCAAGTGTTAAAATACAGTTTTCTTCCGTCATTCATCAATATTTTTCCTAACAATGAATTAGCCTAAATTTGGCCGGTTGTCCCTTTTTTGTCAGAAATAATGACAAGTATTAGAGTACTGTGCTTGCTAGTAGCCTTTTTTGGTAAATATTATGAATTAAAACATTTCCTGGCTAGATTAATTCTGTTAATCTGGAGGTTCAAGTAACAATGCCCAATGCTGCCAAAAGGAGGCCCTACCAATCTGCATGTTTTCTTATGAACACAATGGAGTGTTAAAAGACTGGCATCGGCCACACGGCAAGACCTAGAACACCATGTATTGTTTCTTTATGGAAGGCTACAACACAATTAGCCTGAATTAGGCTCATAGTTACTTATGCATGAAAAAATAACTGATGACAAAAAAAAAAATCCTTACTGCAGTTACTTCTCTTCAATTTATTTTTTGTTCCAAGATTGGTTTTATGCAGCATATTTCTACATGACAGACACTTTAAAAAAATACTTAGAATAATAGAATCGCCATTATTTGATCATATGAAAATAAATTGATTACATGTTAATTTGTCCATCATGAAAGAAGAAGGCAACATTAATTTGCTAATAGATATTATCCTTTTAACTGAATCTAGGCTATATTCTAGATCACGGTATTACAAACAAATACATTGAAGACATAATCCACAATTCTAAAAAGCAGGTCCTATGCACTGGTTTACTACAAAAGTCAGGAGATCTTGCATAATTCTCTTGTCTTTTTAAAAAATGGTGTGTACACTGTGTGGAAAATATGGATGAACCATTAATATACATTGGTTTTGTTATTATCTGACAACATCCATCTCCTCTCAGAAACATTTAACTATCCGCCTGTCATTTTGCATTGACAGCTAAATTATTTCTAAAGACATTTGTGGTAACGATTGTCTAATATTTTTCCAATACGTAAAAGGTCTGTCCATTCAGGCTTGTCTCGTCTCCTTATGTCTGTAAGCAGCTGCACATTTTCCAACCCTCTACGATAAATGCTTTCAGCTCTCAGAAAGTTCTGGAAACAGAACACAGAGAGAGAGAGAGAGAGGAAAGTGTACTAGAGTGCTCATCACACTGGGTTCATAGGCATAAACCATTCCTCCCTCCCATACCCTTCTCCCTCTTCTCCTCTCTCCCTCTTTCTTCTGCAGTATTTACTGGATCAAGTGGTACAGTAGCTACTGGCCCTCATGGCCAGTAAGCAGGATTTTCTCTCCCTTGCTGTTGTGGCTTTGACTGTTTCCAGAGCATGAACCGACCGAAAACTGGGTTGTTTGTTCGGGTTTACGGAACACAGCCATCATGCAATTATGAAGCCAAATTCCTAGTACTGTAGTAGTATTAGTGTCATATAATGGCCAAATGTGTTTGAGTATAGCTACAGGAGTGTTTTTTATTGTTGTTCAGTATGTTTGTGTGTGTGTGTGTGTGTGTGTGTGTGTGTTTTGTCTCCAACAGGCCCAAAAGGAACCTTATAATTCACTTATCCCATTCTAAATGAGGATCCATGGACATCTGCCCCTATGGGAATCTGTGGAGCTTTGCAAAGAAAACAGAGGTTAAAACTCTGCACAAGCAGTTAGCTGGACCCAGGCATAATCCCTCTCTTCCACAGGTAATGAGTTTGATTAATTCTTGACCTTTGGAAACTTTTCACTCCTCTTAAGCATTCTTTTTTTTCTCATTTTTTTTTTCTACCTCAAGATAATAAGGCATGCTATTCTGTAATGCCCACTACTGGCTTTTGCATTGCTGACTTATGGAATGCACACAGCATTTGCACAGGCTATTGTACAGGCCACAGTCTAAGGATATTGTAAGGTGGCGTAGCGGACTAAGCGTTGACCATGTAACCGCAGGGTTCCCGGTTCGATTCTGGCCGCGGACATATCCTGCATGTCATCTCTTCTCTCTCTCACCCATCCTTCCTGTCACATCTCTACTATCTCTATCACAATGAAAAGAAAATATGAGTGGGACTGCCCCACTCAGGATTTTTTTTAAAATGTGACATGGTCTGATGAAAGGGGGAACATCGGCAACCAATCAAAATGTTCAGACTTTTATTTTGAAATACGGAAATATGTTTAAATAAATCACAACACACAATCGCTAGTCAAACCAAAATATTGCAATGCAATGGATTCAGTGAGTAATCCCCACTGCTACCTAATTAACTATAACACTACTTTACATCGTTAGCAGGCTCACAAAACAAGTTGTGTTAGTTAACTAGCGAGTGTGTCATTGATTTTCAACAACGCTGAAGCGTATTTACATTTTTCGAAATAAAAGTCTGAACATTAAATCGGCTGCCGACTTGTTACCTCTTTTACCAGACCGTGTCACATTGTCTGCATGAGTGTATGATGCAGAATCATGTGTATGATGTAATCTAAAATTATAGAAAAGTGTACTGTATGTGTACTGTACAGTATGCCTGCGTGCGTCATACAATGTACTGTATGAATGTCTCTTTGCATTGAAGCAGAAACTTCTGTTTGCGCTTAAAACTAAAATGCAGGGGAATGTTTATTTTCGTGGGCAGCTGTTTATAGGGCTCTTCTCTTTGATAAATCACAATCTGGAAAGTTTTCCATAGGTTGCAGAGACAGGTTTCCTCCGATAATGCAGAAAAATGGGCAAAGGAAGGCCTGGGTCTGAAGTAGAGTTGTGATTTAGAGCTGAGAGATGCAGCATTCCCTCTATCCAGCGGAGGCCCTCCTGGGTTTGATTTAATTCTCTCCTTGCACTATTAAAAAGGCCTTCCGCTCTCTTCACTGTGTGCACCTTGCTGTCATAACTGGCACAAAATCATTTATCAATGCCTCTCGTCGGCAGCACGGCTAAGGCCTTTCGCAGTGTATATTTTTCCATTATTGATTGTGTGTGTAATGCATCATAGGAAGAAGCACAGAGATATGGGGGTCTCTCCCTGTGTTGGAATGACCATGTCAGGCCACAAGGAGTGAGGTCACATTTTCATTGTTTTATCAATGCATCAATGTTTAAACTATCTCATCTTTTAATGTCCTGGTCTCTACCCAACATATAACTTTTGTGAGTGAGCTAAGGGATACAGTGGCGTTACTCGACTGACTATGACACGTGTGTTTCGTGGTCATGCTACAAGCTGTTGGTTGGAGAAAAAAACAAAACTGAAAGGCAGTGAATGTCAGTGTCCCCTTTGTTGTTTAATTTATTTTATTTTCAAAGTGAGGGGAGGTGGCCTTGCTGTGAGTGCTAGTCATTGATGTGGCTATAGTTAGTCCCTCCCTGCTGCGCTCGTCTAGGAGAACCTACTTTCCTCTCCTCTTCGCTCAAGGCTCCCATTGCTCAAGAAGCTTGGCTCACTCCATTGGTCTAACCATCCTCTTTTTGTGTGCAAGGGTGTTTTTGATAGGGGACAAAAGAAAAGCTTTAAAAGTGCCGAGCGGAAAAGAGCAGCGGCTAACTAACAGAGCACTCTGCTCTGGGGTCAGAGCAAAAGAGATCCTCAAACTTCCTCACGGCCCTGTAGCTGACAGAGTCGTGGTACTGTTGGAGTGGGTGCTGCAACTATACTTTCCTTTTCCCTTGTCTGTGACATCTCAACAAATACTGAAATTGGTCAAGATTTAGAATATTGAAAGTAGGCGGAATTCTCAGTAGGATAATGTTCAGTATAGAGGGTTGGATCATGGAAGGTTTAATGATGCCCATGGTGTTCTGTGCAGAGATCTGCATATAAGACTGTGTCTACAGGTGAATTCCCTCTTGCTTTCCAATAAGTGGTTTTAAACCCATGTAGATTACTTATAGATTGCAGGGTTTACAGTGGGGATTTTGCTTAATGTAGGTGTGGGGCACAGTGTACCTAAGATTGAACAAAATACTTTACAGAACACGTACATTCAACTCCTGTTAATGTTATCAAGAGAGACACATACTCAAGATACATGTTTTTTTTAAACATATATTGTTAGAATCATAAGATCACATGACCTACTGTTTGGTCTACATGCCTTTGTTCAGATGGTGGGTTTTAAAGATCCTAAATTGTTTTATCAACACCTAATTAATGGTCCTATTTGCAACTGATGAATCCTCCCCTCTTTAAGGTAAATGGAGTGTATTCCCTATAGAATATATTAAAGGTACAGAGCCCTTTATCAAAGCTGTCTGAAATATTGGCACATACAGTAATCTGTCCCCGTTCCATATTGATTCCTTGTTTTGTTTTCAAGTTATGCTGTAAACAGGGTAAATAATGACAGATTTGAGTGGACGTCCCTGTGGAGATTCATGTATAGATTTAAGCCTTCAAACCCCTCACATTTCCTGATACCGTGCACTATGCACAGCAGCTGTAGACCTAATTGGTAAATGATCATAGCTTATCCTGTTGTTCAGGAGAAAGGGGCAGGGCACATCGTGTCAGAAGCGTGGCTCGCCGTTAGCCTATGTGTTCCTGGAGGGGTAGGAAACGTATTGAAGGGAACGTTGATGAAATCTGACAGTGGATGTGCGTAGGTGTTCTAATTGTAATTTATAAGGCAGATGAACGTAGGTGTAGTTTATACAGCAGTTAGCCACAGCTATGAATATGAGTGCTGGCAGAAATTGCATGCCGAGGCTGAGAGCAGAGAAGAAACAGGGACTTGCTACAATATAAGCAGTCCTGCAGTTATGTTGTTATGCCAGATTTATTAGAGGCCCTAATACAGAGGGCTTCGGGACCTGTCTTGCACAGTGCACACAAATAGGTCGATGTGTAAGAATCAGAGGACATAATGAAAAATACTCTACATAAGGACATGTATTACACGTTGGTCTTGTTTTAGTAAAAATGTTAAATGTAAAAAAAATAACAGCATTGTAATATTGAGATTGAGATTGAGAATGTTTATTTTGGTCCCTTATACAATTCACAATACATAAATACAAAAATGTACACAGTCACAATGCGTACCAGGACCAAAAAGGTGTAGGCTGAAGCCTTGTTACATGCATGTTTCCTTTCCCCATGAGTGCATAATCAAAAACAACAACAACAAAATTGTTATTTTAACAGAAAACTCAAAAGTACCAAACAATATGTTGTCATATAGTATATAACAGTGTCAAAGCTAGAAAGTTGTTGGATGGAAAGGTTCAGATTCCATAAGAATATTTGCTGCTGTATTTGTATTCAGATGAGGCTTAATATGAACATCTCTCTGTGATTTCACAAGGATTATTCCTGAGCAGTATAAAAAGGTTTTAAACTTTACTACAGTAAATGTTTTGAAGATTTGTTTCCAAAAGTGTGGTCTCTTGCCTCCGTTTTTATCGCTGCTCTATCACTGAGTGGGATGCATGGCTGAGCCCGGCCTCCGAGGGCTAGCATTATAGCACTTTCTCTGCAGGCTTTGTACTGGATGAAGAAGTCATAATCCTCAAACAGACTTAAATTCCTCCAGAAAGGCTCTTGATCCTGAATCCACTCATTTCTTTCAAACAGACTTCTAGCTTGGGCCAAAAGAGAAGGGATATTTTTGGAATGGCTGCAGTTTTTGATTGAAATCTGCTACAAGTGGACCCCCCCCCTTAGACACACACACACACAGACACACACAGACACACACACACACACACACACACACACACACACACAGACACACACACACACACACACACACACACACACAGACACACACACACACACACAGACACACACACACACACACACACACACACACACACGCACACACCTCCTGTCTGTTTGGTGGAAGCCTGGGCCAGGTGGTTGAGAGGGGGGGTGATGTCTCTGAGCTCTTATTAAAAGGTAAACTTCTCAGAGGCCAGGGAATCGTGTCAATCACGGCCAGTGTTTTCGCGCCGAGCACCAAAGCCTCCTCTCTCCTCCCTGTCAGATGCTGTTATCACCCTCAAAGCCATATCGCGAATGCTGTTTGTTCTGTGCTTTGGTTTCACCCACACAGCGGATCCAAAGAGGTACAGGTCTATTTGAGAGTGTATATTTCATCGCCGGAGAGAGAGACTGTGTTTGTCTTGCCATGTTTGTCAGCTCGTATTTGAGCTGAGGGTTCCTATTAAAACTAAACACCATATCAGTGCTGTGGAATATTGCCAGGCTTCTTTGAAAAGCATATTAAGCCCCACGGGCATGTCAGAGAGATCTTTTGGAGAGAGAGAGATATTTTGGAAATTTGAGATAATTTGGTTGTAACATACTTTATATGTCTCTGTTTATCATTCAGTCTCATATTATATTCACAATCCATGCACTACTCCTGTATCGAAATATTCCAAAAGTGAGAATAGTTTCTAGGGAAGAATGCTCATAACATACTGTACAGTAGTATATACTGTACGTGTACTGTCATGCCTTCCCCTGCCAACATGTGTTATTGTGGGGGTAGTTGTGGCCTAGTGGATAGTGAGTTGGATTGGTGATCAGGTCATGAGTTAGTGGTGGCGGTAGTGGTTGCCTAGTAGTGGATAGTGAGTTGTACTGGTGATCAGAATGTCATGAGTTCAAACACCACCACTCGTCTGCCCTTGGGTAAGGCACTTATCAAACAATCAATCAATCAATCAATCAATCAATCAATCAATCAATCAGTCAATCAATCAATCAATCAATCAAACTTTATTTATATCATTTTATCACAAGTCATGCATTGAATGCAACTCCAAGTGCTGAACAATAATAAACCAGTAAAACAAGTTAGGAGATAAGAAAAATAGACATAGCAATAAGACCAGCAATACAACGAAGAACAACATCAAAAACAAATATTAGGAGCTAAAAAATAGGGGAAAAAGTGCAAGTTGACAAAGGCACTAGGTAAAAATGTGTATTGTATGCTTACTTAAAATATCCAAATATCCTCAAGTCCTCCGGCAAGCCGTTCCAAAGTCTAGGGCCATAGTGGCTAAAGGCGTCCTCGCCATGGGTCTTTGTCCGGACCTCTGGAGCAATCAAGAAAGGGAGGGATCTAGTGGGTGCGTAATTTAAAACCATGTCTGACATGTAGTCAGGAACGAGACCATGTAGTGCCTTGTAAACCAATAGAAGAATCTTAAAATCAATTCTACAACTAACAGGTAGCCAGTGCAGAGATTTTAAAACAGGTGTAATGTTTTACACCTGTAAACTCACTCACACCAATCATCATGAAGTGCTTCGAGAAACTAGTCCGGGCCCACATACTCACACGCCTCCCGCCCAACCTGGATCCATACCAGTTCGCCTACAGAGCCCACAGGTCCACAGAGGACGCCATCGCGACGACTCTCCACGCCACTCTATCCCACCTGGAGAGGGGAAACAGCTACGCGAGACTGCTCTTTGTGGACTTCAGCTCCGCCTTCAACACCATCCTTCCAGACAGGCTAGTGACCAAACTACTAGACCTGGGTCTACCACACTCTATATGTGCATGGATCAAGGACTTCCTGACCGACCGCCCCCAGAGGGTGCGGGTGGGCCCCCACACCTCCACAGCCCTCAGACTCAGCACTGGGTCCCCCCAGGGCTGCGTGCTAAGCCCCATCCTCTACAACCTCTACACCTACGGCTTCACCCCCGTCCACCCCAGCAACTCCATCGTAAAGTTTGCAGACGACACCACCGTGGTGGGATGCATCTCGGGGGGGGGACGAGGCGGCGTACAGGGATGAGGTAGAGCAACTGAGCAAGCTGTGCAAGGTTAACAACCTGCTGCTGAACAAGTCAAAGACCCAGGAAATCATCGTAGACTTCAGGAGGAAAAAGTCAGAGATCCAGCCCCTGCTCATCGACGGAGAGAGCGTGGAGAGAGTCTCAACCCTCCGATTCCTGGGGATGCACATGCGGGATGACCTGACCTGGAAGGACAACACAAAAGACACCATCAAGAAGGCACAACAGCGGCTATACATCCTGAGAGTCCTCAGGAAGGAACACAGCAAGCAGGAGATACTGGTGACCTTCTACCGCGGCGCAGTGGAGAGCATCCTCCCCTACGGCATCTGCAACTGGTTCTCCAGCTGCACTACCGTGGAGAGAAATGCGCTACAGAGAGTCGTGAGAACAGCACAGAAGATCACCGGCGCCCCCCTCCCCTCTCTGGAAGAGCTGTACAACACACACTGTCTCAGGAAGGCCTCCAAGATCTCCAGGGACCCTACCCACCCTGGGTACGAACACTTTACCCGGCTGCCCTAGAAAAGGCGGTTCAGGACCTTGGCCGCAAGGACAAACAGACTGAAGAACAGCTTCTACCACAGGGCCGTCCAGGCCCTGAACACAGCAAAGACCTAGGTTTTGGGCCCTGGACAGTCTGGACGGATTGATGGCAGCTGCTGGACTGAAAAAATCAGGTGTAGTGCTGAGGCACAAACATGTACATTTCAAGCCTGCAAACTGCGACACTTTAAATAAATGTGCAATAACACTATTGTGCAATATGACAACCCTAGTCGTCTATCTGTACAGTATAGTACAGTGGATAGTGTACATAGCCTTTATTTATGTAAACCAGCTCCTTCCCTTCTTGTGATTTTTTTTTAAAAGTTTTTTTTTTCTTTCCTAACACCAGGGGAGCCACCCCTCCTAAATGTCGTTGTTTGGTACCTGTACTGTAGCAATGACAATAAAGACCATTCATTCATTCATTCATTCATAATGTGTGCTCTCCTTCTGGTCCTGCTGCAGCTGAATTTTGTACAAGCTGGAGTTGATCAATGTCTTTTTTAGGTAGACCACAGAGGAGAGCATTACAATACAGTACTTCAGCTAGTGATAAAAGCCTGCATTAGTATCTCAGTATTGGCCTGGGAGAGAAACGGGCACACTCTGGCAATATTTGTTAAGTGATAGATGGCAGATTTGGTTACATTCCTGATGTGGGCATCGAAAGTTAAATTGGAATCAATGATGACACCCAGGTTTTTGGCCTAGTGCTTAGGACTGAGTGCCAGTGACTTCAATTCAATTTCACAGTGCCTCTGCTCCAATGACAAGTACTTCTGTTTTGTCCTGGTTGAGCTGGAGGACTTAGCCCTAAGTTACTAGTTTCCAGAGAAACTATCCCTCTAATCTCTAATTGTAAGTTGCTTTGGATAAAAGCGTCTGCATAAAATGTAAATGTAACACAATAATAATAATAATAATAATAATTATTATTATTATTATTATTATTAATAATAATAATAAGAATAAGAATAAGATAATATTGAGTTCAAATCCCCCCATGGGTACACCACCACTAGTGTGCCCTTGAGTAAGGTACCTAGCCCTAAGTTACTCCAGGAAGACATCTCTAATTGTAAATTGCTTTGGATAAAGGCCTCTGCTGAATGGTTATTGTCTTGTAATGGAGTTCATGACCCCTAGTTTCCTTTCAGCAGACCGTAAGCTGCTAAAAAAGTAGAAATGTTTCTGCTCTATTTATTGGCCCTTTTAGCAGACTCTTTTATCCAATGCGACTTACAATTAGAGATTACAGGGACAGTCTCCCTGGAGTAATTTAGGGCTAGGTGCCTTACTCAAGGGCACACTAGTGGTGGTGTTCCCAGGTGGGTTTTGAACTCATTACCTTTTTATCACCAGTCCAACTCACTGTCCACTGCGCCAGGCGAGGGGAACGGGGGGAGGGAGAAGGTGCGACGAGACCTTTTCATTATCTACATGTTTCAGATTCAGATTCAGATTCAGAAGGTCACCGGTTCGAATCCCACCAGCACTAGAAGAAGAAAAAACAGGCAGTCTCCAAAAGTGTTGTTTTGTGTAGATTCAAGATCCCTTGAGCCAACATCTTGCTTCTTGTGACATAACAGAAGTTTATATACACTTGTTGTTTTAATGATATTTAATGACTGTGCTATGGGCCTAAATGTCTGTTACTCTATTCTATTCACATTGTGTGTGTATCTTTGTGAGAAAGGATCTGTTATAAAATGATGAGACCTCTGTTTCTTTATCTTGTGGACTGCATCACTAGTTGTTAGCAATGTGTCTAATTGATCAAATAAAAATCTAATATTTATATTTGAAATAGAACATTCTTTATTTAAATAATCACAAAAAAACACATATCCACACACTCACACAAATAAACAATAACAAATCCTGAGGGTGAATAAATAACTTTTTACAAAGAGAAGAAGAGACAGCTACTTCCTCATCTTATCCAACTACTGCTCCTTAGTCAGAGACTAAACGAGGGACAATAATGGCAATAATGGCCCTTTTAATGGCTATCATTGCAGTCCTGTGCAGCCCACACTTCCTGCAGGAGTTGGCCTCTCCAGTCTGTTTGCAGACCTTCGGGGCAGCCAGATGAGGGGCAGGTGGAGTAAAATTACAGGAGGAGGGACAGCAAACACAAGGGGGGTAGGGGTGGAGTTGGTGGTGGGAGGGAAAGTAAAAAGTGAAAGTAAAAAGACTAGCCACCGTGGTGTCATCTTGGAAGCCCTCATCCTCTGGTTCCTCCTTCATGGCCAGGTCCTCCTGCAGCTGGTCAGTGACTCATGTCCTGCAGGGTTCTCCCTGTCTGACTGTACACCAATCAGCTCTCCTGTTGACAAAAGCAATAATCTTGTTAGTATAACCATACAAACAAGCACAGTACAGTCAAAATACAATACTTCCGAATTGTTAGTTCTAAGTAAATATATCTATTTCTAAATAATCCCTATTCAATGTAATTTACCAGTGTACTGTGCGGGGGGACGGAAGAAGGGGACATACTTCCATCCAAACACCTTGGTGCGTTAACACACTGACTGCACCAGCTACCGGATTAACAGAGGAGACCTGACGGCTTCAGCCTTGACGGCTCAGCTTCAGTCCTGATTCCACCTGTTCAGGCCTTCCAGCAAGTACAGCTTCAGCTGGAAGTTGAGACTGTGGGCCTGGGACCCTGAAAATAAAACTGAATACATGAATGAATGAGAGCATACATTTAATTTGCACACAGTCTCTTCAAAATTACTAATAATTTTTCTTTCCTAACACCAGGGGAGCCACCCCTCCTAAATGTCGTTGTTTGGTACCTGTACTGTAGCAATGACAATAAAGACCATTCATTCATTCATTCATTCATTCATTCATTCATTCATAAAGAAACAATCAATATGAACATTTCAAACATTTACATAACAACGATGTAATTGAACTGGTACCAGTGGCTCATACCAGAGCTTCAGGTCCTGGCCGAGAAAGGCGGGGGGATCAGGACCAAGGGGAGGACGAGGAGGGGCAGTAGGACTAGTGATAGGACTCATCCTTTTTAAAAAGAAAAACCAAATGACTAAGTGAATTACACATGCGATAATCATATCATAGTTATCTAACACTGAGCTTGACGCTCTATCCCTCCCTGCCTCTGCAACCCCTCCCCTTGCCCTGACTATAATAGGGGTGAACGGTTCAGTTGGTCCACGGTTCGGTATGAACCTCGGTTTTGGGGTTTCGGTACGTGTTTTTGTGCGTAAGGAGAAAAAAAATGCTACTATTTATTTACAAATAGTACTTTACTTTACTTTATGTTGCTTTTACTTACGATACTTTAACATTTAGACACATTCCAGAATATGACTGGTAGGCTATATTGTATAATGTAAACAAATATATAAACAAAAAATAACAAAAACACTTTCAAATGTGACACCAGCCAGTGTTTTGATAAACTAGTAGGCTACATTACTTACTGAAACTACAGATTGTAAGCTTTCAAATGACGTGTCACACATTGAAATCCTAAAAAAGATGACGAAGTTGTTAGACCTCAGGCACATATTATTGGGGTAAACTGGCTGTATAATGAAACCGGAAACAAACGCTGCTAACAACTAGTGGCTGACAAAGCACAGCGCTACGAAGGTCTAAACTGTATTTTAATAACATCACAACATGCTGATAGAACATCAACATGCTAAAAACACATAACTACACTTAATTAGATGATCACACAGTACTTGCTTTTGAACACGTCCTAAAACGAAGGTATATTTACAAGCCATGTAAACCGATAGCTGATTACCGATAGCCTCCGGAAAACAATAACAATGAATCCATTCCACAAAGTATACATATTAAGAGAGCTATTTTGAGAGCTATTTATAGCGGTTTCACGTATGCGAGTGGTTTACGGTTTCACCAACTGCAGTCACAAATGTGCCTCTTAGGCTTGACGACTGGTATAGGAAAGATAGAAATGAAAGTAAAAATGCACTTTAGCTATGAGAGCTGTACCAGCTGTAGCCCATATATGCATTATGCGCATATTATGCACTTATATGACACGGGTGAAGCATTTCTGCGACACACGTTTCTGTTCACAAAACCAGAATGAATGACCCCACAACGCAGATTTGTAGCAATCCGGGGCTTCCTCAAACTGTTGCCATGTTCTCAACTCCGCTCGCCATGAACAAACATTTGAGCAAGAAGCAACTGCGTTCCAGACCAACTCCACCTCCGACTTTGAATGAAACACAGGATAAACCGAAAACCGCCACGGTTCACTAGTGTATTGAACCGTGGAAGGCGAACCGTACCGTCCGATATAAAACCGAGAACCGTTGCACCCCTACTATACAATACACAGTACAGCGTAGGGCAGGCTATACACTGGGACTGATCTATACCTAGATAGACTGCCTGAGCTTTAAAGAGCAAATAATAAAGGTTGGATGAGTAGGAACATATAGTCATCAATCAAAAACCAAAACGATTCATTAAAGTGAGAGGCTCTACACAACATACTGTATGTGAATGGCATTACTCAGTATGAGTAATATAGACGAACACTTACAGACTAGTTATACCCACTAGTTATACCCACAATAGCCCACTACACATCAGGTACACACAATTATGTGCCAATTTAAAAGAAAATCTTTCCACATCAATATGTACTGTTAATACAATCAAATCTCTCCTGTCCGATCTCGTCAGCACATTGCCCTCAAATGTTCAACTAAATTAATTATAGACGTAGCCATGCCACCAGCTACTTCCGTTCCCTCTTAATAAAATAGTTCAGGCCTTCCAGCAAGTGCGTTGCTATGAACTGATTAAACAACACAGTATTCATTCAGCATAACATTTCAATTGATCAAAATCGATATCAAGCAAGGCTTTTCGCAGCCAACAGTTGTCAACAATTGGCCAGCAAACAAGTGACAACCACATTATTTCATCAGAGGAGATCTTAGTGATTCAACTAATATATGGAAGCTATGATTTAATAATCCACTATCGTTGAGTTTCTGCACTGTTTTCTGTTCCTGCGATTTGAATCAGAAGGAGAGGTAGGTCTGCATCCTGTGGTCGAAGGATGGGTGTGTGGGACTCCAGAGCTGACCCACCTAGCCTGGGAGATGGTGGTCCTCTAGTCTAGTTGAGAGGTCATCTGCAGTGTTTTACGAGGGGTCTGCTGGCTCCAAGATAGAGGCTTCATTGGGATGTGACATGCTGATTGAGCTACTCATCAGTGAGGCCCGGCCTGCTCCTATGAGAGGAGGCTTTTAGAGGAAGGAGAAGCATGTCTATTCTACACTATGTGTCCTTCAGTCTCCCTTGGTTAACATGATTCCCGGGAAAAGAAAGAATAACTGAATTACTTGTAACTGTGATAATCCAGTGTGCAGGCTTTGAATTACTCATCATGGCTTTGTTCATATGCACAGTACAGTGTAGTGTGTAGAGCATCCTCTTTATCGTCCTCCACTAACCGCCAGTAACCACATAACCGCCACAGCCCTATCCTCAACACGGTCCCACACATCCACAAGGAAAACAATGGAGGACCACTATGGCTATTCAAGTCATTAGGGCGTTTGCTGGACAAACTGCAAGATCTAACAGTGTGGGCATCTAGGGAAATAAAAAGGTACTTAGGCTGGTGTTGACCCTGCAGCTGGACCTGCTGCTGTTTGCTCCGCAGCAAGACAGACAGACACACACACACACACACACACACATACACACACACACACACACACACAAACACACACATGCACATCTGAGTGGGGGAGATGTATCTCAGTGATGCACCAACAGCGTAGGTTTTGCAGATGTTCAGTCTTATTGTTATTTGGATCCCATTAGCACTGTTGTTTTTTATTTTTATTGTGCAGCCATTGGTTCAATGCAGTTATTCAAAAGCAATAGGATTAAAGTCAAGCACTTATGAATGCTTGGACAAGCAACATTTATGCCCCATCCAGGCGTGTCATCTTTTGTATCAATGCATAGATAGAAAGACAGATGACAGAAAGACAAACAGACAGACAGATCGTTATGATAATCGTATTATAGATGTACCCCCTCTCTGTCAAAACATGAACCAAAAAAAACTGAAAATCCCTGAAAAAACACTCCATGAAGGCTTTTGATGGAATCTCTGGTAAACAAACCATTAATACAACTCCCGCTGATTAACATATGATTGTAATTCATCATATCATGTACAGCTGGTGACATCTCGCAGCAGCATTTATTCTATGTTGATACATGCCTCTGGTTCTGTTTTTGACAACTCAAAACAAACAGATTGCAAGCTGTCGCTACATTTGCTCAAGATTAATAGAAAACAATGATTCCTGTTCCACAGTATCAGGTAATCAGGTGCAGCATAATGTGATTACAACAGTTACATTTGAGATCTGCTGAGGATTGCAAATTTTTTAGAAATAGTGTTTTAAGTTGACAAATGCTGACAATGCAAATCCCTTGAGTCACTTGGTCTTTTCTATTTCTGATGAGCTGTGATACAGTTGAGCATTGGTGTGGGGGTTAGATGGGCGATTGTTGTGTGTGTGTGTGTGTGTGTGTGTGTGTGTGTGTGTGTGTCTGTGTGAGTGTGTGCGTGTGTGAGTGTGTGTGTGTGTGTGTGTGTGTGTGTGTGTGTGTGTGTGTGTGTCTGTGTGTGAGTGTGTGTGTGTGTGTGTGTGTGTGTGTGTGTGTGTGTGCGTGTGTGTGTGTGTGTGTGTGAGTGAGATGGTGGAGGTGCAGGTCTTCTGTGCAGTCACAGGACGGTAATGGGACCGAGCCCATGGGGAACCTCTGAGTGTGTACACTGAAGGAAAACTGACACAAGTGGAACTCTGAGAAGAGAGAGAGAGAGAGATGGAAAGAGAGAAAGACAAAGAGAGAGAGAGAGAAATAGAGAAGGTGGCGGAGCATTCAGAAGGGCTCTACCCCAGCAGTGAAGTTGTAAAAATGGAAACATACCTCTCCCCTGACAGCCAGATCAAAACCCCCCTCACTATGGTAGCAGTGCTTATGATGTTGTGCTGTGGACTGGGAGGGTGTCCCAACGGCGTGTTGTTTCATGTCAGAGATTAGATTGAACCAAGAGGTCCTGGTTCAGACCGATGCCTGGGAGAGGGGCTGGACTCTCTGTCATTGGCCACAGAGCCGCTTCTGAGTCCAGTGGTACTGTACTGTAACTCCAGACTGGCTGTATTGTGTCTGTTTTATATGACTGTTGAATATATATATATATATATATAATATAATATAATATACAGATAAAGATCTTCTGTTGTATAAAGGATCAAGAACCTTGACCGTCCTCAGATGAAATAAGTGCATACATGTACTGTACACAGTTATATCTTTCTAGTGTAAGATGTGTCAGCCTTCCACTGAGTTATCTGCAGTAAATGGGTCTACCAATTGCACTAATTTCTGCATAGCTGGCATCTGTAATTATCTTCCCTTGGCAGCAGGTAATAAAAAAACATATAGGCCTACGTCACACAGCCCGTTGTCCCAGGGAAGGTTCATACATATAGGCCTACGTCACACAGCCCATTGTCCCAGGGAAGGTTCACTACGTCACACAGCCCATTGTCCCAGGGAAGGTTCACTACGTCACACAGCCCATTGTCCCAGGGAAGGTTCACTACGTCACACAGCCCATTGTCCCAGGGAAGGTTCACTACGTCACACAGCCCATTGTCCCAGGGAAGGTTCACTACGTCACACGGCCCATTGTCCCAGGGAAGGTTCAGTTCAGTGTTCATTTGACTCAAGCCAATGGAAGGCTTGTATATGACCTAAAACCCTTTTTTTTTTTACCAGTCGATATGCACTCTTTTCATTTCCATGCTGTCTGGTGTCCGTATTCACAAGGATGGCAAATAATAATAATAATAATAATAATAATAATAATAATAATAATAGTAATATAATGATATCAGTCACCCAACCAGATACTGACTAGTCATTTATCAATCATTAAATCCTCTTAGTTATATGTAATGCTAGTAAATCCTCTTTTGAACTACCTCTACATAAGACAAATAAGAGGCACAGAAGCTGCTCCAGATTAAATGCTCAGTATACGGCACCAGAGGTGTTTATAAAAAGGTGATGACAGCTTTGCAAATCAGGGGGGGTCGTAAATTCAATTTCCCTCATTTATGTGAGATTGTGGCGGGGGAAAGTGAGTGTGAAAACCTTGGTGTAGCAGCAGCAGCAGCTTCTCCCGGGCTAGTCTCCTCTCCTCTCCATTTGATCTGTTATGTCGGAGACGCCGACTTCACTTTCTGTCAGTCTGGATAGAGGAAGACACCGTTGAAAAGGAACACTTGGTCCGTCGGTGGTGTCAATCCCAGCCACAACAATGTGACACGAACATAGTGATTTGAGAAACTAATTGATTTCCCTTCATCAGCTGCAATGAGTGTTTTAATGACTATTAAGACTGTGTGAAAATAGGTCTGGTGTTGATGGACATTAAAGCCCTAGAGTGGAGCGAACAGATGAGGGAAAAATCTGGATTGGTTGATTAACTCTTATTTACAGCATGTTTTAATACAGTGCATACAAAACACTAAAGACGTATGTGAAAATAAAGTGGTATAGCTAATGTCAATAAAGTATCCAGGTAGCTTGTACTGTATACGGTCTACTTTTTCACAATTTCTTAATGAATCATAATTCTGTCTTAATTAATCAAATTGTCTTTCTACATTCTTAAAAAAAAAAATAAAAAAAGGGGTTGAACGGGTTGAACCTCTTTGGGTTCATTTAGAACCTTCCATGATAACACTTTTACACAGAACCCAAAAGGGGTTCAACCCGCAGGGACTGGACTTTCTGGTTCTAGTCACCTTTTTTGTTAGAATGTATATGCCTTTCTGTCGTGTGAATGAAGGGGTTAACGCTCCCTCCCTCAGAACCAAATAGGAGGGTTTACAGATGAATCCACTGAAAAGCATCTGTCTTTGGGCTAAAGAGCACTGACAGCCATACGTCATCTTCGCCTGGTGCAGGCGGCGGCCCCCTGTATTTAAAAGAGTACGGCAGTCAAAAGCCCATAAAAGTGAGTGACTCCCCGGGAGCATCTGCCACTGCGTGTTGGGGAGGAGATTCAATGTGAAAAAGTGGAGATAATGTGCTCACTCACTAATAGGCACACCGACTAGACGCAGGCTCATTTTTCACATCATGTCATCTGTAAGGTTTGAATAAAAGTAATGGCGGGGATGGGCCTGGATCTCTCTCCCGACCATTATGGCTTCTGCCTCCTCACTTTTATTTGTGTTGACTTGTACAGTCAGAGGAGATGACAGTGTTGGGGCCTGTGGATCAGTCAGAGTGATGATCCGCAGTGCTCTCCCATGCCGTTGACAGGTCTCCCCCCCCCCCCTTCCCTCCCCGCCCTCTCTCTCTCTCTCTCTCTCTCTCTCTCTCTCTCTCTCTCTCTCTCTCGATTTCTCTCTCTCTCTCTCCAGCAGGCATGTGAGGCCATCGTGCCGTGCTACGTCATATCAAATGCTGTAATCTGACAGAATAAAAGGGATCCAGCCCGCTGCAGGGACATCACAAACTCTGTCTTTTGTAATTTTGTGACAGAGACAGAAGGGAGAAATGAAGGGGTTTCTACAGTTTCATGTAGTAAAAATTAGTGTCAGTCAAAGTTAAGTGGCTATTTTAAGATAAATAGGAGAGGATATCCGTGCCATGTTTCTCAGTGATGGGGCTTTAAAAGGCTAGGCTCAACGCGAGCAGATGCTGATTGGTTGGATGGATGTTTTAATTTCCTCAACATTAAGAGTCTTAGGAAGCAACATGTCTAAATATCCATTGTGAAAAGGTTAGTGTGTAATTAAAGCTTAGATACAACGCCACTATGCAGGCCAAATTACAGTTGAGAATAACAATGCTGCTCAGCTGTTTTATCTGGTCAGCTGTATTATGGTCCGTGTGCCTTGTCATTCTATTATAGTGGTCACAGGGCAATGCTATAGTGTTCCTACAGGGGTCTTGCATGTCAAAGACATCTTTCCAAATATAATTGTGTTGTGCTATTGTAGTTGTAAGACCAATACTTTAAATTGAATGAAAATGTTAATGTTAATGTTTCTTATTTCACATGGAATGACCCTTAAACCAATGGTGCTATGTCACTATTCATCACAGAGCAGAGTAGAACTGATGCAATACAATGATACTAACAGCACATTAAAATTAACTGTGCAATATGTACTGTATGTCTTTAATCAATTAGCCATTGTCATTACGGTGATACACTTAAGATCATTATTTTTTGCCAAATTGATGTTATGGGAGAATGTTGTTTTAAGGACAGGCATGATGGTTTCCATGATTTTCTGTTTATTTCCTCAACAGTCACACACTTATGTCAGACATCTTAATTATACTGTATTTCAAATACTTCTCTGACACTCCAAAAACCTGAATATGAAATAAGACACGTTTTCATGCTTTGTCAATTATTTTCAAAATAAGGAGTTTTTTTTGTGTCGGCCCCTATAAAAATGAGAAGAGGGATGAGAAAACAAGTGATTTCCTTATTAGGTTCAGGAGTCAAAGGGCCACTCTTGGAGCCGCCGGCTTCAAGAGCCCAGAAGATTAAGACATATATTGGATTCATGATGGAGGGCACAAAGTTCATTTTCAAAATAAAACAGAACATTATTCATATTCCTTTTAAAATTCAGATTGCCAGCTGACCTGTGACTTGCCAGCAGTGTATTACATTTTCAATGAGCTGCCTCTCTGCCACTGCTAGACAAGATCCCACTTCCTGCTTTCCTTCTGGTCCTTTCCCATCGTTGTCTTGGTAATGGAATTATGGGATTAACCAAACTCTGAAAAAAAAACTAACCCTAACCCATAAGCAAATCATGTGTCTTCTTGATTGTTTGGTTTTTTTTCCTCATTTTTATTTTCTGCTTTTTCCAATGTTTTTTTTATCGTGACTAACTGAAGCCTAGGCAAACCATCATGCAAATATTCTATCAAGATTGATGTACACACTGCTCTTGGAGAAAACAACAACATTTTGGTTTATGCAGTGAAGATCTCCCACCACCAGTGTGGTGACACTGCACACAGGACTGGGCTGATTTTCATATATATTAAAATCACCACCTACTGCGGCATATGAAATTGTGCAAAGTGCTAAGGCGTGGGCTTACAGTCAGAACTTCTGCTTCCCTTTGATTCAGATTCTCTTCTAGGTTCTTTGACCCTCAAATAAGATGGCCAATAATCTTATTCACACACTGATTCCACCAAAGACCCTCAGGTACCCCGCATAAGACCACAGGAATAATATTGACATTGTTCAACCGCACAGAAAGTTGCATGTTATACACAAATATTATGAAAAGTTACTGCTTCCCTTTAAGCCATACACATAGCTGCTCACAATATATAAATATACAGCTAAACCCCTCTCCAACGAAAGCTGGCTAAACCCACACGAAATATCATATCATATTTAACAACAGTTCTTAGTATTGCATGGCTATGATATTGGAAACAAATCTAGAAAAAAAACCTCGGTGGGTATAATCAGTCACCATCCAGAATCTCACCACATATTGTAATAAAGCCACAACTTCTGCATGGTGAGCCCATTCCCCCTAGCCCCCCCTACACCCCCACTGCTCCCTCCTGCACCAGAGACCGCCTCATCACTCCACACAAAATACCCCCAGCCCTTAATTGGTCTGTGCTCCTCCAACATGTTTGTAATGAAAAAAGCAGCACATAATTCTTAGTTTGTTGGCTGGCAGAGCCCAATTTACAAAAGTGGAGGTTGGTGATAAGCAGAGACACTGCGTCTGTGGAGTGCTCGGCACAATGAATCACCCCGCTGCCAGGGTTGAGCAGAATATAATTGAGTCCAACATCTCTGAGCACTTTCACCATAATTAATGATAATCTGTAACAGAGGAATCTTAGATTCCAGTTCACAGAACTGTTTAATTAGGCCCAGTAATGAAAGCACAGGCACTACAAGAATATGGCCGGCCTCATGATTAATGATTTGTGCTAGTGAACACAAAAGTGCTGCACCGTTAACTCCAACGGATGCTGCTGCTGCTGCGGACGCGTCTCACTGGCATTTACAAAACACCAAAATACATGTGGGCTGTTTTCCTCCTATATTATGTAGGTATACAAAAATCATATATTCTCTGTTATCATTAGCCTATGTGACAAGTATTATTCTATTTTTTTTTGTGATCTCTCATTTTGCCATTGAAATGTTGGCTGAGACAGATTTTCACTAATGGAGACATTTCTGCTATATTTCTAAATGAAATGACTAACATCCCTGTATGACATTTTTCACATGTAATGAAAACATATATAATAGTTTATCCATGTATGTTAATGCATAGCATTGATCAAATCCCACTATTTGGCTTAGTGCATCGCACAAGCTGTGGCACCCTTAATTAAATTATGATTAGCATAATTATATGACTGGAGGTGCTTTCAGATTTGTTATTCTAGTGATACTAATGGTTTGATAGTAGTTATTTCTCTCCTGTGAACTGGAAATGCTCAAAATGTGACGTATAACGTATAATGACGTACAGTAGCTACCTTAATTAGATTAGATTGAATTTAGATTTGAGATCTTCAATTTACTCCTGCATAATAGTAAGTGCTTTTAGTGTATGTTGTAGTCAAAGATTCTCTCATGAGTTTGTAATGTTGTGCATTGTTCTTTTTATTTATCTGGTGACATAGCCAGTAAAATCACTACTTATTTATACTGTTTTGATAGACAATTCAGTGAAAACATAGCCCTGTGCCACAGAGGCATAATGTTTTCACCCAGTATCATTCACTCAAGTAATACAAACTTCAAGTATTGAAGTCTCTTACTTAAAAGTCTGGATTACATTATTGAATGAAATGCTCCAGCTCCTATTTGTGCCTCGCAGGCATCTATGTGGTTATTTCCTGGTACTATTGCTGTGACTTCATCTCACTGTAGCAGGCAGTGTTCTGGAGTGGGTATGTGCTAGGCTGGCTCCACCTCGTCAAATGGATCTCAGTGAAATGCACAATAATGCAGTCATACTATTACTGAGACAGACGCAGGTTTTGTTTGGTATAAAATGGATTTCTACTTGGAGAAAGCTATTAGTCACTCTCTGTTGGTTTGTTGACTGCTCAGAGTTGAAGATATTTCCTTTGTGTAATACTGAAGTTCAATCCCTCATTATGCCTGTACTGTATACTGTACTGTATGTCTCAATGTTGACTTTCAGGGAAGATGTGGTGAGGTGAATGAAAAGTCATGCCAAGAGACTGATTGATTGAAAGATCAATCTATTTATTCAATATGAAATAGAATATACTTTTTTATTGTATGTTTCACATTATGGGAGGATATGCTCTTGTAAAAGACAATTGTTTTCCCAACGGGAAACAAAAGTGTAAAAGATGAGTTCAGAGAAACTCAGCTTATTACTAATACCTCAACCCCCATAAATCTATGACAGAAAAACTCAATAAATGAGTGAGAACTCAAAAAAGAGAGAGAAAAGACGACTTATCCATGTGTAAGAAATGACTGTAACCAAACCCCTCCATGTGCCCCTAAAATCTTGTTTAGTTCTGTAATAATTCTCCACTTTCTGACCTGGATCTCAACGTCGCTGCACATGAAAGAAATTACAAAAGCCTCTCAGTCACAGCAGCCCAGCTTCCACCTCCACCGCAGCATTTGTCATTGCCAAAACAGCAGAGTTTAATTAAGTGTTGTGAGCAGCCTAGTGAGAAACACACTTTAAATTAAACCTCTGAACATGCTGCTATTGGTTCTTTACCTTCCCAACAATCAGCGGGGTGTTCGTGGTACATTTCTATCTCTGGAGGGGGAAGGTAGGCTTTGCCGCACCTCTGGCGGTTCATAAACGGCTAGGCTCCCAGAGAGCCATCTCTTATTACAGCACATTTCATTATTCCCTGCAGCAGATGAATGTGATAATTAATGTCCCCCTCTCAACTAAACATTTTATTTACTCTTGATAAATTAATGGTTGTTATCAGGGTTAAGATAAAAAAGAAGAAGTCTGTGTACTGAGTGTATGCTGGCGTGTGTCTGGGACTGAAAAGAATTACATGGCAAATTATCTTCTGAAGCGTCAAGCAATTGTTGGTGCAAGAGAAGGAATTAATTCAATCCCCCCCCCCCTCTATAATAATGGATTGTTTCAAGTTGGTAAGCATTTTGATTCCGTAATGCATTTGTAAGTACGGCCTTTAGAATGTGATAAAGTAAATCAGTGTAGTCAAGGGGAAGTACATGGAAGAGGATACAAGAGGCCAACATAGGGGTAATGTGTTCAACATCCGATAGTTGTTACATCTAGACCGTTTTAAAGAGTCTAGTCCCAACCACAGGATGGGATGGCTAAATGGATTCAATTGGTAAATCGTTAGGGAATTTACATTTTCTGGGGCTGTACCACAGTGGTCAGGACACCAAAAACAGAACAAGGCTATCTGCCTTTGGACCTCAATCTGGCAATTCATATACATTGAAAACCATGTTTCAATGATGCAGAATACTATGTAAACATAACACTGTTTGCCTAAATCTGACGATCTGGACTAAATAATGTCTACCATTTGTTGCCCCCCTGTGCTGTATTGTCTGTAGGTCACTCCAGAGGGTTACGGTGTCACTAACATGTTGGCCTCTAACCACAGCCTGTCAACACTGATGACCGCAATGTCAACTCTATTGATTTGTCCAAGACTTCAACAATACGGTTACCATGATTTCACCACAGCATTCAGTACCGTAAGCCAATAAAGGTATGATAAAGAAATCATATAGCATAACACTGTACTTTACATGTAATATCATACCTACCACCTGTATGGATGTTGAGTGTGGGGCCCCTTGACGGTATTAGATGTGTTATGTGCTCTTGATCATGAATTCAGCTGGCAAGAGACCCCGGCTCTCCTCTCAACCAAGGAATGGAAAACAGTCAGGTCTTCTACCTATATAGCGTATAACAAGCATTGGCACAAACACAAAGAGCAATCAGGCTCAACTCACTTGAACCTTAAAACAAAGTTAAAGGTACATTTTTCTCTCTCGTCAGCTGACATTTCCACTTCCCATCCCCCTTTCTTTTCTTTTTCTTCGCCGCTGCACTTCCATTTGAGTGATCAGACAGCTGTTACAAGGACCGGGATTATTAACGAGACCATAGGCCCTTCGATGCACGTTACAGTGGCTGTGTAATTCTCTGCAAAGTGTGTCACGTTAACTCTGTTGGCTTATCTACTCAACAGAGGGGTTGAGCGGACCTCTCACACCTCCTCCCCCTGGTAGTGCTGTAACGGAGAGATGACTTCTGTAGCTCCTCAGAATAACCAGGAGGAAGCCCTGACACACGTTTCACAGTGTCGCAGCCAGTCATCTATACAAGGCAATTTCCAAGTACAGAAACGGATGATGTGTCCTCGCTTGCTGCTGTGGGCAGGAACATACTATCTCGAAGCCTTAAAGACATCGAAGGCCTCCTTCTGTATGTGTTTTTCTCTATTCTCTCTTCAAGTTCCTAAGTAGTAGTAAAGGTAGAGCATTTTTTTATTCAGGGGACAGACTTTCATAGTTTAGCACCGATTTAGGTACAGTCATAGCCTTGGGTACAGTACAGTGCCACAGTTAAAGTCTCATGGCTATTTCCACTATGGTATAATGAATAAGGTCCATGATAATCCTTTAATTAATGGCAGTGCCACAGTTTAGGCTGAATAGTCCCATGACTATTTTCAGGACACGTAATGTGGGATATCCACTTCTGCGATTCAGAGATCTGAGGTAGAATGACTTACAGTGAACTCTGGTGGTAGGAAACTTACCCAGCATTCTGCAGCAACCAAAGTCATGCAAATGTGTTGGAACCCATTAAGGTCAGTGTTAAGATCGTCTTTGATCGTTGATCATTTAAGCCCTGCTCCTCTGCTCTTCCGCCCTGTAATGTGAAATGATAGATGGTCACTTCTACAGCACTAGTTAATGTACACTATTAGTTCTGTATTTAGAAATGATAATGTAATTGATTCACAAATTGATTTATCGATGTTAATTCAAGTGTTTCACAAATTAATCACACAACAGAAATTAATTTACTATATTTTATGAGCTGTTGTGTGATCAACTAATGATATGAATTAATCAACTTTAATAAGGATTCAAACACTATTGTTGGGCTAATTTGTCACATAGTTAGGGAGAGAATGAATGGAGGTCTTTTGATTTATAACTTACAACTCCTACTATATCGCTGTGGAGAATTACACAGCCTTTTTAGAGCTCGTGTTGTTCATTATGTACAGCGTAAGCAATGATAAAGATGAGTAATTATGGAAGCATTATGCAACAATATAGTACTCTACAATGTTTTAAGAGTCATTATTAATAGTATTACTAAACATGTTTAAGAACAAATTATCGTAGTCTTGCTCATAATAACTGAGCTCTATCTACCTGCCCGCTCTCCAGACCTGTTTGTCTTGCTTCCATTTCTTGTCTATATTCTATAAAGAGGCACTTTATATTTTCACCTTTTTCTTGGCTTTGAGTAAACACTGTAATTGTTTTTGCACTCCAGAGAGTCAGTTAAGTAGTTCATTAGTGGCTATCTCATGTCTTTAAAGTATTGATCCCCTCCAGTCAATGTAAAAATAACAACCCCAGTTATAAGCTAGTTGTCCATAGCGATGGGCAACATAAATTATTTAAAAAGGGCAGATTCGCTGCGGCCATGGAGCTATCAATCATAAGATAAGGCAATGACAAAAAAAAGTCTCTGCTTCAGAACGCCCTCCTATCTGTGGGCACAGAACAATTCTATCAGCGTAGGTAAGGTAGCTGTGAGGAGTCAGGATGACCCCGATGTCACTCACATTGTTGCCTGTCCTTTTGAACGGCCAGGGTCTCCTCTCAACCACAGGATGGGATGGCTAAATGGATTCTCTGTTTACCGCTGGCCATCCCCCTAGTGCACACTTCAATTTGTCTAACAATAAAAAGGGGGGGGCGGGGGGCAGAAGAATAGTTGGTTTCTCCAAAAGAACGGGATGAATTTTTTATTGAATACTTGAATTGAGTTGCAATTGGCATTATTTTTATTCATAAATGGAATGGAGAGATTCCGTTGGACAGTGACCCCAGGAATCTGTGTGTTCTGTCCCCCAGTGTCCCCGCGGAGAGAGATAACGACACTATCTCGGACGCTAACACTACCGTGTTGAAGTGACTAGTATTTCTACTGTAACTACTGCTACTTCAACACTAACTGTGTATGCACTGTATGCTGCTTTTCTTATTTTGTAGCTACAGTATTAGCTAATGTGAATATTTCTTTATAAATAGGATATGGAATATGTTTGACTTGTTGTTTTCAACATGTGTTGAAGCATTACACCTCTCCTGTTGTACCACACAGCTGTACCACAAGATAATTGTTGGGCCAATGCTTACCTTACAGGGGAGTCCCTGAGGCTTTGACTCTCTCTGGAGTCCTACACAACGACTGTGGATGTTGGGGATTTTGATTGACTCGTTTGTGCTGGAGTAATCCATGGTAATAATGCATATCCTTTGTCAAGTATGGATTAAAATAACAAAAAGCACCTTACAGCCTTACATTCTTGTACCTAAAAGTGCCCCCATTAGAACCACATAAGAGCATGGGAAATGACAGTCATATGAAAAGCAGCATTATTTTAATATGAAAAGGACAACACAGAGACTTAAGAGGTGGTAGAAGTGTCTTTGAGTTTTTCAAAACGCCACTTTGATTCATAATTGATTAAATGGGTCCACGCCACATCAAAGGCAGGAAGAGCAGCCCCTCGCTGCAGTGGACGGGCCAGCCAGTCAAACAGCACTTTGTTGTTTCAAATGCTTCCCCCCAGATCTGTGGCTTTCTGTTCTCTCTTCTCCCCGACTTGGAGAGCATGTGAGCCAGCCTGCAAGCCGCCAGGCAGAGGGCCCTGACAAAGTGCCGGCAATCTCCTGATGAAACGAGACATGCAGGGATATGAATGGCTACATCTGAGGGGTAATTGCTGCCGAGCGGGAGCCTCCTACCTCGTTTCATTTAGTCTATTAGCAATTTATGGCCGGTCTCACTCAGCTCCGCACAGGAGGGGTTTGATCTCTCATGAGCTTTTTAGGTGTGCTCAGGACCCCAAGTCTAACAGCTTGAGGTACGGCGGGGAACGGTTTCTCACTCACTTTCTTTTTATTCTCTTTGGGTAGTTTTTAAGTTGTTGTCACAGTAGAAAGGTGAGCTTCACATTTTATCTAATTAAAGTTAATAGGCTTATGATGCTGCCGTACCTGCTCAGCGTAGGTTTATGTGGAAGTGTACAGTAATAGAGTTTTGTCTAAGAGTTGCCTCGCTGTGCTTCGTCTCTCGCCTAGATCATCTTAAATTAATGATTTAGGTATACAGTATTTGATGCCAGTCCAGTCTAGTAGTACTAATACTTCCACATTTATCATTTCTGTCTGTTGCGGGAATCCTAGGCCTATTTCTGAACAGATGAATAATAAAGTTGTGTTCTATTCTATTTGATGTAACTACAATTGCAAATACATCACATCTTAGTGTTTACTGAACACTAGGGATGGGAATCGAGAACCGGTTCTAGTTGAGAACCGGTAACACATTTTCAGATGAATCGGTATCAATAACATCTGAGGTTATCGATTTTCTTGCTTTCTCGAATGCTATTTGTAACATCTGTAGAATGATCATCTCAAGAAAGGATGGAAACACCAGCAATATAGAGGAAATCGAAGGAGAGCAGAATTACAACATCGCCAAGATCTTCCGTTCCGGTGTAGGTACCGAATGTGAACGGGGTCCTGCCATTACTGATGGCTACTATTTCCAGCAAAACTCGTTGTCACCATGGATAAGAGGTTAAACTGCTGCAGCTAAAATTAAATAATGAGAAAATGGTATTGTGAACCCAGTATCGTGAATCGCATCGAACCGTGAGTTGAGTATCGTTACACCCCTATAAACTACTGCACTTAAACATTGCTAATTAAAATTGTTTTCTCAGTCTAACTTCACATTTTGATATTTGAACTATTCTTGAGTTAATTGTGTATTTTATTAATAGCAGGTTACATTGCTCAGGCAAGGCAGTTTCCTTTTCTTGTTCAAACAAACACTAAAGTGGTTTAATATCTCTGCTCCATTTTAACTGGAGACAAGTTCAGTTCAGAGTCTAGACTGAACCTGTTGTGCCTTTTTAAAACTGCCCTTTGTGGTTTCCTGTTCAATTCAGGTTAGAATTGATGGGTCCTTTTTTCTTCTAATAATGAAGATTGTGTATTGTTTTGTGTGTTTGTTTGTTTTGTGTATTGTTTTGTTTGTATCTTTTGGGGTTAAAACTAAAATAACTATTCTCAAATATTCTGTTTGTATCTGATTACATATGTCACAAACAATAGACACAACATTGCTAAATAATATCACAGTCACACGATGGAATGTAGGTGGGCTGAATAATCCAACCATAATAGAATGTTATGTCACCTAGCCAAATTGAAAATCAGAGTGAAATCTGTGTAGGCCTACTTTTTTCCCCACACAGGAATCGATAATGGGAATCGATAAAGAATCGAATCGATAAGCAGAATCGATAATGGAATCGGTATCAACAACATCTTATCAATTGCCATCCCTACTGAACACTGATGTAAAGCAACCTTGTGTATTTGTATCTACGCTCTGCCCACCCAAATACTACTGTGGAGCCTGCTGATGTGACTGGTGGTGGTGGAGGGGCTCTGTGGGGGCCGCTGGGGCCGTAGGTGGAGGTGTTGGTGCTATCAGAGGCCCTGACTGTCTAATGAGTGGTGTCAGCCCCCCGTCGTCAGGGCCGGGGATCTGTGTTGTGTTGCGGTGGGGGGTTCTGACTCGTCCCGAGCTGAGCGCCGATGTTGCGGTGTACTGGATAAACTCTAAGTGATGGCTTCCTGCCGCTCCGGCCTCTTGACTTCCAGCACTGAGACAAGCATGCCAGGGGCGTGAGGACATGTTAACTGAGAACTGGGAATGTTTTGGAACGACTGAATCGTCTGAGGTTTTTGATTGATAAACTAAAAGCCTATATATATAGTGTATTCCATCATGTGTATTTTCTACAACTGCATTTATTTCTACAGTACGATTCATATGGTACTCCAAATATTCTCATGGAAAGCATCATGATAATGTCACTAACATCAGTAGGAGAAAATTATAACCTGTCTAAATCTACATCTTTAGACTAGATAGATACCTACACCATCAAATTACCTGACATTTCTACTATGGCTCCATTATCATTGTAAAAGCTGGAGTGAACAGTGCAAAACAACAGAATAGAGCAGAGACATTTAGAGACATAGGCCTACATCCTGAACAACAGCAGTGGTGTGAGAGGCAAAAAAAAAAAGGGAAAAAAACCTGACAAAGGCTAGTATTTTTAACTAGTCTCCACCAGTGCGTCCTCCTACTGTGAGCTTGGCCACAAGGTCCCAGTGAGTGACAGGTATGCTCTGTGCTGTGGACCACTCTGTGGCACCTCCCTCCACAGGGGGGGGTAGCCTGCACCACAAGGCCCTCCAGGACCAGGCCCCCACTGGGAGGGCCCGGGCCCCACGCTGGCCTCCCCTGGCTGACCTCTGACACACCCGGTTTGCGCTAGGGTCGCCAAAAGAGATAATGCTGGGGATTCCTCCCCAGCCAAGCAGCGGGGCCATAATCGATGTGGCAGAGACGTCAGCACCAATCTGCGGCTCTGTGGCTGCACGCCATTCCCTCCGTAAGACCCCTCTTCCACGTGGCTCGGAGACCCGTCGCACAGACCCCTGCAAACTGTCACTAGTCAATTAGATCTACCCTATCTACTCCCTGTTTTGTGTAAATAATCTCCGGTAGACACCCAACATGTGTAGTTATCTTCCCCTGCACATTCAGGCTGATTTCTTCATGCGGCCGCTCGCACTATATCTGCAAATGAAGAGCTGCAGTGATATCTCCCCCTACTGAGGACTGACGGATTATATATGAAATAGGGTGGCTGTGTTGATTTTCCTATTTGTTGGAAGGATTCCTATCTCTCGCTACATATCTCAAGTCCCACACTGCATATGGATATTGTAATCACACAGTTGTATATTGTATGCCCCCACCTGAAGACACCATTACTAATTTGTGTAAAGTGGTAAGAATGTGGTCCAATGTGAGGCAAATCACAAGCCCTGCACTGTGATGTCTGGTCCTACCCCGGCCTTCCCACAATGTCAACAAGTTTGGTTAGAGGACACACCGTTTTAAAGGAAGGTAGTAATGTTTTCGTCAATGCTGCTTGGAGGACATTTCATTGTTAAATGAAAATGAATAAGAATGTTGTCTGGGCAGGATATGTTATACCCACAGTGTCCAAAACTCAGGGTCGAGGAGCAGAGGAGCAGAGCAATTGCATGTAAAGAAACAGACTACAAGGTCTGTCTAATAAAGGGAATCTACATTTCTCTCAGACAGTGGCGCAAGGTACATGTAATTTGGGAGATTTATTAATATTCATAATTTGATTCTAACAATGTAAGAACCACAGAGGTACATCTCTGAGGTAAACCTGATAACATTTGCTCTCACGGTCCACACGACTTTCTCAACATTTGGCGTTAGCTGCTGAAATGTTTTGATTGTAATGGAAAGCAATTGACATTCGCAGATGCTCTTATAATTATACTTAGGTGCGGGGATGATAACACTTAAGAAATATTCACAGTTTATAAATAGGCAAAGTTGGTTTTGCATATTGCACTGTGTATGCCACACAATGTACAGCAACATTGGAAACCATAGGACATCTATTATGAAAAGGAGGCTGTGGCTATAGAGAACCACAGGACAAATCTATAGGCCGATTTCCAAACTGAGAATGCTCCAAACCCAAGCAATTCATTATTTATGCCTAAATATTCCAACATTACAGTTGTGATTATTTCACAAGGGGAAGGTCAAGGCAGTGAAAATGGATGGAAATGGAATAAACCCTCCTGTCTCTTTCCAAACAGAGTTTTGATCGCAATGCATGTAAATCTATCAAAGACAGAGCCACAGAAAGCACACGCGAGGTTAATCTGCTATGACTGTTGAAATTTCCATGATATGCCGGTTGAATAAGGAATTACGGTGGAATGAACCATGCTGTTTATCCAAATTGTTTTCAGAATTCCACCATGAATTACGGACCTTTGGTTAGCATGCACAATTTCCATAAACAAAAGCAAACAAGATTTTAGGGTTTAATCTTGAAATAATGCATTGGCGAGGGCAGATGTGGAATGAATACGTTGGATTAATGTTTGCTTTGTCTTTTAAGAACGGATTGAGGCACTGGCAGATGACAATGAAGGTTAATAAAGTACAATAACTCACAATAGGATTCTATACTGTAAGATTGATAAATCTTTAATTCAACCTTTCTGAGAGAAATGTTTAACAATTGCCAAAGCCATGAGAGACGTGTGAGTTGTATTTTTACAGTGAATTAAAATCAACTCCCCAGCATATATATAGAGGTGGGATATTCATCACACTCTCATCCTTGAGCAAACCAACTGGCAAACATTGACAAGCTCTCCCTCTTGGCCCTCCTCATATTAGACAAACTCTGTCAGAAACGGTGTTTGCTTCACATAAAGCCTGTTGATTAAACTGAATCATATAATGTGAAATGTTATTATGCATAAACACAGATATGAATGTTAAGTAGAGGATATAGTATATATGACAACATTCAATGGTGAAGGGTGGCCATAATCCCACCTATAGAGATTCACAGACACTCTCTCCCCATAAATTCACATAGTATAGAGTAAGCTCACTGTTTTCATTTTCATATCCCTGAGACGAAGGTACTGTAAATCCAAGAGAATAGGAGTGTGTGAGAATTGTGTAAGTCTATGGAGCTCTGTCATTTCTGTCAGTTGGCTACGACTCTACTTAAAGTAATGAGTTGAATTAACATTGTCATATCTACACTTACTGCAACATTAAGGTAAAAGTACACTAAACAAGCTCATGACTGGGGTTTAAGGGGACAGTTCCTCACCCCATTAACCTCAAGTACTTTTGTCAAGTCACAGGGAATCGTCTCCCCTTCCGAAAGGCATTTTTAAAAATTAAAAGGTGGTTGTATTACAGCCTAATTAGCCAGCCTGTGATTGGCTGGTTCATGGTCCCTCTGACAGCTCTGACAAACATGAGGATTGGCTTCTTCTTAACCTCCTTTCACAGTTGGGAAACAGAAGTTGATATTACTGTTGAAATGCAGAGCAATGAGCTGGCACCAGCTCACCCTGTCTCACTCCTCCCATTCCAGTGTTTGTCAAATATCCAAGTCAATGTCTGAATTCACGTCAATTGTGTGAAAATATAATAGGTGCAAAATGTCAGGGGGAAACAGCCCAGTGTTACAGGAAGAGATGCCATTTTCATAAGCGTTTAATTGATTGTAATCCTCTGTCTATGAGACATTTGCACAATGTGTTGGTTTATGTACTGATTATGAAAGTGAAAAATGGGGAAAAGATATCCACCCTATCCACCCAAAACATGTTCTGTAGAATGAGCAAAATGATAAGAAAGTTAATTTAGATATTCTGATTAACCCTCATACATATAAATATGAACCTCTCTTGGAACCATTAGTACAGGATGTTGTTTGTGACTAGTGAAGACATTGATTCATTCAACCTAAATATATGTTAATACACTCTCAAATGTATAAATGTTATAAATAGCTTAAATGGTGTGACTAACAAAGTCCCTACTGCAGCTAGCATGGTAGCCATAATTGTTCCCCTATTGCTATTCATTAGAGCACACACGGGTGATTAAGTCATATGTCAGCAATGAGCAGTGGGGTGAACTGATCCTGATCTGTCAGGCCGGAAGGAGAGAGTGAGAGAGGGTGGTGGTGGCCTAGTCGACGGAGCTGCTCTCTCCCCAGCCACCGCACAAACAACGGCACAAAACCACCTCCCAGTCAGGTTTGCGGGCAACCATCTTTAAATGCTTGAGCTGCTCGACGCAGCCAGCCCACACGACAAGATTCACAATTCTCTCCCCCCTTTATTTACACACCATCACCCCTGCTTCACATCACATCAGAGAGGCGTGGTCGTGGCTGACCCCAGGCTAGGGGCTGTCTCCACTGATCCAAGTTTATCCTGCTGGGGGACCAGGATGTGGTCATGCAATACAGCAATACAACAGCCTGTGCCATTTCATGCCACCAAATGGCCCAAATAGAAAAACAAATCTATACTATCTAGCAAATTGATGTTTTTCCGTCTTTAGTTGTATAATAAATACTGACAAGTATTAATGCATTTGAAATGCAGCATACTGGACCGTACATGATATTGAAAACTGATATTCCCTTTCTCCATGCGACATTACACTTACTCACAGTACATCCTGAGAATTTAAACTTAACTGAAATACTGTACCTTTTCTCGGTAGCCTACTATGGAGAGTGGCAGTTATTATACTATTTAGAGCGTGTATACTGTAGCTCGGTAACTACTCCTCTGTCCCACTTAGTGTTATAATTCCCTCAATGTTGAGCACTTTGTCACAACAGCTCCGTGCACTTCCCATGTTCCCTGCTCGCCAGCCAATTGTATGACCAAACGTCAAAAGCTCTGGAAAAGTGTCATGTAAATACCAAACCATGGTTTAAGTAATAGCCTATAAAGTGATCTTTAAGTGGAGTTTTAAGCACACCCATAATGGCTCCTACTGCCTTTTACCGGGCCACGTGGCTCCCCCTGAGTGGTGATTATGAGTCATGGGTGAAGAGGTCTTGTGTGTAGGTCAGTCTGTAAGCCTCACTTTCACCTGCCAATCTTTACTTTGCCAGAGACTCCGGGAGCCTTGTTCCTTATCTTGTACTCTGTCATACTCCAGGTGGTATATGGGAAATTATGTCTACAAAACACTTCTTTTTCTCCCCCCTCTCCATTTAATTCCTCCCAATGGATAACACAACCTCTACATTCTGCTGGAGTTCTTACAATGGTTCCAATGGTGTATTATGGAGAGGGAGGGAGAAAATCATAGAACCATTACACAATGGTAATGCTGTATATTCAACCGCTACAAGAGCTATAATTTGGATTAGAATGAAAAAGTGTTTTTTGAAAACGAGTTATTTTTTGTGGCCTGTAGCTACAGTAGATCATCAAAACCTCACCTAACCCATCCTAGCAGAGTTATAAAAAACAAGAAAACTGACCATGGTCATTTTGGGCTTTTTACATTACATGGGGACACTCATGCATGGTGCTTTTTGAATTTGGTATTATGTGAGGGGTCAGGGGGCCAGGAGTCAGGAAGTGTTGTTAATTTCACAGGGTTAGGGAACAGCAGATTCACAGGGAATACAGATCACTTAGCACAAGCCAGCGACCGCCCTGAAGTTGGAGAGCTTTCTCCCCATTTGTTAACCACATCCTTGGGGCCGCTGAACCGTTGAGACCGCCGAGGTGAACATGCGGTCCCTGAAGGAGGCACTGCTGCCATAGAGCAGTGAAACAATGATTCAGCCTTGTGTGTGTTTGCGTGTGTATGTGTGTGTGTGTGTGTGTGTGTGTGTGTGTGTGTGTGTGTGAGCGTGTGTGAGCGTGTGTGTGTGTGTGTGAGCGTGTGTGTGTGTGTGTGTGAGCGTGTGTGTGTGTGTGTGTGTGCTCTGTGAATCAGCCCCACCAGCCCTGAAGTCTAGAAACCTCCAGGCCTCATGATCAAAGCAGTGCCATCTGAACTCTGCCATTCTCACTCCCAACAACCAATCTCCCCGTCGCCTGGACTGGACATGAAACTGATGGTCTGTGCGTTTACCTAAGAACAACTACCGTTCTTCTTCTCAACACAAGGTCTCATTTAAAAATGTATGGAAAAATGTTAGACAATATTCTTTCGCATAATGAAATTAATTGGGTCTGACTTTGACACGATAGAAAAATCATATCTTGTGTCCTTTTTGTTCACTAAAAAGGAGCAACACAATAGACAGTCAAGACTTGACTCGACATTGACTTAAGCCTTTATATCAATTGTAACCGAAACCACATATTATTTGCACAAACGAAAAAGGAATTGAATGTGTATCGCTGACAATCCGATAATCACTCTGTGTCCCTAAGCTTTTAATTTGATTAAGTGTGTGAAAATAGAGGGCAGAGAATCTCTTGGAGGATTACATCACAAACACTGTCTCCTAATTGGTGCTGTAAATTTACATATGGATTCCCGTTTAATGTTCAACCAGCCTTTAATCCACTCGGCTCTAATGTCTGCAGTCAGAGACTCCCGCGTCTGTCACATGATGCATAATAATTCTAAATGTGTTTTGGCTCCTCTGATAAAAATGGTGGCAATTATTGCAGCTTTCAAACTGTTAGATTTAGAAAGCATTTTAGTCACGCTGGACAAAATGAAATCATTGCCCATCTCCGTGAGGAATTTCAAAACTCCCCGTTGAATGATTTTAGGCCTTTGTGCTGTGCTCACACTAGTTAGATTAACTAAAGACATTCATACTATCACAACTATTATCCTGTTGTTTCAGCTCAGAGAATCCTCTCTGGTGAAATCCAGCGTTGCTCCACTTGCAATGTAAAGGAATAGGATATAAATCATCAAGTATTACATGAATACATGTGAGATTAAAGTTAAGTTAAGCGTTTGTATCTGTTTTACCCAAAGCTGTGCTTTGGCTCTATTTTGCACTCAAACATGTCCCTTCTGACAGATCGCACTTGACACCCTGTCTTGTGAAACCCATTTTAAGTGACTACAGCACAATGAGAAAGATCAATATTTGCTTGAAAAACAATCTACATCTCACATTGTTTAGTATCACCTCGACTAGCACTAAGGTTATCCCACAGTCAATCAATGAACCAGGATGTTACAGGTATGCAATATGAGGTGATATATACAGTCATAGGGGGAGGGGACTTTTCATTACTTTTGTCCTATAAAGTTTTTTTGATTTCTTGCTCCATTATTTATTTTGATTTCTTCTTATCCTCAACTGTTTGTTTTTCAAAGCATTCTATTTCTTTCCGTTTTAATAAGCTGAACGGAATCATTTTCACTTTTTACAGGCTGTTTCACTATTTCAGCGCTGAATAAATGGCGACTTTATTTCCATGAAATTCTCAGATGATACAGATCTTTCTTTTGCATAAAAGCATGAAGAATGTGTCTAATATCAGCTGCATTCATCTGCTAAGTGGACATTTGCATGGGGGCGAGGGGGCAAAGGAAGAGGGGAAGGGGAGAGAGAGAGGAGCCACCACCACTAGCCTCCTGGGGTGACAGCGGTGCTCGGGGATGACATCTGACAGCTGTGACAGTGCTGAAGGGGGGGGAAGCCAGGCGACTCGCTGCGCCCCTGATCCAATTACGCCACACGGCCCCCTGTCAGACCCAGCAGCTTGACTCCAGCCACTCCAAGGACAGTATTGATCTCTTGTCATGAGGACCAGTTGCCTGCCTTTACAATCCAGTACCACTGAACTTTCCAACCTTCCCCCCACTTACCACCCCCCCCCCCCCCCCCCACACACTTCTCCTCCACACTCCTCCCAAGCATCCCCTTAAATGACTGGTAACATCGGGTTATGGCATTCAGGTACAGAGAGAGAGAGAAGAGGTCAATGGGCGTCTGAGCTAAATACTCCCCAAGCTTGGTAGAGAGAGGGGAGTGTGTAAGAGATGTGTGTGTGTGTGTGCGTGTGTGTGTGTGTGTGTGTGTGTGCGTGTGTGTGTGTGTATGTGTGTGTGTGTGTGTGTGTGTTGTGCCTGTCCAAGCTCACTTCTATAGGTACAGTAGCCCGCCCCCCTCCACCCCTCTAATGGTCTAAGTGGATGCTGTTTCCCTCCCTCGGCATCGTATGAAAGTGCTTGATTTGAGATGATGAAAAGGCCATTGCAATTAGCGGGGCGCTGGTTAGTTTTGCCCGGGTGGCGACGGGAGCGGGTTGAAACAGTGGCAGCTGCCAATAACTTCAGCTTACAAAAGAACAGACAATTAGGGCCTGGCCTGCTACCACTGCAGGTCCCAGATCTCCAGACCTTTGCACTGGCGGCAGCAGAGAGCGTCCGCAGGTCAATAGGCAATGATACTGTGGGACGGACCAAGAGGTTAATCAAGCCACATGATCCACACACACAACATCTTGCATTCAGCCCCTGTTATCGTTCTCATCACAACAGGCCAACATAGGAGTGAGGCAGAGACAAAGGGAGGGAAAATATTTGTATTTTCTTTGTATAGCATGGTGAAATGTATGCTATTCTTTTGTTTTTTTTTATTTACTTTTTTTGGTGTCAATGGAGGCGATGAAAGCACCTCATAAACATGCATAAATCTGACATAAGCATGACACAGCACATTTGAATCTACTGTATGGTCTATTATGTATTCTTTTACAAATATTTTCCTAATTTCATAAAGGCTATATATCAAATCTAAAGATTACACATGTTCATGTATAATGAATGATTTGTTAATACATGCTAACTGAGAAATATCAGCATTATCACTCTGACTTAAATGACATAGACAGATCAATTGATTGATACAAATTATGTAAGACTAATATTGGAGGACAACTAGTACAGTAGTACAGTATAACTTTTCATACAAAATGAATACCTTATGATAAGGAATCTTGAATTGCAGAATACAGATGCAGTATTATTCCAAATCAGTGTGATCAACTGAAGCTTGGTGTGTGTGTGTGTGTGTGTGTGTGTGTGTGTGTGTGTGTGTGTGTGTGTGTGTGTGTGTTTATAGCAGCATGAAATTGGGCACAATCTGGAAAAAAGCTCACAGACACTTTCATGGTACATGCAGTGTGTGTCCAATGCAGAGTGTGAACATTATTGGGGTCACTCATGCATTCATTTGTGACTCCAAAAAGGGCTGGTCAGAGGTTATGTAGAGGTAGGTTACTGATCCATGTCTTTCCCCATGCCATTCCAGCATTCACAAACAATAGGGATTCAGTGTTACCTGTGTTCCATTTCAATGCAAAGGTAAACATTGGGTACTATTCCTAATACTGGATCATGTCACTCCTGTTCCTGTGTGGTAACATTGTCATTATTCTTCTAACAACATGGTATTAACATGTTGTGACATAGTTACTTAGTAGGCTACATGGTTTGTAATTGCATAGTAATCAGGTTCAGTGTTTTTTGTTAGTACGCAAGTGGAATGAAGACTTGCTTATAACACATACCGTTAACAAAAAACACATAACATTTCAGGACATGCTTATAATGTTCAAATATAACTTTTTAATTGACTTTGCTGTTACTGGCTCAAAGGGTAGTCCTTTTGAAAGTATCCACGACTGTTGAAGTCCTTCAGTTAAGCAGAGTCATGTATTGATCAATTCTATCAAGCTCAAAGCTGGGTGCAGAATTGAGTAGAGTGGCTCCAGCTAGCTGGCACATCAAAGCTGAATTATTTAAATTACACTTTTAAGAGAAATGTATGATGTATTCTGTGGGGTGCCAACGTGAACTTCTTGACAAATGATTAACCACCCCATTAAATAATCAATAAATCAGTTTAGGTCCTGACTGTAGGACGGGGAACAGGAGAAGTGGCTCATTCTTCAGATGCGCCAGCTTTTCAAATGGGGGGGGAGATTCCAATTTTAGAATCCAATTTAGCCATGCTATCCCTCTGCTGCAATATACTGAAATTCAGCAAGTAGTGAATAAAAATAGGCTTGGTCTGCACCACTGGGTTAGGATAGGCTGTTGTGCTATACGACGCTACAGCCAGACTAGAGTGCAGCAAGTGTGTTGCTTTTCTGAGCAAAGTAATCACTCATGTAATTAATTTCGAGGAAACTTGTGAGCAAAATAACCCAGATCTATCCGACGACGAGCACCAAGTTACCCCACTGTGATATTTGATTTAATTTATTCCGGGGACCAAGGAAAGGATGGTGGGTGCTCTGCCAGTGCATAGCATAAATCAAGAGTCCTGTTTCTCAAGGAGTTGTTATGTAGAGGTCTGCAGCCATTGTGTGTGCATCCATGTCTTTTCTTAGATCGCCAAAAATGCTCATAGTATTACATGAGTAATGTCCCCTCAAGACCATTATCATATTGGACTCGTTTAAGTAGTAGTCAGTGAATTCACAAACAGGCTGATGTGGTGAAGTTTGTGCACATGAAGCGGGACAATTTTATCTGCCAAAGAAAGAGATTCCCAAGACTGTAGTCCTCTACTTACTTACTGTGACTTATGGGACATTATGGGACATCTCACAAGCATTTTGGCCTCACAAAAGCCATGTACTCTGAAAGAAAAAATATTCTCCATGAATTCTCTTTGCTGGACATCAACCTGTATAGAAGCGTTGTTTAATTACATGAAACAATGTTATCATCTTGAACATCTTGAGTAGGTTCCTGTCACTCACTAAACACTAACACGTTCTTAGAAGTGTTTTTTAACATCCTTGTGTCATATTGTCTCTGAAGGCACCAATATTGCACTTCTAAACCGCAGACATCACATCTACTGTACCATCCAGTAGTTGTAGCATAACTCCCTCCAGAAAGCCCAGGAGGGAAATCAAGGATTCTGTCTTATTAATGTACACAGTGTTAGTTAACGTTCCTCCCGTCAACCACCCAGCTTTTCTCTTATCAGGCGTTTTTAAACAGCCGTTTAAAGGCAACTAACGGAAGGGGACAGACCAGACATGCTTGACACAAACTCTTGTCGGAGCATCTGTCTCCTTGAACACTTAAGTATGATAATAAAGTATGTTACCTTTGTTTATGAGCTTGACTTTAATTAGTGAATTGATTTATCTTGTCAGGAAGGAGATGGGAGATGGGTCGAGATGTTCCATGTGAAGCCTTTCTAAGGAAAGAGCTCCATACCATGCCATCCCGAGAACAGCCCAGTTACGTAAGTCTGAATACATTTTGAACGGTGCTTGTTTTGTTAGAAAATATAATGATGTCTGCAAACAATGATTGGAAGACAAAGTCATTTTTCGCAGACGTATTTCGTCTGAAATATGGATCCAACAGTGGATATTCCACACTGACGAGTTGTTGAGAGGCTTAAGCTCTATATGATTGGGCAATAGGTGCTACAACAAACAACTATTTTCTGTCTGCCAATGTATGATAGGAAATGAGGCCAGTAAATAGAGAGCTATGTTTGATTGATTGATTGAATTCTTTATTAGAAGATTTGCAGAAGTAGGTACATGAAAGTACATATTACATACAAGGTCAACTAACAGGATAAAAACCCAAGAAAGCCACTGGCTTATTTCAATTGGGGTCCTTGATTCTCAATTGTCACTCCGACTGGCTAGCTCTGTTGGCACAGCAGCAATGGGAATGGCCAATCCTGAGTTAGATTAGGGCAGAGTCTGCTATGTGTTGACTTCTCTACTGGTAACATGCAGGTTTTGCAGGGACAGTACATTACACACACATTTCACAGAACTGGCTTTGTGACTAAGAAGATCTGGTAGCCGAAAAGGTCATCTTATGGTAGTATAAGAAATACCAAAATTGGCCATTTTAGCAGAAACCTCTATTGCTGCTTTTACTAGTACTAGTATTAGTGTACAGTAAGTAGGTAGTACCTATGTATGTACTGTACCTACTCTACTGTAAGTAGGTACTGTATGTTTGTGGTCCGTATTGCATGAAAACCTTAGTTACCACTGTTGTAGAATCTTGTTTGGTGTCATTTTTAGAATCAGAATAAACAAGAGACATTAGAATACAATCACAGTGGGGTTAACAGGGATTGGCAACTCTATGGAGAGGCACTGAGACTCCAGCTCCTCTTCATCCGACTTAATTTCCTTACCTCCCGCCGACCAACAATTTAATTGTGTCGATTCCTGTCCTAAATGAATTTACAATTTAGTCAGAACTACACCATGCATTACACCCAATCAGACAAGCACTCTGGGAAGATTCTCAAAAAAATATAATTAATAATTCATCGCAGATAAGGAAAAAAAGATCTGCATTTATTCCATCTTGCTCTGCCTGCCACAACCTACCTGACAATTGTTCGTTAATGATTCCCAGTAAATTCCTTAAAATGGTAATTTGTCATCCTGTCACTTCATTTGTGACCTAAAATTCCTCACTAGAGGCATCATCAAATAAATTAATCACTACCCAGGATCCATTTCTCCCTTGTGCGTGCTATTATGCCCCGGCTCTCTTGTGTTTCTCTTCATTTACATATATTTAATGGCCCAGTCGTGGTTGGTTGTGCCACGCAACGCACACATCTCATGTCAGGTGGATATTCCCAATGCCATACTCACTGGCAGAGGGAGAAACTGTCTTTTTATAATCCTCCTGGTGTTCTGGGGCTGAAAAGGAGATTTGTGGAAGAGTTATGCCAAGGTCTTGCACAGGTCTTAAACTGTAGAAATCTAAAAGATCATGGTCTTCCAAAATGTTGTGGTCTTCCAGGTTCCTTTAGGTTCATCATTGTTGTTGCTTTACCCTCTGTTTAGAATGAATGTTTAGAATGAACACCTTCAAGCTTCCCTGGCGGTCTATAAAAAGTATATATGCTATATACCAACATAATTGCAATCAAACTCTCAACTCTGCTACTGTGCCATTACAGGACATACTGTAGCAATTACAGTAACAGTAGCATGACATGTACATTTGTACAGTGTTGTTTCCAGAGTTTTAGTGTAACTACAGCACTACTACAAAGTGGTAAAAGCAACTTCTTAGCTTTTCCATTTTGTCATGAAACTTAATGACAAACCTTGTCATGTCTTTGAACAAGCAGCCTATAGTGGGAGACCAGTACACAAGTCTCCACTCTCACACCCTCTCCCTAGGGGTGCCATTCCCCTTCACCATAGTCATAATTAAGGTAGCTGCAATGACCCTCTGGCTACGAGGGAAACAGTTTCTCTGGCCATAAACTCTCTATTTAAACCATTTTGCTGAATCTCCCCTCAACTCACAGTTTATACCAGGGTCGTTTTATGGTCGATGTTTGCGAGTCCATGCCCCCGAGTGCTAGTGTTAAAATCAACTGCTAGGTTTCAAGCACAGTATACAGAATACATTCACAGATCTGCAGATCACCCATTCAGTCTCCTGAATTGTTATCAACATAGAAAAGAAAAAAACCAATTATTTTTTGTGAGATGAAAACATGTCATGTTTTTGGACTTCCATACTCATTAGGAGTCCCTAACACTTAGGAGAACATGTGAATATGCTGGGAGCATCAGCACAACAATTCAGCACGCTCGTCAACAGATCCTCTCTCACCCAGCCACCCTGTTGAAACCTCACAGCCCCCCACCCCATTTCAAGTGAAATTAGCATAATTAAAAATTAACATGCATTAATTGTTCGGAGTTGATGCAAACAGCAAACGTGTCACTTGCTGTAGCACGGTCGCTAAACGCTTTGTGACTTCACCGCTGAGGGGATGTCACCCAACTACACGTACCACTGTAAGAGTAAACAGAGGCTAGTATGGATATGAGCTCGCGATCAGTAGAGGATATGAATTAATGTGTCGTCTTTAATTGTAAAGCTTTACTGACACCCCCCACCCCCACCCCCACCCCCACCCCCAATCCCTACCCCCACCCTCCTTGCCGTGCCAAGAAAGGAATCATCTACAACAGTGATCAAGGAAGTTTCGGAAGCACACAGAGTGTACTTTACAGAGGTGACAATAAAGGCATGGAGGAGGATGGGGACGGGAAATGTTAGAAGTGCAGATTGGCCTAACCCTGGCTACTGCCTCACAATAAAGTCTGGCATTTGTGGGGAGCAGGGAGGCTGTATAGGGTTATACCTCTCTGGGCTGCAAGACGAGCTGTCCTTTTTCCTTTTGCTTTGTGGTGTAAGCCAGAAGAGATCAAAAAGAGGTTGTTTCAAGACGTAAGAACATTTCTGACATTGGGCATAAAAAACTCAGAGCGTGACCGCCACTGGCAGGCTTCTGTCAATTTCATTTGGGGTTTGGGAAGAACTAAGTTCTGTATAGGCGTTACTATGTTTGAGTACCCGACATGTACATTAAAGCAACGGCTGGAGCAAGAAATGATGCTGATGAGCTTTTTACAGTGTACTTAGGTGGTTTTACTGTGCTATTATCAAGGTAGATGTCACCATAACGGGGGGGTGCTTCTATAATGCTTCTATAATATCCAGTCCAAAATAAAATCCAATGGCAGTGTTTTATTATTTTGCAACCTGAGGATAACATTCATACCACAGCCATACAAATGACTGTATTTTATCTTCAATCTGTGCATTTTATCCCCCCGCCCCATCCTTTGTTCTTATTTCTGGTGACATGATTACCATGCTGTCCTTCACATCTTTTGTTTGTAGAATAACAAACTTGTGATCTTCCATTGTTCCATAAAATAATTTCATGCTTTTTGAATTTAAATATTGATGAAGCCTTTTTCTCTTAAAAAAGACTCTTCTCTGTTCCCCCCCGCCTTCTTCCTTGCAATGTAATAGAGCCTTAAATTAAAAAGAGACCGCCGAGCTTGGAGCTTTTCCACATTAATCTAGATTTAATATTCATTTCAAAATAGGTTTTCCTATTAATTAAAAGTAAACCATGTATTGTATGGTACATTATCTCGCTAACA
>NC_137677.1:56864707-56889707 GCF_963989245.1 Nansenia antarctica | reverse complement strand
ATATCCTAGTATAATAATAACAACAACATAATGTGCCCTTCTGAATGTATCGTGAAGCATACAGTATACTCAGTGTTACAGTTAGGGATGTTCGGACGATCGCACTTCACCTCCGATACCGATTCCAGGGCTTTTGGGTATTTGCGATACCAATATCAATCCGATATTCTTATTTATTTTGTCTACAACAACAGTTGGTTATTAAAGACTGCCAGCCTTTATTCAAACAACAACCAGCTATCAAGCATGGAAGTGAGAGGAACTCTGCTGTGCCACCACTTCTCCAGCGCCTAGTAGCTTTGAGTTTTCAGGGTGTTAGACAGGGATCTTTTGGGAGTTCACAAGTCCACAGTCTGCAGAATTGTCAGCAGAGTGTCAAAGGCATATAATAATATACCATGCCATCTACCGCATCGCGCTAATGAGTTGGCTAGTTAACTATAGCAAACCCACATCACATCAGCCAAAGTAGTGATAAATATAATTCCAAGTTTCTAGCTTACTTACTTATCAAATGTACATTTGTGATATTGAGGCATTAAGTACAGTGTTCGCAATAGCTGGCTGCGGGGTATACACAGTGTGCACCATGCCCATCATCTCCAGTCACTCCCTCACTTCAACTGTGATTCTCAGGCCTGATTGGTGCGTAAAACTCTAACCTCTACCCCCTGGCCCGTATGATGCCAATCGGGGCAAGGGGCTCGGTTTATGTTGGTATGGCCATTTTATATTAAAACACATGCTAGCATGCTAATTTCACACGTAATTTGATCGGGACATCCCTAGTTACAGTACACATTCATCATTTAATGGTTTATTTCAAGTTTTGTTTAGTTTCACAAACTTAATATTGCTTCATTGATTTGATAAATCCTACAGAGCATTCCTGTCGTCGTGGTGATTTGTTGAACTGGTGATGATTTTGAGACTTTTAAGACTTTATTTTGAATAAATAAATAAATAAAAACAAATTATTAGGTACATTAATTCAATATATTAATATTAGCTTTGGCAGTGGTGGCTACATAAATCAAATCAATCATTTTGTCATTTGGTGGACTATCCGTTTCAAGTGTACCTATACTGTATGTCAGTGTTCCAAAGGGCCAGCTGACGTGTTTGTAGCAGCAGGGAGAAGGAAACGAGGGCAGACCTGTAAATGGTTCTCAGCGTTGGCCGCTGTGTTGCCTGACTGGCCTCTGCAGTGAGGGCATGACATTGCTCACCGACCATTAGTGCACTCTAGTGCAGGACACTCCATGGCTTGTCAACTCCTCTCCGAAGGTGGGAATCAATAACTCCTATTTTCTATGAGAAATCAACAGGATTGACAGGACAAGTGCGATCACTTAAACAAGCCCAAACTATTTTGTTTCCATTTGGGTGATAACAAAACATAACATAATATTATTTATATGCAATTATCAAGCACTTACTTCATTTCTGTTGAACAAAGTGTTGATATAATAGCTTTTTTTCCGATTATACCGTTGCACATACTGTGTATTGCATAGTCACCTATCACTATCATTCTTGTTCTATTTATGTTGTGCCCTTATATCACTATTTGCACTTTTGGCTGGATGCTAAACTGCATTTCGTTGTATAGTACTCTGCGATGACAACAACGTTGAATCTATTCTAATCTAATCTTTTTAAATCATGCCGTTTTAAAAACCAGGCCGAGTTAGCTTGATGGCAGTACCTCCCTCACAGTGCCACTACTTACAGTATGTTAACCTCACCATGATTAAGGCGTAAGTAAAAACCCTTCTAATTCTGCCCGCCTCAATGTTCACTTTGGTGTTCATGGACAATCATTTCCTTTAAGTAATGTGGAGCGCCTAAGAACAAACAGCTAAGAGGTGCTGAGTAGTGAGAGGAGGGTGGGTTTTAACCCCTGCTGTCCCTGCCTGCCTTCCTCCATCCTGCCTCTCTCTCTCTCTCTCTCTCTCTCTCTCTCTCGCCGCTCTCTCTCTCTCTTCTCCAAAGGGCCAATACAAACAGCATTATTTATGCTCAGCAAAACACCCCTTAATTACTCATGAACCGCTGCACGCGCTCTAGACTCCGGCGCTCCCTCTACCACCCACAGACAGGCATTAAACACTCTCTAAAAGCTTGCTATTTGATATTAGCGCACTTGAGCCTCCGAGAAAGGAATTATAAATAAATAAATCTGGGAGTGATTTACATATGCATAGCGGCTGATATTTATACTCTGGGCTGTGTGTCCCTGAAGGGCCTGTCTTATTACCTCCGTCCTCAGGTCCTAGCTCAGAGACTGGGAGGCAGGGCAGGTGATTAATTCTATACCCACGAGGAAGCACCAATTGGCTCTCACAACAAGGCATGGTGGAGGCTTGTTCTAAAGGCCTTTACCATGGAACCCTCATACTCGTAGGCTTCGCAGAAATGTAAATGCAAATACCTCCGTTCATATTCCAATATACTGTTTTGAGGCTTGTTTAGTTTTTTTTTCCCATCCAGAGTTGTGTGTTGGATGACAAACTAAAACAGTTGCTACAATATATATATATATATATATATATATATATATATATATATATATATATATATATATATATATATATATATATACAGTATGTGAATACATTTACCTGACATTTCTATCCAAGAGCAACTCTTTTATTACAGTGAGTGCATAAATGTTTCAGCATATATGGTCCCAGCGGGAATTGAACCCACAACCTAAGCATTGTTAGTGGCATACCACAGAGGACCACAGTCACAGTAGTTACATTATGTTTTCTGTCTGTCTGTCTGTCTGTCTGTCTGTCTGTCTGTCTGATGAAAGCATAATGTAGCTGGCCATGGCTTTATATTGGATTTGTTTTATGTTGGGGGATTTACCTGCTCTGTGCATCCGCTTATCTACTGCAGAGGAAATTCCTACATCTTCAAATAATTTGGAGCATCATTGAGGTCCTGTGCAGCGGACTCTGGTGCAGCTGTGATAAGCGCTTGACGTCTTTGTAGCCGTCACAACACTGAGATCAAAGTGGTCCAAATCTGAGGCCTGTAGTAGCATTCCCCTTACCCTGAAATATCAGGACTTCTGGGTCACACCTTCCTTGGAAAAATTGGACATCTCATGCAGTTTACAGATAAACCATGATACATAAATAGCATACATTATAAATGATGGATAACAATTGTATTTATAAGAATATAACATATATTATATAGCTATAATAAGAATATAGCTGATATTATTTATTTAGTTATTTTTTGATGTACTGTAATAAATATGATGGCATTGTTTTCATCGTCATGGCGTCATGGTTTTTAAACCTCAAAACTCGAAGTACCCTGTCTCATTATCAGGTGAGGTCCATATTTCAAAGACAGCAACACAAACAAACATGTACAGCCATGATACAGAAACAACAATACATTCCTTCTTATTTTTCTAAAAAATAATTAATTACAAGTATACCTTTCAGATTGTGCTCTAATGAAAAGCAGTATTCCTCCCCTTTCCGTTCTACACGAGACATTCATTAGGTACAACCACCGAAGACTCCTCTCTCACACTCCTCCCTAATTACATCATCACACCCAAACACACTGGAGCCATCAGCGGCGTATATAGGAGTTGTATACCACTAAAAACTCCTGCTTCTTCTAATTAATGCTTTAGTTCCCCACTTCCCAATGACATGGCAGTGATAGATCATTATTTTCCCAGCAATTTGTTCACATTTCTATGCAATATAATTGGATCTGATTAATTATTATGATAAATGAGATAGGGAGGGTTCCTACATGTAGCTATTAATACTGCTGATATCAAACAGAAGACACACACAAATGAACAGTGCCAGAGTGGGTTCTACAGTGGCATGTGATGTCTGAGCCTCTGAGCCCCGTTCACTTTAACATCTTTACCAGGGAAGTTTTTAGACCCTGTCTTGGGAGACAGTGGGCTTGGTATTTACATAGTGGCGATGTATCTTTTATATGGTGAGCTTCAGAGTGCCTCCTGACACAGAGTGGCACAGAATAGGCTGCACATTTGACCGTTGGGCTCAGGCTTTTTACCGTACTGTATTTTCTTCTGACCAGGCTTTCTCCAGTAGGTTTACATTGATATTGGTTTGCTTGGGAGACATAATACATAACAGTACAGCCATTTATCAATCGGTGTAGTATTGTGTTATTTGGCTTCCGACTCTACAGTATGATACACTGCGGTGACCAGCCTATCGCCAAACTACATTAACAGAGATGCCCAGGCAGTTTTAACACTATAGTTTCACGTTTTTTTTTATAATGATAGTTTCTTAATGAGGAATTTAACTGTCATCTGATGTCCTAAATCTACCCCCATCCCCCCCCAATTGCAATTTAGCCCCCCCCCCCCCCAAATGCTGGCCAGTTATTGTGGATGGACAGTAGTCAATTCCCTGTGCATGGGAATGGCTCATTAATGTGGCGAGGCGAGCTGCGTCCGTTTGTATATGGCTGGCATTGGTCGGCGTGTAGAATGGATTTATGGTGTCACTCAGCCCTGGAGAACGACTAATGAGGGAGAGCAGGCGTGCAGCGTCCGAGTGGGGTAATTCCACACTCCATCCATCCAGCCAGGGAGGAGAGAGAACGGGGAGGAGGGGGGAGAGGAGGGGGGGGGATGGGGCGGGGGGGGGGGGGGGGGTGGCTAGGGGAAGGAGGACACATCCCTCATTATGTGAGTGTCTCAGGAGCTTTCTTTAATATTTTAATAAATAACATCAGCCCAACAAGAAATTAATGAATAGTATCATTAATAATGAGCCCGAGCCGTGTAGTGATAGGACAGATATTAAATTGAACCACTGTGGGGGGATTCTCTAGAGACTTGGGATTTTTCCAACAGCAAACAAGGCCAGTGAATGAGGCAGCCGTCCCTCTGAGCCAACAGCTTTTACAACAGGTTGAAAGTAATAAAGGAGGATTTTCCCCGCGATAGAGTTAAGCCCTCGGAAATCTGCTCATGTAGATCGGTGTGAAAGGCACTGCCAAATGTGATCCTTAATTAAACTTTAATCAAGATAATGCTGTTTGCAGTGGAAGTAGTTTAAAAAGGGTGTCTCCAGCCCCCCGTCCCCGTCCCCCCCCGTCTTCTGAAGCAGTGAACCTCTCTGGTTCATATTGTAGCGGTCTTAACCCCACTCTCTCTCTCTCTCTCTTTCTCTCTCTCTCTCTCTTTCTCTTTCTCTCACTTTTGGATGTTTATTTGTCTGCCACTTGGAATTCACCAGACTTTGTTGTCCTTGTAGCACTTTGATCACTCGCTAGTAGATTTGTCAGTACTGTGTTTCTCTGTGTTTTCACTAGAATGTTGGGAAGTTTTCAAATTCAGTAAAGTAATGTGCAGGTATTGCTATAAACGTACTGAATCAAAATATTGTTGTTAAACATTCTGGCTTTTGCATCTTGATTGTCAGAAGCTCCTACCACATAGAGTACTTACTGAAGAAATCTAGTGCATTTTGTCTAAACATTTCCCTTTATTTTGCTCTTGGGCACAATGGAGACATGTTATTTATTTTCCACTTGAGTAATAACTAAAACTCTCCTCTGCATTAATGTGCCATTACAAAGCTCTAACTAAGTAACTTTGCAGATACAACATGAGCATACAATGATGTTACTAGAATAATCACGCTGTTATACAGGTATGGCACAACCTGGTGTAAAGTATTATGCACATGTTTCTAAATGTGTTAAAGAAATCTATAACAGTACTGCAATCTATTACAGTAGATTTACAAAGTGACATATCAATACAAAAGAGTGTACTGTGCAAAGAGTATGCCGTGTTTTGATGTTTTAAGAATGTTTTTTAATAATACATGATTCATACATACATCAGAGTTTGGTTCATGGCAAGACAACTGAAGCAAATAAATAAAACAAATACATAAAATGAATGTGTTCCCACATAGCTTAGTCTGACTCTTTCTTACTATGATATTCAATTGTTTTTGTAAATGTATAAATGATGATGACACTGTGATTGCTATTATGAGTAGTTGTGATGATAATATTAGCTGTACTGTGTTACACCGCTGTATGGTACCGATGACTAATGGCGTTTGTGTTGCATCACGTGGTACACACCATTACTGATGGAATCATATTAATGATTTCGTTGAAAATCATTTAGCACCAGAATTGCTCAGCAGCTTTATCTTAAAGTAATGTATTTGCTCTTTAGCCACTAAATCTGGGCTATACCACCCTGTTAACACATTACACAAATGGCAGTGTGGAAACACCACTTCCTATCTTAAAGGTAAAATACATTAATTTACATTGAGCAGATTTGGGTCAAGCACTGTGCATTTACATAATAGTATGCATAATAAAAAGCAAGTAAACTAAAATACAAAATGCTTACACTTCATCATGTGTGTATTACCTTCATTACATGAAATGTGAACTTACTGTATGTACTGCATTTCGGGTAGTTATATGTGAATAACTTTTTCAGAATTGTATATATATTATTTTTCAAATATTCATAACTTTTGTTTATCTAATTATGGCAATGTTCTTCAGATGTTTTGGATGGGTTTTTAGATGGGTACAGCTTAAAAGCAAATGTCCCCTCTGTGTAAAATATTTATTAATTCCCGGCTGTATAGAGAAATACTGGTATTTTCTTCATAATAAAAAGTGGATTATCGTGAATCACAAGAAAGCGTCGCCAGCTGTCACAGAGAAATTAGACCATACTGCCCAATGCCTCTGATGATTAAAACACATTTATAAATTAATGAGTAATTAGATAATCACACCGCTGTTTATGTTCAATTCAGTCATATTGTCATGGACAGCACTGAGTCCTTTGCATACTACGCATACCTGTAGAACTAATGCTAAGAGACGTGTCAAAAGATATATTTCCCAAATGTTGTTTACATATCGATTTCCTAACAGTTACTTCCACCTGTTGAACAATGATCTTCAATATGTCGTTGATCTATTGCACTGCTATGCATGTGTTGTTGTTGTTGTTGTTGTTGTTGTTGTTGTTGTTGTAAACATGTACAGTAGTCTACACTTTCTCAATTGTTGTGCATCAATCGTACTGTAGTTTATTCAAACATGTATAATGTTTAGTATTGCCATACAATCAGAACTAGAGGAAGTAAAAAGATATCATGCACAACAGAGATTTGACAACATTGGCTCATACTGTACTTTCCTTTGATAGGTACCCATGAAGTATGAAGACCTTGTGTACTTGCGCTGTTCAGGAATATCAAATGGTCCAGTGGGGCAGTTTTTCTTTACTGTCAATAAATTCAATATGGATCAATTACCCAATCAAATCCATGAGTCTTATTCCCTTTGGGAGTAAGTCTTCATCCTTTTAAAGACATTGATTGCTAATTAGAGCTGTTTTAAACAAATAATATTATATTTAAGTTGCAGTAATTAAATCAACTTGATTGTGTCCCATGTGTCTTCACTAAAAGACACGCCAATATTGTGAATATATAAATATGGTTTCTTCCTTACAGTAATGTGACATTCGGTTTAAAAATATTATTTTCACTGTGGTTTAGATAAACGGTTTATCTATCAGCAAAATTAAGCTAATTACTAAGTATTGATAACATGTTGATACAGTGTTACCACATACAGTATACACAGAGCAATACAATGTAAAGCTAAGTTAATACAAACGACAAAAAACTATGCACATTAAAGTACTGATATTTCCTGTTTTTGAACATTGATATGGTAAAGTTGTCGAGACCCAATAGTACTGCATGTTATACACTATACATCCACTGTACTCCACCTCCTTTGTCATTTTGTCAACCTCTGATATTTCTCTATTACGGTACATTTATTCAGGTTTTTGGATCAATTTCTTTTGGGGCGGGGCGGGTGGGGGGCTGAAGGATCAAGTTCCATATTAACTTTCAAGTGTCCTGTTGTTAACTTTCATACAATGTTGCCTTAACACCATAGCCTTCACCATCTGAAAAATTTGCAGCAGAACTTGACTGATTATAGCGCCACCATTGCTTTCTCTGTTGCTTGTTCTAAAAGCGATACTCAGCAGAACGTGCATTTTTTTCTTTCATTTCGTGCTGTCTGCATGAGTAATTACCTCCTTGATTTCTGAGATGCAATCGCGTAGCTTCCACATTAGAAAATGCATAAGATTGATAGAGGCCTCTCTCCTAAAGGATTAGTTTTCTGTTGTAATTTCACTGTGTAGGTCATTCAAATAGCAAAATGCTAAAAAGTTTAATTTGCCCCTGTATTATTGGACAGCCAGCAATGGCACCTAATCTGATAAGTAGGACAAAGACCAGTGTCTTCATTTTCTGTCTTATCTTTTGCGCTCTTGAGCTCTTCTTTGCATACAAACATGAAATGACGTGTGTGTGCCTGCGTGTGAGTGTGTATGTGTGTGTGTGTGTGTGTGTGTGTGTGTATGTGTGTGTGGGTGTGTGGGTGGGCGTGTGTGTGTGTGTGTGTGTTTGCGCACGCGCGTGCGTGTGTGTGTGTGTCCGCAATGCCTGATAAAGAGAACCGAAGACTGCGAAGGGGATCTGTGACTCGCCCTGAATACTGTAGAAGGTGTACCAGACAAAGACAAATGGCAAGTGGCCCTATCTCCATACTGCTGTACATCTTTTAATCATAATGGCCAAACAATGAACAACACTGGGGCTATGGCGGGATGAACAGGCCAGCCACGATGACTAATGCATACAGGGTCATGGTGTAAAAATGTTGCCCCAAGGTCAGCGCTGTGACACTTAATTGTTGGTCCTGTCATGTGTCACATCCTTGAAATTTCATATCTGACCCTTGTTAGCCCTGTTTTTTCTGGTTTTAATCCCCAGTGTGACAGAAAGATCAGGACTGTGCTGTGATCAAGATGTGTCAGATTACTTTTGTTGTCGTTGTCACTTCAATGTATAACTTGACAGACGACGGATGTCTATTTCTTCCTGACAGATCCAGCGTTTTAGAGTATTGTTCATGTTTTAGCAAAGTATGTGTTCCTTGATATACTCCTTACTAATATTTCACTGTCGTCTATTACATTGAAATACAAATTCATATTTCGGATAACAGTTCATAAGCAGCAGTAGACTGCAAAAAAACATTCTGTAAAATTCCCAGTCCCTCTCCACTGGTCCCTACACACTATCTTGATGAATATAACTGTTAATAAATACCATTATTTGGAGGAATTACCCATGGTATCAAGGGTTAAGCCTTTTCTGTTCAGGGATTTAGTTTAAGGTATGAATCTAACATAATGAAATAGCAAGAGGAAACCCTGACAGATATACAACAGAGAATGGGAAAGCCATTACAAATGAGATTATCAATGGGAAACTGCATCAATCAGAGCTCACATGTAATATTGCTTTTCCCCTCCACCAAGTGCTGGTGTACAAAATAACATGTTTCTCTAACCAGTACAAATTGCAACTTTTATGGAAAGAATCATTTTCATGACATCTGAAGATACAGTGCGCGCGTGCGTGGGTGCGTGTGTGCGTGCGTGCATGTGTGAGTGCGTGCCTGTGTGCCTGTTTTTTTTTTCTTCCTTTGTATTTTCTTTGTATTTTCAACCATGTCAATGGAACGCCAATGGTACACGCAACTGTAGTTGGAAACCCTAACATTATTACTCAGCTAGACACAGTGGTACAGCAACATGAATCAGCATCATCACACAGCAATTTTATTGGTGATTAGTTGGATTCAGGTTCATTGAAATTCAGCGTCTGTAAATGACAAGCATTTGCATAGTGGGCTCGGTGTCTCTAAACCAGCTGTATGGATCATTGCATTAACACTAGCCTGTAGCCAAACATCTGGAGCGAGAGGGGATTGAAAGTAACTGGGCATTCCCTAAACAGGAGGAGACAGATGGTGCTGTACTCTGCCTGGTTTTGGAAAATCTCTGGAAAAAGGTACTCCACTAATTGGCTGCAATCATGATTTCAGTGTACACGCAAGAAAGATGCCTGTTTTTGAAATTAAGATTATGTCGATTATATTAGAAGATCACTTGTTAGAAAATGGCTAGATTGTGATTAAAGTGCGGATGAAGATATTGCACTTTTACTTGGTTGAGTCTACACTTGAGCGACAGAGTTCTAGGGATGAACTTTTCGGGGTCATCACTTTGTTGAGTCTCCTCTGGCCTCACAGTAGGCTTTTTGACACAGGCTGCCACATAAATTCTGCTTATGTAAGGGACACTCATTGACAATGTCAGCTTGTTTAATGTCAACTTGTGAGCCCACAGCTCTTTGAATGCAAAGGTATTACCTATTTGTTTTAAATGACAAGTATTGAGAAATTGCCTGTTTCCCCTTGCGTTAAACCTAAATGAATTTTGTTTTCGAAGATTTTCTTTTTCAGTTTAATAGTATCATGGCTTTGTGAGAATCTGGCCAATATACAGATATTGAGACAATGTGTGGGGATATATTTCCCATTGAGAAACTGCAAATCATCTCCACCACCTCAGCAGCTGGTTATTCATTGTGTTTTACGATGGCAGAACAACATCCTAAATAAAAATGTCTATAAAGATTCCACCGCAAATGACCTACCAGCATAATTCAGGGAACTCAGAGGTCCTGTGATAATACTTATACGGTGTGAATCGACAGTCAGTGATTTGGGGTGCGTTCGTTTCCCTTTTTTCTGCCACATGTTCGAGAACTAACCAATGCTGGTTGCGCTTGTTGTTCATGAGGCGGATGTTACACAGAGCCATGACATCATATTCGGGGGAATGTCAGTAAATTCAAGTAAAACACAGACTTTGCTTATCCCGTACGAATGCGCCACACAATACACAGACGTCGGAGGGCAATTTCTAAATTACATGAGGTCCCCAGATAATACTAATCCCGTTTCAGTTTCTAGTATCATGGCTTTGTGAGAATCAGGCCAATATACAGATGAGACAATGTGTGGGGATATTTCCCATTGAGAAACTGCAAATCAACTCCAGCGCCTCAGCAGCCGGTTATTCATTGTGTTTTACGATAGCAGAACAATATCCTTACAATCGCTTGCTGTGTAGCACACAGAGAGGCTATCATCCAAGACTTAACAAATGATGCGCTTGTGTTTGTATGAATGTATTGATCAGCGCAATATTTGGGCAGACATATCCCTCTCTATTTGGGCTGGCAGGCTTGCAGGATCTAACACTGTCTCTCACCCTCATGTGGTGTCTTCTCCTGTTTGCCTCACTGGCTTTCCTAACTGGCCTGCTTTATTGAATAAATTCAAGCTGTCACTTCCCATGTTGGAAGTATAACTCAAACACAACACATAATAATACAGGAAAAGTAGGATAAAATAATCTTGTCAAGGCTGTAGAAGTGATTGCTCGAAGCCCCAGAGTGGAATCAATACACTAATTCCACAATTTATACTCCACACAATTGGAGAGGAAGGGGGCTCTGATATGGTATTTTCCTGGCTCACTGACCAACTTTGACCTTCTATACCTGTACGTGTGTGAGAGTAGGATTAGGAATGTTGTTCTGCTTTAAGAAAATCACCTATAAGAGGTGGGAGGCAATGTCTGACATTTCAGTTGAGGTCCAAAAACCCCTAAACTGATTAATTCTCAGTGAGCGGCGGCTCTTGAGCTTTCACCATCTTTACGACAGCAAATCCCCGACACTCAGCTGACGGAGGGAAAACATAAAAGCCGGACAGTGATTTTCCTCAAACTTATTTCTGTCATCCTCTCTGTTTTATGAGAGGGGGGGATTTTTTTCTCACCCCAGGGCAAGGGGTATTTTTCACAAAGGGCCAATGCTCATTATGTATGCTTCATTTCGCTCCACCTCATTTCTTGCCAATCATAGAAAATTCCTTTCTATTAATTGTGTGTCTTTTATAGGTTAGCCTGGCTGATGCCTTATAGGGAAGAGGAGGGGAGAGGACTCCTATGCAGAGGAAAAGCAAAAACAGCACCCTTACTGATGCGCCCAGCCACAACATGACGGTAATACTGTATCTGTAGCTTTACGCGGGTCTCAACGTCACAAAGACATTGGTGGTCGGTTCACATTGTTGCTGTCGTTGAGGTGAAAAGCACAAAAGAAGCAGATCCATGAAATCCTTACTGAAGTGGAAGACCTACAAGGCCCCCGGAAGCTTCTCTGAAAGGAGAGAATTGATTGCAATTAGCAGGGAAGTCGTTTCAAATGTTTTTCCGTCCCCTCTAGTGTTGCTAATAACTTAATGATCACAGAAAAATGCATGCAATTTGCCTCAATTTAATTCAACCGTATTGCATGCTAATTTGCTAGGGATTTCCGATGGCTCAGAGACTCTGAGACTTATTGAACCATAGGTTGTGTAAATAAAAGCGTCACCATTATTCAGCGGCTATGTAGAGGACCGAACCTGTCTGTCTGTTCTCATTTAGAAAGAACATGAATACTGTATCTGTTACCTCAGATAACGTACACTCACTGAACACTTTATTAGGAACACTATACTAACACTGGGGAGGGCCTCCCTTCGCTCTCAAAACAGCCTAAATACTTTTGTCGCATTGATTCCACAAGATGTTGGAAACATTCCTTTGAGATTCTGGTCCATGATGATATGATTCACGCAATTCCTGCAAATGTTGACACTGAACTCATTGTCATGTTCATGAAATCATTAAATGATGAAATGATTGAGACAACTTTTGCTTTGTGACATTATCATGCATGGAAGTAGCCAGGTACATTGTGGCCATGAAAGGAGGCACATTGTCAGCAACAATACACAAATAGGCTGTGGCATTCAAGCGATGATTCATTGGTATCAATGTGCCAAGAAAACATTCCCACACCATTACACCACCTGAATGGATGAGAACGTGCACAGGTGTTCCTAATAAAGTGTTCTGTGAGTGTTCTGTTTTATTAAGTCTATGATTCAACATTTTGAATGAAGTTAAACCATAGCCCAGGAATGATTTAATCTTTTTGCATAGAACCAAAACATGATTAGTGTTGGTCTTACTGTAACTTGGTCAAATGTTGACTATCAGCCCTAGACCTACAGTAACTGAAATGATCAACAGATGGTGAATCACCTAACCAACCTTGTGCCTTGGCAGTAGCAGCCATTTCATTCTGTTTATACTGTACTTAGATCCGATGCCATATCAGTATCAGTACCATATTATCCTTGACTCATATCCAACAGAACTCATACCTGCTCTGACCAAAACGTGTGAACCTCTGTGTCCTCTGTTTTTTTTTTAATAACTGGGATGTAATGTCAGAACATGGTGGTCTTGTCAGCCTCTGACAACAAGGATCTCAGCCAACTTTCACATCCTTTAATATATCCTCGGACTACAAAGAGCACAGGAATATGCTCTTAGGCAAGGGTCAGGCTCTGTTATGAAACAGAGAGAGAAAGAGAGAGAGTGGGAGAGAGACAGGGAGAAAGAGAGAGAGAGAGAGAGAGAGAGAGAGAGAGAGAGAGAGAATGGGGAGGGGGGGTACAGTGGAAGAGGCCGAGAGAAAGTGAGAAAAACAGTGAAAGAGAGGGGGGGGTATGAGAGAGACAGAGAGAGACGGGGGGGAGGGGTACAGTGAGAGAGAGATGAGGAAAAAAGGAGAAAATAACAAACAAACATGATTACATGGGTGGACCTCTCTCTCTCTCTTTCCCCTCCCCTCTCTCTCTCTCCCCCCCCCCCCCCCCCCCCTCTCTCTCTCTCTCTCTCTGTCTCTCTCTCTCTCTCTCTCTCTCTCCATCCTTCACTCCTCAGTGTTGTGAAGGTTTAGACATGGTTGCCTACACTGGAGAAATCACTGGCAGGTACAGTACAGGAGAATAACGCCTTATTAAGCATGGGACACACAGGTGTCCTACTGTAACCCAGACTTGAACATTACTCTCTCATGCTGGGATGAGAGTCAAGACAGTTATTCCACAATGACTGTGGATTTGTGGTGTTATCAAACTATCCACTGTATCCCTCAACTCGCTCGCTGTTGAGCAGGCCGTGAGCCTCAAACCCTCCTAAACTGTACGAGCTGAAGTTAGGGTTAGGGTTAGGGTTATGTCCCTCAAGAAACCAGCGCAAGTCAATGCACATCGGTGCATTTTGGCAGTTGTGGTTGAATCCGTTGGTGTTAGTCCTTGGTCCACCAAATGCTTTTGAGCATTTCCCCACAACCTCCTACTCAGAGGTGAGCAAGATTGGGGATCAGAAAGAGGGTATTTTTTGGGTTTTTAGTGCCAAGGTACCCCAGTTCAACTCTGCAGAGCAAGCAGCTGACAGGTGAGGTGAGTCACCTTCACTGACCTGACCTCCGAACCCCCATCAACAGCCCCTTATCCAACCACAATCCCACATCCATCCCGTCCCACCGGCCAATCCAACTGGCGACCGATCGAGCCCAGCCAATTACGTAGCTCCATAGATGGAGGCAGTGGATGTCCTCTCTGTGTGGCCTGTCACTCAGGGGGGCGGTGTCACTGCGACAAGATGGGAGTTCGGGGGGGGGGTTGGGGGACCCCCTGCCGTCTCACAGAGGAGAGGAAGGACAGGGGGTGTCATAATGATCACTAAGCGTCTGCAGTGGTCAATTATAGCAGGAGATTGGCATGGAGGAGAGCAACCTTTGTTATATTGACCTTCTGGTTGCAACTCCTAGTGGGGTGCTATAACAGTGGCAATAACAATCAGGGCCAAGGAAAAAGTAGAACATGTGATCTTCCTCTCTTTTGGCATTTGGTAGTCTCTTCCTCTCTTTTGTTCATTACAGGCCGGTTGATGTCATACTTTCTGTAATGTGTATATTCATCACAAGTCTATTCACTCGAAATTGGTAACCAGTTACGGGACAAATAAAAAAGAAAGAAATATATAGACAGGTATAAATTGATGTAAAATTGGGTGTCTTTTATGGAAACTTTATGCACAGTCAAAAATGTCATACACGATTTGAACCCAGATCTGGTGCGAGTGTGCATTAGTGCATGTGTGTGTGTGTGTGTGTGTGTGTGTGTGTGTGACTTAATATGTGTGTGATTGTGTGGTGTGTGTGTGTGTGTGTGTGTGTGTGTGTGTGTATACAGTATTGGGGTGGGGGGTTGTTGTGTCAGACAGAGGACAGGGGTAGCTCAACACTTCAGGTCTCAAATAGATGAGAGGAATCTTTCCCAGATAATGCACGTCCTTCTAGCGCCTGGAGCAGAATGAGCACTTGTGAGGATAATTAAAATTGATGATATAGAAAGACACAGACATGATTTCTGCCCGCAGCAATAAGTCTCCAAAGACGATCTAGCCAAACTGTCATACAACCACTGTTCTGTTTTACATGACCGTTTCACCTTAACAGATAGCAAGGAAATGCAATACCACATATTGAATTAAAGCACTTTCACTCTAGAGTCTCTAGACCCAAAGATCAGCTCCTTGTTAATTGAACTTGTCTTCTCTTGACCCATTATCGTGGTCAGGTCGAACATTTATGCTTTCAATTTCATTGTAACAGTCTTCACTGTATGTATGATATCAAACAGCTAACCTCAATGAACATCCTTTCTTATTGACACTGTGTTTATTGAATATTTGGCGCCAAAAGATGTTGTTTCATTTACTATACTATGTGATTTCCACGGTACTGTACAGATCCGTGTCAGAGACTCGTTGCATTTATTGTCTCATATTAGTTACCCAATTAGAACATGTACTTAACGCCAGACATGCTGTTTTGCAGTTTTGTGGATCTGCCAATTCTACACAGGTGATGCGTCTATAATGTCAAACTAATTTCCTGAGAGCACGGTATCAAAGTGTGAACATGTTCAAAAGCTTAACTTTTAATTATCGGGAAATTAGAGCGGGTTTTATCTAAACGAGAACATTCATATGAAAAGTCAGAGTCAGCGCTGACATTCTGGTGAACGGTTGTGTTAGTATTCAGTAAAGCACCAATCTTATTTTATCCCCCAGAAATCTCTCACAAACAGGATATTTGTAACACACTCGATGCTAAACGCAGGCATTCGTCGTTATCTCTCAGGTTAGGTCGGTGTTACACCAAGGATCTGTTTTCCAATGTTGCATCATTTGCCCAAAATAAATAAAAAGATCAAATATTCTACGGTGCTTCTTATTGTTGGGGTTGCTTCATTATTATGATGACTATCATCTTTTAGAACATGTGTCATTCCACTATTTGAGTGTGCACAGCTTGCTTCAGTGTTTTTTTGTCTGGGTAGAAGACTAGCAGGCCCGGTCAGACAGCTGTCAGACAGCGCAGTAGAGAGACAGAGGGCCAGACATGGGGTGAGGGGAGGCCCTATAAACCCCATCCCAGGCTCTTCTGAAGATAAATATTGATTGCGGATGGTTTTAATTACTTCCTTAAATTGAGCAATTTTGGTATTCCCACTTGGCTCCCTCCTGGAAAATCCATGTAGGAATCCCTCACCGATGAGAAGGAGAAGAGTTGAACATGGAGCACCATAAATCATGGCGGGATACATAATTCATTGAAACCGTGCGAAAAGGACAAGACAAGATGCTTTGGATCATTGCAAATAACGTGTCCCTCGGTTGGGTCTCTCTATGTATTGAAATCCCCCCTCTATGCTAAAACAGGCCAGCTGGTTTAAATCAGCCTTCGTTGATCTTCATTCAACCTCTCATCTCACCTGGAAAACGACTGCTGTACCTAATCAAGAGATGGTCTTGCAATTCATCAGGTGGATCACATCACATCAAAATGAAAGGCAATCGTTTCATTTAAGCATCGGTGTGATCAGATCGTTTCATTTCCTGTGTAATAGTCTGGATGCACTGCTGAGATCATCTTATGCTCAGTGATTGTTTGTGAAATGATCAAGGTCTGGTCACTACATTTGTATTCACCATCCAATCCCTCCGAAATGCTGTTTTTGGATAATCTCTCTGCCTAACTGCAGCTTGTATATGGCAGTGCCCACTAGTGCCTCTGAGCTGACCTACGCCTCCTTGTCTACTACCCCTCTGAGAGAGAGAGAGAGAGAGAGAGAGAGAGAGAGAGTGAGAGAGAGAGAGAGAGAGAGAGAGAGAGAGAGAGAGAGAGAGAGAGAGAGAGAGCACTACATATGTCTCCCCACACCAATGTGGCCTAAACCCACCCACCCAGCCAGCCAGTCAGCCCCACTACATCCCCAGAGACCAACCTCTCCACATCACCACATAGATTGGTCACTGGTCCTTGAACAAGGCATTATTTTGTTGTATTGTAAAGACCTCCCGACTGACCTGTGCACGGAAGCATAGGGGCTTGAGGATTTTTACACTCCATTCATCAGAGGTGCTACTAACAATTGCATCGCCCGCTTCCCCTATCTGTGTCCACTGTTTAAAGACAGCGAGACTGAGAGGTAGCTGGCCAGAGCGCTGACCTTAATCTGGAGGTCTGTGGTTGTATAGGCAGGGGTGAGTCTGGTCAGCTGTACTCCACTCGCCCCATTGTGAACTAATAACACCACTGCATCTGGGGAATGCATACGGAGCGTGACATTAAATGTAGATACTCCAACTGTATATCCCATCACTTGGGACCAAGGGTGTACCTGTTTCAACCTTGAATTGATTCAGTAGCTTCTGAGACTTCCACTGGAATAAAACTTTACGATGTACCAAGTCTAACGTAGATGTCTAGTAGAGACACACATGGCACGTGGCAAGTAGATCTAGAATATCACGTACCGTATATCCTATGATTATTGCTCCAGATTAGCGATACAAAAGGCAAATTAAGGTTAAAACTGCTACACGCGGTAGTACTAGTCATACATTACTAATACATTATGGATGTTTTTATTGTTCTGATGAACTGACCATTTAATCTCATATCTATTACATATAGAGATATTCAATTAAATAAACATGTTGATTTCCTGTGAAGTCTTTGGCAGTCTTGATGGATGTGTGCTTATTGCCTGTTTGTTTGTGTCCATCAAGCCCCTATCTGGAGGGCTGTGGCACATTCTTATTCATAGCAGAAAGGATGTGAGAGGCAAACCGACATCAATAGAGCAAACAAACCGGACATTACTTTGCATCATCCTGTGTGGATGAGGATTGTTCTTAAACAAACTGAAATGAATAAATAATATCTCAAGGAGGGGAGTAGGGAGGAGGGTGGTGAGTGGCGTGAGGGGAGAGGGGCTCAGATCTATAAATTACCATTCTAGTCCCCCTTCTTCCTGGGCATCAGTCTTGGAGAGCTCTAGCTGAGTGATTATGGGCCCTAGTCTTCATATGTACAAGACTGACGTGCCATGCCATGTTGAGGAGGGAGGGGGGAGGATGGGGGGGGGGCAGGGATTGGGGGTGGGGTTGGGGGGGACAGGGCCCCTCTGAGTGCTAATGGGTGATGGGAGGCAGGATAGGAGGCTTCAGCTTCTCTCTTTCATCCTGGCCTGCTTTTGACCCGGCGAGCCGGCGGTAATCGGCCCGGTGGAGGGGTAATCATTCCCCGCGTGTGGACTCTGATAAGTTGGAGCACCTTCCCCGGTGGCGGAGGAGGGGGCTCCCTCAGCCTCCCCGGTTATCGCGGCGGCTGGCCCCCTTCAAGAGGCAAAAACCGCCTGCCTCCCCTCCTCTCCTCTCCTCTCCTCTCCCAGCTCAAAGCCTCCATCAGCCCTGCCTCTCTCCCTCCTCTTTCATCTGACAGAGGCACATAAGCCTGTGAAAGCAGGGGAAAAATAAACTGGGTTCTATCTCTCAAATTGTGATCTTGTGAATTCGATTTAGTCACTTGAAAAATGTAACGACACAATTTGTTATTCTCCCTTCTTTCTCTGTTAATATCTGTGGCTGTAAATTGCTTCGATTGATGGGGACTTTTACTTGTCGAGTGTCCCTCTTAAATGTGTGATAAGCGAGGACGCTGTGGTCACCTGGGCCAGGTGGAGAAGTTGTCTGAGGATTGAGTCCTGCTCGTTTATTGTACACCTTTCATGTCGGCTAGTGTGAAAATGCTTGGCTCTCACTCGCTCTCTCTGTGTAAAGCAAAAATCCCCATGTTTTGCTTGATTACATTTCGTTCTGGTTTTCTGGCTTTTTCTGGGAAACTTCTTAAGCCTACAGAGATTAATGTTTTAATAGGAATGATATTGTGCTGGCTTTATTGGGTATTTGCAGCTGTACTGTTGGCTCAGTTAATGGCCCGACCGTTGTTAAAGGGATTATGCACCTGCCACACTTTTGTGTGTACAAAAGGGAGGCCCCCCTGTTCCAAAAGACAAGTGGCTGAAATGTGAAGAAAAAAATGCAAAAATAATAACACAAAAATGTGTGAGGCAGGGAAATCACATTTGGGCCGGTTTGTCCAAAATCAGTGATGGAGCATGTTAAGTCTGGCCAGTGTCCACAACCATACAATGTCTGTTTCATGTTGCGGTTCACCTCACTTTTCCATCCCATATCTATGTGACCTTTAGATGGTGAAAGGCAGTACCCAACATTGATTACATAAATTGATCCTCACACATGCTAAGAATATTAATTAGTAGTGGAAAACAATTGAATGAACACAAATACCACTTAGTTTAAATGCGATAGCAAATAAAAGACAGAGGGCCTGTGTGAATGCAAGTAGAAAAGCAACAGACGTCGTGAGCGTAAACAGATTGATGTTGTGTTTAGACAGAAACGATGCGACTTAAACTCTAAAGTCTTCCCCACTGTTGTTTGATCTCCAGGTCTTTAACACATTATTGAAAAGTTAGTGTAGAGAATCAACATTGGTTTACTTTGCTCTATGGAATAAAACCTCAGCTTCACTGACAAAACTAGCTGTACTGATGATGAATAAATTATTTCTCGTGGGGGCCTATACTGTGTGTATTACCTCCAAGGATTCTCATGATTCCAATGTATTATATTGTGTGATTCTCATAACATGAGATGACTTGTCTCCCCCCAAATATGAAGACAAAATGAAATAAAGCGATATGATAAATGTACTAGTACCTAATAGCATAGAAATCAATAAGTGCTCTCTATGAATGTGTCTTGTTCTTTGGGTCCTGCAGGCCACACACTGGGATGTCTTTTTAGTGCTGTGTGACTCCTCCATGTCACCGGCAGCTGCCAAATAGACAGGTTTCAATCGAGGGGGCAGAGTCAGATGAGCCAAAGCTAACAGCTGTTAACTACTCAACCTGCAGGCTATGAACTGCAGCTCTGCCCCATTGTCAGTCTCTCCACCGTTTAAATATTCCAGGAGGAATTTGTTCTAACATGGCCATACATACGGGTGCTGCAAACCCTTTACACCAATATTGCTCTCAAATTGGCAGCAGGAGAACAAGGGACATGAGGGATGCGTGAGAGTGGTAACCTATCCCTCTCAGCCTCCTGGGAGCCACTTGGCCAGCTTTCATCCACATAATTATAATAAATTTGACATTTCATAGATAATATTGATTTCTTTATTTTAGCATTTCACCATAGGTGACAGTCTAGCGTCAAGAATGAAATTTCTATTGATCTTCCGCGCATTAATCCCTCATGTGTATGTGATCATTTTTATAAGACCTTTTACTGCACATAAATCAATATTTCATATTTCCAGCCATGCCAGAGGAGATGTCATATTTGTAAACTGCGCCTTGACACTAGCAATTCCTTTCTTGTTCAGCTGCGACTGTGCAAGACCAGTCAATTTGGGGTGGTGGGAGCAGGGCTACTGGGGGAGAGAGGGGAGGAGGGGGGAGAGGGGAGGAGGGAGGCCGAATCTGCCTTACTTTAGAAAGGAGGGAACAGGCTCTTTCTCGAGGACACTCGTTGCATTGATGATGAAATATCATTTTTACAATTAATGAGCTTCCACTGTGGTTGTCGCTGTTAATAATGAAAATGAATCGACGAATCATTCGAATTGATTAGCTCCGTCCTACACACAAGATATTGACCAGTTCACTAAATCGCCTGTTAATTTCTCTAATTTGTGGCTAACATTTATTTTCTTTGAGGAATGAAAGGGTATATTTAAGTCCCAAGGCTCAATTGCACTTGCTTATAGATTTAAAGTGAAACCAGTTCCCTGCCACATTTCATCATTTTCCTAAGATTTATTTCATAATGTATTTTAGTTCATCTAATGTAATGTCTGTTGTTGATGATATTTTCTATGGATCAGAAAAGCATATTAGCCATGCTGCATTGAGACGTGCTGTCTTGAGAACAATCATCCGAGAACGCATTGTCAAAGTGACTGAATTTTTTACCATGAGGATTTCAAAACATTTATACAAAAAAACAAAAAAAAACAATGTTGCTATCAGAGCTCCAATATGACATGACAATAGCCATGGAGAATGCACAACTGTTTTGTGAAAAATATGATCACCTGAATGGAGCAGACACATGACCTTTTCTCAGTCTCCCTTAACATGTCCCTTCCATACAATCACTGCAGAGAAGAGCGCCAGAAGAAAGGCCAGTCCATTAAGAGAATATGCTAATTTTGCCATCCACTCCTAATTGATGCCATTTTACCAAGTAAACAAGACTTCTGTCTACAATGGATCTGTTTCTGCCAGTTAAAAGGATATTTCAGATCCACTTTTCGCTGTAATTTCCTTTCCTAGAGCTATTGGCCATGGTGCCATTATTGCAAATTATAAGTCTCTTCCTTCAACAGAAGAAGTGCTATTCTGGTGGATTTTTCTTTTTAAAGGCCATCCTCTCTCTTTTTTCTTTTTGTCCATCACTCGAGGATCTTCATTCACGTGCAAAGGTGTCAGCGCCTGACTGTTTGAGCATGATGACAGACACGTCAGTGGAAGTGTGACTGACTGCCTCACCGCCGCGGCGGTTTGTCAATGGTGTCAGCGTTGGGCTCTGACAAGTCAGGCTGCACTATCATTTGAGACACTCGACAGGACAAGACCACAATATGGAGGCCGTAGACGTCCGTCGACGTTGTGTGATGGGTATCTCCTCGCTCATGCTTCACTCCTCCACGGGCCGCGGCGTAAAGGGGGTGTCAAAGGGGGTGTCTGGGAGGGTTTGTGATGATGCACGGCGCCACGCCTGCTATAGATTCATCTTCCCACTGTCAGCCATGTAATGCTATATGAGCTTGTTCCTCCATTCAAGTAATGCTGATGAATCTGCTGTCCAGATGCTCTTGTATGTATCGGCGGGCCGTTATCGAATAAGGGGATAGACCCATTACAATGTACCTTTTGGTCTCACTACACAATCATCACCCCCCCTCCTCCTCCTCCTCCTCATCCCCCACAACCCCACACCCCCGCCACCCCTCATCCCCCAGCACCCCACACCCTCCCCACCACCCCACTCTACCCCCAGATTGTCGTCAGACAGCGCCGTGCCTCTAAGAGGGGGTGGGGAAAGGGGGTGGGGGAGAGGGGGTTGGGGGGGGCACGGGCAAGCATGAGTTGACTGGCACTCTGGTGCTAAGCTGTCTCTCTGAGGAAAGGGCTGTTTAAAAGACAGGAGCTGGCAGCAGTGAGGACCTCTCGGCTGGCTGTCTAAATACTCCCTCTGTGTGAGTGACAGCATGGCAACGGCAGAGTGGCACTCTCCTCTCCGACATACAAACACAGCACAGCCGCAGCCTTTTAAACCTTTAAAAAGAGTTTAATGTCGGATTCAGACTATGATGTAACCTGACGTAACATGTCTGGAGTGATGATTTTTTAATTCTTAAAAGTAATATGATATTCTTGTTTTTTAATGCTTGGCGTTGTTACAGTGTCGGGGGTTTGTTTCGTATGGTCTTAACAATGATGAATTTACAACATGAGTGATAGCTATTATAATGAGGATAATGATGATGATGATAATTCTGTCTGAACTGTTCTGTTATATTTCTTTTTTACTGCAATGTTTCAGCTTGTTTTCAATATCTTGATGATACTAGATGCCAATTCGTTTTTGGACATTTTACAACGTTTACTTAGAATTCCATATCAAGGTAATGATGCAAACAAGGTGGACTGCAACTTTGATTTATTGACATTTATTAAACATTTAACCTTTCTAAATTCAATTTCTAGATGTATAAAATGTTATTTTTCTTTACAGGAGGGCAAACAACAGTCATCAATGGGCAAAAAAGACATTGTAAATGTAGCAAATGTTTAATAGCAGAGAATTAACAACCTATGTGGTTTCGCCAGATTAAATTAGAAGGCTTTTTTGCTATCTCATGATGCATTTACGAATGCCGAGGTACAGATATAACTATTGATTTCTTTCTCCCTGTAACCAAATAAACAATATGTATATGTATGTATTTTGGGGACAAAATTAAATCAAAATGCACATATTACATTGCCGGCCCTAGAAGACTGACAGCAATTGAATTTGGCAGACAGGAATTCAGTTAAAGAGTTAAAGACCTTTGATCCGTTGTTCTGCTAAATAATAGGACCATCCAGAATAAAATGTATTTATGGCTTTTGTCCCTGGTTCTTTGGCTTGTTTATTGCTGTCTCCTCCTTCTCAAGATACGTTTTGATTTCTTTGACTATTAATGCTTGCTTGGTTTGTGGATGTCTGTTTGTGTGTGTGTGTGTGTGTGTGTGTGTGTGTGTGTGTGTGTGTGTGTGTGTGCGTGCGTGCGTGCGTGTGTGTGTGTGTGTGTGTGTGTGTGTGTGTGTGTGTGTGTGCGTGCATGTATGTGTCTATGTGTGCGTGTGCGTGTGCGCGTGCGTGTGGGTGCGCGTGGGGCCTGCCTCCGAATGGGAAGGAAGAAGTATTGGAGGAGGACAGCCATGTTTGTGTGGATTAATAACTATTAATTCTCCCTTTGACTGTAATTGATGCTTAACTCTCAGATTCCCCCTCCCCTCACTGGACCTCTTGTCCCCCTGTCAATTCTGTCCTCCTAATAAGGGCATTATTCCAAGGGGTTTCATGCATTCTGATAAATCAAATTAGAAGGCCACTGACTTAGATAGATTGCGGCCAGTAATTAGAGAATCCTCAATGCCTTCCTCGCTGCCACTCATTTACAAGACTCTTTGTTAGCTACCTATCCGGGGCTCAGCGTGCAGTGTTGTGTGTTTGCCTCGCCACCACCCCCCCTCAGCCCCCCTCCCATTCCTCCACCCACCCCGCCCCCCCTCTCCTACCTCCACACCCCCCCCCCCCCCACACACACACACATACACACACACACACACACACACACACCCCTCCCTTTAAATACCTTCGTTATGTCACCGGAGAGACAGATCCCAGACCATTTCTTGTCACCCACCCGAGCACTCTGCGCCACGGACAGCACAGTGGGACGGCCCTTAATTGGAGCAACTTGGGGTGGTAAGTACCCACGTGCGTGTCAGCGACATGCGGGAACAGGGAGATGGGCTGACACTGGGAGACAGGGGACACCCTGGGGTGGGGGGCTGCCCCTACCCTCCTCTCCTCTCCTCTCCCCACCTCCTCCTCCTCTCCTCTCCCCACCTCCTCCTCCTCCTCCTTGTCGCTCTTCGCCCTCTCCTCTTGCCCTCTCTCTCTTGCAACAACACCGTGTTCCTGGTACTGAGGCTGTGGTCAGTACTGGTGTCAGCTGGGGAATCTTGCAGGAAATGTTGCATTGTGTGTGTGTGTGTGTGTGTACGTGCGTCTGCATGTGTGCGTGTGTGCATGCGTGCATGTGTGTGTGTGTGCATGCGCCTGTGTGTGTGTGTGTGTGTGCGCGTGTGTGTTGGAAAGGAATACTATGACAAATGACAATTCGTCAAACAAACAAGATCAGATCTCTTGTTACAGGTTCAGGGCCATCAAATTTGTAAAGCCCACAAAATAAAAAAAATAAAAAGTCACCATGAGAAAAATCTCCCAATGTATTTTTGGGAACCTCTGAATAGCAGAATTGGCTCTTCTCTTCAGATGACACTGCAGTTTTCCTTGGGGTCCAATTGAAGAAGATGTCTGAGTGTCACCTGAATGTATTGACTC
>NC_137677.1:56677207-56859707 GCF_963989245.1 Nansenia antarctica | reverse complement strand
CTATTTATATATTGCATTTGCAACACATTTATAGCACATATTTCAGCTGGGATTTTTTAAAATATGTGTTTGTTGTTTTTTAATTTGGATTTTTTTTTTTGGGGGGGGGGGATTTGGATTTCACTTTAATTTCAAGCCTAAAATCTAAAATACTTTCTTTTTTTTGCTTTTTTGTTTTGCTTATATTTTGCAGCCAGATTGAGGCATTTTTCACCACTTAGAAATAAATACATACTCCACATCCCATCCTTACCTCCTCCTTCGCATGTCCTCTTTTACCATCAGGCGTTTATGGCTGTTGTTTCTACTTCAGTCACCAGTGAGCATTGGATTCATTAAAAATAATTGAATTGGAAACATGTCTTGCCCCTAGGAAACATTAACTCTTTCCATGAAGGACATTTCCTATTGGATTTAGTCAATGAGGTCAGAGGACAGAGTTCATGTGTTCAATACTGCAGAATGTTGTGTGTGATAACTTTAAAATAGGGCTATTTTAAATGCAAATTCTGTCTATGATAGCTGTATGATATGTTCATTTGTTCAGTTTGGATGATACTCATATTCATAGCCACCTACAAAAGTACATGCGGAAATCACTTTCAGACAAAAGATTATATCAAATCTCATTACATGAAAATGTTCTTATGGCCAGCTCAATTGAACCCTATTCAAGTATCGCATCAATGCATTGTTTCTGTGCTGACCACACTTGAAATAACAATTTCACAGCAACATCCATCAGAAATCAATGTGCAATAACAGACTACCCCACAGCTGTTTAATACCAAGTAAATATTTATGAGTGATCTGACTGGGCATCAAGTCCAGTCAATCTTCTTTAAAAGGATCTTTGCAAATGATTAACCTCATTTCACTGGTCCTGTCCCCCGGTTGGTAATGACCATTAGAGCTGAGGAGGAGTGAGGGACTTTGATTTTTGGCTCCTCATCATTCACAGCTTGACGCTTCCCTTCATCCGCCATACATGGCTGCTGAATTGATTGTCTGTTTAGCCCTATGAATGATAAAGCTGGTGTGTGTCAGGAAGAATGAGGCCTTCCATTTGTTTCTGGGTAAGGTCTGTGTTGTCATGCCTCTCTCTGTTCTTTCCTTCCTGTTGAAGGGCGGGGGTATGTTTTTACATATCTTCCACATTATCTTTGATACAAACTTAAGTCCCTCACAAAAATGGATATTTAATCGCATACTATATAACTTCAGGTCCGAGATGACGGCACCATGCACATACGGTCTAACAACGAGGGTCTGCAGCTGAGCAGGGGCTTGTTTATCCTTCCAGCCCTGACAGCAGTGAGATGTTTATTCCATGGGGGGTCCTATCTGTGAGAAGTGGCTGGGACGAGTACCATCCACACTTGCTACATGGCATGCTTGCTAGAAAATAGATGTTTTTTGTTATCATTTTCAGGGAGTCTTTAGTTCCAAGGATCTATTATCTTGTCTGATCATCGCTTGCAGGTAGTAGGAGAGAGTTGTGTCCCTCACTGCCCTGTAAGCAAGCATCAATGCCTTGAATGTGTACCTGGAGCACGATATGTGGAGACTCGTGTAGAGAGGTGAAGGAGAAGGTGACATGAGAAATCATTAGAAGGCCAAACACCAGTAAAAACATTGTTGGAATATGACTAAATCGATGCCCTTGAAAATAGCAAGATGGTGATAAAAGGAGAACGATTTCAGCATGTATACCACACTGGCTTTTAATACAAAGCATGTTTACATGATTTATCTTTGGAATTATCTGGAAAAACCAACATAACACTTTATTAATTTACCCCAAAACCCACTATACTGCCAGATATTTTTTTACGGATGAGATGTTTTACGGAAGAAACAAAAAAACAATGCTTTGGTCAGTTTGTGCTCACATATTACTTTTCTCCATCTCACAAAGAAACGAGCAGACTGATTTTGTTTTTTTCTGTAACACAAGAGCTCTACAACTACTACTGAAGGAGAATATTAGGTAACACTTCAAATTACGTGTTACCTAAATCGTTAAACAATCTTCATGTATCTTCATCAATCTTTTATGCAATACATTTGGATTGAATATGACCTTTGTGGTCTTCTTTGCCATGGTTTAGAAATACAGTAGGTGCCCAAATTATACCAGTATCACAATATCTAAATCACCTAAAACATGGACATGTTCCAGTCAGGGACATTGTCTTTCCTTACTTGTATTGGAGATAACTAGTGGGCAGATTCCCTCTCAGAGTACACCAGTCTCCATTACAGTGTAAAGTGAGGCGTCATGTGTCCTTTCTCACCAGAGGGGGTCAGATGATGGGAAAGGACCCACCTGGTCTTGTTCTCCCAGCACAAGTCACTCCCAGTGAAATACAGACCTCCTGACCGACCAACTTCTTATAGGGTCAGTAAAGGTCAAGGGTCAACATGAGTCATGACAAGGGCTCTTTGGAATACAAGTGGAATTAAAATGTTGCCCAATTCAAATCACTTTCCTTTCGAGTGTTACAGCCTCCTCACGAAAAAAGAAGAAAAGTACACTAATCAATAATGCCTGATCCTAATCCACATTTAGTTGATATGGTTGTTCCTGTGCAGGAAGGATCTGTGTGACTAAACTGATTCTAAATACCAGAGGTCCATAAGCCAAGCAGAACATCATAACAACAAATGGCATCTATTCTACCAACCTCTAATGTTGACTCTTGGCAGTGAAGGCCTAATGCATCCTGGGAAGAAGAGATTATGTTTGATGATTTCATATTCAAAGTGAAGGCAAATGGAACGAGCCTGTCAATGTCTGTTCCAAATCTTATATCACAAAAATGTTAAACTTTCAAATATTAGGCTACAAAACATGGTAATATTCCATCAGTTGCATTACTGATCGTATAGCCATGGGGACTTTGTTCTGGAGTGATGGGATACAATAGTGGAAGAAAAAGACAGTATTTGACTTGAACTACCTCCCAGGTCTTCAAATTAATAGTAGCTCTGAACGAGCACTCTCCGTGGATGAGACCTTAGCCTTATAATTTGGAGGCTTTCTCGGTACCCGTGCAAGCACTTAGCAGCAGACTTCTGGGCTCTGTTCCATGTCTCTTAGAGACAGAAAGAGTGCTATTTCTACTTCTATGCTTCTTTATTTAGAAAAACCTGAGAGAGAACAAGAACAAAAAAGTATATTTTCTTTAGGCCCCCCAAAAAGTCGCTGTATCATTTCTAAGTAAATATAAAAATAAGTATTTTAGAAATGTAAAGCTATCCATTGATGTCAAGTATAGGGTAATTAAGATATTACATATAAATGACTCTTGACTCCAAATCCCCTAACATGCATACTCATGTACAAGCACTGTCAGAAGTATTTGCCACATATGTCGTCTTTCATTGTGCAGAGATAGACATATCCAAACAAAACTAGCTGTATTCGGAGTCAACAGAAATGAACTTGTGACACTGCAAGGCACCCTTTCAACAGATCTGCTAAATGTCAGCAAACCGGTTCTGAATGTAATCCTAATTTGTCTTGGAATTAGCACTTTGCAGTAAAGATCTAATTATTTAGACAATTTATAGCCTTTTGCAAAGAACTTTCAAGAGGAGAGCTGCCCTGCCAAGTCGATCATGTGATAGATATTGTATCATTGTAGAGAAGTCCCAGACATTGCCTCGGAGGCTCGCATCATTTCTCTTTTGGGAGAGAGTGACGTGAACAGCAAATGACAGTACTTAAAAAAACATAATGCATCCAACGCTTTTGCATGACAACTGTATGTCCTTGTGTCCATTCTTAACTGCATTGTAATGTATCGCCACGATAGAGTGGTGAACAGCTCTCTTCACAAAATATGAATATTGGCCGAACTACAGTGCTGTTGCTTATAGACCAATGTGAGTTTTTGAATATATACAGTACGTGTATTCATAGAGGTCCAGCATGAACATGTACGGCGAAACGTATGCAATTACAACACTAAATAAAAGAAGTCCTACATTATACAGTGGATCCTGTTGTCTAGGCGGCTATGAAGCACACTGAAGAGAACCATAGAAATTGCTGAACTAACAGTTGAATTCCCAGGGGGAATATAATTACATACAAAGAGAAATATTTCCTTGATGACAAACGCATTTTGTTCAGATATCTACCATCTGACATCATAAGATTTGCCATGGAAAATTGGAATATCCTCATTAAATGCATTAAACGTTAGACGACTACAATGACCATGTCCCTTTGCTTTGAGGAATTAAGTCTGCTGGCCTTTTCTGATATGGACATGTTTGTATGTTTGCATTATTGTAAGATAATCATAGTAAAATATGGTGGTGTTATATAAATAGGCTTACACCAAAAGCTATTCCTAAAATCTGTTTAAATCTTCCCTGTAGCGTACCACTTGAGCCACACAGCAAGACAGCCCAAACCAGCAGATAGACATTGTCTATGTATTTCTTCATAATAATGGCTGGTGTCAGACCGTGTCTGGTCCATGGTCTTAAAAAGTATTCACCTCAGCAGGTAATCTATTGTATTAACTTATTTTTAATTGCACCATGCACTTTCTCCAAAGTGTTTTTGTTTGTCCTGTAGTGCACGAAGTTATTTAGACTTCAAGATCAACTTTGATATTCTGCCAAGTATTCCGCGCTGTCATTTGACAAATAGCATCTATACATAGGCTACTGTATTTCAATAGAATACAAATCAGATAACCTACGCAATATTGCATCCAGTTGCTTACCATTTTAATGTCATATTACCCTGTATTCTTTAGGTATGAAGTGTTGTTTTATTTTAAATCTATTCAAAGCAATTAGACTGGTTACATTGAAATAATAGATTCCTTTTCATAATTCAAATACGCTGTTGTTACCCTAATATTAAAAACGTGTTTTAGTGTTCTTTGAATAACTCGTTTGTCAATTTCGTTTCAAAATGACGAAATGTGAATTATTGGTGATGTTGCTCAATTAGCTACATTTTGTCCATCAACAAAGACGAACAGACAAAGTCTGTGGAAAATGTGTGTTAAATGTTACAGAATGTGCTGGGCTTATTCAACGCGGGTTGGACCTTTTTCGATTGACACATTAGGCTATCTAATAATAATCGACAGCAATTTGACCACACGACTTAAGAGGAGGAACGCAAGTTAATGTATTCGAAGTCCTTCCTTATTTCAAATATTTGATCTACCTCAAAAGCATGTGTCACTTGTAACAAAACCATCGGCATGATAATTGACTTCCCCCAAATTAACCTGTTGCAGTTTAGGCCTATTGTTATAGAACAGTATAGATAGGCTACTGCAACTCACCATCAGCCTAGTGTGTAGATATGCAGTCACATGTACTCTTGTGTGAGAAACTTCCATGAAACTGTAGGCTTAAATCAAATACATCACGTGATCTTAGAATTATAAGGTTCTATCTCCGTTTAGGGTAGTTCAGAGATATTGAGCGTCAAAGTTTTGACATTCCATTATGTTTTGTGAGATGGAACCTTTGTATTTTATGAATTACTAACTCAAAAATGTCAACATTTTTAAAATAACACCACACAGGCATTAATAAACACCTAATGGATCAGATTATGTAAAAAACTCAATTTTGACAAAAATGGAGATAGAACCTTATAATTCTAACGTCACGATCACCTACTACGTATCTCAACGAAACACTACACAGTAGTTTTGTGCAATTTGATAATTATTTGGAAGAAGGCATTTTTGATTAACGAATCAGGACTAATTGTTGCTGTTTAGTCTAACAATAGAAGCAATGGGGGAGAAAAAACAATACTTAACATGTTTTGCGGATGCATTTCGCCAAAATGTCAAACTTTACAGAACACTATAGGCTAATATTTCGCACAGTTAATTTGGAATTAAATAATTCATAGATGAATCTGGTATATTTGCAAAAAAATAATAATCACTTAACAGAAGTTGTTTCGCAAGAAAAATGATTTATACGTTTTATTTGTAAACATTAAATATCTCTTTCTCTCTAAACTTTTAGAATTCGGCACCAAATGCATTCAATAGCCTATTCAAATACACCATAGAGGCAAATGATGTACCGTTGATGAATCTTTTATATAGGACGAAATTGTCATTTTCAAATGTGTTAAATGATAGAAGTGTAACTACCCAGACGTCTATAAGACATACAACATAGACAACGTGCTCAGCATGAATTAGGATGGTTGGAAATCATTTAAATTGCACCATGCTTAATGTAGCTTTTGGCAATAGAAATAATAAATATAGAAACGTTTATATTCAACAGCAACAATACTTACAACACATACAAACAAGGAATGTCTGACAGTTTTACAAACACCATGGGTCCCTCATAATCTATACAAGATGGAGATACTTTTTCACATAATATGCGTCATACATAAAAGGTGTGCCAGTACTACGAATATTTATAAAATCTAGCAGACTACATAGTGTCCGGAATATAATGCATAATATAGACAGCATCACCTCGACAGCAAGTGCCTATAAAAACCTACAACATGCGTTGTCTTTTCGGCTTTCAAACCTCTGGGATCCTGACAGGAACACATAATAGGCACAAGTCATAAAAGAAAAATGAAATCATTATTTGTCAATAACGAACTTTTTACACGTGTTATAAATTGACGCATTGGACGCATCACATAATCTATCATATATATATAAATGGAATATATTACATCTGAGTATGCCTTATTTAATGGAGCAGATGTTTAGTCAACAATAAGGAATATGAGTTGCAACAAAGTTTTAACTGTGTCGAGAATTGTCCATATCAAGTCAAGTAAAGCCTGCAGAGTTTCCCCGCAGAAGAGTCGTTCATTTAGGCTACAAATTATGTCAGGGGGATTACATGAAAAATTAGACAAGGGGCTAAAATCAAATGCCTCTCTTTCGCTCCTCTTCGTATCTATTTCATGGATCCATAATCAGAATGTTGACATTAGATCTAATACAGAGCTTGCAAATATTCAGAGATCATAAAATCTTAAAAATCTGTCAGGCTGACTCAAACAGAGTCTGTGGAAGTTCTTTGAGGTCTCGTCAAAAAGTCACGTGTCAATTTAAAAAGGTAGCGTATCGAGGAAAAGTTTGTCAATGATTGCCGGCGGGGGGACCAGGTCTTCCAGTTTTAAGTAGAAAATGCGCTGCAGACCTTGGGTACACAGCGTGCGGAGCTCAGGGAGCTTCCCCAAAAGTTTTGACAGGTAGTTCGGACGATTCAAGCCTCCGCCATTGAATGTCACTTGGTCTTTTAGGCAATTCACTATCTTGTTTTGAAGTTCTTCCACTCTCTTCGGTTCTTTCAGCCCATGCCTCTCTGTAATGTGAACGGAGTCAAAATATAAATACCAAAATGTAAGTAACAAATACATTAAAACAAAAATAACTGTGGAGTGATATAACCTATCGTGAGCTTATACGGTTAGGTTAGGATAAGATTCTATCTCCGTTTAGGGTTGTTCAGAGATATTGAGCGTCAAAGTTTTTACATTCCATTATGTTCTGTGAGATGGAACCTTTGTATTTTATGAATTACTAACTCAAAAATGTCAACATTTTAAAAATAACACCACACCGGCATTAATACACACCTAATGGATCAGATTATGTTATGTAAAAAAAACAATTTTGACAAAAATGGAGATAGAACCTTATAATTCTAACGTCACCCTGTGTTTACGCACCTGTTACCATGGCCAGAGCGGCGATGCAGGAGAACGCAGAGATGTCTATGTTCATGCTCTGCAGGTTGGAGGAGAACTCTGCGATCGAGTCGATCCATTCCCCAAACCCGCGGACGCACTGCAGCCTGTGCAAGACCACCCCGTTGCAGAAAATGAGTTTGCCTTCTACTGGGTTGGACCTGCAATTAATAACAAAGTGTCATTAATTACCTTGAGCAATAAATGGGGGATTTAAGAGGTTCCTAATTATTGGGTAGCTAATAAAACTCAAAGCAGTGGAGCTTGAAGGGGGGCTGATCTTTATTATAGTCGAGGTTTATTTCATAATTAACGCAGCTTACCTGTACGCGAGCCGCAGAACAAAAAGTTCCAGGAAGGCTGACTCGAAGAGGAGGTCTTGGTCCTGCTTCGGGAGGTCACAGAACCCAGGGATCTTCTCCGCCCAGCCTCGGATGATCTCCATGGAGCCCGTCAGGAGGTCATAGAACTGCTGGATGTGCTGAGTGTCGTCTCCAGTCATTTGGTAGTCAGGGTTAGCCTGAAACTGGAATTTAATTTAAACAGGGGCTTAATGAGGTCCTTTAAAATATATAACCCGTGAAATTGCAAAGCCTATTTCTAGGAGGGGGGAGTCCTTTTGTACTATTAAATTCATGTCTTCCTTTTTATTGAGTTCTCCATTTCAAAGCAATTTATTTAGTAAAATATGCCACTTTATAAGACTGAAAAAGTTAAGAATGCATGCAGCGATGTCTCGCACAAAACTTTTGCGCATGCATGCATGATTTGTGCGCAAAACGCATGCACATTCAGACCCCGCACACTTGCACTGGTTTAGTATAAGAGTTGTGTTTGTACAATGATATCATATATTAGTTGACACGTGTTCGTAAATTATAATGACTCACTCTTGAATAGTCCAGGCCAGACATTGAGGGGTTGGAGTCAACATGGGTCCTGACAAGCGCGCTTATGAGACTGACAGGCGGTGACGGTGGTGATGGATCTTGGGGACTTTTAGGTTTGGAAGGGAGACGTCCTCTGCGGCCCTTGAGACTATTAGTCCGGACAACTGTATTGAGGGAAAGGAAAATGTAAACCACATTAAACTTTGGTTGTTGTGCGTAAAAGGTTAAATGGCATCTTACAATTGACAGACTGGACAACTGACACATGCATGCAGGGTAATTACGCACAAGTTAATAAACAATTGACTGACCACAAATGACCTTACCTTCTTTGACCATTCCAACAACCATGCACTTCTGGAAACGGCAGTATTGGCAACGGTTTCTTCGGCGTTTATCAACAGGACAGTTTTTGTTCGCTAAACACACGTATTTAGCATTTTTCTGAACAGTGCGCTGAAAATAAGAAGACAACAGCCTTTTAGCATGGACATCGGGGCATGTGGAACAAAGTCGGTACACATTCAATCGGGGATTTAGAAGATGATTGATGTTGTAACAGCACAGCCATGCGAGGAACCGGAGGGGTAGACATTCAGTCAACACAATTCCGTGGGCATTAATATTTTTACCCCCCTCTGAGACCATCTCTATTTAAAGAGGTAAGATAGGCTTTTCGATCGGGGTTTTGAAATAAGGTGACCGTTTTAATTCATCCTCACCACTTAGGCCTAACCAAAGCACTTTGTCATTTCACTTTTTAAAAATATCTCAGAACACTGACCATTTTAAAATGACATGACGTGGATACATCGATAGTTAGGCCTGTCAATATGTTATTACAGAGGTTATATTAGCCTACTATTACCACTACCACCATTATTTAGCTTACTAATAACGAAAATATTGAAACGGTAGTAATAGGCCTGCTGTCATTAGCCCCTAAATTAAACAAAATAATTAACAAATGAGTTGACAACAATAACAAAAATGCATTGTTAACGAAAAGCCCACCTTAAAAAACCCTTTGCAGCCCTCGCAAGTGCGCACTCCATAATGCTGGCAAGCGGCGTTGTCCCCGCATACCGCGCACAGACCCTCGTTGGACGGCGACCCTCGGGACTGAGGCGAGGGAACCTGGCTGTCCATCAACTGGTGTCCGTGGCCGAGTTGAAGGGAGTGAGGGAAGGCTAAGCCACCCTGTTTCCTTAGGGCACTGGGCACGGCGAAGCTCTGGCTCTCTAAAGAACGGTGCGCCCCGGGGTTGTCGTGGTTCATGGACACGTGGAGTGGGCCATCGAAGCGCATCTGGCAACTCGACACGGGGGTACCAGGGGGGGACTGCTTAAAGGAGAACAAGGACAGCCGTGACACCGGGTTCTTACGCTGGTCCATCATATGGGTGGTCGCCGCCACATAGTTCTGATGGAAACTGTGGAGGGACCCGGGGTCCTCCCACATGTGGTTGGGCTGAACCTGGAAGTTTGGAGTGGTCGGGGCGTGAGGCGAGGAGGGCTTGAAGTACATGGACCCGGAGTGGGCTATCATCTCTTCCGATTGAGGAGGTGGCAAATGACTCTGTGTGTGCTGATGGTAACTGTGCATCTGAACGTCCTCCACCTTGATGGAGGATTGCTCGCCACCAGAGTGTGGCATTTGATACAGACAGGGCGGTTTGACGTCGTAACCGGTGTTATAGTTGTCCATGAACGTGCTGAAGCTAGGGAGAGAGGTGGTGGCTGTGATCTCAGTGTTGGTCAGGTCCATGCTAAACTTGACAAACTCAGGTGTTAGGAAGTCGCAGCTGTACTCTCCGGCGGGGTGGTAGCTGTAGCTCTGGGAAGCGGGGCTGGCTCCTTGAGGCGATGACCCATACTGAGCCTGGACGCAGGGCATGGCTGCAAACAAAAGTGGCGAAATGCAAAAATGCTCATATGTTCATAAAACCGATCCTCCAACAATCCACACAATATAGCCATGCATGCCAATATGCAAGTACAGAATATATGATCATCGGTTATTTAGTAAGTATTAACCATACTGGAACAGATGTTAAAATGACTTATATTCATTTGGGCTATATAGCCCACATCTGTACATTTAGAGCGTCTGAAGTGATTACAATTATTTATGATAGACAGTTAGAATAATGTCTCACCTTTATTCGTGTGACTGTTTTTTCGGTGACACTTGAAATGGATTATGTTGTCAGGAGGAGTTCTATGGGGGGGGTCAGGATTCAAGAAAGCACCTCTTTTCTGGACTCTTCCCCTAATGAAATAAATAGCTTTGACTTACATTCATTTCGAAAATGCAATGCCATCAGAAAAAAAATAATGTAAGCTCCAAGTAGTATCCAGTATCAATTACGCACAATATCCCGATGTTTACAACGCTCAGTATACCTAATTGACGAAAGGAGAATTCTAAAACTACAAGGTTGAGTACTGCAATTATTCACTGCTTAGTTGTCCGTATATAAAATTAGATTTTAGTTAGGTTTGTCTTCATAAATGTGGAGTTGCCATGTTGCTGAACGATGCACCCTGCACTGGATTGACAGCACGGGACTCTCGCAACTTCTCCCGTTACAATTCTCAGAATGTAACATTTCTCCACCAATAAGTAGCGGTCCCAATGTACGATGTAACAATTCACACACAAGGAACAGGCTAAAAACTCTTGTAGAAAAACTGTGACGATTACATCCCAATCAAGCTGGCATTGCACAACAACAACAAAATCATACATTACGCATATTAAAAAGTAAATCAAGTCAATCTTACCTTCTTTCACATCAGAAACGTGGTTGTCAATCCATGCGTAAAGCATGTAGATAGTGTTAATCAATTGTTGTGTAAGCTCCAGAGCATGAGCGAGGAAAGCCTACGATCATACCAAGCAATCGGTCTGACTTAGAGCACTGTGCGCGATACAAGCATCGACTACCCAGTCTGCCCAATGTGCCTTTGTTTATGTGAGCTCTCTCTGGGCACCACGACCCACGTGTTTCACATCTGAACGTCATCTGCGTCGACAGTGACAAGCACCAATCCGTTTTGGAACATGCATGGTCCAGCCTGAGATGCTGGTGGGTTCCTAGTATGTGCACCACCTGATACATGGCTCTCCACATGGATGGTATACATCATAAACATATATCAAAATCTATATAAACATTGTCATTGTAAGGAAATTTTGCCCTTGCAAAAAACAAATATAGGCCTGGCTATTTACATGTTTATAAATAACATGTTTTATTATACCTTTCACTTATTTATTTTACACATGATTCTGCATCCTTGGTCCGAAGCAGGTGTGCAATTTTGGTTGCATTAGAGCAGGAGCCCAGCAGAGCCCAAAGGTGCTTCTATAACACTAAATGTAGTACTTTGTTCCAATGTTTCAGTGTTATATGGAATAAACTATAGTGACAGACCAATCTATTCAGGTTTTGGTCAGCTAATAGGTCTATCTAATTTCTCCACCTTGAATAGTCTATTTGTTCAATATGAGATAACCTGTGAATATGTTTTATTTATCTATGCATGTCATAATCAACCTAGAGTAGTCTCGACAGCCGTAGGCCTACCCCCGCTTGGAAGGTGGGTTAATATTATTCACTGTTATCTTCAATCAGACCTATTAATTTCAATAGGACTCCAAATATAGACCTCACAATCATGTGGGTGTGTGGTCTACCTTTTTAGTCTTCTGTCACTTGCCTAAGCTGAGCCAGGAACAGAGAAGGGGGTGGGCTCATTAACTGGGGGGTAGAGCCAGTTGTTATGGGTGAGCCAATTTGGTCCCTAGAAGGGGAAACGCGATAGTAAACGGCAGAATGGAGAGTGACGCAGAAAACGCTGGCTTTGACGCAGTCAACCTCCAGAAATAGCCTAGTCCTGCCCCTATTGTTCTTGTTGCCTACTGTAACAGTATTTGGATTCTAATCTCAAAATCCTTGAATAACTTGAATAATCTACACACCAGCATGCAAATCTATCCAGTTAATAAAACAAACTGTTTGTTTATAGCTAAGCCAAGAAAGCTGAAGTGATCAAGTTGTAGGGACAAACAAGGAAACAGTCATGGTGTCCACAGGAAACTTTCTTTTATAAGCTTCTTACTTGCACAAACATGTATCTGATTAACATGGCTTATATTTCCATTCAACTATGGCATCAATGTCCATGCTGACTGAAATGTTTTGTGTTTGGACTAGGCCTGTGCCCCATCTCATAACTAAAACACATTGCCAATCAGTCATGGAACTGTGGCAGGCCTAGAAAAAACCTCACAACATACTTCATGGTTGCACTCACCTCTAGAGGACACTATTGTTCATCGCCCATAGATCAACTAACCCTTGAATTACCTCTGACTTGAATGAGCAAGTGTAATATTATAAGTGTTATCTTTAGCATATAAACCAATTATAAACCACATAAGAAACTAAGAAAAAAAAGTAACTAAAGAAGATCAGAGACACTTTGTGAATGTAACCTTTAATCTCAACCAAATGTGATAGTATCACTTTTAGCTTTTCTACTACCCCCACTTGGCTATTATTAGGGTTAGGGTTAAGGTTAGCAACTCAGGAGGCACCTTGCACCAACTCGGGAGACACCTTGCAATTCCAGAAGTTGGTGTATTGCATAGACTCATTGTCTGTGACAAGGTAAATCCAGCTAAATAGTCCAGCTAAAGTGTCTGGATATGCTTATTCCTGATGTGGGTTGGTTTCCTATAAGTCTCTAGGACATCTAAGTCTAGACTTTTACAACCTAAATCCTGGTCATCATTTGGGGTTCAGTATATGTCACGAGTCCCCTTTTACCATGCTTTATTGTTGCCTAAGAAATGTTAAAGTGAGCAACACATTTATCCTGCAAGTGTCAGTTATTAAATAGGCTAGTCTTATGATATCCTTAATCTACTGTTATTCATTTACCAATTAAAGTTTAGAATGAAAATACAATTAGCAGTTTAATTGCCCATTTTACTGTAGAATAACTAAGTATCTAATTTATATGCACAATTAATTGACAATCATTTGAAAGTGGGGAGCTAATCATATATAATCAAATCAGAGCAGTTATTTCCTAAAAATGATATATTTAACTGTGGGGGATGGAATTTATACTGACAATCACTCTGTGTGTGTGTGTGTGTGTGTGTGTGTGTGTGTGTGTGTGTGTGTGTGTGTGTGTGTGTGTGGCACACACGTGCGTGTGCATTTTAAATGAATGTAGCTTCTCTTTTAGGCCATACAAATGCTGTCCTGAGCTATGTAGGCCTACTCAGTATCATCTCTCTCCATGATACACTGACAATTACATTTCAATAAATTAAAGAACCCAAGAGACCCAGAGAGACAAGTTGCGTGCGCAATGTACATCTTCTAACCAAGAACGTCCTGCACGAACTCTCTATTTATGGGCAGGGGCACGTTGGTCCTGTCAAGGTCAAGGTCAGCATCTGTGCTTAAAGCCCTTTACAAATAGACTCCGGGGGTTATGACATTGGGTTTGCTTTCTTACTTGAGGGTCGGCCTGAGGCTCGCAGCTTGGCCAATAGAATCGCTTCTAGGAAGGTAAATAGCGAACAGTCCGTCGATGATTGGATAAGACACTCTCATCTCTCTGTCTGATTCGTTAACTGTGATGTCCATCACGTGAATCCTACTTCCTGGTTCGGCTGCCAAGAGGGTTGTTGGTAGCAACCGGACGCCTCCCGGATGACTCCCAGCTGTCAGATGTTCATGTGACCGTGTTCCCCCTCTGCAGATCTGTGATCCTTTTATTATTATATATTATTTGGTTTAAGCTGGTTGATAGCGGTCCGAGGCGTCGGGAGAATAGTAAGTTAACAGGTTTCACAGCATGGGATTGCAGAGAATACAGCTAGCTAGCTAGCTATCTTACACACAGATACAGTAACTGTCAGTGTCAGTACGTGACGTTAGAATTATTTAAGGTTCTATCTCCATTTTTGTCAAAATTGAGTTTTCTACATAATCTGATCCATTAGGTGTTTATTAATGCCTGTGTGGTGTTATTTTTAAAATGTTGACATTTTTGAGTTAGTAATTCATAAAATACAAAGGTTCCATCTCACAAAACATAATGGAATGTACAAACTTTGACGCTCAATATCTCTGAACTGCCCTAAACGGAGATAGAACCTTATCATTCTAAACTCACGAGTAGTAGAATAACATAACAAGGCAACCAGAGATTCTGAGCCAGCTCTAGTAAGTAAGTCTGCGTGTAATGCAATGGGACCTGTGGTTTTCTTTCCACTATCTAGATGGCTAACCAGCTGATAACAGCAGAGATCTCGTTAATAATGTCGTTCAATATTTCATTACATGCACAATTATGAATTAGAGCTAGCTAGATGCAATATATGTACTAGACATGATATCCAGGTAGCCCACATCATGGGCTGTCATGAACATGCTCTCCCATCACGGTAGCACTGCCAGGTCAGTAGATAGCTGTGTGCTGTAGCTGGAAACAAAGATCAAGTTGGTTACATTGAAATAGGAGGTTTTGATAGCGAATTTATGTAAATTATGATGAAAATCCATGCATGTTAAACCTTGGGGAATTCCTACTGTGATGCAGTCATCATGGTCCATTCAGCCTTCTCAAATAGTTCACATTCCCCTCTACCTGGCCAACATCCAACCCTCTCTGTCTTGGTTTGATTTGATTTTAGACCTTATTATTTTTGCATCTGGGTGAATTATTTGTTCTTTATTATTATTTGCATTCTATTGTGCCTGTATAAGTCACGTTGAGTTTGTTCTAGATATTTTATAGATTATTTGTTGATGGAACTGACAAACTTCATGACAACAAATCAGAATGGAATCTAACTTTCAGAGTATTAACACCTATCTCACCTTAAGGCATTCCTTTGCCCTATGTCTTATTTCCATTTCTAGATTCCCACTTTACAAGCTTAAATGTCTACTTAATATGCTTTAATGCCTGCTCTTTAGAGCCAGGGAGCACTTCATCACTTTAATACACCTTTATATAACATACTGTTAACTAGCGATGCCTTATGGAACAGCTTGTCTTCCAGCTGGAATGCGCCTCTCATGATATGATGGAGGTACCTGTTCACCATTCACAATGAGACAGTAAAATGGGGATAGAGGCCTCTGTATGGCTCTGCCTCCGTCTCAGTCAGTGATGAATATTCATGAATCACGGTGTCATGACATGCTCTGTAATTGGCAGCAACATTAGTAATGACACTGCTGGTATCAAGTCCCTGCATATTCATGGCGCGGGGCAATATTTCCAAGTTGGGCTGTTTTTTTCTTCTTCTCTCTCCTGGAAATGTATTCTGAAGCTGCAGGTGGCCTTGATGCCACAATCAATTGCCTGTTGGATTGTGTTCTTGTGAAAATCAGGCAAAACGATAGTTTCTTTGTCAATCTCTTTGAAGATCTTCTAGCCTAACCATCAACGCTGGGGGATCAAAATAGGCTAAACTAGGCTACATCTCACTGTTTTGCTTTGTACAGATGATTGAGACCTAGGCTATATCTAAGCCTATATCAGAAAACTGTTTAATCACAAAGAAACATAATTCACGCTTTGTGTCTGATCCTCTGCTTTCGCTGTTATTCACACCAGAATTTGCTGGGATTCCATTTCGGTCCCAGTAAAGAGTCCTGAATGGATGAGGGAAAGGCTCAAGCTTTGCATAAGCTGCATGGGCTTTCTCCTTAAGCAGCTGGATGGGAGGATTTTCCTGCACTGTGCCTGCAGTGTGCATACTCAACGTTGTGGTGCTGATGAAGCAATCCTGGCAACAGTTGAATAGCCTTACTGTGATTGAGATGGTGTCAGAAAACAAAGTAGTCACCCAACAGGTGCTGCCCTTGAGAGAAAACTAACTCTCAGCAAACTATAAACAAAGGCGCCACTACTGCATTCATGATGCATTTGTTTCTAACCATTTACTGCAGTTGAGTTGCACTCTTATTGTTTGCGGTTGTAACGTCAAACAGGTTACAAATGGACACGCCCTCGTAGAGGGATAGTGCACTGTTGTTTGAGTGATGTGTATTTTTGTAACTGTTCCAGGAAGCATGGCGTTCCGAAAGGTAGTGAAGGGAACAGCTGTCGTGAGTGGAGGCTTGGTTGCTTTTTATGGCCTTACGCAGCTGACAGAATACAGAAGAAAACAGGTGAGTTTCTAGCTTGAGGGCCTCCACATAATTTAAATGCTACAGTGGGAGATCTTGTTTTCTAATGTGTCTGTTTTCAGAGTATGTTTATGAGTACCTATACATTTTATTACAAAGCCAGTTGCTTTGTAATTTCATATTAATGGAGTAACATGTTCTGATATTAGCTTACACCAGGGGGAAAAACCTGTTATTCCAACTGTGTAATAACAAAAATCCTCAACTCCAATGCTATGCAATGATGGTCCTCCTTGGCTCAATTGGTAGAGCACGGCGCTAAAAATGCTTATGTTGTGGGTTCGATTCCGGCTGGGACCACATATATGAAAAATGTATGCACTCACTGCAATGTAAGTCGTTTTGGATAAAAGTGTTAGCTAAATGGCATATATTATTATTATATTATGAAACAATTAGTCTATTCAATGACTAGGCCTTTCCAGGTTAATACTATGATGTTACCAGAGTACTTACATAGAGGCTCTACAGAGTTATACAGAAAAAGTAAGCCTTTTAGGCCTATCTCATTTAAGTACAAACACTATGCTTATTTTTTGTTGCATGGCATCTTTATTCCACATCATCATCTCAAAGCATGAATGGGTAAGATACAACTTTGAGAATGCAGTTTCACTATGCATGCTGCACAGGCTAGCACCTCAAATAACATTGCTAGCTCCTAGTATGTGTGTGATTTGTGTCTTGCCATCATTCCAATTAATATAAGTATGGTGACCTGTTTTGTTTTTTTATCTTGATGTATTATCCTAGCCTAGATAATATAATCTTTAGTGCATGTCATATATATACATACTTTTTGTATATTGTATTGACACTTTTTTCAGTTTATTTGTTTGTTTTTGTTTTGTTTAGCTGCTCTATTATTGGATGTAGGCCCACTGTACTAGATTCTTCAGTGCTTCAGTCAATATCTTTTTGGTACAACAATAATATATATGCAGGTAGCATGCAGATTTTGTGATTAATCTAGATGGACAATATTTTGAAATGGGGTGGGGTGGGGAGGGAGCTGTTATGAATTTGCATGTGATTTATTGTTTTTTCTTTATTCCTTGGTGGTGTCTGACATTTTTTTTTCACAGAAAATGCATGGTTTCTTTTTTCCTAAATCCATCATCAAGAATGTTTGAAGACATATGCATAATAATGAAACACATTTATTAATGTGTACTGTCCCCTGGAGTCATATGACAATGAAATGGATGACTGGTTTGTTTGCGCGGATGATCTAGGCCCGGCTCTCGCGCGTGGAGGCGCTTGAACAGGTGAACATGCCCTTCCAGGATGGGCTCCCGTCCAGGCCAGCTCAGCTAAGGGCCTTACGCAGCACTGAGGAGTTTGATGTGCTCGTGGTGGGGGGAGGAGCCACGGGCTCAGGTTGTGCCTTAGATGCAGTCACACGGAGTAAGTTGCCTCTATCATTAGCAGTCTAGCGGTTGCTCCTAGTGCCCTTTCCCATATCCCATATCTTCTGGGGTAGCCTATTCGTTTACACCACACAGGGTAGGTTACGGTACTTAGTTTGGTAGCTTTAGTTTGGCGTTCTTGATTCTACTATAGTCCACCATTAAAGCTCTAACCCTAAAGCCCTAAAGCCCTAGCCCACCATTAACCCCAACCCTAACCCAATCTGGGATTGGTACATACATTTTTGGACTTGACTTAATGATATATTTTGGACTTAATGATATAGCCATTGATTCTTGAAGACTAAATCAACTATAAATGCCTCATGAGCTTAGATCAACTGTCTTACCCCATTAAAACCCCAAATATAAGCTTGTTTTACCCCATTGTTTGTAAACAATGTAATTGTAAACTAACACAGTATAGCTTAAAAGCATGGTAAAACTATAATTTTGATCTCATGGTTGGGCAACTGATGGTTAGTCCTTGCATCCATAGCTCTGTCTATGAATTTGAGAGTGGTTCATTTTCTATAGCCCCATCCCTCCCTCAGCTGTTTACTCCAAAAAGTGTCAGGGAGACCGCTTTGTTGTTCGAATCCCAGATTGCCCCTTTAAGTCCTTGCACTTGATCAATCTTGAAATATTCTACAATACCTTCACTATGCATAGTGAAAATGTCAGATTTCTCCACTTGCACATAACATAAGTTATTGTGTATCGAACAAACTCTTAGTGACAACTGTTGTCGTATTTAGTCGCCTTGAAGTGTACTGTAGGCCTATTTTGATTAAGCACTCTCATTTCCATAAGTGAAATAATTCTGATGAATCCCATTTATTCTACTGGCACAACAACGACAGCAGTGGTTTGGAGCAGCATTTTGCAAGGATTTTGAACGGCGGCATGCTTTTGTTCCAGTCGCCCCCCTCACAGCAGCCGATGGATATTCTCCATCCTGATGTTGCATAACCTCCTAGTCATTGTGCTGAAGCTGCTTCCAAGCCCTGCCCCTAGGGCTCAGCCTGTAAGGCGCTTCACAGGGCAGCTCTGGAGGGTGGAACTCCACAATCCTTGGACTTGGAGGATTTCTCCCCCCTTGAAAAGACTAAGGGGCAAAGTCCAACCACCACAGCTTGAAGGATGACTATTTGTTTTCCCCCTAGATGAACGGGTGCGTCCTCTCACGGTTACACGGTTACATCCTAAATCAATTATCTATGCTGCTCGTTAGAGGTTTCTTTAATCTGTTTTGCTCCTTTATCCAGTTTGACTGTCTAATGGTGGAATAGTGGGGGTTTGGAAACCCCTTCATCCCCCTCTTCCTAATCCACATTAGTTTTTTTTTCTCTCTTTCTTCTTTTCAAAATTGGGATTTACAGTTTCTATCCGACTGGGATGGTACACAGGCCTCTATGGTGGGAGAGAGGAGCAGTTTCAATGTTAAAGAATGTGATGGAAGTCAGAGGATTTCTCCACAAATATACTCCGTTTTAGTACAGATATGCAGACCCACATTTTTTTTTATAGAGCAAGTGTATGTATAATATATTTTCTTTCCTCGAATTCAAAACATTTGGACTGCCTTTTACGGTTCACACAGTCATTCTTATGAAAATGATTGCCGTTTTTCACCCAATGGAATATGTATGCCCTGCACAATATTTTTCCCATCATGCATATTACAGCAGAGAGGACATGCATATGTGAATAATATGTGATGTATTCTAAACATTTGTGGACATTAAGTGGCCAAATATCCACTTGGTGTTGATCTGTTGCCTTGGTTCCCGTCGTCAGATCTTAAAACTGCCCTGGTAGAGAGAGACGATTTCTCATCCGGCACCAGCAGCCGGAGCACCAAGCTCATTCATGGAGGAGTCCGATATCTACAGAAAGCCATCATGAAATTAGATTATGAACAGGTAAATGCTTCATTTTTTCTCAGCAGCTGACACTTATCAGTGAAATTCCTGGTCCGTCTGGTCCTATTGCTTTATTTACCCTCCTCGTTCATTTATCAAACGCCAGAGGTCTTGACATGCTCTTCTTGAATAACTGCCTGTGATTTTTTAAGTTATTTCGAAGAATTCCTAAAACTTGGCAAGAGAGAGAGAGAGAGGGAGGAGGAGGAGGAGGACTAGTACCCCCCTGTCATTATCAAGACGGGAATTAGGCTAATATAGGAAATTATTTCAAAGTAATAAGAGGAATAAAGCATTTGGGTCTTCTTCTGTCTGTGTATTGTTAAGAAGAGTCACCCAGGTTCAAACTCAAATGTCACCATTTTCTGTTACATTTCAGAGTACTTGAGGAATCTCATTATTTTAGGCCGGTGTTTTCTTGGGGAGTCTTATTTTCCTATCTGTATGAACATGCTGGGGTCTTGGAGGTGAGCGCTAGAAAGGGCCAATTAGTGTGATTGTAGGAAACACAAGTGCACAGTCAGCAGCCCTGCAGTAAAGTATAGGCTACTCTACATGCTACGGGAAAAAAAGAAAGGAAGAGCAAATGAAGGCGATGCCAGTAGGTATTGTCTTCGGGCTGGTGACTTTGGTCATCTATGACAACAACAACATTTTAATCCCATAAAGTCTTACATCGTATCATTTATAAAGACCATGTCCATTTTGTTCTGATGTGTTGTTCTAATTTAACACAATTAACCTGATGCTGTTCCACCGCCAGGCATTAGATCACTGTGTCAAATGATTACACTGTCAAATATACTTTAACTTAAATATACACCGTAGCCGTTCTCTTACGTCTCTTGCATGTATGTTATTCTGTTTTCCGTGTGACCTCAGTTCTAACTGTACTACTCATTCAGAGAAATGAATAATGTGACCAAACTTCAGAGAGGGCAATGTGGATAAGAATGAGCTTGAGTTATGTTTTATTCTCGTGACACTTATTCTCTTTCACCTTCTTTCCTCTGCTAGTATATGATGGTGAAGGAAGCCCTCCATGAGCGCTCCAACCTCCTGGATATCGCACCCCATTTGTCTGCACCCTTACCCATAATGCTCCCCGTATACAAGTAAGAATGTCCTCAGTCCTCTCATCCTCCTCTCCTGTCATTTCTCACCCCATATACCACAGAAAGGCAGTAAACCTTTAATAAAGACATGAAGTTTGGAAGATGAAGAAGTTCGGCTGAATGGCAGTAAACTTTAAGAGAATCACCCCAGGCTGAGAAGACCATTGAGGGTGAGGGTGTAGAGAATGAGTGGTCTGTACTGTAGGTTTCCTGATCACCATCCGAACACCCCACCTCAGCCCCTCTCATTCTTGGGTGAACTCAGAGGTCTTGATTTGATTGGTGCTGCCTGCTATCATGTTCTTTAATTGCACCTGACATTTCAGCTCGTCTCTGGTATTTAAAGCAGTGTACAGGTGTGTCTAATTACCGAAGGGTGTGGAGAGAGGGAATGCCAGAATGGCTCACGATTCTTGGTCATGCCACTGCCTAGACGCATCATGCCATCACACGCCACATCCCTCACAGTCACAAGTGTAGATTCCACACACAGTCATGTTTAAATATGAATAAACCACCACAGAATTGAATGTATATGCAATATGAATCAAATATATGATGTATTCTTCTTAGCAATGACAGCAAATTTATGGCAACTGTTTTGTTCAGAAGCTGACACACACACACACACACACATCCATGAAATGATCACAAGTGCAGGGTTCAAGTTGAACGAGAAAGAGACTAATACCAGAACACTTCAATGGTCCTGTGAAACATTTCAGTACCATTTTGACCACAGTATGTATGTTTTTGTTTGTATTTGTAAGGTGGTGGCAGCTTCCTTACTACTGGGCAGGGATCAAGATGTATGACCTGGTGGCTGGGTCGCAGTGCTTGAAGAGTAGCTACGTCCTCAGTAAGACCAAGGCTCTGGAGCACTTTCCCATGCTGAAGAAAGATAAGCTGGTGGGAGCCATTGTCTATTATGATGGTAAGCATCCAAACACTTAAAAGCACTTCTTTTAAGTTAATTCTTATTGACTGACTCCTGTTTTTGAAAAGACAGGATGAGACCTAACAGTATAATATCGTAGCATCTGAAAAGGTTTGATTTGTAATCTAATAATTTGGCTATGAAACGAAGAAGGGTGTTTGAGCCACGCTGCTCTCCATCGGCAGAAATAACAGGATTATTAGAACATTAAATGTACCTCTAAATGATGGCCTTTTTAAATACCTTCCCTTACCTAATCCTTAAGTCTTTTATGTTTCTTAAAGACATTTCCAGTGTCTTACACTGCAGTGTCTTTCAAAGTAATTGCTGGCTATGTGAGCGTAAACAAATTAGAAACACCATTTTTTTTAAACAGCAAATAGCTGGTGGGCTTTTGGTTGCCAACCAGTCCCAGGATCCATCTTTCTCCAGGCTATATGTGCCTTGTGTTGGCATCAGAAAAACAAAGCATATGTTGATTGTTAGTCAGGGTGTACATAGCATGTCCTGTTCACTCAAGGTCTCCCTTGTAGCCGCAAACTCCCAACTTTGTTTCTCTAGGCTATCTGTCAGACTTCATTTAGCATTTGCGGATATGTGGATTCCCATGTACTGCAAAAAGGCAACATATTTCGGAGGGAATGTGGCTGCGATCTGAGCAGTGATCTGTCAACCTTACTCATTTAGCAGAAGTAAGTGGGAGAGGGGGCATTATGCTGCAGCAGCTATTTATATGAGCTTTTTTATATACCCCCCCCCCCTCAAATATCAGATTGTTTTGACAAAGGATGAAGATTTTTTTCAAATGTACACCAAAAAAAAGTCTTGAATGAAAATATTATATTTTTTCTTCAAGCTGTAATTTTCTTCAGCAGTATTCAATTGGGAACAATTATGGCTATGACATTTCCCTGTCTGACCTTCATTATTGGGGACTGGCTTTGACGACTTGAGTTCATCTCCTCAATTTTCAACATGTTGACATGCCTTAGCCTTCGAATATGTACTCATGATAGATGATTTAGATGTTTTAGTCAGAAATTATTGTGGAACAACTTAAAACATGAGCTACAGATCCAAATAACAGAACAATAATTTGAACAATTTAGAATGAGATGACAGTGAAATCTCTTCTTTACCTCATGCAGTGGTACTTTACAATGTAGTGATAATATATGACTTGTATACCCACTAATATTCTTCATCATTTTCATATGCATTTTTTGGTGAGTTTTTGGTCTCTTTGTTTGTATTTGTCTCCTCCCTCTTTACCCTCCTCCTTTTTTGCCAGAGGAGTAATTGACAGAAGTGTCTTGGATAATAACTGCGTCTCCCGCTGTACCTGCAACAATTTAATTGGACAAGTCAGCCTAGCCAAGCATCTCTGGCTCATGACTGGGAGACATGAAATTCATTGTCATTATTGTCCCTGTCATTTTGCAGCATTTTGTCCAGCCGTGGAGTTCCTCTCACTCCAGTGAGTTTTGTACCTCCAGGAGGCGTGGGCTTAGCGGAGGTAGGGGCAGGACGCCCCACTGAACTGCCTTCTCCTCGAGGGACTTTTGAGGCTCATTTAACCTTGCTCAATCTTTTCAGTTTGTGGTTTATCTCTCAGATTATGATTATGATTATTATTATGATTATTATTATTGAGATTATAATGTTACTATCACTATCGTACCATTCATTCCCCTGTCATCCAGTTTATCTGACTGATTCAGAGAATTGATGGACACACGGTGGTCAATTTTGCTGTGCTGTGCCCAGTGCCAGTCTCTGACAGGCTGGTAACAGAACTGTCAATCATGGTGTCAAAGGTCAGCAGAGGTCTCAACCACCATCCAGGATCAGACACTGGCACTGGTCTACTAGCCCCTCAGTATCCTGCTTACCATGCCCGCAACGCCTGTTTACCAGCCATCCACTCCGATGGGCATATTCAGCTCTTACATAGATGAATAAGTGGGACTCTATGGTCTCCTTAATACATCATGGCAGGGTGCATATTCTTGTATGTAATTCATTCTAAAATGTGGCCTTTAAAATCTGTTGTTTTCTTGTTTTTTTACTTTTTGCTTCCAATTTATTTATTTAATTTCCTTAGTGGTGGAATGGCTTGAAGCATGTGGTAACATTAACCAGACCCCAGCAGCCTCTAGCCTACCTAGCCTCTAGTCGTTCAAACATAAAATAAATCAGGGCACAAAAGGAGCTGCTCATTCCTGCAAAGCAGCAACATTCTCCCCTCCAGCCCAACAATGAGGACTTGAACTTCCCTGGCAATAACAAATAGAAAGAAAGTCACCCAGGACACCCAACATTAAAAGTGATTAATCATCTCTATTCTCTCTTTACTTTCAACCAAGAGAGCCTTTTTTTTTTCTTCCAGCGATAAATCTTAAAAAGATGTACATAAGAAGCACTTCCTAATGAAACCCGGCTTTGTTCATTTGTCACCTTTTAGACCCTTTCATTTAAATTACAAAACTTCTGACCTTGTGACTCTGAATATAGATCTCTGGTATTTTAGAGCCAGTGAGGGATTAATTCATAAATCTTGATACCAGATTCCTCTGCTCATTAAAAAGGATTCTGCGGGGGGGATCCTCAGCTTTTGGAAGTAGAACAGAATTGTAGTCAGAATTGTTTCCCTTCATGTTGATGTATTGGAAAAACATGGCAACCAAGGACAGTGCAAATGATTATTTTTCCAATGATCACCGCCATTATTTATTTATTTTTGCATACATTTATTCAATTATTATTATTATTATTGATGAATCTTTAGTTGACTTTATCCTCATTGAACCTTGTTCCCCTGTGTATAGGGGCTGAACTATATATAACTGAGCTATCTATTGAATGTTAACAATTTCCATGAAGTGTCCACTTCCAAATGCGTGTCGCTTATGTTCTGCTCAAGCGTTTGTGTGTGCATGTGTGTGCATGCGTGTGCATGTGTGTGCATGTGTGCATGCGTGCGTGTTCAGAAATAGGCCTGTGTGTTGTGTTCATGTGTACACGAATAGGCATGGGCTATCAAAGAACAGGTTTTTAAATTCCTACTTGGTGGATTTAACACTTTGTACAACCGCCCACCCTCCCTCCCTCCCTCCCTCCTTCCCGCGCCCGCTGCTCTTTTTGCAGAGCCACCCCCCTCTCCCTTTCCCCCCCCAGTGCAGGGAGAGGGGTGCGGTAGGGGAAGGGATGGGGGGGGGCGGGGGCAGCCCGTGCACAGGCCAAAGGGCCACTGTGGCTTTAAGTGTGTTGCTCCTTGTGTGGCCAGAGCAGCCATCGCACTGATGCAAAGTGACAGGGACAGATGTGACATATCGGTTCCGACACACTTCCATACCACCAGTCACCAGGACTGGGGGTGACTCACGTCCCCTCCTCTGGTCCTGTCCCCCCGCTGCAGGACAACACAACGATGCTCGAATGAACCTCGCCATCGCCCTCACTGCTGCCAGGTATGGGGCTGCCATAGCCAATTACACTGAAGTGGTGCACCTACTGAAGAGGGCAGACCCTCAGACGGGCAAGGAGAGGGTCTGCGGAGCGCGCTGCAGGGACGTGATCACAGGTAACACACACACACACACACACACACAAATGTCTGCTTCCTTCCTTCTTGGCTGTTCTCTAGCGTTCACAACGGGAACGGGCGCCTCTGAGGGACTGCTGCTAATCAGTGCTATTTTGCACATAGTCATCGCACATCTAATGTGAGGGGCTTTAATATTTGATAAGCGTTTTATGGTGTACAGAGGCTGCTTCAGATCTGGTAGCGGTGTAAGGCGGAATTAGCGTACTCCAAATGGCCTTACTTACCTTTTAAATGTCATGCATAGGTGTGGCTCAGGAGGAATAAAGCAGTAAGGAGAAAATGATGAGATTCTGGAACATTTCATGAATAACCAAGATCTGAGGATCTCAATACATGACTGCCCCCTTATGTTTTTTAAGATGGCTGTGTGCTCTCTGAGATGTCTCACTTTTCATTGTGAGAGAGTGAGGCTCCATAAGGGAAGTGTTTATTAGAATAAATGAAATCACCGTTTTTTCTGCACAGAGTGAAGGTGTCAAGTGCTAGAAAAACAAAAAACAAAAACCCATTATTTTATGTCATTCAAATCCTCTCCTCTCTGCTTTAGTTTTAGACACGGTGTCACAAGTCAAATTAGGAAGGCTATTCCATTATTCAGCTCGTTGTCAAAACAGATCATTTAGTATCATCCGGCTACCTTTGATATGCGCCCCGTTATTAAGCTCGTCAACATCGAGCATCACATTATAACAAACATTTCCCTCTGCACAATCAAAAGACTCCCTCAACACACGCACACACACACACACAGACACACACACACACACACACACACACACCAGACAAACACACCACACACACACACACCACACACACACCAGACAAACACACACACACAGACACACAGACACACACACACCAGACAAACACACCACACACACACACACACACACACACACACACACACACTGTGTGTGCCTCCTGGGCCGCACTTTGACACAAAGAGGCGAGAGGGAAATTAGGTATGTCTGTTCCCTATTAATTACAATCCTGGGAAGTCTCCCATGGACACATGCGAGGAGCCACTCTATTACAGGAGGAGGTGTTGGGGCTGATAAATTAATAATCTGCCTTGTCACCAGGTCCAGATGAATGGCCCCTGGTGATTGATGCTGTTTTCCTTTCATAGGGCAGGAATTTGATGTCAGAGCCAAATGTGTTATCAATGCCACGGGACCTTTCACGGACGCGCTGCGCAAAATGGATGATCAGAAGAACCCCAACATCTGTCAGCCCAGTGCTGGGGTGCACATCGTCATCCCAGGCTATTACAGGTATAACAAACGACCGCCCCTTCCGTCTCTGTCACTGTCCCCCCACCCCCCACCCCCGCCACCCCCTCCTCAACATCACCTCTGCATCAGCGGGTCATTAGCTCTGCCTGATCAATTCATTAGCACCTTCGTCTGTTGAGGCGCCGCTCCAGAGCTAGGCAACAGCTACTAGGGCCTAAACATTATGCACTGTGTAAGATTCCAGGGGCGCTCCTCTCTCTTTTTTCCTGCATGGTTAGTTCAGAACAGGTGCTCGCTGCTGAGAAGCACTGTTGAAGAGTGTGTCAGGTTCCTTTGTCTCTACTCACAGTTTCTTGTTAGGTCCAAGAGCCGATTTAGACGAGTGAAATCAACCAGACGCTCAGCATTGTATACCATTTATCTACGGATAGGTTCCGTTTTTGGGGGGGGGAATAGAGTCCCAGCCTACTCAACCAGACTTTCGCGTGATGGCGGTGCAAATGGACTTTTTGATTGGATTCCTTTCTGCGTTACCATATCTGGTGGTTTCTCTGGTTTTCTTGTTGATGCATGTTATTTGTGTTTCGCAGGGGTGAGAAAGCTACTTCCCCTTACCCCCCCAGCCCCCCCCAACTCCCCCAGCTCCCCAACTCACCCCCCCCCCCCCCACCCCTCTTCCTGTGTTAAATTGAGTCAGTACCATGTGCATGTGTTTTAAACAGGGACAATATGTGCACTCTGAGCCGGGGCTATGGGAGCAGCTCTGGAATTGAAACCCAGCAGAATTAATCTCCTGGAAAGGAGCGCTGACAGGAGGCTGATTATGGGGTGTCCCCCCCACCACCCCCAGTCGGTCCGCTCACGCCTCCCAGCAGACCAAAGGTTAATGCAGTCTTCTTGTTTGCTTCCCCCCCTCTATAGTCCAGACAACATGGGGCTCCTGGACCCAGCCACCAGCGACGGACGCGTCATCTTCTTCCTGCCCTGGGAGAAGATGACCATCGCCGGGACGACGGACACGCCCACCGAGATCACGCCACACCCTATCCCCGTAGAGGAGGACATCAACTTCATCCTGACGGAGATCCGCAACTACCTGAGCGCCGACGTGGAAGGTGACTACGGCACAAACACCTGGTTCTGGTCTCCCCGAGGGACTGAAAGGATAGGAAGAGAACATATGTGGTATTACAAAAGAAGACACTTTACCTGCAGTATAGGGGAATTTGTTTATAAAACTCTTTTCAATAATGAAAAAAATAAATTATGATAATGTATTATTACTATCAGAAAACAGGTCTGATTAACTTGATTAACCAATAATATCAAGTCTTACATTTCTATTCATTTCATATTTGTGATATGGCCATACTCCATCCATACACGCCAAGACAATGTTGCATGTGATAACGTGATGAAAGACCATGATGCGAAAGGTACAGCCGTGGCCACGTCGACACACATCCTTCTCAGCAGGAAATGAATCATCGGTGTACATTTACACTTACGGCACTATAGCACGGACGTTAGAATCTCCACCTAATTCATAATGGCCATTTATAATAATAAATACACGTCCAAACAATCTCAACATTTCCTTTCCTCCCAGTCGTCTGATTTACAAATAGCTGATGGAGCAAGCGGCGGACAGAAATGAATGGCCTAATCTGATGGCTGTGTAGGACTTCCACTAGATATTAATTCATCAAGGGGCCACAGAGTGCAGACAGATACAAATTCCTGCTTTAATTATGTATGAGACCCCGCACTAGAAACACAGGAGACATCAACACCATACCAACCACCTCTTTCTTATGGTAACTTTATCAACCTCTTTGATTCTATGTCATCAGTTTAGTTTTTCCCTGAGTCTAGATCATAATGCACGCCGGTTGTTTCCCCCGAACGCTTAAGAGGAAATAGATTTTCTGTGTTTGTCGTTCACCGCAGAGTCGTGTGGGACGCCACTTGGGAGGTTTGTTAATGAGTGAAGTGAAAAATAACCCATAACGCATTAAAATATATTGTATTCGATTTGCGATTTTTATGAGACCTTCCTGGAGCCCTTTTTATATGTCTTTTGTTCCCTGTTTGGAGCCTCAAATGGCTTGGCAGACCGACGACTGGTTTATCAAAACCCCATGGAGACTGTATTAAACGAATGACTGGTGGGTATCTACACGGAATGCACCGGTTCTATTGATCTCGGTGGAAGTGGTCTAATTGTTTCCAGTAGACACGAGGTTGTCAAGATTATTTGATTGATTAGCTTGATACCGGTCTGGCTGCCTCCACAACCTCTCTGGCCTCATAATGACACAGTAATCCCAAAGCACTACATTATTGTCCTCCATGATTTTTAATCTATCATCATTATCCTGGTTGTACTCAGCATAAGATTAGTCTGTGGGTGTTTTGGAACGTTTCTCATGGATCTGCGGCTCTGCCTTTCCTAATGTTTATTAGAGGAGGTGGAATGGCTCATGCGTACAGTACAAGGTGGTTTCCAGGACCACTGATTAAGCATGTCTTGGGTTTAATCATGCTATCAATGGTGAATCTCCATTGAAGATGCTTTTCAGCCCGAGAAGTAAGCTCTCCCCAACCTGTGCGGGGAAAGCGGCCGTTAATGTGTGGTAGGTTTGTATGGAGCGTGTGGATGTGTCATGGCGGGTCTGCAGTGCGGCCCTCAGACCAGCATCCAGCTCCAGGCGGCGTGCCCCGGACGGCCGGGGTGACATGTGGCGTATGTCTGGGCGAGACCCTGGTAAAAATCCTGGAGGGGTCACAGGACAGCAGAACTCTGCCCCCCAGCCTGAGAAAAAAAAAGAAGAAGTGCGATGAAGCGAGAGGGGGGCCAGGAGGACTGGCGGACTCCTCTGTCTCCGTCCTTGCCTGTGGACGTGCTACTACGACTCAGAGTCTCCAGTCAACCATTGTGTGGTGTCTGGTGTGTGTGTGTGTGTGGGGGGGGGGGGGGGGGGAGATGATCGTTCCAGGGGGGGATTTGTCACATTGGTGAGCGGTGACACCTCGGAACACACACACACAACTAGCCTGGAGTGGGCAGGCAGACAGACAGACAGGCAGGGAGGCACTCACTCTCCAGTCCTTTCCGTAAGGGCCAGTGGGGGTCTCCATGGCTTCTCACAGTCACACCAACCTCTGAGTGACACACAGCAGGCTAGGTTAGCTCCAGTAGATGCCTTCACTGTATGGCTGTACTCTGCCACTGACTGGTCTGGCCCCTTTAGTGTACTGCTCTGACTGCCGCTAGCCTGTCCTTGCTCAAGGACTGGGCTCTTTTTGTTCTCTCGCCCTGCAGTATGGAGTGGATGGGCTCTCTCTCTCTCTCTCTCTTTCTCTCTCTCTCTCTCTCTCTCTCTCTCTCTCTCTCTCTCTCTCTCTCTCTCTCTCTCTCTCTCTCTAGGGTGGAATGTTTCCACAGCACCCCACCACGGTTCCATTCCCAACCGATGAGTCACCTCAACAAAGAAACCATCAGTTCCACTCATATTGTCTCTGGATTCTAAAAAATTAGGGGGAAAAAAAAGCTTTTGTTCGATGAGCCTCTATTACATATTATATTATATTGTAACCCTCACGTCGTAGAGAAAGCCCACTTTCTTTCGGAAAAGGAAAAAAGAAAATCAGGTCGTCAATCTCGTCATCGTTTTTCAAAGAATGCATGTGTGTGTTTTCGATACGAGCGATGTGTATGCAGGATTTTGAGGATGCCACTGTAAAAGTTGAACTCCGTGTAGCACTACGCCCGCAAAGTTTCAGGCAATCAAACTGAGCCGTGAACTCTTGAATCCGTCGCTCCAGGTCCCCTAAGGTTAATGCAGCCAGAGGGACGTTGTTTATCATGCGTAGCTTTCACTGCTCCGCTACAAAATGGGCATTGTCTTCATCTGCACGCCTTTTATTGCCCATGCGAGGCCTGCTGCTTCCAAAGCTACTCAGCTGTCATAAATGTTTAAAAAATGCCCTTTGATAACGAGTTTGTCATTGTTTTATTCAGAAATATCAACGAGCCCATTATGGCGGCAGCTATTTTCCCAATCGATACACAACAGCGTATTAATATTTAATTCTTTATATGTCACCGCAATATAAAAAGAGTGGAGTGTTGTGGGGCAGTATAGCTCATTCATTTTCCAGCCGTTGGTGGAGTATTGTGTTATTTAAGCTTTAGTTGGAGCCCGGTTGGATGTGGGATAGAGATAGAGGCATTTCACTTCAATGATTCTACTAGCTGTCCATCACCCTCATATATACAGCAGTGTGGCTGTCCCGCTGTGTAACCGTGTGTGTGTGTGTGTGTGTGTGTGTGTGTGTGTGTGTGTGTGTGTGTGTGTGTGTGTGTGTGTGTGTGTGTGTGTGTGTGTGTGCGTGTTTATGTGTGTGTGTGCGTGTGCGTGTGCGTGTGTGTGTGTGTGTGCGTGCGCGCGCGTGCATGCTTGTGTGCTTGCATGTGTGTGTGTGTGTGTGTGTGCGTGTGTGTGTGTGTGTTCCTTTTGTCTCGTGCAGTGAGGAGAGGAGATGTCTTGGCTGCCTGGAGCGGTATCCGTCCGCTGGTCACAGACCCTAACTCCAAGGACACTCAGTCTATTTGCAGGAACCACATAGTCCATGTCAGTGACACTGGACTGGTCACCATCGCTGGTTCGTCTGTCAATTCACATGTAGTATACATACTTTTTTTTTTCTTCTCCAATATACAGTACAGTTTCAATACATATTAATACAATACGTATTTCATAACCATTATGTTTATGATACATTTAGCGATGTTTAGTAAAATGTGATCAAAATGTGCCTGTATGTACCACAATATATAACATCAGAAGTCAATCTAAGCAAGTGTATTAATAACTGTGTTATTGTTCAGGTGGGAAATGGACGACGTATCGCTCCATGGCTGAGGAGACGTTGGATGCTGCAGCCAAGGCCCATAGCCTGAACGTTGGCCCCAGCAGAACAGTGGGCCTGAGGCTAGAAGGAGCTAAAGACTGGACTCCTACCATGTACATCCGCCTGGTGCAGGACTACGGCTTGGAGGTTGAGGTGGGGGAAACAAATATGTACAGTATATATGCAAATATATATATCCCACGGTAAAACCGTAAACCACGGTTACATTTGGGGACGGAACCGCCCAATCCTAATGTGTATATATATATATATATATATATACGTCCCCAAATATATAGATTCAATATATAATATAATCTAAAATATTATAGATTCAAAATCACAATAGAGCCACCAATTTCAAATGATGAATTTGAGCATCTTCAACCACAGTCGAATGTGGTGCTGGACAAGTACTATTTATTTATTTAATATTTAATATAAAATAGCAAATGTATAGCAATTTAAGACTGTTTTATGATGGTATTGATGAGTTCCTCAACTAAATGACCTTCATTAATTGTATGAAATCAATGTGTAGCATGATACTAATGAATAGTAGTCACCCATTTGTAAAAGAAAAAAAAATCATAGATATACTGTATATATATATATTATTTTTTAAAAATAATCGTGCTTCCCGTAGTCCTCGAAGCGGCTGTCCAGAGTATGACATCAGTACCCTGTCATTCCAGTGATGAGCCACATCTGACCAATGAGTGAAACATCAGTCTGAGAGCAGAGTGCATCAGAAGCGCTAACAGTGTTCTGCTCTCTCTCTCCTGGTCACCCGGACCCTCCTGACAATACACTCAAATCACCAGGACAGTCCGAGCCATGTTACACTTCAAATGAACTGTACAGTGACCTGCAAATGACAAGCAAAGAGAGTTGCAGCCCCCCACTGCGACTTGGGTGTGAATGAGTTTTAACCCTTCGTTAGCGAGGAAGAAGAGGGAAGAAAAGGATAATCTATGATCCTGATGTTGCCAGAATGTTTAAAAAGGTCAATATGCTGATATTTTTGACAGCGGTTGACCTTTTTTGTGAGAGGGGAAAGAAAAAAGGGAAAAAAAGTAACAAAACCATTTGAATTGAAATAACTTCTTTGTTTAGTTCTGGCACATAATGGATCACAGTCAAAGCCTGCTGTCTCCCCTCAGCATCTCCCCATGAGTGACTTGACTGTTAATACATTGTATTGATCTCATATCAAAAGGTGCTATTTAAATGCAGTGGTACTTCCCAGGGACCGCTAGACCATTCTGTTTTGGAGTTGCTCGATTGAATACTGAATGGCTAATAAGGCCTGTCCTGATGTTCTCCAGGTGGCCCAACACTTGGCGTCAACCTACGGTGGAAAGGCCTACGAGGTGGCCAAGATGGCCCAGGTGACTGGGAAGAGGTGGCCTATCGTGGGCAAGCGCCTAGTGTCGGAATTCCCCTATATCGAGAGCGAGGTTGGTTATATTTATATGACGTTTGACAACAGACAACATCATCACAATATTCTACACAGTGACTTGGGCTGCAATTCGACCAATTGCGGATAAAGACAAACGCCACTGCTGGTTCGTGCTTATTGCTTCCACTGTGTCAGGGGTGTGAATTGCACTAAAACCGACACCGGCAGAGGTAGAAATTGAAGGGCGGGCTCATTGTAAAGCATGGAATGGAATGAGGAATGGTATCAAACCCCCATTCCCATTCCTCTTTCCATCCCATGCATTACAATGAGCCTGTCCTCCTTGAACAGACACACCCCTGCAAGCTGTTCCTCTCATTGACATTGTCATTGGATATACTGATGTGAATTGCCTTTAATCTGCAAGTGGTTGAATTGAGACCTGAATGAACTGAGGAGCATAAAGATAAGGGATGTTAGAAGTGTGATGTTGTTTCCAGGTCCACTACGCCATTAAGGAGTATGCATGCACAGCCATCGACGTCATCGCTAGGCGCACGCGACTGGGCTTCCTTAACGTGCAGGCTGCCGAGGAGGCCCTTCCCCGCATCGTAGAGATCATGGCAGTACGGCTGGAATGGAGCGAGGAGAAGAAGAAGGTAAACAGCAACAATCTCCCACAGACAACGTAACAACTTTATCTACTTTAGTCTTTCCTTAGACCATGTTGTTGAAAAACATGTTCCCAATGACAGAATTCCTATTCTCAACAACACTCCCATCCCGTCGCTGATATTCCCGCTCCAATATTCCCGCTCATGGATTTGATTGACCTCACATTAACCCGGATACGTTTGATCTTTAAGAGCCATAAATTGGCTTTTGTCATTACCATAGGTTAATTACTGAGATTTGCTCTGTACTGTTGCTACGTTGAAGCTGTAATAATAATATGCCGCTTTCAAAAGCCATTCTATCTGCCTGCCTGGCCGCTAAATAGGTATTGTTTTGATCTTGCTATTACAGTCACACATTGTGTTTGTGTTTCGGTATAAATAGAGCAATACCTAGCAGTGCTTCCTTTGATACTGGTTGATCCTGGTGAATTCAGATTGAGGCCTCACCCTTCCTGACATTGTCCTCACCGATGAACTCATGCCCAGTTATGGATAAGATGTTGTTCATTCCTTAGAGCAATAAAACACTGAACAAAAATATAAACACATATAAACACTTTTGTATTGCTTACATTTTTCACAAGTTGAAATCAAAGACCTTAGACTTTTTCTATGTACACAAAAGGCCTATTTCTCTCAAATTGTGTTCACAAATTTGTTTAAATTAGGCTGGTCACAATAAAAGGCCACTCTAAAATGTGCAGCACAATGACACGAGATGTCGCAAGTTTTGAGGGAGCGTTGGCAGCATGACTCCAGGAATGTCCACGTTGCCTGTGAATTTAATGTTCATTTCTCTACCATAAGACACATCTCTACAATAATTATGCAGCTGTCTAATCAGCATCTGGATATGCCACACCTGTCAGGTGGATTATCTCGGCAAAGGACAAGTGCTCACTAACACAGATTTAAACAAAATATACATCATTAAATAGGCCTTTTGTGTACATCTTAGGTCTTTGATTTCAACAATCAATTCAAATTCAAAATTGGAGCAAAAACAAAAGTGTTGCATTTATATTTTTGTACAGTGTATTAGACCAAATTAAAAGCAAAATAGTTACCCTCAATGTGAATTAGAAAACGAAGACAGCATTCTTTTGTAAGACAAGTATCAGTCCTCTCTAAAGAGACCTGATCCCTGTCTTTAATGATAGGTCGGGCTGGTTGGTACAGTATTAGTACAGTACATAGGGCTGCAGTGTCCTTGATAGATGTGGTACCTGGTTGTGTGTGAGCGGCATGCTGTGATGAATGGGGGCTAATGTGTGTCAGCGCTGGAGTAATGGATGTCCTGATGCTAATGCTAATGGTCCTCCACCTACCCGTGTTTCCCTGCAGGAGGAGCTGGCCGCAGCCCAGCAGTTCCTCTACTATGAGATGGGCTCCAAGGCCCGCTCGGAGCAGCTGACCGACACCTCTGAGATCACCCTGACTCCTCCAGAGGCGGACAGGTAAGACAGAGAAGGGACAGTAGATGGAATGAGTTGAACGTCCTCGTGTTTAATGGAGTTTATCCGTTTTCCGTTGCACGTGGAAATAGAAACAGTCCCTATTCCATTTGTGTACATTACTATACAATTGCAATGCAAATGCTGAATTACGTAATGTAACCCGCATGTTAGTACCTAATGGATAGATATTACCAATGTAGTAGCAAGATTATTACACAGGCATTAAAGCCAGTGACCGTGTGACAAAGTGTGACTGGGTCCCTTCTCCTCCTCTGTCTCTGGTGGTCCATGTCTCCTGTCTCCAATACAACAGCCATATCTAACTCCCTCTGTCAACAGGTATATGAAAAGGTTCCACAAATTTGACAAACAAAATAAGGGCTTCATCACGACGGTGGATGTCCAGACAGTATTGGAGGTAAACATCCTCTGTTCTTCGTCTGTGTGTCTCCCTTTGTTCTGCGTGTGTGTGCGTGCGTGTGTGTGCGCGTGTGTGCATGTGTGCGTGTGTGTGCATACGTGTGCGTGTGCGGTGTGTGAGTGTGTGTGTGTGTGATTATTAGCAGTAAGCATTCTACCGTAATCAGATCCGAGTGGCATCAGGTTGCTAGAACCACAACTCCCAACCTCTTTTAGTTCAGTAACCATGACACTTAGTCTCACAGTTAGATGATAGCTACCTCCGTACCCAAATGCTCAGATTGGGTAATCAGGAGCTAGAGGTTTTACAAAAGCACCATCAAATGATGTTTTAGGCAACAGTCAGGCCCCTTGTTGTTTTGTTATGGGATCAAATGTTTTTTTCTTATCATCATAGACAAGATACATGTGCAGAATGAGTTTATCAACAAACTTCCCAAGCTATTCTATCAAACTATTCAAATTATCTACAACTACAAATTAACTACAAATGCAAATTCTTACAATGCTCGTGATTTAAAAAGAAAAAGAACGGAACATTTTCATTTAGCAGATGTGTGAGTGTCGCACTATTGTTGAGTGGTGTGTAGTAGTTGAACTAGTGTTGAAGGGCAGTGTTCAGGCTCCTATCCACTGGTGTATAGCGGAGTATATAATGTGGGCCTGTCGTTAATCCCTACCCATTCACACCAATTTGATTGGAAGTGTATGGATTACCTGTACACAAAGATTCAGCTGGTGACAGGGCTCTGTAAAAGAGCCCTCTCTCAGTACTAATTGAGCTGTGAGTTTGCTGTGGGGGTTGTGTGGGAGTTTCTGTCAACACAATATCTAAATTAAAGTCATTTCATTGCAAGGAAGCAAATACTGGGGTTACATATTCATAAGGAAACTCATCTCTGATATGAAATACCTATACTGTATTTGCGTCGCTTATGACTGCAGTAGAAGTGACTCAAGTGCTGAGTGGGGGTATATTTCCACACTCCTAGCTTAGAGGTAGACTATATATATATATATATATTCATGACCAAGCCATAAAATAAAGGGGTGACTTCCGGCACAGGTAACGAGCCCAATTTAAGATAATTCTCTTCTTTGTCACACGTGCTTCAACAGAATCGCCACGAGTGAAATGTCTTGTTTGGTTGAAGCTGAAACATTTCAACATACATACTTCCTGTGATGAGGTCATATTGCTGAGTCTACCTCGAAGTCGTTAGTGTGTCTGCTCTAAACTATTTTCTTTTTTTCAGAGTATCGGTGTCCAAATTGCTGCGAACACACTCCATGAAATACTAAATGAAGTTGACCTGAACAGGAATGGACAAGTGGAACTGAATGAATTCTTACAGGTAGAGTGTGTCCGTTTTGCTAGATGCAAACATCTATCATTTGTCTGTGTGTTAAAAAAAAAAAAGGAGAAGCCCGGATATTTTTTTTGTAACTCATATTACCAAAATATTTAAATACCAAGCCCACCTTCCAAGTGTCCTGCTCTTAAGTTGAAAAATTACTCCAAAATGTGAGTCTTCAACTTAGTTATGTCATAAAAGCGACATATTCTGCTATCAGTCTAATTTAAGTGCTTTAGCCAACCTAGCTTGCAGCTTAATTAGTGTTTATTTTGGCAGAGCACTCCAAATCTTGAATGACTTGAATAGATTTTCCTGTGTGTGTGTGTGTGTGTGTGTGTGTGTGTGTGTGTGTGTGTGTGTGTGTGTGTGTGTGTGTGCGTGTGTGCGCGTGTGTGTGTGTGTGTGTGTGTGTGTGTGTGTGTGTGTGCGTGCGCGTGCGCGTGCGTGTGCGTGTGCGTGTGTCTATGTGCAAGCATGTGTGTGCTCGTAGAGACAGAGAAAGCACACACACACACACACACACACATAGACGAGCTCCCTCCCTCTTGACACTGGCAGCTTTCTCCAGCTGGATGACAATGATGAATGCAGAACATGAGACACATTAATGCAGGGGATCTTGGTCAATGTCAGCCCTTTCTTCACTGTGTCAAGTTAAACAAACAAGATCAAGGCAAAGGGAATGGTAATTGTCCCTCAAGAGATAAGACCTCAGGGCTGTGAAGGGTTGGCCATGACCGGGGGGGGGGAGGGGATCCTCACACCAGTCCTCAACCTGGTCTGGTTGTCTGCTGCTGTCCTGGAAGTGGTTCAGGACCAGACGTGCACGCAGCACCACCACCCACCATCTCTCCAAATCAAACCTAACCCAAGTTCATATTGGGTTAGGGTTGCACTCATTAAGTTAGCCAGTTAGCTATTGGTGTTAGAAATGTTCTGTTCTAAGCACAGAACCCTGTGGATTTTGTCTCCGGGATCTCAGCATGACTTGTGATGTATGAGGCCCGGGTGGCATAATGTGAGACGTGTGAAAGTTCCCTGAAGTCTGGAGAGTGTACTCTGCTCTGTAAAATCAAGCTAATGACGACATTGAGTCAACACCTTTACTTTGGGCTTTCGTATTAAGTTTGAAGCTCTTCCATGTCTACGGACATTAAATGTTCTATGTTCTATGTTCTATGTTCTATGTTCTATGTTCATGGAATAGAACAAAATAAATAAGAAAAAGGGGGGTTGATGTACCCAGTTCCGTTCCAGGTAGTCATCTTTTTTCTTTGAGAGGTAGATCGACTAATTTCCTGCCCCAATGTCGGACCCCCAGCAGTGTTCTTCTTCAAGTAGGATAGGGTGTACTGAGGAGGGTAAGCTGGATGTGATGCTGGTATTATGGGTGGGCATGGTCTTCCTCACTTAGGGCATGAGCTGACTTACAACCAGTGTGGCCACAGAGCTGAACATGCTCTGGCATGATAATGACTCTCTCTCTTTGCTCTCTCTCTCTCTCTCTCTCTCTCACACACACACACACACACACACACACACACACACACACACACACACACACACACACTCACGTTAGAGTGATTGGGATGAGGTGGCTGGACATGTTGGAAGAAGATAAAAGTATTGGGACCTTATTTGATACTAATAATTTATTACAAATCTGTTACCGATCTGTAGTTATTCATTGATCACGAATCCACTCACCATCATTAGAAAATATGATGCACACAGAGCGTCTTATATAACGTCTGTAAAACCGAGGGGAATTCTGATTCCATGAGCAGAGCTAGACTGTCCTCATTTATAGAGAGTGATGTTCTAATTGGTCGTATGTCTTATGTCCCCAGCTGATGAGTGCTGTGAAGAAGGGCCAGGTGTCAGACAACCGTCTGGCCATGCTGATGAAGACGGCCGAGGAGAGTCTAGACCGGAGGGGGCCTGTGTCAGTGGACCGTAGCGGGGGAGGAGTGTGAGCCTGGACCCCCTGGCCCAACACCATGATGGGCCGGGCAGGGCTGGGTGACCTCCTCCACACCCCTCAGCCCTGCCCTGGATCGTCCTACTATTCAGTAGGCCCACATCTGACTGTAGTACCGGTGCACACTGTTGGCCACTGTTACGATAGGTCCCAAAATCCCACAGCCGGTCACATATGGGGCTACTAGGTCCTCAATTCAAAGTTACTGAACTCACAGTGTTACACGGAGGAGTCTCTGCTGCAACACGCACATGTCATATTACACAACTGTGTTTTACTCATCTCTGCATGAGTACTAATGTGATGGCTGACGCCTTGCCTTTAAAACTCTTGCTACGGTCACATTTGATATTTATTTTTGAGTATATTTTAAAATTATTTATTTCTATGAACACTGCTATTTATTTCAGTTTTTATTTATTTGTGCATAGTATTTATTTGAGTGCTGTCTGTGAATGTTTTATAATGTCACGTATGCTGTTACTTTTGTTTTTAAATGTTGTCAAAATCACATCATCAGGAATGTTCTGTGTAGATGCAGTGCAAAGTGATGTTGCACTCTTTGTGGTCTGTTTAAAAAAAGAGTTCTGTTGTGTACCGTTCTACTGTGCCATTTTATACATTTTTAGATACAGTAAATATGAAGGGAGGTATTTTACAGGACTATCTTTTGCTGAATATTGTGATATTCATTATGTGTGCATTTTCAGCAAAGTTCTATGGTTTACATTATGTAATGCAATGCAACTGTGGTATTCAATGCAAGACTTAATTGGAAAATGATTGCATTTTTCACTCACTGCCATTAACATCTGTATTTTATCCCTTTCAAATGGACTCTAAATGCTCGATATTTATTATATTAATTTAGCCGATGTCAAATGAGATACAAATCAACAGTAAGCATGTTTAAATATTCTGCAGTAGGTGCACGTGATTGGTTCTAGGAAATGTTATTGTCTTGCATGGTTTTATTATGCTGAATGGGATTAAGTGTTGTATTTGATGCTGGCTTTTAATTTCTGTATCTGTCTGTCCACTTGGTGTTTTTATTACTATTAATTTATTACTTGTGGTTTGTCCAGTTAGCCACTTGCATTTATAGAGTAATAAGGGAATGTATTTAATGTGCCTTGCTTTCAGATCCAGTGCAAATTGAGAGCATGAATCAACAGGGTTGATTAAACCATACTCTCCCTGGCTTTTAAGCGTGCTTAATTTCACAGTATCTATAAATAAAGCAATTATTTTCTCATGCGCACTGTTAAAATAAAAATTTCATGTGTTTGCCCCTGGTATGACAGTTGTGTAAGAGAGCCGTTTCAAAGAGATACAACTCCACACTCCCCTCTTAATTAATCCAGTTTGAAAGTTGACTCGAGTGCATTTGTTGAAGAAATGGTCGTTGTTGTCGTTTTTGTTGTTGTTTTGTTTCAACTAAGCTCAAATTATGAGGGAATTGTTTTACGAGTGCATGCACTGGTGATAGTTTAAGGGGTTAAATAAAGGGAGTTATAATGCAGATTTCTGTTGGGGCTAATCTACAGATTGTTTCTGTCCAGCCGTGTGGGTATTATGCAATGCTAACTCCTCAAAAGAAGAATAATCACTGATATTCTCAAGGCAAAGTATGTGGGAGGGCTTATCCATGTGTTGTCCGCCAGCTAGGGCACATGAGGATACTCAATGGTGAATTGGATTTACTCTTTTATTTTGTCATTGTTCTTCTTACGCAGTTGGATAAAGTTTTGTCTTCATCCTGACAAAAGCAATGGAATGTAAATTAAGCTACTGTTTTCATGTTTTCAGCCAAAAGTACTGTACTGAATAAATGTTACTGGTATGTTAACCAGTGGCTAAACTGCAACATTGTGCAATTACCTCTTCATTTCTAACTCTCATTTCTCACTTGCAATACCTGCTTCTAATTATGATATATCCCTATGTCAAGTTGTATATGACTGCCCTCTGTGTGTAATACACAATCTTTTTATTAAGTGTATGATTTTCTAGTAAACAATTCTTACATTGGGCAGAGTATGGTAATAGCTTTAGACAAGGCTACACCTACCCCACCATATTTACAGTATTCCAATGACTGAAATACCCATAGGCATACTGAACATAACCCAAGAACGTCAAAGCCATTCACACAATGCAATCAACTCCTCACGTGCGACTGCTATCTTCCAGAACACCACCATTGTGTACACATGCAAACACTGTGTATAACCAAGCATGTCCATTTGAATGTACCATAATTAGAAAATAATGGACTCGCAGCGGTCATGGATGGTAGGATCCTACTTAACATTTTCTCACACAGCAAATGGGCGAAAGTCAAAATTAACCTGGATAGGCCTGTAAGAGACCCTGATATAAAAGTTGATATTGCCTGTTAAAGAAGGAAGCTTTCCACACAGGGGTGTAATGGCCATGGAGGCTCTATTAGAGCTAACAGCTCCCATCTTCTAAAAGGTGGTCATTTAGTAGTGCTGCTCATTCAGCCTAATCAATGGTTTAAGCAGCAGTGAACCATTAAATAAAAAAAGTACCCCAGATGAGGTGCTTCTGATTGGGGTTAATTGGATGTAATTGGAATTTATACTATACAGTGGACGACTCATTAAGAACACATCGAAAACTAATGTCGTTTGGGCTCAGGTCATTTAACCATTTGTTACAGGGGAAAAAAATAGAACGGCGGACTTTCTTGTAAGAGAAAAGAAAATGCAAAACAATGATCAGTGCATCTACAGTAGGAGTCTATACTGAAAAAGATCATTTCTATTGTAGAATTGCCTCCCAATAGAAAGTCACTGCTACTGCTTGTAAAGCTAGGTTGGAGATGCTCACAAACATGTCCATTGATGGAAAAGGGGTACTAATCCCTTGGGTTGGTCTTGTCTCCAATTGAAGCATTGGCTAGATTTGATGTGTCATTTAATCTGATTATATCTGAAAAGCGACAACAATACTGTGTAACCTAGGCCTATGCTTGGCAAATTGAAATGAAGAATGATTTAATTGTACATTTTTTAACTGTACTTATTGTTTTGCCCAGCTAGCACCCTCTATTGGACATTGCTATCGTGCTGGTCAGGGGGAATCTGTCATGAGACAAGCGCTCAGAAGAAGACTGGGTGGATTTCAACACTAATCCGTTTGATGCAAGTGAATTTAAGTTTTCATCCATATGAGTGAACGCTGTGTAGCAAGCCAGAATCACTACAGTTCATAAATTCACAGACAAACAGAGAGGGAGAGAGAGAAGGGGGGGGGGGGGGGGTTGGCTGTGGGAGGGGAGGAGAGTGAAAGGGGGTAGACGAATATGGCGTTTAACTGGAAGGCTGTATGTTTTATCAGTCACTGGCACCGTTTAGCTGACAAAAAGGCGCGCAGCCTCTGCTCTGGGAATAGGGCCTAGGCACCGGGTGTTCACCAAATCCTGACAAGAAGAATATCAGCACTTCTCACATGCTGCCGCCTGATATCCACATGCTGTAGCCCCGAAAACTATCTCCATTGTCCAGTTTGATTGCCTGAATCAAACTGATTTACTGCAAATCCATCTGAGCTTTGATAAATCTATTACAGTTTCATTTCGCTGATTTCATTAACGTGAATAAAACCAGCCATGCTTTCTGCATAACTGCCTTTTAATGGCTTGGCCCTGTCACCTGCCTCAGTATTAATCCCTCTGACTTATTGCTCCACAGAGGGAATGAGTAATGGCTATTTGAATGTGATCAGCACAGTACAATGCAATTAAGGAACCAGTACTGTTCTGTGCCTTTAATCCTGAACTAATTTGAATTGCAGTTTGATAGCACTGTGAATCCTGCATAATTATGTAGGGTGCATATTAAACTCTGTGACAAACCAGAGAGGCCTTTAACTATCCACCAACCGCCATGGGGAGAGGGGGCCAGGCAAGGCTCCTAGTCAGGTAGCCAACCGCAGGACACTGGAAGGCTCAATTACCGGGAGCTCTGCTGACAGGTGCAAGCTGGCAGGGAGGAGAGGAAAAACCCTTCATTCTTAAAATGGTTGACACCGACATCTCTTTTTTAGCCCCAACCCCAACAGTCATGTACAAGTGTCATTTTACCCTCAGAGAACAGATACATCAAGTGTGAATTAGAGAGGTGCTCGGGCCGTTTGGTTAGGCTTAAGAGATTGTTACTTTTCCTCCAGGTGTACATTTTACATGTGGACCTGCCAGTCTCTTGGAAAATAAATATGATATAGATAGGGCTTAATTGGGAGTACCTTGCACCTCAATGTTGATCCACTGAATTTGCTTCAAACCAGGACACGTATGTGTATGTCAGAATATGGTACAATATATCAGGGTATATTCTATGAGACATACCCCCGAATGTCTCAAAGAATGAGGGCCTAGATATTATTTCTGTTTCTGAATCTGCATAACAAGATAAATGGAAATCTGTGCACATTAGACTTGATCAATGGCCTACCAGATTGATAGGATGATTAATGTTAGTCGTCCTATCAATCTGGTAGGGCCATTGATACATTGATACGGTAGCTGGGCTTGAACATGTGTAGTCATATTGCGTATTGCCATAGATCTCAGTGAACAGTGAAATACTGATTCATACAGTGTTGACTGAGAGAGAGAATAGGGGGCATAAGTGTGAGGGGGAGACAGAGAGACACAGAGGGAGAGAGAGGATAAGAGGGGGAAGAAAGAGAGGGAGAGACAGAGAGAAGGAGAGAGAGAGAGGGAGAGAGAGAGAGGGGGGATGCTGGCTAAATTAAGCTATTGTGACTCAAAATCCTCCTTTAATAAGGTTCATGCTGTCTACAACTTCATCATTTTCTCCTGAATGATAATTACTTTATTCAATCATGTTCAAGGTTTTAGTGAAAGCTAGCATTGATTGATTAACTTCAATTACCATGCTCGCATTTGCATAGATAAAAACTGCTTTTCAATTTGTAAGTGGCACGCGGGTGGAAACCCTGCCTTGATATTTGCATTTCAATGTGAACGGTGAAGGATAAAGGTGGGAGCGGGTCTGATCGCTGCTAAGCCCTTTCTGCTCGGCTGCACCAGCATAGCTTTTTTTTCTCTTCTTCCCATAAACACCCTTTGTTATGATGTTGGTTTGCTCCCGCCCCGCGTAGAGAAGCCCCACGATGAGCTCTGTTTGCAGGCTGGCTTGACGGCTCTGTTGGGGGGATTAGGACTGGTTGTCGTTGCACGACAACTCAGTGAAGAGCATGGCTGCGTGTGTGCTGGTGGTGGTGGTGGTGTCGGTGGTGGTGATGCATAGGGCTTACACAGAGGATAGCTGACCTCTGGATGTCATGGGAGCAATAATGGTTGCTGTCTGCTTACACCTACAGGAGTTCTCTATAGATATTTGACACCGTATTTGTTTCAAACTACTAAGGAAGATGTGGATTTGGACATACTTTACTGTAGTGAAAGACAAAGACAGATAATTAGGAGGGTCATACGTGTCCATATCCAGTCATCATTGGCTGTTCAAAAGCCAAAATTCTCATTAATATCAACGTTCAGTGATATAGGCCTATAAGACAGCAATAGAGAACCAAAGGATTCTATCTCATCATTCTATGATTGCAATTGGAGGGTGCCAGGCCCTATTATATAAGTGTGAAAGCGAGTCCAATTTGCCTTAACGAGTCATACAGAAGTCATTTGACAAGGGAGCTAAAATTAAAGGTGTTAGCTATCTACTACTTTTGATAGAGAAGCAGACATGCTAAGTATGGGTGGATTTTTACATTTGTATTGCAGCTCATGCATACAGTACAAGAGTAGGATGAGCAGATCACAGCTGTGCCATTTATGTAGAGTATTGGGATTACTGTCACCTTTGTCTGCATATTTTTCTTTGATTAATGTCACCCAAATGCTGTGTCTTCCAATTGAGAACCCAGTTCATTTGCATGATTTTTTATACTCGTTGCAAATCTGGGGATAAATTAGTCCGTCTCCCATCTTTGTCGGTGTTTTATACAAGGAAGGGAGTCTCAGTGCAATACTCCTGGAGAATTACACCTGTGAGATATGGAAATGAATAACAAACGGTAATGACCTTATTTACCTTCATCTCCAAAAGTTGAAATTAGCATTACGCCACCCCTAAATGAACTGGAAGTTAATCATAAAGGGGTGCAAAGCTTAACAAGATGTTGCCGCCCCCCCTCCCCCCTATTCGTTAGCAAGACTAAATGGTATAGCTTTGACTTGGTGAGTTGTAGCCTACTGTAGCATCAGATGGATGCTCTTAAAACATGTAATGGCATCATCTCAGGCTTCCTGTCTGGGAGGGGGAATCCCCAGATGGTGGGCTATGATTAGGTAGTTCACTTAGCTGTTTAGAAAATGAGCATCTGGAAACACAGGTTGCATTTAACACCACTGAGTCTCTCATTTTCACTAAATTAGCGTCATTCAATTAATCTAATTATTAGGCGTGCAAAAACTGAACGGCTAATAGAATCCTATTATGCCTTCATTATCACCGCAGACGTACAAGTGCTTACATTTCAGCACAAGCACACACGTGGCTCTCCCATGGAAGGGAAGAAGCTCTTCCCATCTCTTGCGCTTTGGGTGAACAAAGTCAGAAGTTTGGAGATGAAGGAGGAAAAAATGGTGATACACCAAAGTGTCAAGATTAAGCTCCTGACACCAAAAAAACATCCATTAAAATCATTGATATTAGAAGTCAGAACATTAGGCTTTGAAATGATGTTCAATTATGTTTCAATTATCCCGAATGGTCATATTTCTGATTCAACAATTCAAATGAAATGTACTCTCCCAAAGCGTTTGATGGGGGGGGGGGGGAAAAGGAACCCTGAGCCATCATTTCATCTGAGCAGAGCTATTTCACAACACCGTCGTGGCTGTATCCCCAAGATCTCCTGTGGCTACTTCTGCTACATTTGTTGCAAACAAAAAGCAGATCATCTATTTGATTTTAAAGACATCTTCGCTTCTGCCTATTTCACACTGCCTGACATAATGGACAGGCTGGATGGAGGATCAGCGATCAGTGTCACCTCCTCATCACCAGCCTCTTTTCACTTATCTAATGTGAGCCTAAAGTGGCCCGTGTGTCATCTCTCTCTCTCTCTCTCTCTCTCTCTCTCTCTCTCTCTCTCTCTCTCTCTCTCTCTCTCTCTCTCTCTCTCTCTCTCTCTCTCTCTCTCTCTCTCTCTCTTTCTCTCTCTGTTTCTCCACCCCTCCCACTCACCCCACACTCTCTCTGGGTCTCCTGCTGGCCGGAAGGATCCTCTCTCTTCCAGGCTGGAGTGGCCCCTGCTGGGACACCGGGGGGGAGAGTGGGGGCGGGGGGGGGGGGGGGCACACACTGTCAACCTCCCCTTCTCCTTCTCCTTCTACTCCGCTCCTCCACCCCTCCCCCATAAGGACAGACGCTCTATTCAACTTGATCTGTGTGTGTGTGCGTGTAAGTGTGTGTGTGTGTGTGTGTGTGTGTGTGTGTGTGTGTGTGTGCGCATCTATTTGTGAGTGTGCTGTATATGAGAATGCGTGTGGAGATACATAAGGATCAACCAAGTATTGTGTCATATAGTATAGCCTTACGTGGGGCAGCACCTATAAGGTTGAACTTTCAAACTTGTCAAATGTATTACAGTCAGACAGCAACTATACATAGCACTCTACATCATTTACAACAACTGATTTTAAACGGGAGATCTGAAAGCAACTGTAAGCTGTTCCATCCCATTCTGTCTCATAAGGATTCTTTCAGGATTTGAGTGTGCTTTTCATCTGTTCACCATCCCTCTGAATACCCTCCAACAGGCCCCTCTTTCTCTCTCTCTCTCTCTCTCTCTCTCTCTCTCTCTCTCTCTCTCTCTCTCTCTCTCTCTCTCTCTCTCTCTCTCTCTCTCTCTCTCCTCTCTCTCTCTATCAGGGGCTCTTCAGTCCAGACAGGGGTGTAATACAAACACACTGGGAACTTAATTCACAAGGAAGAGAGATACCAATTTCTTCTCAGCAAGAGATATATCAAGGACGTTAAACAAAGCAAACAGCTGCATGAATTCTGGTGGCAAAGAGCTAAGCCTTCAATTTGAGCCTTCCCTCGCTTCTGAAGAAAGCAGAATTTCGCTTTTTAAATATATTCCTTGGGTGAAAAAGGAAGCATATTGTGTTATCACAAGAGTCTGTTTACTTTGTGAATCTACATATGGCTATCTAATATCTTTGTGCCAGTGAGGAGGGTTTGGAGCAGGGGAGTCCCTGGGGTTTCAAGGCTGGGATTATGCTTGGCGGGGGTTGAACTATTGCCCCTGTGTGATTGAAAGGCCTCCACCAGCTTAGGCCCCTGTTTATTGTACATTTGCATTGCTCAGTTCCACCAAGACTGCAGGGGTCTATCAGTGGCCAGGCCCTGCTCATATCTGCTGCTTCCCTCCATAATTTGGTTTTCCTCTGGATACCCTCATGCCTCGGAGCCATCAGGAGAGGTATAGGGGGCTTATAGGCAATCATTTAGTCTGATTGACCAGGATATGGTTGGATCAATATCTCATAGCCCGGGCCCTTACTGTGGGACAAAACAAATCAAGTCATTGTGTATCACTCAGTATTTACATTGGCATTTACGATTAACCAACCACGACTTTTGTCGTTCATTTTGAGAAATTAGCAATTATTAGTTTGGATATTTTCCAAAATGAACCAAAAATTACCATCACCTGAAACTCAAAAATGTTATTCATTGTGTCGACCCATGAGCCCAATGTGTCAATTGGATCTATTCCATGTCATTGTCTTCCGTTGTAATACAGATCTATTAACTAAGTTAATTGCATTTGGATCGGAGCCCTGAAGTGGTCAACTATGCAATTTCACTAATTCATCCTGGTGAGAGGTTGACCTTAAGAAATGTAATTACACACACCTAAGTTACACAAGAGCCCAAGAGGCCCGCTAAACGTTTACTGGTGAATAAGGTATCATTAGCAGAAAACAATTAGCCTATTGTGGTGCCAGTTGGCAGGAGAATGCACACAGCTACTAGTTAAGCAAACAACTGATTATGATTATTTGCCAAAATAGCACAGTACGGTCAATATACTCTCTTCACGTAAACAGATTAATATTTCTAATTCATGGTCATTTAGAGATGAATATATATTACAGCACATGTAATAGTCCAATGCACTGTTGGAACAGACGGTTGCTTTCGTGTTTTCTTTGGGGGTATACATTAGTTATGCATGGCTACCAGTCATGGAGTAAAGTGGTCTATGGTCGCTAACTTCGCATAAACACAAATTATTTGTGAATTTTAATAAGCCCACCCATGCCTCATAACTATGCATGACTTCATACTTTCATAATTGACAGAAAATATGAAGTAGGTCAAGGATCACCTATTAGAATGACTTTTCATTTAATTTTTTGACAGCCCAATACACAAATGCAGGTGGGGTTGGTTGAGGATATACATGTAGCACATGGGAACCTTTCTGGTGAAATCTAGCAGCAATCCCCTGAGGCTCCCCCCACCATCTCTCCTATAATTACACAATACCACTCCATACACACAGCACTACAACTACTGTAGCACGCAAGTTCATACAGTCAACAAAGGACAATAAAGGTTTTATATTCCAATAGATATTTTTGACAGTGTCAGAGTATTATTTTACACTTCAATTGCCAAGATACTTTATGCATGCAATGGTCATCTCACCACACAACAGTAAAAAAAAAAAGAATACATAACTAAGTTGTTTCTAATTCATGTGCAGTGCACTATATAAACACCCTGACCCTCAGCGAAGCAATGTATATACACTCTACTCTTACCAGCACACAGACACTGGACAAACACAGAGCCCCGGAGTGTTGCCCTGTGCCCAAGTTCAGCTGTAGGTCAGCAGGCCCTGCCCCCCCCACACCTACTAGGACTACCCAGTACCAGAGAGGTGATCATAAACAATAGAACAATGTAACGTAGGAGGTCAGGGAATGTAGTACCCTGTCACCCCTCCTTTTGAAAAGCTTAAACCCCCATTGTGTCTCTAAGATGTAAATCTACACCTCTGGGCTATTAAAGTGGCTACAAAGAAGGTATTTCACTGTGTAAATTAACATGCGGCCCACTTTCGTAATTAAGCACACAGACTGACATTGTCGCCTACGTCCAGGCAACACTGGGTGCTTTGTCTGCGTGGCGTCTGGACGAGAGGAAAATATTTTCTACTGAGTCATCGGCTGCACATCGTTATCTGGACACTGGAGTTTTGGTAACAAAACAAAATGGTTTGACGTCTGGTATTTCTGCTTATTGTTCTCCTAAGGGACAAGTTCAAACCAATTTGGGGATCGTTTCTAGACCAGTGTGGGAAGTGAACACCGGTTCATTGTCATTGATTGACTATTGGTTGACTAGTTACAGTTAGTTATGTGTGCTTTAAAACTGTCCTGTTATGTCATCCTGAAACACAGGTTCCAGTTTTTTTAGACACCTTTTTGTCATTGGACACAGAGTACAACGACATTTTTTTCTTTCTCTAGGCACATGGTCAGCCATAGTCAGCGCAACTGGAGCAATTAGGGGTTAAAGTGCCTTGCTCTTAAGGGCACAACAGAGGTGGTAGGCACCTTAGATATGATGCCAGCAACCCTCCAGTCAACAGCTCACATGCAGCTCCCTCCTGAGGCGGGGATCGAACCAGCAACCTTCCAATTGCTAGCTGGCCTCTCTAAGCACTCATACATGTACCCACAGCTGCATTTTCTATCAAACTGTATAGATGGTCTGTTTTTACAGTGGCTGGTCATGCTGTAGCTTTTCCCCCTCACTGTCCTGAACAAGTCCTCAAACACAACAGCACCGGGCACAGTAAAAGTATCCTCAGGCGGGTTGCTCACATGCTATGTTTTAGTAGGATGATATACAAGACCAGACATAGAGTGGCTGCATTAGAAATGACAATCACCATAATAATTATTCTTACCAAATCTTCTGGATACAGACTTGTTTTCCCACAAAAAAAAAAAAACACAGCAGAAAGCAAAACAAGTTATCACAGATTAAATAATATCACTTCATAAAACCACTCAGACATGCGCTGCTTTTAATCCCCATATTACAGTAGCGATGTCTTTTGGTAAAAGGATATCATTAATCATGAGAATAATCAGATGACATCAGGTCATGGCCCACTAAGTGTGTTTTCCTCATTATGGTAATATGCCGGAGAGGGGTGTGTTTCCGCTCTCTGTTTTACTTTGACACTTCTTTTCATGACAACCTTCTCCCGAATGTGAGGGAAGAAAACAGAGGTTGGACCACAGGGATACTGTAGACACACTTCTGTTCTACATGCATCTCTATGTATCCTATTTTTATTTTTTACTTTTTAATTGTTATTTTATTGCACTTTTTTATGTTTTTAATGTAAAGCACTATGTGTTCGCATTCGGTTGTATGAATATGTGTTATGTAAATTGCATTGCCTTGCCTTGCCATGCCTATATATGGATCGGACACCAAGAGGATAGTATCTCTTTCATTGTGACCAAACACAGTTCTTATTTCAGACTTTGGAGGAGTGTGATCATTAACGATATAAAACAAGAGCATTATCCACCATGCTCTGAAAGATAGTAGATGGAGATGGAAAGAAAGTCAATCTTCCAAAATCAATGGAGTCTCTTTTTCTTCACACTTGCATACATATTCATTTGCACCACCACGGTCAAGCAGCACGAAGTTAACATGTAATCTAATATCAGTTCTTAATTCATGTCAGCCCCCCGCCTCACCCTCACATTACAAATAGACTGGAAGCATTTCTCGGGCACTGGGAAATAAACCCTCAAGCTATTTACTGTCTCCTTGATATATGAAGTTTGTGGTTTTGATTGTGTGTGATTATGCTCGGAGAGAGTGACCTTTAGTAGCAACCGTATTGTAGTATAATGAGGATGTGTCGGTGGACGGTCGTACAGTGACGAGCCGAAGCCGAGGCATCCACGTCTAAAGCATCGATCCGCCGGTCGGTGCCGTGCGTATAGGGGAGAATCTGAAATATTTCAACTCCACCCTCCTCCCCCAATACACAGGTGGATATGAGCTCTCGTCGAACACAATACACAGGTGGATATGAGCTCTCGTCTAACACAATACACAGGTGGATATGAGCTCTCGTCGAACACAATACACAGGTGGATATGAGCTCTCGTCTAACACAATACACAGGTGGATATGAGCCTCTCGTCTAACACGATACACAGGTGGATATGAGTTCTCGTCTAACAGCTCCAAAGCACTCAAGGTTGAGCCGGGTGTAGTACATTAAGCATCAGAGGCAGGGATGCTACTTTGTAGCGGTGACATGCAGAGCAGGTCTATGTGGAATTATGACTATTTCTTTCTTGAGTCCCACTCATATTTTTCATTTTAATGACAGACACAGTAGAGATTACGACAGGAAGTATGGGTGAGAGAGAGAGAGAGAATCGAACCGGGATCTCTGCGGTACATGGCCAGCGCTTAATCCACTACGGCACCTAAGCGCCTCTAATTATGACTATTTCTTGTGGTTTGAATACAGTACCTCAATCTGTCAACTTTCTCTTGACAGCCTATAAAAGCTGTTTCTATTCACACTTCTGTTGTTACAAAACAGGTTCAACTCTATTACTAATCCAAACCACATCCTGCAATAACTAAACTTGCTAAGATAACTCTCTGGGGCTTGAAGAGTAGAACTGTGTATGAGAAGCAGCATCATCAAAATACTTTACTATTGCACTTATGTACGATGCATCTGAATTAAAAACATTCTTATTCAAATAGCCATACCGCTAGGATTATCCACCACGTTCTGCTCAGAGAGCAGACCACAACTGTATGACAGCATCAGCTTGATAATAACCCTTGTGAATTAGACCTGGCGGTTAAACCAGCAAGTGAATGAACGAGAAGGTGGTGCAGCAGTCCAGAGATTGATATTGTGATGGATTCTTGTACCTCCACCTTCTCATTAAACTCTAAAGCTTGGTAATATGACCAGTGAGAGATTTCCACCAGGCACTTCAACTCTCACTCTGGGTCTCTCCCATCTCCCTGGATAAGCCCCATGTCTCATAAACCACAATTAAATGGGCCAATCAGAGCAGCTTAAAATCACTCCTCTAGTGCCTCAACTACATAATTAACCAAAATATTTCATCAGCAATGAATCAGGCAGATGGATTGTCATGTCAATCATAACGTCGCAATTTGCCCGTGACTTTCTTTTGGAGGACTACTGAGTGTGATTGAGGCAATCTGATATCAAAGGGATTTTTTTATATAGCGATATTAAGCGAACCCCACAACCTCGGCTCAATAGACAAAGTATTAGTCTACTGCTTTTGTCTTATTGCTCTGGTGTAAATGAGTAGAGCTGGTGGGAGTAGGTTGTGAATAGTTTATCTCTCTGGTCTGAGCCCTAACTAGGGGAGCAGAGCACCAGTGAAACATTAATCACCAAAGTATTATGGCTCATATTCTTAGACAGCACATTAATTCAGGTTGCTATTAGGCTGCCTCGCGACCGGTCCTCTAAAAGGTCCCACAGTGAAATTCACTTGACAGTGTACAGTATAGTGTACAGCATAACAGGGGATCGAGAATGCAGAGTATTCGTTCACAATGACAGAAGTGAATAATCACAATTAAGACTGATACGTTTGATATTGCCGATACTAATATTGCAACAAAGAGGATACTGATTAGATCTGCTTCGACTGCTGGTTGGCATACGATCACGGTGGTCGTCCGTCCGACCACCCTGTCTCCATTGTCAGAACTGACAGACAGTCTACCTGTAGTTTGAAAATACAAAAAGGCAGAGGAAACACCAATTAGAAAGCCTCTCACTGCCTGCTCCCTCTGAGAACCCTGGCTCTGCTAAAGGTCAGCCTGAAATTTGAATGACAGGGCTAAAGTCTTTTACTCATAATTTTGGTGTTTGCAATAGATTTCGGAGCAATTCACAGCCTTAAAGGCCTTAAGTGAGAACAGCAATTAATTGTAATGAATAATCTGACAAATCTGGTTGACATATGGCCGCTAATACTCTTCCTTTCTAGTGGGAGCAGTGGGGGGATTAGATTACCTCAAATGAAATCTGGGAGCGCCGTGCCATCTGCATGTACAGGGTAGGGGCCTCGTCGCGTTAACCAGGCCGGGTGGATCTCTGCCACGCTCCCTACTGTCGTTCCCTCAACCTCAACCTCAGCACCAGCCAGCAACAGATTTGGGAATAGCGCTTTACTCTCTCTCTCTCTCTCTCTCTCTCTCTCTCTCTCTCTCTCTCTCTCTCTCTCTCTCTCTCTCTCTCTCTCTCTCTCTTATTATTGAACCAGCTGCCTCTCAAGAAGTGGAAAAAAAGCAATATAGCTGAGGCGTCACCAAAATCGAAGAGGACGGGGAGTGTAAACAAACACGACAGAAGTGATAAGTGTTGAGCAAACACGTGAACAACATCACTGTGTCTCGCCACCTGAGCACTAGTAATAACTTTATTAAAGCATTATAAAGTATACGAGGCAAATCCCCAGCTGTTTACTTCTTCATCAGATTGATACGACTGTTGTCGTGTTGATAGTGTCTGTTTCAAAGTTCCCCATTAGACCAGAGTGTTATAGCTCATTTAGCTGGGCGACAGAGCTTTAAACACTCAGCTTGAACATTGTAGACATGGGAGGTATATCTGGAGATTGTTTTAAGGGTAGGAAGTAGTATGACGTCTAAAATTGAATAACTAGGGAAGGGAACCCCATTTTAGAGACACAATTAGAACATGTAATGGGCCGCCAATTTCTACAAAGTGAATTGTTCAGCAACTATTGGTATAGTGAAAGTTAAGTGCAATTCATATCTATCAACAATACCTCCCAATACTAGCTCCAGACCCTAGCTCTTGCGTGAATAGTATTGCCTGGTCCACTTTGGAACAATGCAATGTGAAGGGAGTGTGCTGTATCAACAGAGAAAGCGAGGTGTAATGGCGTCATAAACGTCTGCTAAAAGCCTGATAAAGAACTGCTTTCTGCTGGATGTCTATTAACAGCCGGCTGACATAAGTAACAGATCAGCACATTAATACAAGGAGGGAAAACCTGGCCCAGTAATACATCAACATTCACTATTTCTCAGCATGTTCCTGATGGCTAGGAGGGCTACAGCAGGTCTAATCTATCTGAAGCTAAATATATGGGCACAATCTTATTTTAAAAAATTAAAGAATAATCAATAGAAATCAATATAAATAATTAATATAATTTTTCCAACAGAGATACTATTTTCTGTCACAACCTTTCTTATTTACATTGTACTAAAAAGGGTTTTGGTGAATATCCCAGTGATGATTATGATAACAATGTAATTACAATGTAATAATCACCATGATCCCAACCAGTGTAAGAGTTTTTTTTTCATACGGTATGATTCAGGTAGTGATATAAGCAGAGGTGGAGGAGATGTGAGAGAGTAGTACAGTCAGGTCACATCTGCCACATAGGCGTTAACGGGATGAAAACCAACCTAGAAAAACATGGACTAATCACCTCAACCAAAGACAGCAGGTGTCAGGTTGTGTATCAGTCACTGCACCCAGCTTATGATCCGTCTTTAACCTCGGTGCAACTCTGGTAAAGAGCTCACAGCCAGCTCCGTTTACAATACCTGACAGAACAGGGAAAACCAGGGAGAAAACAAGCCATAATCCTCCTTTTCTTTTAAAAGAAATGCATTTTGAATGGACAGTTCATAAGGAGGTCTCATACTTAATTGCAGGAATTGAATAAAGACTGTTTTCCACGAGGTGCTCGTGTGTGGCTGGCATAATTGCCAAGGAACAGGTCTTAATTTAAACTGCGGGGTAATTATCATGCAGAGCATACCCACCCAGAATGTTTGCATAACTATCACAAGCGTTTTCATAAATGATGCTTTAATTAGTCTTAATTAGAATTTGTTTAAGTCAGCAGGGAATGCAGGGCCCGTGAAATGATGTATGTAATAAGCATCAGGCCCGCTCTGTTTTTTCCCCCTTACTTGGGGAATAGAGCTGACAAAATCACATCACATTAAATTGATTCAGTCAGAATTAAAATTCTTATGGTATTAATTAAATGGGGAAGATCTCATTAGCAGGCTGTGTGGTGAGGGAGAGACTCTCTCTGCCAGCAGATGTGACGGTGTCAGAGCTGCCGTACACGCTCACCATTAGGGCCCTGAGACATGGGGAGCGGAAAGGAGGGAGGGAAGAGAGGGAGAGAGAGAGGGAGAAGGGGAGAGAGAGAGAGAGAGAGAGAGAGAGAGAGAGAGAGAGAGAGAGAGGGGGGGGGGAGAGAAAGGGGGGGGGGCAGATATAGAGAGGGGTGAGGAAGAGAGGGGGCAGAGAAGGAGAGAAGGTGGGGAGCGGGGGGGAGAGCGAGAGAGATAGAGATGGGGGCCTGTCGGTGGTTGGTGGCTCTGGTGGGAGGACTAGAGTGAGGTGGCAGCATAGTAATAGGTTGTATTAGGCTCCTCACCATCTACAGCTTTATTTAGCTTCATTTGGTCTATTTGGCTGGAGGAATTCAATAAGAGGAGAGCTAATGACCTGACCAGATACCCTGTTATCTGTACTGATGAGACACCCTCTGCTTGACTCCATACAGTAGACACCCCTAATAGGCCACAGGAAGAGACAGTGAAACCTACCTACTACCCTACAGTATAATAGACTTATGCAGTGGAATTGGGCTGATCGTGCCTCTGGGTACCAGTAGCTCTATTGGCTTATAAAGGGTTCACATGATCATCTTGTGGAGAAACGAATAACTATTCACACAATTCTTTATCGTATGAACAACGGGGGTAGGATATTCCACTCAACGCCATACACTGGTTACCTCGTTTTTTTTCTTCAGATTGTGTCTCCTGCTTTGCTTTTCATCCCCTTGGTAGTATCTGACATCTTCAGGTCAGAAAATACTTTGTGATGTCGAGCAATGGACATGTTGGACTTGGACCCCCACAGCAGCTGTCACTTTGAGTCAACAAGGACAAGAAAAGAATAGAAAGAAAAGCAAAAGACTATTTGCGAAGGCACCTTTTTACACATGTATAGAACCTGGTGATCTCATCTCTCTGTGCTAGGGTACTTTCATAGAGATGCATGCACTATAACACAATAGACATATGGCGGTCTTTGGGAAGGTCATATTATTAGACAATATAAACAATATACATACAATCAGGAGAGTCCCTGGGGGAGGGAGAAGACAATGTACTGTATATATAACGTTTCCTTAATCACAAATACCTGTTCAGATTGGAATTGTTTATTGACAAATATAAATTCATATATTGCAAACTAAGCTTTGACTGTTATTCCTTGAAAATGTCTCTGTAAAGCTTCGACGGGACACGCCGTGCAGCGTTGTAAACTCCAGAAATGCTGTACTGTATTGAATCCAATGAAAATGATAATGTCGGAAACAATGGCCCCGGGCAATGTGGCTGCAACCTAGCATCGCCGAAGTTACAAGCCAATGTTGTCCTTTTTATTAGGAGCAAGCATGACTGTTAGTAGGTCCTGCATAAATATTTAGGGTAAATACACAGTATATCATTTTTCTTCACACTTGAATTGCATTATGATTTCCATGCAGACTCAGGTGAGCCGGGGTCAGGAGACTAAATTAAGTGGGGCCTGGCAGCAGCTGCATTGGGGGCTCTCTTTAACCATGCTTGGGTGGTTTAGCTATCAAAAGCCGCTTGTACATGCGCCATAAAAAAAACATTGGGTATGTGTGTAAAATGGTATTAAAATGCTGTTGACCCTTAAAATTAGAAAGGCAAACGTGCAACTCCTTGCATGGCAATTATTCCGTGTCCATGTTAAGCGCGGGAGAAAAATAGAAACGTATGGCGAAGGGCCCCCTTCTATATTTATTGACACGCGTGTAGAAATGTGAGGTGGGTTCATTTATGACGATGGAGCGTGATGACATCACTCCATAAAAGCCCGCCATCGGGTCAGCTGGCATAAGCAGCGCGGATTCGAGCTTTTGTCTTTGTTATTCATGAATATAGAAGAGTCACAAACGATATTGATGGTTGACCATTGTTTTCTATGATATATTGTAATATCTAGATAAACGTTTTATAAGGGTGAAACATCAAGACGATATTCTGTCGTTGCAGATCACAAACTACAGTATATTGGCACTATGTTTTACTGTTCGATCTTATGGCATATTACTGAAGTGAATCTTCTCCGAAACAAAGACAATTACCTTTCATAAACTAAGTAGGCTACTCTGTTAATAGACAAAGCAGCTGGTCTGTATCACTGAACATGGTGTTTTCCAAAGCTCTTATATGAAGTACTGTTATGAAATCAGACCTCTGTCAACGGGCTCCTCACTCAAATCCACAATACAAGACAAGCACCACATTGGCTCTGATCTGGTTGAACATGCCCAACTGCATATCCAATGGATCAGCAAACTTCATCTTTATCACAGGAGCCTAAATAGCATACTCTAAGTGTTCCTTGTAAGTATATTGTAGACATTCTGACAGCTGATTTTAGGTGAAATGGAGTATTAGTAGTAACCCTGCCAGTGGTTATGCCTGTTAATGTCTCACAATAAGCTGTATATTCATTAGTCTTCTAATTGGTAGACTCTTGGGACTCTTGGTGATTCTAGTCACTCAAACACACCCATACATGGAGCAAAACAAGAACACAGACATAGGCAACGATAGGCTGCAGAAAAAAGAGACTGCCTACTTACTACCTTAACTTCTCCAGGCGACTACTATGCCATCGTACAAGCTTTCGGTGTCGCTGTTTTGCTGTTTTGGGACAAAAGTGTGGCAAATTCGCCCAGAATGATCAGCTTTCTCTCTAACAAGGGGGGCAGTACCTGTGACATCTGCGCTGACATGCTTGAGATAATCCTCCATATGATTGTCAGACAAATTGGGGGTCACTGGCGCAGCAGACACGAGGGAGCAACAAGGGACAGGAGATGTTCAATCACGGGGGCTGGCCCATGTGGAGCCTCCCTTTGCAGCTCTTCCAGCACCGCAGACCCTCTCTCTCTCTCTCTCTCTCTCTCTCTCTCCTCTCTCTCTGCCCACAGCTGCCGGGCCTCCACTGGGAGGGAGTTGTATTATGGCTGGGTTAATTTACTGATTAATATCCAGCCACTAGATCCAGCTTCCCCCAGATGGCCAATTAAAAACTACAACTGGCAGAGCGTTGCCCTGGCAGCAGGTTGCCGTGGGCCCAGGGCTAGAGGCTGTGACAGAAGGTGTGGGCCCCTGTTTGGCCAAGGAGCAACTGACTAGACTGACTTCTTATCAGGAGGAAGGACAAAGTAGGGTAGAGTGGCGATACAGAGGAGAAACTAGGGCTGACGGAAGAGAAACTTAGTGCTGCATTGGTCTCCGTTAGAGTCCAGACAAACTTCTGTTTTATCTCAGACACCTCGTGGGCTAGAAAGTTAACTGATAACTGAGGTTGATGAGGCTTCTCTATCTCTCTTTTAGGATAAAGGATCCCTTCAAGAATGATGTTAGAATTTTGTTAAGGTTGAATGCATCTATACATCCAGTATGTGCACGCCTAAGATGTACAAACTTAATCAATATGGGCTGATTTCACAGACACAGATTAAGCCTAATCTTAGATGAATTAACATTTTCAGGGGACAATTGCTATCGAACATGCTTTTTAGTCTAGCATTAGGCTTGAACTGTGACTAAACGTCTTGGTAACAATGATATTATTGGGACCAATGATACATTATTTTACTTTGGAGATGAGAGAGGAGACACATTTATTCTGCACCACAAGCTTAGAAGTCGGGGCATATTCATTAATATGAATATCTTTTACAATTCTCTCTTGTCTTTTGAGGAGCTATGTTATTTTCAATAAAAGGCCACGTGTTATGAGACAGTGCTATATTTAGAGAGACCCTATTTGAATACAGGCCTTAATACTGACACAAACCATATAAATGGGCTGTGGTCTCCATGGAAACCGTGTAAATACAATGGCCACTGCTGCAGCTCTGAGAGCAAAGGTAATTAATAACTGAATTATGGGATGGCAGTAGACAGCCAGACCCATGCAGCGTCTGAGCCAGGTCACTTGATAAAGGGGAGTTGCAATACAAACTGTTTTACTTTCACAGGGTCATCCAAACCAGGGACATCTGTACCATCACTGCTCTAAGAGGAAAAAGGCTAAGAACAAAATTGATGGCCCATTTCATTATGTAATTGCCTCTTTAGCTTCCTTGTTCAGAGCAATCGCTCTTTAAACTCAAGCTAATATATGCCAAGATATGAATGGAAGTCTCAAAGATAAGAAGATAATTCAGTAAATAGCTGTAATAGTTGGATCACCTTTACCCGCCCGTGTGTTGAGGTGGTGATATGTCTTCATCAAATAATGGAGTTAAGGAGTTTGATAAGGGGTGGAAGGGGTGAAACCGTTTTGCTTCTGAGGAATACTCCTTTTTCAAAAATGCAACCGAGCTGGATCATCGGAAGACAAGTGTGGGAGGATCTGGGTTGTGTGTTTTCAAAAGGAGGTCTTGGTGTACCGTAGTATAGTGGTGAAACAAGCCTCCAGCAAGCCACCTTGAGTGTAGGGGATACACAGGGCACAAAGCTGTGGATGTGATTACCTACAAGAGAGTGACGACCTCCCACCCTTGAACTTGTTTGTGCCCTACGTGGAATCAAAGCAAACACGGATCCGCTATTCACTGTCTGCGCCTCTGAAGTGGTGGAGACGCGACGTCGCCGGAGTAGGGCGACCCTCTCCCTTTCATTTAATTCTTCATAAAGATCCCCCCAAATGAAAAATGTGATGCAACACACAAAGCAGTCAGAGGAGAGGCTGAACTCTTGTTGAAGGGTCAGTGGTAGGATCACTGGGGAGAAGGTCACCAAAAGAGCCCAAATTCACACCCCGTAATTGAGTAACAGGGGTCGCTGATTGCAAAAAGCAAGAGCATAGCTCCACGACACGGCTCAAGTTCTAGAAAGCTCTGACGATTTAGAAAAAAGTCGGGGGGGGGGGGGGGCAGACAAAGCATTTGAAGTAGCGTTCTCTTGAAAGACAAGATGTTCGTCCGGTTCCTAGGTCTACAACTGTGATTGAAATGGAGACTTAATTAAATGCACAGCAGAATTCTGACTGCGAACTCAGACACAGAGAGCGTGCGAGAGAGAGAGAGTGAGAGAGAGAGAGAGAGAGAATTCTCTCAATGTAATTAGACCAATTGGGCATGAAGTGAAGTGGTTTCATTCAGGAGAAGTGTGGCGCTCTGAAGTGGGATCAGCGACTAGGGTTTGATTAGAATTTGATTGTTAATGCAGAACCGGATGGACCACGCTGTAGAAAATCCCTTATTTTCTAATTAGGGTCCACAGAATTGTTTGTGTTTATTTTTGAAATGACTGATGTCTGTGTGAATATCTGCATTAAGAAAAGCTTGACCTTAATGTGTGTCATAAATAGCTTTTATAGCAAACGTGGTTGTCATGATCAAACCATTAAAGGTAATTAATGACTTCTCTGATAATTCACCTGAGTGCTTTATGTTCCCTCACTGTACGAATCAATTACTTTAAGCAGGGCTATGTTCTGTTATAATTCCAACAGTGGAATACTCATCAGGGACTCAAATGGGACGTATTTCCAGCATTTTTATGTTTTTGGAATATACCACAAACTCGGTTTCTTTGATTTGCATCATCTCTTAAAGTTTATTTGTATTTGTTTCGTTTTTTTTATTTGACGTTGACCCAGCGATACATTTCAAAACAATGTAACAATGTTGTAGGATTTTGATCAAGTGAATCTATGTAAATGTAAAAAAAATGACCCAAAGACTAATTCTCCCCCCAAGTATGATCTAGTCTGGAGTGTCCCTGGGGGGGGAGGATGTAGTTGTGTGGCCCACTGGAGCAATGAAGTGACTCTCAGGCTTGAACAGTAGTCAGAGAGAGAAAGAGAGAGAGAGAGAGGACGTGTGGGCGTCGTCAGGGGCCAGGGGAAGTGGCTTGTGTCCATCCGCCCACGCCTCCTCTGTGTGAAATTGGCTGAGAGGATGTAGACATATTCCAAGCACTGATCCATGGCTGGAGTATAAACAGGAGAGGATAGCACTTTCTCTCCTATAAGGTCATGCAGCCTCTCTTGTGAAACAGTAAGTGACACTGCCTCAGCCCCAGACGCTAAAACACTGACTGGCGGAGGTTGACCCCACCAGCGTCCAGCCTCAACCCCCCCTGTCTGTGTGTCACTGTCCTGTGGTGGTGTACGTCGTCGCCACTCAGTGGGGTGCACTGATATTTGGTGGCAGAGTATAGCAGCTTTATCAACACGGAGATAACAGACACTGAAATTCACATTTGCAGACGCAAGACCCAGACCAAGCTGTGAGAAGAATCTAGTGTTTGATAGAAGATTGTAAAACCATTGTGACACTCCTTCCACAAGCAGAGGAATGTGTCCCAGTGATGGAGTGCCACTGCTCCACCACACCATGCTACTGTATGTGTGGATAATATCCACTGAACAATATTGTTCAACATTCCCTCAGTAGAGTTTCTCAGTGAGACAGGTTGGAATTATAAAGCCGTCGCAAAGACTCAGATCAAATTGGCTTGGGATTTTCATTTGACACCACCAAGGGGGTTTCCAAAACATACAGTATCTTGAAAACAAATAGTCCAAAGCAAATTCCAAAAAATGAGGGCAGGAAACCAAAAAACAGAACCAAAAAGGCTAACCTGTAAACGTACTGGCATGCTCACGCCACCACACCAACCTAAACGGCTAAGATAGGATGGGGAGTTGAGCTGTGCATGAAATGTGATTGCGGATGCAGTAAAATGGACTGAGGAAGGCATGAATGTAATTAAAGTGGCTGACACTTTTATACTGGGTAATGGGAGTCCAGGGCCTGACTATTCCCAGACGTGCTCCCCTCACAGTATGGAGTGCATTTTAATACCACCCTACACAACTACTTAAATGCCACTCTCATGGCCTTCATGGAGAAGTAATATTGATGTGTAAATAGGATAAATACCAACATCCAAGGGTTTAAGGGATATAGTAAATAAACATTAGGTAATTCACAGAAGACGTAAAAATCACTGGAGTGTCTGCTGCGTCTAGAACAGAATAGGGTAGAGGTAGGGCTGTCTCACATTACAAGCCTTAGAGGGATGATTTGGAGGGTAAGAATCGGACCACCTAAAAGCTTGCCAGTTCAACGAACATGGAAATAAAATGCAAATGCAGGATATAATCATATCATGATTCAAAATTGATTAGCAAATATTCATTGTAATGGAATCAGGTTATAAGGATTGTTCCGTTGTAACGATGATTCCAGTCAAATTCCTTTTTTTTAATGTATGAAGTTAGCAACATTTTTGTGATGATTTTAGAATGTGTATATGATGTTTACAAACAGCCCGGTCTTACTGGACACTGCAATATATTTGTATGAACTTTATTGGTTTTCATAACATTGAGACTGCTGGAGAAAAAGAGGCAATTCACCTCTCCTCTCTGGCATTTTTCATCTCTCATCTGACAGGCAGCATCAGGATTGGTTAAACCACACAGAGGAGAGGGAACCAATGCATAAAGGTTCTTACATGGTCATGTACAGTGCTGTATAATGCTCCCTATTAGTTATAGTAATGTTGAATAAAGACGAATACCATATTGAATTGTGAACAATGCAGTGACTCTACTTAAAGTTACATAATCACAAAATGTAAGACAACACTGCAATATCACAAGTTGTGAAACTATTCGCTGAATAGAATACAGAATATATCTGAATAGGGTGCCTCACATCTTTTCATACAAAGCTCCAAAGAACACAGTGCTTTTCACCCAAACAGTTTATAGTGGAAAAAATACACTTCCCTTAATACAAAATTGGGTTTGGGTGCAAAAATACACTTAACTTAATACAAAAATTGGGTTTGGGTGCATTGACACTATCAAAAGAGCCTTGTTAATTCACCCACTGAGGGATAAAGGAGGCAGTTAAGGCTTTGTCGGAAAGGATAACGCCTTTGTTTATTCCTTACATGCAGAAAGGGGCTTCTGAAATTTGAACATATTCAGGCAGATAATGAAGAAGTTAATAAGAGAAATGGTACGCTGGGATCCTTCTCCACCACCCAGGTCCCACAATTTAATCTGTAATAAATAATCCGGCATCATTGGGAGATGGCATCTCATAATGGCAAATGAAATATGCTGGTATGATAGGTACAATAAATCTGGATTTTCCTATGGTTCCCTCAGGCTAGGACAATATGTAACTATAGTGCTCTCTGTCAGGAGGAGCAGATCTCGGAAACCGTCATAAAATCTAAATGGGCACTAATTAGGCAAGCCTTCCCTCTCAGACTTACTATTTCTATTGACATTTTCGGCGCACCCGACCCCTCCCCTCCCACGCTACCATAAGTCACAGGGCTAAGAACTCCCAGGATTGCAGGGAAGGAACAGAGCTGTTACAGGGAAGTTCAACTCTGAGGTAATGAATACATTTGCCCCTCAGATGCTAGTGTTTCTTTTGTGTTGGACCCTCTTCGAAATCTCTGTGCTTCATGCATCGATGTGATGATTTGTAAAAAAAAAAAAAAAATGCCACAACAAGTGCATATCCAAAGTACTCCCTATTGGGTAAGTGAATTCCAAGATTTTTGTTGATGCATTGACGAAATGTGATGATTGGTTAACATTTACAAGTGGATGATTGGTTAACATTGATCAACTTTAACCTCTCGTGGCATGTGCCTCTGAATTCAGGCATCCTTTGAGAAGTCTTTATTTCTCTCCGTCATACTGTAGATGTCCTTCCTACCTACTGTGCAGTTCCCAATACTTCCCCATAGGGAATAGAGAGAGAGAGAGAGAGAGAGAGAGAGAGAGAGAGAGAGAGAGAGAGAGAGAGAGAGAGAGAGAGAGAGAGAGAGAGAGAGAGAGAGAGAGAGAGAGAGAGAGAGAGATGGTCAGGTAAATGTATATGCATCCCCTGTCTGGTTCAAATTAATAAAACTCTGTCATGTGCTTTGACGCAGGCCTGCTTGTTGAACAAATGCTGAATGCACGGCTAAGCCATCTGGCTCAGAGTCAAGTATCCCCACCAACTGTAGTCTTACGCTACCTGACAGTGGAAAAGCTCTATTCCCCTGGCATCCTAGCCACAAATGGAGAAATATTATTGAAATGATTATCTGCATCAAGACTCAGATTTGGGCTGACATTTCGCCGGCTCTGGGTAATCCGAGGGGTTGTCTAGGAGAGGGCGGAGAGGGGGTTTGCCGGTAAGCCTTGGCGGGATGATTAATGAAGCCAGGATACTGGGTGGACCCAGCGCACCTCCACCCAGACCCAGGGGCCGAGCCCTGCATATGAAATTGGCCTCTGCCTGCTCATCTCCCTGGGAGAGAGGCTGGCGAGGATCCCCCCCCCTTCCTCCACCCACCCCCCCCCCCCCCTTTCCCCCAGCACAGCACCAAGCCACCAAACAGCACTCCAAAGCCATGGCAGATCCAGGCTTAGAGGAGCTCGCCTATACTCTGTGTGTGTGGCTGCTGTGCTCTGCTGCAAGGGAGGGCTAGGTGGAGGAGACCACACTGTCACACCTGCCTGGAAATACACCTGCCCCTCAATGAGTCACGCCGTGGTCTGAAATCAATCTAGGCTAGGTTATATCATTCTCAACTGGTAAGTTGTCAATGTGGAATTTATGTACATGGTATAACGTTTTTTTTTGTCTAACTCTAAATTGTCTTAATGCCAAATAAACCTTTTCATAAACATATTTATAATATTTCTACCAGTGGTTAAAAAACAAAATATAAAAAAAAAAGCCATCCCTTCACAGCCTCAAGATTGAGTTCATCAGATCATGTTGTACTACATGTAGTCTAAATAAATGGGCTCTGCTTTGCATGTACAGTGTGGACACCCCCAGTGCTTTACATCATAGTGCCAGCCATGTCCAGACTTCCCCACAGCCCCTTAGGCTTGATGGATGGGCCCCTGAAAGCCTCTTAGGACGCTGGTAATCGGATAACAGCAAACCGACTTCTTGACCATGCGGAGAAAAAAAAAGCACACTGCCATGTAGCTCATGAATGGACGCAGCCGATGGAGGGAGCGAGTAATTCAAAAAAGAGAAGCCAGTCTTTAATCATTCTGTGTCGATGATTAGTCATAGACAATGTCGCTTTGTTAAGAGTGTACTGTAATTAATAACTAGAGGAGAGGAGAGAACAATCGAGGGGAGCGAATGTCACATGATGTACAATAGTGGAGTGGTGGTGATTTCTAAATAGTGTAAATTATGTGTTTACCTTTTGTGATCCAGGCAGTGACACTGCAGACTCCTCTTTTTCCTTGAGAAGGAGACCAGAGCATGATTAATTGCGAGCTCACAAGGTTTTACAGCTTCAAGAGTAAATCAACTGCTAAGAAGTGCTAACTTGCTAAAATATAAACTAATTTTAGGCCCCAGATATTAAAATATAATCCATCTTCTTCCTCCACAGGGAAAGCTAATTAGAAAATGTGACTGACATAAGAGAGGAGAGGTGGAGGAACGCTGGGATTAGGTTCAGGAGCAGAAAATCAGGGCTTCTGGCTAAATCTCTGGATTTCTATACATTCCAATAAAGTCATTACTATCGCTCCATATTACTTGTTTCATTTTTTTTCCCCAAGAAACCCGATATACCTCCTCTACAAGGAGGAAACATTTATAAACAATTCATATGAAATTGCATTTCATCATTGATCTCATGACATGACAGTTGAAACAGACAGCAGACTGAACAGATTTAAAAAGGTGATTAGAAATAACCATTAATATATCCCTGCGGAGGTGTAAATAAATAGCACCAAAAATAAGTTAGAAATATGATGATCCATGATGTTTACACTGTGGCAACAAACCAAAAGGAGTACAGTTGAAAAAAAGAGTTTTTCTCCATGAGAAATAATGTATGCTTTTATTTGACTCACTGCCTGGCACACACATTCTAATACAATAACCAATAAACAACAGTTGCCTGAGGGAGAGAGGCTCCAGTACCTGACTGTGGCTCACTGGCCTGCCTGCCTGCCTGCCTGCGTTCAGCTCTTGTGTTCTTCATATGTATTGACCTTATGCAGTAAAACATCCACATCCTATTGTAGATTGCAACTTATACCCCACAGCAGTTCACAACAGGGGTCGATCACCCGGTTCAACACCAGAGGTACAACCAGATTACTGCCTGCTTCTAGATGTGCACGTACAGTAGAAATCATTTTTTTTCTGTTTTTGTAACTATACGGTCGAGTTATGCATAATATGATAATTGAAAGGTGGCTAATTGATTGGGCTGTACTGTATACTGTACTGTAGATTGGATTAGATGATTAGATTAGATCCAACTTTATTATCATTGCAGAGTGACAAAGTACCAGACAACGAAATGCAGTTTAGCATCTAACCAGAAGTGCAAAATAGTGATATAAGAACATGATATAAAAGCATGATATAAAAACATGACACTGATAGTGTGGCAAGTACGGTAGTTTAGAGGTATAAACAGTTATGAGCTGATGTACAGTTAAGGTAGCTTATGTACAGTATGTAATCTACAGATGAATTAAGTACTGTAGTGAAAGTGACAATCAGTGTGAATGAATACTCACATACCGCAGCCCGAAGAACTATGAAAATAACATGTCAGTCAGGTCACACGTGCAACAGAGTGGAGTGGTCCGTCCGAGGCTGGCAAGCTCTCCTCCTCCGAGTCTCTAAAGGAGAGTCCCATGAGAGAAGCAACATACGTAGCTCTGAGTGGTGTGACAGTTTAAAGGCAATAAGTCTGATGTGACCAATAATAAAGCACGGTAAAGTGGCCATGGGAGAGTATGGTTCTATTCTTGTCACTTTCACCAACAACAGAGCAAACAAGTGTCACTCTGATTCCGCCATAAGGGGGGGACCGAAGTTAAAGCCATGTCGTTTCTAGAGCCTCTACCTGGTCTCTGTCACGCTGTTCCCTTTTCCCTTTGGAGGTTTCTCTCTCGATCACCTCGAAGCATTTCAGAAGGATATAATTTAGTTGAGAGTGGCAATTTATCTCCAGTGGTACTTTGTTTGGTTAACCCTTTCACTGTCGGATATGGCTCCATTATCCATTAAGAGGAGCACATTTTGGGGTATTTTAGTCCTATAATAGATGCCGAATTGCTAGCCTGCTGAGTGTCCATTTTGCCCGCTCTAAAACCCATTGCAATGCCTTCCTACTGTCTGTAATTACCCATGAAGCACATCAGATAAAAGGACAGAACTTCTGGAAAAGGCTAGACTTTGTTGTATGGATGAATCAAGTTTCAAAGATGTTTCATAGGGATATGGCAAAATACATACAGTATATATCATACACATATCAAAATACAGGTAAATTGAATGAAATAAAAAATGTAATATGTAAGGTTTGTGCAAAATAATACATGCAAAAAATGCACTGTATGTGTTCTTCTTCTTATGATCTATTGTACAGATACACCTTTTCCTGTCTCAGAACCTGCCTTTCTGATTCTTGAAAAAGACTAACAACCAATTAAAACTGAGGTCAACTTAGTGACAAAATCATCTGTCCTCATATCATAATTATGTTCTGCAGTTCTAACATGTATTCAGTAATGATTTTTTTTTAAATGTTATCACAATTCCCTTTTAGTCGCCACACATGAAGCGATCACTATCTGTTTGTCATTACAAGTTAATGCTCAATGGCAACTTTGTTGGTTGACGATAATACTATTCCTGCAGCGCGGTTGTTGTAACCCTGTGAATATGCCAGATTTCTGGGGCAGTTTGGATAGGAGAGTGCTGCAGGGGAAGGCTGTGGCCAGGCTACAGAGGAGGGTCAGGCAGTGGAGGATTAATTTGGAATTCAGCACTGCAACATTGCCATCTTTTGGCCAGCTGGTGTACTCTAAACTCACAGGTGTACCAATAGAAATGCTCAAATTCACAGTAGGATAGCTTTATATAACTGCTCTTTATGGATATACAGTACATCGGGACATAAGGATATACTGTAGATGGAGTAGACTCCTCAAAAAAGGTTTGGAAACGTTATTTCGGTCGATTATTCCTCCCCTTTAATAATACCAATTGGTATTGTATTTTATATCATTTTTACACTTTATTCATTTTACACTGTCAGGGACCTCAGTAGCGTGTGGAAGATCCATACGCAGTCACAACAGCTTGGCACCTCCTCCTCATGCTGGTCACCAGCCTGGTCACACACTGCTGTGGGATGGCATCACATTCCTCAACCAGGATTTGCCGCAAGTCAGCCAACATGGTTGCGTTAGTCACTCTGGCACGTACAGCACGCCCAAGCTGATCCCACAAGTGTTCAATTGGGTTGAGGTCTGGACCCATTTCGTCCTCTCCACTCCCAAATTCTGGAGGTCCTCTGTGATGATCCTGGCTCTGTGGGGGGCGAGCGTTGTCATCCTGGAGGATGGAGTTACGTAGGTCCCAGAGTCTGGAGATATGGGATCGCCACTGGCTCCAGAATAATATTCTGAATTATCATTCCGATATCTCACTGCATTGAGATTGCCTTCAATGATGACATGTTCTGCTTTGCCTGTGAGAGAGATACCACCCCACACCATGACCAACAGAAGAATATTGAGGGGTTTATGTCGGGATAACTGGATACAACATACTCATTATTGTTTATGACCAGTCATCTGTCATCATCAGTCATCGACCAATCCTCCTTTGTTGTTTTGTTTTCTTATGAACTGGGAGGAAAGACGACTACTTAATCAAATGCTAAAGAGGCTAAACGTCACCTACTTTAAAACTAGAATACAGTATCTTACAGATAAACACACTCCCATTCAGGTTTCCTGAGACCAACAATCTAGACTAGTGTAAAACTACGGTATAGGAAATTGTGTTGAGGAAGTGGAATATATTAAATGAAACATGTTGGTAATAATATATTAAATGCTCTTACAGAAGAACCCATATAATCTTGTAGATAACAGTACATTTCACAGGAGGGTTTGTGAAACAAAAATCTAGCCTGCTTGTCTGTCTGGTCTGTCTGATGCATCCTTTACTCCTCTTCTGGGGACAAAACGGCAAATGTGTCATCACAAAAAAATTTGAGTGGGTATACTTGTCCTCAATCAGAATAATATTGGGCTGAAAAGCCCAACGCTGTTCTATTTTCCCACGGTGGTGTATGGGACATCAGGGATAAGGAAGTGTATCGGCTCTGACAGAGAGTGACAATTCATCCCTCCGTCCCTTTAACTGACATGTCACATTTTCTGATGACTTTATTGTACTCCCTGTCAGTACACTTAATGTGTGTGTCAGTCAACCCCCGAGCAGCCAACACCGCCACCTCCACACAGCACGGCTAATACCCACTCTTTTAATGACGTTAGATTTGGTGTAATGTCATTCAGCGTGGTGCAGATATTATCTCCCATTTGCATCATTCAGCCTGGGATGCAGCGTCCGTATGTGGGCTCAGGCGATAGAGAGCTGGTCATTTCCCCATCCATTTCCACTAGGATGACAGATGTCAAGATGGAGAATGGCTATTATTTAGCCATGTTTTTTTATCAGAGCCAGACATGATGTCTCACTTTACTCTAGGCAGCCCAGGGGTGCCCAAAACCTCTCTCTCTCTCTCTTTCTTTCTCTCTCTCTCTTTCTCTACAACTTTGTATTCTCATTTCAAATCTACATGGCTTTTTTTTGTTATTAGCTTGCTGCTGAGGCTCCTAATTTGTTATTGAAACAATGTCTGTTCCTCAGTTATTTTTTGTCAGAAGGCAATTTCAATCATTAGACAAATAGTCATTGGCAAATGTTCTCAAAATATGACTACATTCATGTATGCTTAATTTGTAAGAAATAGTTAGACAACTCAAAGGATCACAAAGCATTTACAAACCAGCTCACAGCTCATGCCTTTGCAGTTTGTCAACAACAAACTGTGCTTGTTATCACCACAATAGCAAACTAAAGCCGTCAAAGATCACAAAGAATATTGAGTTATCTGTTTACCACACACTAACTACTCATCTCCCAATGAGTAATGTGAGTTTTATTGCCAGTACTTTGGGGTCTCACCATTTCTTTTCTATCTGAGACCACCAAATACATGACAGTTGGCAAGAAGCCTCTGTTTATTGGGCATCTACACTGTCATCCACTCAAGAGCTATGATGGTTTAATAATACCCACACCACAAACTACTGTGAGTGATTCAAATCCTCTCTGCGGTATGTTTAGTCTACATGTCATTCTGAATGAGTAAGCGTGCCAGCCTGTAAGCTTCAAAGGTAACCAAATCTTTATTTTATTTTTACTGACAGTGCATTTTCTCCCATCAGAGCTCTAGCTCATAATTAAATGTATTTAGCATCATAAATATTCCAGGGGGACAGGTTGACACAGTGAATTAATGTCTCTCCTTAATACAAGAGACTCTCCGTTGTTGGCTATGCTGAGAATGCTGCCCAATGACAGGTACATAGTTAGGTAGGGGCTGCTCAGCGTCCTTATTCCCATTCCTTAATCACATTTGTTTTCAGCTCAGAGTGGAAAATACATCAATAGTGGATGTGATATCCCTACAACTTGAAAGGCAGAGACATGAAAATGTTAACAGTTGACTAGTGTCTTTCCCCTAGAGACAATTCCACAGTAACAGCACCTTCCTATCATGTTGAACTACTTGATGATTTGACTGTGTTTACTTTTATAGCCTTTATTTGTGTAAACCAGCTCCTTTCCCTTCTTGTTTTTTTTAGTTGTTTTTTCTTTCCTAGCACCAGGGGAGCCCCCCCTCCCAAATTCCGTTGTTTGGTACCTGTACTATATCAATGACAATAAAGACCATTCATTCATTCATTATGTATCAGATAATGCTAACTCCTCAGATAACAAGCTCGATGTGTGATGTGACAGTCACGGGTGTAGTGTAGCATAGACGTTATACAGAGTACAGGAGAGGGTGTCCAAACAGGTCCAATATTCAACTGCTATCCACTCCTGCCTTGTGTTTTTCCTCTCCCAAACAGAGTACACATTAACTCAAGGTCTACTGGCCTCTCAGCTCCACTCTCCTTTCTTTTGATCCTCAGTGGAGAGGATGTGACTGGGAGCAAACTGTCCTCATGGAGAGGAAGGTAGGGCTCAGCCTCAGTCTTAACCAAGCGTAACCCCACCTCTGCTGTCATTGTCATACCACTCAGATGGTACATATATCTCTGCTGGTGCCCTGCCTCACCTAGCTGGTATATTCAGCCAGCTGAGTGCCCCTTTTTCCACAAATACCCCCCTCCCCCATCCCTAAGCCCCTCAGGAGGACGTAAGGGGGGATTTTTGGACGACTTCCTGGGGCCTTGAAGCCCTTCCCAAGTCTTCACCCTTGAAGAGGACAATGTTCCACAAGCTTATTTGTTGTGCATTTGCTGTGGCTGACTAGCGTGGCGAAGCGTGCAAGCCTGCCTCCACCCCACCATAACAAACAGGTACAGTTGCCAAAGAGGGCTGAAGGGGTTAGAGAGGAGGAGAATTACACGTTATTATGTTCATTTAGAAAATCCGGATATTTTTCTCATTTTCCCCATTTGCCTGTGAATCGGCACCGGGATCACTTTCCTTTCCCAACACTTGTAATTGCAATTTGCGAGAGCTAAACTAATTTTACGACACAGGAACACCTGTATTCATCTCCATATTAATAGAAAACAGGAAGTATAAATCCCAATTTTCCAGCAGCCAGTGTCACTTGAGATGTTCCTTGAGGGAGAGGGCTGTCTCTTCTACATTAAAATATTGGTGCTCTTCTCCTGCTCTCCCTGTGGAGCTTCCTTTTGAGTCCAAATCAGATATCATAATTATGAATGTCACCCTATCTACATCACCACGTTTTGACACTTGTAATATCCATATATGCCATTGCACATTTAAGTTCCCACCATAAAGGTGTTCTGTGTGTTGAGTTATAGTATTATGTGGAGCAGGGCTAGGGTACAGGCCCCGGTGAGTCTCATTTAGCCAGAGAACAGAGGGGCTCTGAGTGATAGCCTCATTTGGTTTAAGCACAACCACATTGTCCTGAAATATCCCAAGCAAAGCGGAGAAGAAAACTTTAATACCTCACTTGAAACCACCACAGCATTTTCAGCCAGGTAGATACTGGATAGAGAGTGAAACTTTACTTCAAAATCGAAATATTTAAAGCAACGATAATTATAAAATAACTGAATTGTTTCCTTTTTTTCCTCTTTTTTCTTTACAACTGCATCTTGAGTATGAAAAGAAATTAGATTGAGGTACTTTCCAAAAATCCAAGAGGATAAGACAATGTCGACTACATTTGAGAACTAGTGCATGTTACAGCATCTGTGTGTGCGTCATTAAACTGTGGACAGGATGGATGGTGGGAGTCATTGTTAGGTCAGCCACTACAAAGCCGTGGCTGTTGTAGGTGGGCAACGTCTCCTCATTAGCAACAACGTACACAGTGCTCTAATGAACTTAAGACAATGGTAATTAATGGCAGAGAACAATGGCTTAACATTTCTCGAAAAGTGTGAGGCGCTGAGCCCGCTTGTATGACAGCGCTTTAAGCCACCTTAATCCGTTTGTGATGCAGCTAGCGTGCGGCGCTGTGCCGCGGTGCCATGGTGGAGCTCCGACCGCGTGGCACTGGGGGCAGGTCACAGGGAGCAGCTCGGCACTGCTGCTGATACGTCTACCTGTGACAATCCTTTATGGCCCGATAAAGTAAGGGAAGTCTCTGAAGGAGCGGAGCGCCGGTGACTTCGCTCGGGAGGGACGTCCCCAGGGACCAAGTGTCAGAGTTGTCTATCAGAGCCCTGAAAGGAGAAAAGGGATGTGTTACTGGGCTCTATTGTATCCTGGTTGTCATTGACTGATCGGGCCCATTTAGCCGGCTTTCACAGTGAATGAAACCACCTGAATAGATGAAAGCGAGACAGCCTTCCCTGACAAACAGGGAGGCCCTGGAATATTCATGGAGGATCTGCAAGGAAAAGATTAATGTATTAGAAATTAAAATGGGACCCGGACGTATGATCTTGCTCTAACACTTGGCCAGACCTGTGTCACCCGCCTGCTAGCGCCTGAAGTCGGCACACACCGCCTGCCAAGGTGGAGAGCAATCATTAAGCACCCAGCCTATTGTGTGAGCAGAATAATCAAACTTCACCCCCTCTTTTCTTCCCGTGCACGCTAACAATGAATAATTCCGGAGCCATTTGCAATGTTAACGCCACCTATCTGGCCCATCCATGCCTTTATGATAAGAGCTCAAAATATGCATTTCAACAGTCTGAACAGAAGCCGGTTTGCCGGCATTTCAAAGGACACCTGTCACTCATCTGAAAGACCTGTCAGTCTCTGTCGTGCACCGGTGCCAGGGAAATGGCCAAAAAGATAATCTTTACTCTCTCTCTTTCTCTTTTTTTCCCCTTCTCTTTCAGATTGTAACAGTTGCATTTGCAATAGACTGACAAGTGATTTACACTGGAAAAATAGATTGTGTTTAAACAGAAAAAGGGGTTATTCTCTTAGGCAAGCTTATTCTTTGCTGGTTTACAACTGTATCAAATATACTATCATCAGTGTGATCTCAGCTCCACTGAATGTCATTATGTTTGATACCATGAGCACTAGATGGGCTTGGTGGGCTCAAAGGTGACATTGATAATTCATATCTCTCCAAACAGGGTCCTGTGTGAGAGAGAAGCTGACTATGAGCTGAAAGGTATGGGATCAAACAGGTTTACAGCTATGAAAGTTTGACCTTCCTGTGTGATTCATTCAAACTTCAAATATGTTGAGCCTTTGTGAGAGTATACGGGCCAAAGCTAAAGCCTGGTACACACATAAAGATAATCTGGCCGATTTTGGCCTGATTTCTCCCCTTCCGACCAAGGACAGCAAATGCCCGATTATCGGATGGCTCTAAAGATTATCCTACAGGATTATCCTGTGGTGTGAGGTGTGTTAAGAGTCAATTTCTCCCGACAATCGACAAATAGGATTAATAATTTCCAGCCTAACCACTGTCTAAAAACTGCTAAATCCACCAAAAACAGCCCAAAACCTATTGGCAGAAAACCGCTAATTACTATTGAGCAGGTGCCCATATCCTGGCCCCTAAACTGTATGTCTGTTGCCAATGATGTTTGTAAAATAAAATAAAAACCCTGCACATTGTATGTAGATATTAGGGTGTTTTAACTTCACGCATTTTGTAACTTTCAGGCACTGACATTTTGATACCGCCTAAAATGCTATTTATCCAGCCCAACCACCCAAATGCATTTTTCCAGCTCAGTGTGATCAAAAGTAGCCCATTCGGCGGCGGTAACCCGCCCCATCTGGCGAGTCCGATCGCGAGTCCGATCGTGACGTGGAATGGAATGTAGCCAATCAAGAAACGAGCTGACTGACGCGTCTTCTTCTTTTCGTTCTTCGGCACTTTATTTGACCTGTCGCACATGGCTGCCTCGTACAGGTCTGCCAGGGTACTACTACCCTGATCATGCGAGATTTCTGGCTTGGGGGACGAGACTCGAGTCTAGACTCTCAAATGATCACAATCTTACTTCCTGGTAAGATGTTAAAATATGAACTCAGGGTTAGGGCTGTCCAGATAACAAGGATTGGCTTGATCTTCATCTTGATCCACTGTTTCCTGATCTTGGCTCCCCTGTAGGCCTATATGCTATGAAAGTCTGTATGTCACAAACTGTAGACATACCTATGTAATCTATGTAAAAAATAACTGGAGTCACTCTTAATTGTTGAAGACAGTCACTGCTATGACTTCTGGCAGGGGTAGATCTGAGCGGTGGCTAACAAACTGTAAATATGTTCTGATTTTGCCCAAAGATTTACTAAGCTTGTGAGGAATTTACTTGAATTTGCCGCTGATTGGCCGGTGCGCTGACTCTCTTTTGCTGGCAATTATGACAATGACGTCGATCTCCAAAAATCACTTACTTGACTGCGCTTTAATAATGTATTATTTTCCTTATTGGTGTGTTGTTTTCTCTGGAAAGACTATCATTATCAATATTTGATTATTGATGTTAATCAATAACAGGTCATTATCAGTATTATGTTGTATCATCACAAGACTTCCTGGTGAGACGTTAACAGATGAACTCAGAGGTCCCTATAACAATGATTGGCTTAAACGGGATCTTGATCCCTCCTAACTGTATAAAAAGTGACATAGAGAATGTGGGAATCAATACATATCACTGAGAAGAACCAGAATCCAGGGGCAAGATGAAGAGTATTGTAACTCTGCTGGTGTTGCTGTACTTGGATCTGTCTGTAGCACAAGAAGATATGCAAACAACAGAGAATGAAGTCCTTGCTGTAGACTAGCATCTCTGCTCTCTTCTTCACATGTGCAAACTTCTAACAGGCTTTGGAGTTTTAGTGGAGAAGCAGAGAATCACCCAAGAGAAGCAAGCAGCCACGGAGGAGAAGCAGTTATGGAAACCAAGTCTAAAGTCACTGAGAGCCAGCTTGAGGTTCTCAAAAACAAAGACAGAATAAAGGTGTTAGGAGCGACAGGAGCCCATGGGACTACGGATGAAAACTAGCCTTCTTGGCTAATTCTGGTGCATTCTTTGATGTACACACTGTCCCTGCCAAATAAACAATAATAATACAAAATAATGAGCCCTTCAACAGTGACATCACCCTGATTTACAGACAAATCATCACAAACATTGGGAATGCCTACAGACCAAGCACAGGTATCTTCACTGCTCCCATTAGAGGTGTCTACTACTTCAGCTTCTTCTACCATACTGGAGGACATTATCCTGCAAACGTAGTCCTGTGTAACAATGGACAACGGTTGGTTTTGACTTCTGATCACAAGGTTAGTGGTGAAGGAGCTGATGTAATGGTGTGGCACTGCAACTAGAGGTTGGAGATCAGGCCTATACACAGGAAGACAAACACACATGTGTGGGATTAGCACAAGGTCCAGTAGTGCAGCAGATGGCCAGCTAGCCTGAGAAATAATGTTGAATGGATAAATTAATTGACTCGGCTAACGTTGGCCAATACAACTGAGAACTGTGACAGTAGCTCGCTGGCATAAGTCCCTTTTGTTAAACTTGGCGCCAAATCATTGAATCTTTGTTGCTAGCTGTGTTAGCTATAGTCGCAATCACCGTGAGACTCACGCATTTCAACCAGTTCTCACGCTCTCACGCCGCATCTCTATTTCTCACGGCGAGAAATAACGATTGTTTTACGGGACTTTTATTTTTGAAATTCCTTGAAAGAAAGCTACCGGAGTTTCGTGGCATCTTTCTGCACGCGCGTTAACTTGAGTCTGCAATCGAAGCGGCAGGCGAGCGCTGATGGAAGAACCTGTGTTCACGCGAGCTGCAAGAACGTAGCAAGCAGGGTTGCCAGATTGGGCTACTTTTGGTCACACTGGATGGGTGGATTCGGCAGCTTTTAGACCGGTTGGGCTGGACATTGTCAATTCCGTCTGGCAACCGTGGTAGCAAAATATGTGCATACATTACAACATCGTATCTGGTAGCCTACTGGACTGGGTTGCACCAATATGGCGTAAGTCATTACTAAATGCAGGCATTTAGTAGTTACTAAACCCCTAGTTGTTACTAGTTAGTTTCAAACTAGTTGTTTACTAATTTCGGTTGCACCACGCCAATCTTAGCTAGTAAATACTCAGTTTTGGTAACTGTTTTTTGTTTCTCTACTGTAACATAACCAGGTACATTAATAATAATAATAATAATAATGATTAATAATTACAATTTACAATACAAATACAACAATTGGGGGTCCCTCAAAAAAAATGTGGGCGCGCTGCGCGCGCACAAAAACACCCACCAAGCCCTCATTCTGACCCAGGAAAAACCCTGGTATGTACTGTATAACATGATAGCCATCTATGAGCAATGCACTGTATATAAGATGATGACCACAGGTCTTTCTGCTGCTGACCAAGGGGCTGAGTCCTGTTGATGGGGTACATTTTTCTTTTAGAGTCTAGTTTGTAGGCTACTGTATTTGTTTATTAAGATTTCATAAATATGATATATTGTCTGAATTTTTTTCTTGTTTTATCAAATGTTATTATTTATTATTTATTATTTTCATTTCTTGTGCTGGTCTATTATGAACAACATGTAAAATTGCAGGAAACTAGCACAAATAATTGGGTGGGAGAGAGGGGCCGCCGCTGCCAAAACGTGCACAGTTTTGGGTCGCTCCACCGCCAAAAAATCTCACTCCAAACTTTTGGTGAAACTTGGCCGCCCTGGTTCATGCTTCTGTTCACAACCAAGCCTTCCTTGCATTTTTCATGGAATTACACAAGGTCTTGACCAGGGAAATTGCCTGAGCTGATTTCCCTTGAAATTCCGGTAATGCCCCTTACCAGGTAAATTCCATGGTTGCCTATTGTGTTACTGTTGTTCAAGTCTGGTTCTGATCTTGTATAACACATGTACATGTTCCTATCATTGTTGCTGAGCAATAAAGTTTCTTATTCTGCTTTTTTCTTCTTTTTTTTTATTTTTATAAAAAATATTTTAAAATAATCCACAGCTATAGCCTATGTCATTATTTTAAAAGTAAAAAATGTATTGCCCCTTTATGGAGAAACCTTTTGTCAAATGCAAAAATTATATGAAATTGACGAAAAAGACAAATCTCTGTGCAACAGCCGCCACATGAGTACACTATGGGCATTACCACCAACTCTGGGGTCACTGTTACCTCAAGTGGTTAATGAATTCAGTGACACAATACATTCCTGGCACTGTCCATCCCTGTCTATATCACTTTACATGGACCAGATAACTTATTACTATGGTCTTAATAGTATAGTGTACGTGACAAGCAACTAAGGCAGAAACACGTCTCCATGTAGGCCAATAAATTTGTTAAGCACGAGTAACTTGCATGCCACTAGCTGTGGTTGGTATTTACAGTTGAGTGCAGAGGAGCTGTTTGGACCCAGAGCAAGCAGGGCCAGGACTGGACTGGGCCTGGTCCCAGTTCCCCTATGGCCACTCCATAGGCCAGGCCACCCTGCACTCACAGCACGGTTAATAATAGAAGCATCTTTTTAAAACAGCAAAAAAAAATAAAGATATTATATTTTAAATCATGTCACAATATGGAAATAGGCACAAAGGCACTGTTACGGTCATGCACAACACATACCGCATGCAAATACACCACATGCCCCAGGATGTGGATGACATAATGTCTTTTTAACAAATATTATTTGTTCTCTTTATCGACTTGTGTGGAGTGTCTATAGATTGCCTGGGAAGTGTAGGTGCATTTTTTTTTACACCAAAATGACCTAGAATTAATCGTCACATGCCAAGTTAGTTATCATCCCACGTGTCAAGTACGTACTCTAACGTTCATGAAAATGAACCAGTCTCAGATTATGGACCATTATACTGTAGCAGGTACTGCACTGTATACAAGAAGTCAATGGAACATCCAGTATCAAACACTGAACTGTACCACAACTCCCAGAGACAGTGGCTCAGTGTGTCTCTGGGAACGGAGCCAACGACCAGTGTCATTTTAGGTCATTTACCACAAAAACATGCCGAGCTCTGTGGAAAAAACTGAGAGAGAGAGAGAATGAATACCCCTTATGCTTACCCATCTAAAATTCCTCCCTGTTTTCCTGCAAATCAGATCATTTACAAACAGGACAAACACAGATTTTGTGTGAAAAGTGAAATTTTGGCCACTCCTTTCCGTCACATAGTTTCCACACCATCTCGTCAACAATCTTCTCATTGTGGCCGAGGAGGACATGGTTCAAGCAGTGACTCAGTCGATGAATGTTCACTTTCATCTCAGACGTCAGTAGGCCGGCATAATCCTAGATACTGAGCCATGACTCAAGTTTCCTGCTCTGTTGTTGTCAACTTTTCTCTTCTCTTCTCTTCCTCATGTCCCTTTGTTGCAGAAAAAGACTTGCATTTGCACTTTTGACATGATAGTGTATGACTTACTGCAGATACTCAACCGACAACCACACCACTCGGGCTTTACAACAGCAAGACATTGAGGTTGTGAACAAAGAAAATGTAATGAAGACACATTTGCAGGTATTCAAATATTTAACAAGGGAATCAAATGAAGTGAACACAAGAACAAAAGCGTGAGCTTTATCTTGCGTTCGTTATTTTGAATTTCTCACACAAATGAATGTCAATGGATACACCTTTCTTACAAATTATTCAGTGACTACAATCTTGCAATTGAGGAAGTCACCGGAACAGCATTTACCTGAGTCACAAATTAGTACGTAATTGAGTCCTTAGGGAAAATAACTCAGCTTAACTACTGGAAATAATGTGTAAATTCAATACCTTTCCTAATGAGCTAATTTGAGTTCTCCATTTGGTAGTCTGGATACAGATAGAATTCTGCAGCTGAGTTGAGGTAAATAAAACCAACGGCTCTCTTGTATTCATTAAAATTAGCATATGGACCTGTCAACACTTCTCCGAGGCACGTTGTAACAATGCCATTTAGCCCCACATCAAGCCATGCCATTGGAATGAATGCATGTGGTGGGTAAATGTCTCCCTACCCCCAGCGACAGGGCGGACTGGGACTGGCAAGCCTGGCTGTGGCGCACAAAAGAGCCTGCGTTTCTACAGCCAGGGCCTGGCTTCTGACCAGAGGCCATCCACATCAACACTGCTCATACTCCACCATAGCTCTGAGCTACTGTCCCGGGCAGCTACCTCTACACACAGCACAGACAGGGGGGGTTGAGCTAGAGAATACGAGGGAGGGAGGGGGGTGTTGTGATGGAGGGAAAGAGGCAGGGAAAGAGACTTGAGAGAGTAACCTGAGAGGGAGAAAATGAGAGAGAGAGAGAGAGAGAGAGAGAGAGAGAGAGAGAGAGAGAGAGAGAGAGAGAGAGAGAGAGAGAGAGAGAGACCTGAGAGTCTCTGGTAAAAAAACATATGAATGTGATATTATTCTTGTTATTTAAACCATTCTCAAATGTGATTGACTGCTATCATGCAATTGTGGGTTTTGGTGTGGTGTTGTGGTGTGGTGTAAATCTTCACATAGTTTTCAGTTTGTGTAGTACACTAAAAGGATTTTTAAAAATATTTAAAAATAAGATGATTAACAGGTATAAAACAGAGGTTTAAATATAGTTTTTGTTTGGTATTTTTTTTGGAACTTTTTGTTGACATGCGTAAGTGAAATGTTGTTTATAAAAGTTTCAATGTTTTGATTATGCATTCATGGGGGGACATGCATACATGTAACAAGGGTAGGCGCAATAAGCCACGGCTTCAGCCTACACCTTTTTGGTCCTGGTGTTATGAATTGTGACTGTGTATTGTTTTTTATATCTGTATTGTGAATTGCATAGGGGACCAAAATAAACATTCTCAATCAGTTGCATGCATATAAACACATAACACCTCAAAATAAAACCTAAGTCTTTAAATATTAGAGGTTGCCTCAAATGAAAAGAGCCTTTTTTTGTGGTTGTTTTGTCATCTTTACGTTTTTTAACCCTCCAGTGACGACAGGTATTGTGATGCAGTGGAGCACGGTAGGGCCCCTAGTTGCATTGTTTGTTTTGCCAGGATTTTAAACCAGGCGCTAGTTATCAATAGAACACAGACTATCCCACTCACTCAGCTGTGCCTCTTGATACACTTCAGAACCTTGCAGGCTGAACAGCCAGCCATGATCTCACACAATTGGGCATCTTCACTGACAGATCCTTTATTTCCAGATGGATTCTTTTTTTTCCCCCTTTTTTTTATTTCATTAAAATGAATTGGTTAGCATCGCCAGTACCTTCCCTAAGCTCTGAGTTTCTTCCTTCAGCTCGTATATTATCTGACAGGACCGTATTTCAATTAATTAAATCCCATTAGAGAATGTGCCATTTTACATATTAGTAGCTACTGGATTAAGACATAATTAACCTTGTGATTTGCTTGACAGCAGAATGGGAGGCTCTGAATTGAGCCTATGTAGGAGGAGGGCCAGGGAGAAGACATTACAGGACGTGGAGAAGACAAGCCCCTGACTCTCCACTGATCTCCACACTCTGACTACCTGGAGCAGAATAAACCAAATGTAAAGGCCTTGGGCAGGCTTTGATATTTCAGCCATTCGTCTGCTATGACCTGGACGATATCTAACAGACCTAGACTGGAGGTCAATGAGAATCGGAGGGAAGAAAGAAAAGGAGAAAAGGACGAGTCTGTTGAAGAAGATTTCCTCCTCCTCCTCCTCCTCCTCCTCCTTCTTCTTCTCCTCCTTCTTCTTCTCCTCCCTCTCCAGCGGCCCCTGCGATGTCGGAGAGAGATGTAAGAGACCATTAGAAACCACAACCACCTCCACTCTGTCACATTTCTTATTAGAAACATTACATATTCGCACCTCTGTAGGACAGCCCCTTAATGAGGATGAAGAGAGACTAATAGAGATTTTTCTCTCTCCTTTTTTATGACATAAACTATGAGCAATAGAAGATTTCTAATAATGAGCAGGAGGAGTGGAAATGGGGGAGCTGCAACTTGATACTCTGGGTCAAAACCAGCATATATCACAAGATTACCAAACTGTCACAATTGGAAAACAAGGACAACAGTGGAAGCAATGGGATACTACTATGTGAATGTGAAAATCCATAAATACATTTAGAATATGTTTAAAATCACTCTCCTCGTAGGCAACATTGGCTTAACGTTAAAACTTTGAGTGTGGTCCGAGAGAGACAGTTTGCAGTGTGGTGACCAGCACACATGACTGGAGCTCAAATACAAGAGCTCCCTCTGCAGTCACTCTCACTGTACATGATTGCGTATTATACTGTACTACATGCTCCAGAGCATTTACAACCTAAGATAAATAATCAACTGCTTCTGATAAATGATGGCTTCTTATAATCTTCGGCCAGAATGAGGATCCTATGAAAGTACACTGTGAGGTTAGTCCAGAGAGTGGTCAGGTGACAGGTCTTCATGGGCCAGAACCTCAGAAAACAGTCAGTATCAGTCCCTGTATGTAATTCTATTAAACAATCATAGAACTGTAAATAAAGTGAAATAGGATGTTCATCCCTGGAACAAATCTTATTCTGAGTTTTAACTCTACTATACCTCCCATGACAGCTTACACCACTTTTCTGAAAACATTTTTCCCCCCCTCTGATGTGAAATACAGTAATACAGCCAAGCAAAGATTTCTCATCCCTTCAAGCGCAAAATACAAAAAGCCTAGGCTGCCACTACCTGATTCAATCAAGTGTGCTACATTGTATACCCATGGGCTACAAGGCGACTTGTATTTTAATTAATAATGTAATACCCTATTCTCAAAGGCTAGGCCTTTGGCGTTCTCAGATGCCTTTTATTTTTTTCCTGTAAACACTTTCCAGAAACCAACAAAGATGCTAGAAGCATTTTTCTGAGCACACTCTCACTCATGCAACTGTATTTGATCTGTAATGCGCCAGACTCTGACTCTTTTGTGGTTGCTAGCAAATCAGTAAATAGAAAGTAGTTCTTAACAAGAAAATGTGATAGCCTATAAACCAACAACGGTGACAGATGGAGTAAAACTATGATCAAATGCAGTAGAACTCTAGGAAAAAGTAAATTTGTCTTTTACTATATAGGATGCCCGCATTCAGTAAGTACTGGTTTTCAGAATGATGAAGAAGAAGAAGAAGAAGAAGAAGAAGAAGAAGAAGAAAGGAAAGAAGGAGAGGAGAAAGGCCCAAAATGCAGTGCATGGTGTGAATGTAACTTAATGTTTGGGGCAATGAAGACAGAGACATGGCCGTTGGTGTCGATTTGTGTTGTGAGGAATAACAAGCACAGTGAAGGGTGAAAAGCACGCCTCTGTGGAGTGCCTGGACCGGAAGGAGCCTTGAGGGAGCCCAGGGGCTTCTGGGATACGGGCTGTGTTCAACCTTTCTCTCCAGCCTCACAGATTACGGCCACAACGGATGGCTCTTGGATTTCTTTCTTCTTTTTTTTTACTGCTTAAGTAATGACTCATGTCATACTCTCATAAATGCATGTGATGGAAAAGCAATACTATGCAAAAGTGTCTATAGCAATACAATGCAAAAGTATCTACCCTAATTTCATAATACCCTAATACTCTAATTTTGTACTAAGTCAGTACGAAATTAGAGTAGATCAAGTTCTGCAACTTGACAACAAATGCTGTGCAGGTGATTGTATGCTCTCTACATAATATGTCAAACATTCTTGGCCTGTTACTAATTACTGAATGATATTATATCCAGATGTTGTCTAAGATGTTAAATAACTAACTAATATCTTACTTATATTGGGGGGGAAAAACGAACATTCTAATTACTTTGGATGAGCAGGGCCAGCAGTAAATCTAAAGTGATTATTCCTGCCTGGAGAGAAGGGTCTGTCTCCCTGCGCTCTGTCAAAAGGTCAATTATGGCCCCAAACCGCCTTGCATGACAGTGACCTGGAAGCGCTACTGATGACCCCACATCCAGGGGCCCAACAGAGTTGATCATCTAACATGCAGGCAGCCTGCAGCCATGGAAATCTGACATTTGTCCTTATTCAAATGAACACAAACAATATGCATCTCAGGCCCCTTCCCTAACCTGTGCCAAACACAAGACACAGGGACCAGCCATCTCCCTGCAATGTCCTCCAAACCATGTTCTAGCCTTTCCCTTTCGGTGAAACCAACCAGCAATCACACCAAGACAGCGCTGATAGGGCTACAGTATGGCGCCAGTTTTTACACTTAAGAAATTAGCTTCAGATTTGTGTTACTTGTATCTGACAGCCATATGGCAACACATATGGTCCAGATTTACCAAGTGTTTTGCCCTTCTGCAAGGTTTAGCTCTGTTCTTTCTAGTGGCAAGAGGCACACAGTTGTATGTATTGTATTAAAGTATCCTTTATTATAAAGTCTTTGCTACACAGGTTCTGAAAAAGATCAGGGCATGAAATAAATTTTGGGAGTTTCTATACTGCTACAATTACAGATGCATAATCAACCTGACTCTGTGTGTGTGCGTATACAGTGTGGAATCCAAATGAGATATTTGATTAGATATATCCAATATCAGCCCAGGTGATTACAACTGCTTTCTCTCAATCAAACCACATGGTTTGTTTCACAACCTCTATACACAGTACCACAGAATCTGACATTTCTGAAACTTTTAGTGTTAAAAATACTCAACATAAACGTGATGTACTATGGAATGAGAAGGCATTCTCACACTGTAATAGGCTTAAGGTTATCAAAATGTTTACCACAGAGTGGATAGTGGTAAAAAAGAAGGGAGCAACTATACTAAATAAGAGTGCTATAGCCATAATACAGGTTTATACACAGTAAATTCCCTGTGAATTGTGCTTGCCTGGAGCATCACCTCCCACAGTAAATGTTTATCCATGTAGACTTCCCATCTCATGCTGTTTGGTCTCTGAGCTGAAGGTAAAGGGTTGGCTGATAAGCGTATGACACAGAGCAAGGGCTCCTATGACTGCGGGGCATTCCGCAGAGCATGATCATGAAAAACAGCAACATGAAGCAAACTGTAAAAGGTTGAGTTGGAGAACCGTATTTCTCCTTCTGCACGTCAGTTAATTTCCTCTCTCTTTTCCTTTTGGTTCCACATCACTTTTCTATTATACTTGGGCCCCATCGAAAAAAACATAATACAAATCATTCTTTGCTCACAAAATCTAATCATTATACCCTCAAACGGGAAGAGAAAAAAAAAGGATAGCCAGTGAAAAATGTGAGGGAATTGTTGTTTTTTCACATTCTAATTCACATCACAAGGAACCCAAAAGAAACACCTACTATATCAGATTGGTTTGGTGCCTTTTGCCCCCAGCCATGCAGCGCACACTGATATTAGTTTTAAATACAGATTGCTGGCAATAACACAGCAGAGGGTTCCCTGCCTGCTCCACAGTCAGAGTCAGGATTGCTTCACATATCTGGGCTCACGGTGAGACACCTTCAATCAAAAAGCTCAAATAAATGTAGTTCTTCGGCTCTGTCAACTGTAAACTGTTATTGATCCCCAACAAATGAAATTTGTTCCCACTGATCGATCAAACACATTATCTGTTTTTTTTCTTCTAGTCTATTACCAGCAAGTGGAAACTCAAGAGGCATCAATAAATACACATGGGTCACCCAGGATAGATTCCCTCTCAGCCAGAGGGGCTGTAAAAACAGCCGACCAAACATAAGCACTTGTACTTAAAGGTAATGGACCTGTGTCAGGACTAAACGCTAAGTGCCTGAGGTACAGTAGCTAGCTATACAGGACGCAGCTCGGCAGCACCTCCAAGGTCTGCAGACACTTGTGTTTGTTTGTCTTTCTCTTTTTGCCCCTGCTAATATTTCTTCTTCTCACCCTCCCCTTCTCTCCCCTTGTGTAAGCCTTCCAGCTGGCAGGCCACGGTGCTTGGCAGGTTGGGGGAACATGAGAATTAAACCTATATCGCCTCAGCTACCAGTTCTCAAATATCAGCGGAGTCCAGCACTTCACCAGGGACTTCTGAGAGGAAAGCATATCAACGGTACAAACAGATCATCCTCGCAGGCCTCTATTCAACTGTTCAGCTGAGAGCCAAGAGAAATGTTCAATAAGAACACTGTGCACGAAGGAATATGTGAAGGAAGAAAAAAGAAAAAAACACTTCAAAGGTGAATACTATACAGAAGTTAGAATTCATGCACTAGGTCATGGACCAACATGATGTGATATGGGTGGAACAAGTTCCGCATCATAGCCACTAGCCAACCCTCTGTATTTCAGTGAAGGTTTCTCCAAAAGGGGAGGTGGTACTGTAGATCAAATCCTGTCAGCTAGAATTCCTGTCATCTTTTCTCACCTGCATTCGCTCCTGAGTTGCTAGAGTAATTGACTTGACTGTTGCATCGGCCATACAGGGAGAAGAGCTGCATGCATACAACTACTCTCTGTTTCCCCATCAAAAACAGTCCGCTTTGGAGTCGGCCTCAAATCAGTTTTGGTTCCACCCCAACCCCTGCATTTAGTACAGCCATGTCTCATGGCCAACAAATAAACATGTAGCTATTCATTCCTAAAGGCCACTTAACCAAATGGTCAGGTTGAGACGGAATTATGTTGAATACAAACATGATTCAATTGCCTTTGAAATTCCATTAGATAACTTTTCTTAATTACTTCTGTAATACAGTAATAAGCTAGTGAAGCCCCATAGCTCCAAAATGACTGTATGAGCTTAAACATCCTCAAAAGATGTATAGTGCTTAAGAAGAACATGTTTGCTTGTTCATGAACACATTGGCTCCATGACTGAAGGATTATTTGGAATGAACTTCTCCTTCCTTGGGCTCACTTCATGATGCAAATACTGGGTACAGCCTATGGTCGAAGCTCATTGGCTAAGTCCTCATTAGACTTAGTTCTCCAATATTCTCAGTGCTGACAGTATCATCCTATAGATAACTGGTCATTGCCTCAGGTGAACTCAGCTGGAAACTATCTTCTCTGAGCATTTTGTCTGACAAATAGGAGAGTGGCAGCTTGTCCACAAACCAAAGGGAGACTTACTAGAAATAAGACTATCCGCCCCTCCTGTGATAGAGCAAGTCTGATAACTCCTTTATTATGGAAAATTATTTTAAACAGCGTAAAATGTTGGAGGCTCAGTTTTTTTTCCATGTTTCTGCCACTATCACTCTGGCTATTGATAAGATGTCTAAATTTATTGCGGAATAATTCTGCGGGAAAAGAGATAAAAGGTTGCTGAATAAAATATGAGGCGAAGGCTGTAAATTGTAGCAATGCATATCATTTCATTCAAATGTAGGACGCAATTACCATCTGCTGCACTCATCAGTCCCCTCCTTTATGACTTAATTATATGTTTAATGCTATCAGATCAAGGAAAGGGCAAAACAGATGAATGAGGGAGAAAGAGAAAAGATTCCGCAACAAGACAAAAGGCAGGAGAAAAGTAACATAAAGGATGGAATTGATTTCATTTACCGAGGAAATAGAAAAAGTTAATTTAGATACAATGTTCCCTCATCTCCTTTGCCATTGTAAGATAATAAAGCGGCGTGTTTGCCAATAGGTCTCATACAAATTCAACAAAAGGAGTCAAGTTCCTGAAAACTGGATGTCTCCCCGCATTCATGTCTCCCCCAAGTATTGTGACTTTGTGAATATTTCAAAGTGTTATGTGATCATTGTCTGGATCGTGGTCCATTCAAATCGCTCATTGACATCAATGCATGACAGAAAATGTATGACAGAAAAGTAAGACTTATGTAAATGTATTAACTATTTAATCGCTGGACACAGCCATAACTAGTTATTATTTATGTAAATATCACATATATGTTTAAATGAAACACAAATCAAATTATTAAATTTTTTAAATAAATCCAGCCCTTCATAGTAGCCAGACTCCAACTTCCCAGTAGAACTTATTCAAATTTTTTTGGTTTGGATGCGATGCACATGGAGTCATGCTGCACATGGACAAGAAAAGCCAACATGGGGTCCAAATAGCTGAGGGGTAAAAGGCTGGCCAGTGGGCATCCCAGGTGCCAGCAGGCTCTGTGTCCTAACTGTGTACCTTTGGCCAGAACTCATTACACAGTGACATTTAGGAAGGCTGCCCATGCCAAGTCAGCCCGCTGGATTGAGACAAATTATGTAGTTATTTTTTATGTCAGACATTAACTCATGTCCACTGGGAGCCAAATTTGTATCACCTTCATATCACCTGGTCCAAGAATGGATTTGACCACGGTGGTCCCATGCATGGACCAATAGTAAATGACAGGGTAAAGTATCTCCTTCGCATAGGTGTTCATTGAACAGGACGTTGTGTGCCAGGCACATCATCAACACAGACCGTACCACCATGGACAAATCCATTCTTGAACCAGATGATATGAAGGTGATAGGTGATTGCTCATTTCTAGTTGCTCAACTTTACCTGGGTAAAATACTGTGAAATTCCTCTTAGTTCATTGTCCACAAAGTCTCAGAAGAAAGGGAAAAGGAATGGATAAAATGAATAGATATTAATAAACAGAACATGTCAATGTCTCTTTGTTAATAGTGATCTATGTGATTTTATTTTGTATCATTTTAGCATAGGGTCCAACATAATTGGTGTCCTATGCTGCTGTAGTGGGAAACTTTCTCTGACTCTTAGTTGTACAGTATAGTAAGGTGTACCAGTTACCTTTTCACATAATATCATTGATACATTATACATGTATAGTATGTTTATCTCAGTACAGGACAATGCATATGATTGTATTTGTGTGTATAGTCGATGTGTTAAGACAAAAACACACATTTCTTAATAATTCTCACTTTTGCATTGTTCAGGGCTTTTTTTTAAGCTTTGGGAACTGCTATAAATTTGTCAAACAGAGTATTCAACTTCTTGTTAAATTGTTTTAAATATTTCAAGAAATGCATGAGAACATTCAACTTCACCAAATGAAAGAACATGGACAGAACAAAAGCGCCATCTTGTGGTTTCAAATTAGTATAGCACTACATGACATCTTCCATCTGCAACACACCAGAGATTACAGAACAGACAGGGATTACCAGACTCTCAACATGCACCAAGGGGATGACACGTCATACTATAGATTAAGACAGGATACTGGTCAATATGAGTGTATTAGATGGTTTTTCAGATAGTAGTTAAAGGTAAATCAATATTAGATGTTCTTGAATGGGTGGAAGGACAAACCAAATAATGCTGAAAATTGACAATATTGTGGATATTGCCAGGAATAAAATAGTTATCATTTGTATCGAGAGACCTATGTGACTAATGATGTGGCGGATAGCATGCTACCAGGCTAACAGTCTAGTAGCCTAACCATTATGTAGCCTACACACTCATCACTGGGGATTGAGAAGTTCACAGTTCAGGGGATCTATGCGAAATAATGTCACTTACTGCACAGTATGTTTGACAGACAAGAAATCTAGAGGTGCTTCATGACATTTGAGTAGTAGGATGATGTATTTTCAAATAAATAATGATTAACTGTTAGACGATCACTGACAGTAGCTTGACACTATCAAAGTGAAAATGCTGAAGAATCACTTTCAGCTATATTGATTAATAACTACCTCAGTGGTTAGTTACGAGATAACGTGGTACCAAGAAACGAATACTATATAACTTGTATATTGTTAGGATACTCGTAGATGATAGGTCATTAAATGAATTCAGAAGGGGAAAAGCCTGGTTGATGCCATGTGCCATGGCTTTTTTTTCCACACAAACTGAAAGATGTTTCAAAAAGAAAAAGGGGAAGCAATTGATTTCAAATTAATTGTGCAAAGGTCTCCCTGATGGGTACCATCTGTCAAAACAAGCTGTACATTCACTAAATCTAATCATAATTAATTAAACGGCTAACAAATTACATACATCATAGTTAACACTGGGAGAAACTACCGCAGGAACTGCTATGAAACAAATTAGCTTGAACAATGAAAGAAAATTAGATCACATAACTAAATATTACACTCATTTCCGCAAGCCATATTTCTTAATGAATTCTCTAATTAATTTAATTCACACATTGTGCATAATTTGGAGCTGAAAATGTCAGTGGGTCAGGTTTAACCATATTCTTGCTGGCTGTCTGTTTCAACGAGAGACATATTAGCAAAACATGACCTCTATGGAAATTACAGAGACAAACTGTTGTAATTTTAATTCCAAGGTCTAATTAACATGTTCTAAAGATATCATACAACTACATTTCCTCAATTTTACACATGCCGGTGTCAATTTAAGGACTTCAATTGCAGAGTCAAAAAAATCTAAAGAACATAGCTCTTGATAAACATGGGAACTAATGTGCAGAATTCAGGAGCACACCTGTACCTTTAGCTAACACAACCCAGAGAAGCCGACTGGAACAAACTAACCCTAACCCTAGCTAATTCACCAAAATGATCACGGCATGTTTGTGGGTGCAGAAATGGATGAATAAATGAATAAATTGCCCAATAATAGAACATATCAACTGACATGCATTGCAGGGCTTCGGGGCTTTCCTGGGGCCAATCATTTAGCAAACACACTAATGAAAGCCTGTGTTCTGTGGCTAAGGGCAGCCACCAGGGGAGGCGCCACCCCGCCTGCCTCCCCTCCCTCCCAAGTGTTGGGGACTCTTAATGGGCTGGATGGAGCCAATAGGGCTCCCAAGAGAGGCCTGCTGATGAAGCGAAAACCTGTTGTTGCCTCTACTAATCACTGGCTAATGGCTATTTTTGTGAGTGTGTGTGTGTGTGTGTGTGTGTGTGTGTGTGTGTGTGTGTGTGTGTGTGTGTGTGAGTGTGAGTGTGTGTGTGTGTGTGTGTGTGTGTGTGTGTGTGCGTGTGTGTGTGTGTGTGTGTGTGTGTGTGTGTGTGTGTGTGTGCGTGAGGGTGTGCGTGTGCGTGTGCGTGTGTGTGTGTGTGTGTGTGTGTGTGTGCGTGTGCGTGTGCGTGTGCGTGTGTGTGTGTGTGTGTGTGTGTGTGTGTGTGTGTGTGTTATGGATTTTCCTGTTTTTTGCTCTATTGTCTCAGTGCAACTACAGGGGTGATGTACAGGTTATACCAGTTATGCTTGATGAATCACTTAACATGCCACATCATCATATTATTATATTACATCACAAACATAATTTCACCATTTCAGAAAAACTGTAGTCTGACCAAGACTGAGCAAGTTGAGCATAAGCATGTGGAGAAAAAAAAACATCTCAACATCCTCCCTAATACTTCTTAATGTGCATTAGAACATGAATATTTTGTTGACATTACGTGAGCTTAGAATTATTTAAGGTTCTATCTCCGTTTACGGTAGTTCAGAGATATTGAGCGTCAAAGTTTTTACATTCCATTATGTTTTGTGAGATGGAACCTTTGTATTTTATGAATTACTAACTCAAAAATGTCAACATTTTTTAAATAACACCACACAGGCATTAATAGAGACCTAATGGAACAGATTATGTAAAAAACAAAATGTTGACAAAAATGTCACGATTATAAGGACTGATACCTCCCCATTCCATCTTCCGTGTGCACTGGTTCAAACTTTGTGCATATATTAAGCAGTCTATCCAATCCCCGCGTGCTGTCAGAGTGCAAAGTTGAAGTGCATCGTCGTTCCAACTCCTACCTCCACGACAGGACAGGGAAGTACCTGGATCTAAAGAAGTCAACCGGGTGGATCTGTTTGCCTTTCCCTACTACTACTAATCCGTACAAGGAAATGTGATCCTAACGCATTGAAAGACATTTTAGGCGTGAAAGTAACAAACATGCAAGAGAACTGCCTGTGCACTTCTCCTAGTAAAGTCAGAGTGGACCGCATATCCGATCCACTGTTGATACATTGTTGCAACATTCAGGGAAACACACGCATGGACAACGTGGAATATCACAAGTAAGTTGAACTGATAGAGAGTTGCGTGTTTAAACGCTACGTTGATCTAGATCTACAAAATGCAGCAACCTTCTAGACAACTCTGACTGGGGCAGATCGCCCAAAACAGTTTATGCCTGGCGTGGAATGCCACGCATGCAACCCTATATTGTATACGTTGAACTGATCCGAGTTGCGTGTTTAAACGCTACGTTGATCTCGATCTACAAAATGCAGCAACCTTCTAGACAACTCTGATCGCCAAAACAGTTTATGCCTGGCGTGGAAATGCCACGCATGCAACACTTAACTACTCCAAAGTGAAGAGAGAGAGAGATCCTGTTCAGAGGGAATAGCATGAGTATGCAAGAGTATTCATTGTGCCATAGGATATGATCCGATTCTAAAAATGAGGTCAAATAAAATCAGGAAATACTTTAGGGGCAGTGGGAGGGTGCTGGCGTTTGTTTTCATTGCCTCTGTCGTGTGGCTCCTGTTCGATATGGCAGCACTTCGTTTATCCATCAACGATGTGAACAGTCAACTCCTAAAGGAACTGGTGATCAAGGAAAGACAGGCTGTTAAACAGCAGGTGACAGCAGGACGAGCAAAAGTAGTGAGGGGATTCAAACACCCAGTACAGAGAGTAGACATTGACAGTGCAGGTAAAGGTCCACTGAATGAGAAGAGAGTGGTTGATGTGTACAGAAAGCGACCCAGGAAGGACCCCCTGCTGAAGGAGCAGAAACTGAACTCACATGACCAGCAACAAGGGAATGCCCAAGCTAAATTGGAAAAGGGGAACTCTTTCGTCTTAAAGCATAAGCAGAACGCAGCCGAGACAGTGAAGTTGAGCTCACCTTTAGAAACGAGGGTACCTATCAAAGAACCTTCTGTAAACGTGTCTAAAAAGGTGGTGGACTTGGTGCTCCACACGACAAAGCCAGAGAAAAAGACAGTTGGACTTAACTACAGTCCTAAGAAGGTGACTCCAGTGCCTGTAGTGCTCTCTAACTTCACCAAAGTGCCACCTGCTGTTCAGGAAGCGAAGCGCGTCACACCACCTACCTCAGAAAAGATAATAGAGACATTATTGGGAGAGAAAGTGCAAAAGGCTAAAGAAAACATAGGTTCCAAGACAAAGGAGGCATTTCAGCCTGAAAAACAAAAAGTGGAGAAAACTAAAGAGAGAGTAGTGTTGGAGCCCTCTCCCAAACCTGTCAAAAGGGAGGTAAAAGAAAAAGAAGTGGTCGTCAAGACGAAGGAGAAACAGAGCAATGAACTTGCTAAAAGTAAACTTGATGTCGTAAAGCACTCCTTGCAGCCTTCAACCAAACCAAAGCTTCAACAACAAGTAGACGTCAAAGTAAACTCGACAAAGGTGCTGAAACAGAGTGTCCACAAAGTGCTAGCGCTAGATGTAACCAAAGCCCCTAGAGATGCTGGTGCCGTCGGCCAGTTCGGTCAAGCTGCAGTGGTGGGCAGTGACAAGGAGGAGGAGGAGGTGAGGAAGAGGTGGAACGAGGGCTACTTCAACGTGTACCTGAGTGACCAGATCCCGGTGGACCGGGCCATTCCAGACACCAGGCCTCCCACGTGAGTTTCACATTCATCTCATTCAGCCAGTGGTTTTCCATCCATGGAAATTAACATTTTGGTTCTTGCCAACACACTTGATTTGACTTAATTGGTGATTCGTTAGGGTTCAGATTCGTTAATCCTTTACGAATGGTAAGCTCAAGTTACTGAGCGCCTCTCGTATAACTATTGTGGTCTTTTCCAGGTGTAAAGAGAGTCTGGTTCATGATGACTTGCCCACCACCAGTGTGATCTTCTGCTTCGTGGACGAGGTTTGGTCCACGTTACTGCGGTCCGTCCACAGTGTTCTGAACAGGTCTCCGCCGCACCTCCTCAAAGAGATCATCCTCGTGGATGACTTCAGCACCAAAGGTAAGAGAGGAGTTCGCAAGCAGTTGTAGGTATTCTGTTATGCCCTTCGGCTGAGTTCACAGAAGGGATCAATTCATAAGTGAAGTGAAGTGAAACTTTATTTATATAGCGCCTTTCGTACACGGATGCAACTCAAAGCGCATAAAGGAAATGCAACTCAAAGCGCATAAAGGAAAGGAAAGGGCTTTGCTTCATTGGTTGGAGTGATCGTACAGTAATACCTATTTGTTTATACATTAGGTTGTGTGAAATGTAAGCTGTGTGAGGTTAAGACAAATTGTACACAATGCCCTTGATCTCATCCACACCTCCAGACTATCTGAAGGAGCATCTGGATGTGTACATGTCCCAGTTTCCTAAAGTCCGCATCGTCCGCCTGAAGGAGAGGGAGGGCCTGATCAGAGCCAGAATTGCAGGAGCTGCTGTCGCCAAAGGTAAACCACCTACTATTTCAACATCCTTCATATAAGCATAGTTTATGGATTTTACCTTATGCAAACAGTCTGAATCCGGTCCTGTACAGTTTGCTGTGTGTCTAACTGCTGTCATTTGTTTGCTTTTCCCTTAGGTGAGGTTTTAACCTTTCTTGACTCACATATTGAATGCAATGTGGGCTGGTTGGAGCCGCTGCTGGAGAGGGTGTACCTGGATAGGAAGAAAGTTGCCTGTCCAGTTATCGAAGTCATTAGTGACAAGGATATGAGGTAATGAAGCAGTTCCATTCATATTTTTTTTTTATTATTCATTGTAACGTTGACACAATATGATTTCCATGGACACAATATGAGACGCATTTATGTGCAAATTTGTGTTTTATGTGTTATTTTCCCAGCTGCATTAGTAATGTGGAATTGTATAAGATAATGAGGCAATGTTCTGTTTTTTCAGTTATGTGTTGGTTGACAACTTCCAAAGAGGGATATTCAAATGGCCCTTGGTGTTTAGTTGGAGCACGTTAACAGCGGACGTGATCAAGAAGAATAACATGAAGGATTCTGATCCCATCAGGTAATACTGTGTTACACACACACACACACACACACACGCACCCCCCCGCCCCCCCATACATATACACATACACACACCCCTGCACATACACATGCCATTGCATTAGTAATAAGCTAAATGGACTTACTGATCATGCTCCCTGGACAGGAATAATTCCTGGCCCTGGTAATACAGTATGACATCATCATATCTGCCTGAGCAAATCTGTTTATGGATTATTCTTATTCTTATTATTTCTTCCACAGATGTCCCATCATGGCTGGGGGTCTATTCTCTATAGACAAGAAGTACTTCTATGAGCTGGGTGCCTATGACCCTGGGCTGGACGTATGGGGTGGAGAAAACATGGAGATCTCCTTCAAGGTATATTGCACTAATACTGTATGACATCATATCCCTACCTATGACATCACACACTGTATCACACACTCCCCATACTGAACACATGGCCAGTCCAAGGCTCAATGTACTGACTAGACCCCCCCTCGTTGATATAACAGATCTGGATGTGTGGAGGTGAAATCGAGATAATCCCATGCTCTCGAGTGGGACACATCTTCCGAGGCGAGAATCCTTACAAGTTCCCCAAGGACAGACAGAAGACAGTGGAGCGTAACCTGGCCAGGGTGGCGGAGGTGTGGCTCGATGAGTACAAGGACCTGTTTTACGGACACGGGTACCACCGCCTGTTAGACAAGACTGTCATCGACATCGGCAACCTTACCGAACAGGTGGAGCTGAGGAAGAAGCTCAAGTGTAAGAGCTTCCAGTGGTACCTGGACAACGTCTACCCAGACCTGGACGCTCCGTTGGTCAAAGCTAAGGGGCTGGTAGGTACCGGCATGAACCGGGTTTTCTGTGAATACAAGATTAGTTACTTACAATCCTTGTTTTTATTGAGTCAGTTAGAGTGCAGTGTGTAACCGTCCAATGTGTCGCATAATTAGTGCTCTTTGTGTTGTGAATGCTCTTCTTTTTACTTTGTTTTCTTTTTCTTTCAAATCCCCCCACCCCACCCCATTTCTATGCTGACTGACAATTGTATTTTTTCTTCAGAGAAGGGAATGTTTTCTTGTCTCCTCTGAAAGAGTTCAACACAAACAGAGAATCCAATTGTACAGATCTGAACAAAGAGGAGTTGTCTCTCAGACGTGTGACAGTCACAATGACAGAAAATGTATTGAAGGCATGGATTTAAAAACAACAACTGAAGCCTCTCTACTGTCAATTTAGCATGCTACTCATGTAAAAACCAATGGTATTAGTACTGAAGGGATTGTGATGCTTCCTGTATGATCCCCCTCTTCAAGGTGTTCAACCGTGGTATAAGAAAATGCCTGGCTATGCAGAAAGGCTCCCTGTCCTTTGAGATATGTGATCTCAGCAAACAGGTAAATATCCCTCCACAGTTGATATAAGATAACCTTTTTATGACTATAACACATTACATGCTGTAACTGCAGATGTGTGCACACTGTAATTCTTTCTCTCTCGACACACACACACACACACACACACACCCACACACACACACACACACACACACACACACACACACACACCCACACACACATGAACCACCCTGAAGAAGCCCATAGTTGCCCATCATGAAGCCTAATTATATGTCCCCCCTCTCTCTCTCTCTCTCTGAACCTCAGACTCAGCACTTCAACTACACCTGGATGAATCACGTCCGCCAGCAGGATTTATGTGTCGCTCCTCAAGGCAAAGAGGCAGGCCTAGCTCTGCAACCGTGTGACGGCTCCAAGCCCAACCTACGCTGGTCACACAAGGCTTCCAACTCAGCAATGGTAGGTTGGACTCCGATGAGTTACTCACTGCTATCTACTATTGATGTTCTCCATCATTGCTTTTACCTTTGAGAGACATCTTTATCATTCTTAAATGATTACCCTTCACTCTTTAGTTTTTCTCACAGTACTGATGTTACCTACTGTAACATTTCTGTCTGTGAACTAAACAGTGGTCTCTGCAATGTGTCTCCCACTGAGAATTAGCAGTGCTGCCATTATGCTAATCTTCACTATTGTTAGTTGCTACCATTACAGAATGAACATTGTGCCAGGTGAAAGTGAGAATTAACATTGTGCCAGGTGAAAGTGAGTTAATGCACAGGATTATTATATTATTAATTATAACCGGGTTCTGTCCCATCTTCTCTTCTCCCAGGGGGAGCACCTTGTAGCGGAGCACTTTCCTCGCCGCATGTGTTTGGCGGCTGGCGCCCGGAGTGAAAGTGTCCACCTGGAGGAGTGTGAGCCCACTAGCGCCTTACAGAAGTGGCAGTTCACACACTACTATGCGTAGTGATGAGATATACAGCACAACTCATGCATGAGACTGACTCTCAAGTACTTGACGGTACTAGCCAAAGTATTGTGTTCATTGGGACTGTCCGAAGGATGTGGTTATTGATTGATTGCTGCAAATCAAATATGCATGGTGCTGATCTAATGCTGGGATAAGGGTTGTGTTGGGATGTGCAATGTTTTTTTTCTATGTTCTCTTTTATTGAAGTCAATCATCACATTGGATTTGGATTTAGAATGATCGAATAGTTTGGAGAGGCAGACACTACATGCTGACTCTGTGTAGTGTTGGGCAACATATGTTTACTGGCTTTGCACCTTTTCTTTTTGGTTAGACTTTTTGATTTCGTGTTGACCAGTTTGCCAAACAAAAGTCTATAACTAACCACAAGTGTGCCTTGATTTGTTTGTGTAAGTACATTTATCAAATGTTTTGTTTTGTTTACAGATATTTACCATGGTATACAGTAAGCACTCCATGTATACACAGTGTATACAGTTTGGATGCCAAATGGCTGGATATATTATTCTACTTCCCGTTATGCTGCTTTGATGTAAATAGGTACTTTATCTCAACTGTTTTACATGTCTAAATGCATGCATTGTACCATGAGCCTGTTTCATGTAGTTAGTTATTACATCTCACAGATGTCTAACAAAGATGTTTTACTCTTCAGGTTATGAGTCACTTGGTAAAAATAGCTGCTTGGTTTTTTGTATGGCTCTAGGTTAGGTACATGCTGTAGCTCTGTTGTACAATACACTATATACATTTCTCTGACACTAGAGGGAACTATTGGTTCAAAATGCCAAAGATGTTGTGAATGATGTTATTTTCTTGCTGGATTTATCCAAACTCTTACAAAAATATCAATGTAATTTGTTTCCCTTTTTGATTAGATTATTAAAGATGATCATTCTATGTTTATTGTAATTTCAACTGATATGTCACTTTATTAGATAGTTCAGTTGTCAACGGTATTTACACATTTACAAATTGTATTAGTTTGATCACCTGAAAAAAAAGCATGTACTGTATACGTATATTCATACTTGCAGTGCTTATGAAGCAAAGTCTGTACAAAGGCCCTTCTGTAGGTAAAGACTAATAACCAACATCTTAGTCTTAATTTTAGTTAGTAAGATTACAGACCCCAAAGCCTCTTATGTTTTAATCTGCTGATAGAATACCTGCCTTATGTAATGTTTCTGACTATTTTCCTAAATGAAAAAGGTATTTCAGCAGATTAGAAAATGTGCTATGAAGCATATTATGTTCAACATGTAATTTTCCATCCATTAGGATTAGGGTATACCTTTACACAATTGTACTATATCAGCATTCACTACTTCTACTAATACCTACCTTTTACGGATTGTGTGATTTCTAGTTTTGTCAAAATCATACTTCTGGCTTCAATGGGCGCACTGTACAATCAAAGCAGTAGCATTGCTGTAAAACAGTCAATATTTAGAAATACAATACAGAAAAAGTCTGTTATCATTGTGTATTAGTCAGATGCACAACCATTTCCAACAGATAATTATTCAAGTTTGCACACAGACGGGTTTAGCGTGCTGTAAAATCCACATCCAGCTTCTTGCAGTTGGCATACGCTGCTGTAGCCTTCTGGCATGGGTCGAGATCTTCCATAGTATGTTATGTTTATACATTCATCATGGACTCAAACTCGTCGATCTTCTGGCGAGTGTTGCCTCTGCGAATTTTCCGGAAGGAGACTGTGTTGTATTTGGAGAAGACGTGGTTGTGGTTGGAGGACTTCAGGCTGGTACAGCCAGACTTCTCTCCCAAGGACTGGGAGCTGGAGCTGGAGCAGAGCATGCTACTGTTGTTGTCCTGCTTTGTCTCTGTGGCGCAGTTCTCCTCCACCTCTTCCTGACTCTCACCTGAGACCCGGAGCCCGTCATCACCTGACGTCTCCTTGTTCAGGAGAGCACACAACTCGGGTACAGACCTTTGTCTAACCGCAGGTGTTTTCTCCTGTGACTGTGTCGTCGGTGATGTCATCTCCTCTTTGCATGAGGCAGAACCTTGGAATGAGAGGAGAACACACTCAGGTCCCCACATTCTCTAATTGTTTCAAATATTCAGCTCTCACTGTCAGATTTCCAGATGATCATTTAACTGCCTTTTAGATTGATATACTACCACATAAAATATGGTTTATCAAGACAACTAAATTGTTACGATACCAACACTAAATATGGTTTTTACTTTTAAAAAATATCATATCATTTGCTTTATTCTGAGAAACAGATGTACTGTATACCTACAGTATGCACATTTTTAACAAGGCAAACCAAGACCTAATACTTAATACTTAATACTACTTACCATACTACAATTTTTGCATTGGAAAGTGAAAAGGTGTAATATAGTTTCTCTTACCCCCCCCTGACAGTAAGTCCTGCCTTGGCTGTGTTTGGGGCACCGCAAGAGTTTCAGCTGGGGCATCTGCCAGAGGCTTCCCAGAAGTGTGTGACACAGGCTCCTCTGGGGCTGAAGCTGGGGCTGTGGATGTCGTCTCCTCTGGTGTAGCCCCCACAGTGTCTCTCTTGACTGTGTGGGGCTCTGAGTGTTCCTTAGTTAGGACTGTATCGAGGTGCTCTAGAAGCATAGTGTCATCCTTATTGGACTGGGCAGACACACCAGCTGCCTCAAAGTTGGGTAGGCCCGCATCCCCACACTGTGGTTGAGATGATGCACCTCCTCTCCCATCGAGTGGAGCTTCGCCTTCATCATAGAACACAGAGTCATCTCCCTCGTTCAGAGAGGCAGCAGCTCTCTGCACAGCCTCTTCGAGAGACTGGATTGCCCCCGGTGTCATCCCACTGATGATCTCCACCACCGGGGACGTCATCCGACTATCATCCAGATCCAGTTCCCTACTCTCTTCTGCTTCCATCATCTTTTTATTCGTTTTTTTGTTTGTTATCTTCTTAGTAATTTGGAAAGAATCAACCCTCTCTGATGTCCTCAATTGCCAAACTCTTCTGGTTTCTTTTAAGCCTTTGTCGTATCAGTAAGCCAAACAGACTTTGTGCATCTTCAACCTGCCAGCGCAGCTGTCCATTCCAGCAGACCAATCAAAACACTTGGTTCTTGGTCCAAGCTACCCTGTTGGATGGTGAAGGAGAGTACCATCCCGCATTTCAATCGATGATGTGAGGCCAAGCTGTCTTATTGTGCTTGTGTGCGATTTCTCTAAGCATGTTTGAGCCAATGAAGAACAGGGGGTTTGTGTTAGGCCAATAAATGGCTCTTTGTCTCTTTGGCTTCCACAAATGAACTGATTGTATTCATTCTTTAAGCCCTCCTGAGTGACCACCTTCTCCCAGTAACATTCAGAGGATTAACATTCTCCTCTAGGTTTATTCATGTGTATGGCCGTGTAAGCTAGAAAAAGAGAGCGATAGATTCCTCCCATAGCCACCATAACGTGTTGAGGTGAGGTCAGTACCGTTACATGGGACTTGAGTCATTATGTACAGAGATCCAAACTAGAAGCTGTCAATTGTTCCCCCCCCCCGTTCCTAGATATCCTTGATAGATATCATTGATAATCCTTTTTCAAAAAAGACCTGCAGTGGATTAGGAATTATCAACTGTGTGAGTACATTTGGTGTGTTTGACCCAGTTAAACAGTGTGGAGGCCTACACAGCCTGTATAGAAACCAAACACTGAAAGTCGAACATGCTGTTGTCTTTATACGTTTTGTGCATTACTACCAAATAGAAAAGAACACAGAGTGTTTCAGTTGCTGATGAATGGAATGGAATGGACTTTATTTGTCATTGCTGATGAAGTCATATGAGATATGATATAGCCTAAAGCCCAACATACACTTCCCTGTGTCAGTAATGGGACTGTGTGGCATTTCTTCTTTTGGCTCGACACTCTATGTTATGTTATGTTATGTTATGTTAATTTCATTTATAATGCGCCCCCCATCCAACTTTTACATCGGCCCGGGGCGCAGCCCGGGTAACGGAACAGATAAAGACAAAGACAAGGAACACAGAAAGCAATCAGACACAGACGACTTAAACGTAAAACTCAGGCATACAATTCACAACAAATAGGGAGTAGATTTAGGGAATGTCATTTTGGAAGAGGTGGATTTTTAACTTGGCTCTAAAGGAGTCCAGAGTGGGGGCAAACTTGATGGCAGAAGGGAGCGCGTTCCACAGGGTCGGTGCTATCACCGCAAAGGCACGGTCACCCTTCCTCTTGAGGTTGGTACGTGGGACCCTCAGGCTGAGTTGGGCGTCGGACCTGAGCCTGGGTCTGGGCCTTGAGGAGGTAGACTTTTGAAACTGAACATGTAACGATGGTCAAACAGGCAAACTTCTTTCAACCAATTCTTTTTATTGATCTGCATGGAAGACATATAAAACACAAATCTTCCTCTGGTCTGCAACTATTGTGAATCTTGTTGGAGTATACTGGTGCAGGGGTGATAGAAGAGGGGTCGATTCTGCGACGCCGTTTGGCTTGAGGCTCAGGGGTGGTCGTCTCGTCGCTGTCACTGTCCCCAGGGCTGGACTTAGGGGGGTGGGGGCCCCTGGGCTTGAGTCATTGTTCAGGCCCCTACCTACACTAAAACCTACTTTTTTTTGTTTTTGTTTTATTGTTCGGGCCCCTACCTACACCTGTGTGGCTTGTGCGTGTGCAGACCATCTAGTATCAGAGAGAGATTTCAAAGTTTCAATGCGTTGGTTTTCATTGGGCTGCAATCCTGCAGTTACCACCTTCCATCTAGCTGTTGACTTGGAAAAAGTTGAACAAAGTTTGCACAAAGTTGAAAAATTCAGCTGTCTCTATGCAACAGTTGACACTGTTGACTCCAACCAGATTTAGCGTGTGTGCTGCACACGGCACCCACTCAACTAGTGGATTGATTGCTTTGATGCGAGCCTGCAAGCCTTTATAAACTCCTGACATGTTTGCAGCATTGTCATAGGTAACTGCAGGGGACAGTGCTATGTCAATATCCATCTCCCGTAAAACCGTGAGCACAGACTCGCATAGAGCCTCCCCTGTGTGGCTCTCGATAGGCAGACATTTTAAGAACCGTTCTTCAATGTGGCCATTGGGTGACACATAACGCAAAATGAATGTGAGCTGATCGATGTGTGAAACATCTGGAGTTGAATCAACGCTAATTTAAAAGTATTTGGCCATGTGAACTGCACTGACAATCTCTGACAGCACTCGATCACCCATCAGTTGAATAAATTCTTCACATAATGGTCGAGGAAAGATATGAGGGGGTTCCAGATCCTGCATTACCATATTTCTCTATATGTGACTTCAAAAACGGGTCAAACGCACTTATTAATTCCAGGATGCCCATGTAATTTCCATTGTCAGCCCTGCCAAATAGTTCACTGGTGCCTCGGAATTGATTGATTGATTGAAAACTTTATTAGAAGATTTGCAGAAGTAGGTACATGAAAGTACATATTACATACAAGGTCAACTAACAGGATAAAAACCCAAGAAAGCCACTGGCTTATTTCAATTGGGGTCCTTGATACTCAATTAATCGTTACATGTAAGACAGACAAAAAAACTAGTACTATCTACAAGATAATACAGACAAATAACTAGTACTATCTACAAGATAAACATACATCCAACATGGGAAGAACAATACAACAAAACATAAGGTATGTACAGCGGGTAGGACAGGTGGGGACATACACCACAGGTGGGGGCGGGGGACAAAACACAAAGTATGTACAGTGGGTAGTTCGGGCAGGGGGACAGACATATAATATGTACAATGGGTAGTTCGGGCGGGGGGACAAAACAACAAGTATGTACAGTGTGTGGTCATGGTGGGGGGGGGGGGTACAAAAACACCAGTAGATTTAGGCGGGGGGGAGGGGCGACATAATAACATTGCGTTTGCTCAGAGTGTAGACCAGGTAGGGGGGTGAGGATTGGGGGATGGGGGGGGTTGTCCATTGTTCCACGGTTTCGGTAGAGAGTCTCCGGGTGGTGGGGGAGGGGGGGTCGTCGCCGGGTGGGGGAGGGAGGGGGGAGGGGGGGTCGTCGCCGACTGAAGCCTTTGGTCGTGTAAGCCTGTCTAACCTCGCTGCAGCTCCGGGCTTTCATCTCCCCTCCAGACAAGGACAGCAGCACAGAGAAAGTGAACCACAACACCACTTGTATTCTCCACATCGCACACGTCGGTAGTAAATCCCAGTAAATGTTTGCGTAAGAAATATATCCGTTATAGCCGAGACCCCCAAAACGTCTGGCTGGACAATCCCCGACGGTCCGCGATCTCTCACTTTCTCCCTTCTGCATAAAATGTCAAATGTTTATCAACCAACCCCCGAAAAAATAAAACATAAAAATCACTCTCCACTTTCATCCGTCCAGCTCCTAGCAGGAGCGTCTCTCTCCTCTGTCCTCCGCCGCGGAACAAGAAGAGCGCATTGAGCCCAGCTAGCACAGACTAGCACAGTCTTTGTGTCGCAGCTCTCCGTCTCACAATGGCTTGCTGTTGCTAGTGACCAAAAGTTGCCGAAAAGTTGCCGGAGAGTAACAAAGACACGCTAAAATACTATATGCTAAAATACTAACTTTAGTACTGATTAAAAAGTAAAATAAAGACTGGAGCTAAGCTAGCTCTGGTGGAGAAGCGGCGAACATTCAGCGCCTGCGTCCTCTCCTGCGTCCTCTCCTTCCGCTAGCCAGCTCTGACAACCTACAGGCTTTGATAACATGTGTAGCTATCAATATCGCTGGCCATCTAACTATGAAGATGCCAATAATCTGACTTTGACAACAGCACAGATACGCCACAACAGTAAACTACCGTTTTAAATAAGAAGGCATTGGCTAGTAATTTTATAAACGGAATGTCTTCGGCAGTAGGAAGTACATGGTTCCATAGTGTAGCGGTTCTCTAGCCACGAGTCTTGGGAAAGCCTTGTAGCCCGGGGCCCCTGGGCTCAAGCCCAGGGTAGCCCATGCATAAGTCCGGCCCTGACTGTCCCATATCTTTGATGAGTCTTGCCCGGCGCCGAAGATGGTCGGCACGGCGTATTCCCTGAGGAACTGCGTCCCGTTGTAGTCCAGCAGGAAGCAGTCCGGTCTGAAGTGGTCTGAGCAGAGGTAGGTGTTGCTCGTTGGGAGGAAGTCTTTCATTCCCAGACTTTTCACCCACTGACTGGCCAGCTGAGGCTTACTGATGGGAAATCTTGTTGGAGTATACTGGTGCAGGGGTGATAGAAGAGGGGTCGATTCTGCGACGCCGTTTGGCTTGAGGCTCAGGGGTGGTCGTCTCGTCGCTGTCACTGTCCCATATCTCACAACCACTTCCAAACTCTGCTCTTCACACATGTGCTCGACGGGAACAAACGTGAGTTTGATCAAATCTGGTGATTCTCTCCTTACAGACAAGCTGGATGTGGCTAAGTGCTTAAACACTTTCTTTACAACCATAGCCACTAAATTAGTTAACAATCTACCACCCCACTCAGGGCGTTATGGTGTAGAACACATCCGTGAGTTCTACAATAAACTGGGTGTACGCAATGATGATTTTAAACTCTCCATGGTGTCAAACGATGAGGTGTTTAAAAAGCTGGGCGCTCTACACTCAGAAAAGGCCACGGGCCATGACAATATTCCAGCCAGATTTCTAAAAGACTCAGCTGCCTCCATTACCCCAATCATCACCCACATAATAAACCTCTCCATCAAACAGGGACACGTCCCCCTTGACTTTAAAATAGCAAGGGTAACCCCACTGTATAAAAAAGGAAGCAAATTAGACCCAGGCAACTACCGACCTGTTTCTATTCTTAATTCCATCTCGAAACTTATGGAAAAAATAGTTTATGAACAGGTCGATAGGTACCTTACCGAAAAAAAGCTGATGTATGAATTTCAATCAGGATTCAGAACATCCCATTCCACTGACACATGCCTTCTCTATTTGAACGACCACATCAACCATGAGGTGGACTCGGGCAAGTACTGCGGCATGGTCATGCTGGACCTCCAGAAGGCCTTCGACACAGTAGATCACCACATATTGTTAGATAAACTGAAAGCAATAGGGTTCGATAGAACATCGGTGAGCTGGATGCAATCCTACTTAGAGGGGAGGGAACAGGTGGTTAGTGTGAACGGAACACTGTCCCCCCCCCTCCCAGTGACCTGCGGCGTTCCACAAGGAAGCATATTGGGACCTTTACTGTTCCTAATATATGTGAATGACATGTCATCAGCATGTGATTGCAATTTATTCCTGTTCGCGGATGACTCGGCTCTGCTGGTCTCTGACAGGGACATATTGCAGGTGGAAAAAGCGCTAAGCACTGAACTGAGTAGAATCTGCATCTGGCTAGCTGACAATAAACTATCAATACACCTAGGTAAAACTGAAACCATCCTATACGGATCCCCATCTAAACTCAGAAAGGCTGAAAATTTTAAAATAAAAGTGGGTAACATTAATATCACAAGAAAAGAGGATATTACATACCTGGGCTCCATCTTAGAGGCAAATCTTTCCGGAGATAAAATGGCAGCAAAAGTAATCAAAAAAGTTAACCATAGAACTAGATTCTTGTACAGGATATCCTCACTTGTCAGTAAAAACACACTGAGGACCCTATCAGGAGCTCTCATTCAATGTCACTTCGACTATGCCGTAACATCATGGTACTATAGAACCACAAAGGCCCATAAAACAAGACTCCAGACAGCCCAAAATAAACTGGTTAGGCTTCTGCTAGGTCTCAACCCTAGGACACATCTAACCGCTGCTCATTTTTTGAGCCTTGATTGGCTACGAGTAGTTGACAGAGTGCAGCAGCTTGCACTGGGCCTGGTCTTCAAGATACGCTACACCACAAAGACACCCAAGTACCTGTCAACATACTTCCAAAAAGTGAACAACGTCCACACATACAACACCAGAGGAAGCTCCACGAACCACGTTCAACCGCGTTGCACCACAAACAAGGGGTTAAACTCGTTTGCAAACTATGCAGTAAAAATGTGGAACGACCTTCCTATAATCTTAAAGGAGTGCAAATCACTGCCCACCTTCAAAACCACTCTCAAAAAACATTTACAGGAGGCTGCAATCCGTAACTGGACCCTCTAAATCAAAAATCAGATTAAAAGACCCGAACTACCCACTGTACATACTTTGTGTTTTGTCCCCCGCCCCCACCTGTGGTGTATGTCCCCACCTGTCCTACCCGCTGTACAGACCTTATGTTTTGTTGTATTGTTCTTCCCATGATGGATGTGTGTTTATCTTGTAGATAGTAATAGTTATTTGTCTGTATTATCTTGTAGATAGTACTAGCTTTTTTGTCTGTCTTACATGTAACGATGAATTGAGAATCAAGGACCCCAATTGAAATAAGCCAGTGGCTTTCTTGGGTTTTTATCCTGTTAGTTGACCTTGTATGTAATATGTACTTTCATGTACCTACTTCTGCAAATCTTCTAATAAAGTTTTCAATCAATCAATCAAGTTCTGAAGTCTCCCGGGACTTCCCTTATAGGCTGGCTCTGAACCAGGTCCTCGCAAGCACTTCAAAACACCTCAGGCCTATCTTCAAAACACCTCAGCTAAGCCTCACAACCACTTCCAATTTCAATTTGAAATCAAACAATTACAAGCAAATAAAACAAATAACAAATAAAAGCTGAGAATCCTACTTTAACCTAATAGTCATTTCAAAATGCTTCAATGTCCCATTACTCACACAGGACACTGTATAAAGAGAGTTGACAGGTCCTGCATACTGCTCTCTGAATTTGGCCCCATCATCAGGGAAAAATAATTTGTGGGCCTATTAGCAGTCTCCTGCTTTTCTAGTTTGAGATTCCTTTGCCCTGCTTTAGGCCAACTGCATGTTGTCTGAAAGGCTGCAACATTTTCATAGTCTCCACAGTTGTTTGTCTAATCCTAAAACCTCTATTTCAATCCATTATTGTAGTTGTGATAGAACCCTCACCGTTTAGAATGTCTACACTGCCATCTAGTGGAGGTAAATCAGAAGCAGAATAAAATGTGTTCTTTCAAGTACATTTATTAGCCATTTATAGGTATGGGAATACATACTACTTTTGAATTCTGGAAAGCTTTCACCCACATATGAGAAAACCGATTACGCACCTGTCATCACTGTGATAAGCCCCCTGGTATGGCTAGCCTTTATTATCAGCATAATTATAAAGGCCAACCATTGTATAACCCTAAACCATAACCATAATGACCAAGCTTTCTATTCCCCTGGGACCCCTGTGTGGCACTGTCTCTGTAGAGTACGTGAGTTTGGTGATATTGAAAAGGTCATAACATATACAGAGTTATGGCAACCTAAACTTCCTGTGTGAAAATGGCTAGATTAGAATTATATTTACCCATGACGTTAAAGCATTTTTAGATCATGATGCATTCAAATATAAAAGAGAGTGAATACTATGCAGAAACCAACTGCTTGCTTATTTGTATAACGTTTTCCTGTCACTTGACGTCAGATAATTTTAAATGCAACTGCTCTCATTGAAATAGCATCAGCAAATATCAAATGGCACTCAGCAAGCATCAGTTCCAAGCAATTCGATTACATTTCATTGCACTCTCAAGGTGAATTAATTTAATGTGTTTTATTTACAGGAAACTGAGTTCTGATGTGTAGTACGTATCTAGAGACTGAAAGTAAATTATAGATACACTGAAAGTGGTTTTGAAAAGGAAAATAGCACCTTTCGTTCCCACATCCTGTTTTGATCAGACAGCTAGCTATGTGGTGAAGAACTCATTCTTTTAACAAGACACAACTGCCAGACTGCTCCTGTCCAACGTCATAACTTTTTGGGGCACATTCATTCAATACATTACATCCAGACGTCAGCAGATGTCTACATCCAAAGTGACTTACAAATACATTTGTCTAAGTAAGTGAATCATCTATCCATCAGTCATTGCAATAAAAAGTAATGCACACGTCAGCCATGTAATCGCAGGGTCCCTGGTTTGATTCCGGTCGTCAACATATCCTGCATGTCGTCCCTCCTCTCTCTCACCCATCCTTCCTTTACTGCCTCTATCCTATTCAAAGCAGAAATGCCCTAAAACATAATTGTTTTACAAAAAACGAATCTATGCTAGGGCCAGGGGCCATCAGCAGTCATAATGTTAGAAGAAGGAAGAATATGCAAAGCATACAACCCTTTCTCTTTTTTTTTCAACTTGCTTCGTGTGCTTTTTAATCACTGACTTTCAAGTTATTTCAACCTGAAATTCGGACGAGAAAAGAAATAAGGTAACACTTCTCTGTCTCTCTGTCTCTTCATTTCGCTCTACATTACAATAGTCATTCATAAAAAGATGGTGGTGAACTTGCTGCACATACACCAAATGAACTCCTGCATTTTTAAGTAGTTGTCACAATAATGATGATTAATGCTGTCAATTCATTATGGGTATGATAAAACTAAAAGACTCTGATTGGTTGCTGTGTGAAAGTGAGTCATGTGCAGCCGCATCAGCAGTACATCATGCGTACAGTATCCATAGGTAACTTAAGGTCTTTGTCAAAGGAAGAAAGTTGACTTTCTCATAAAGACTCTTCTACCCATAATGCTTGTGTGCGGCTGGCTGCTCCTGAGCCAAGGGGAATGTCTGTATATTGAACATCACACACAGTGTTCATTCATCACACATGTCGTTCGTTGTTCACGTGTTGTTCAGTGTTCATTCACTGTTCAGTGGTGGTCCTCCTCCTCCTCTACCGAGCGATGGAGTCCGGGGAGGAACTTCAGGATGTGTTTGCGGACACTGCCTCGCCTTCCCTTCCTAGGGAGGGTCCCGAACAATGACGCGGCCCTGGTACTGTCCCAGGAGGGGGAGAGGGAGCTGCTGCTGCCCGCCAGGTTGCTGCTAAGGCTGGGGCAGGATGGCCGTCTGCTGGGGCCATCCTGGAGGAAGTCTCTGGAGGAGAAGAAACAGCTGTCGTCTGTGACGCTGGCAGCACTGTATGGGCTGGGGGAGCTCAGGTCTCCGAACACGCTGTCCTCCGTCATCACACTCTGGCAGCTGCTGTCGCTGGAGAAGCGCTGGCTACTGCGACCCGTAGGAGACACCAGAGACACCAGGGAGTCCATAGAGGGGTGCAGAGAGCTGTCGTTCAGGTTACCTGTAGAAGGAGACAAGGGACAAACTTCTCTTAGAACAAGCTCTGGAGTAAATGTGTCAGGGGTGGACAATTCTGGTTCTCAGGGGCTGGTGTGTCGGCTGGGTGCTAGACCACTGAACTGGTGGATTAACTGGTGGTGAACCAGGCCACGGATTTCGTTTTTTTCAACAACAACAAATTAATAAGGCCACAGTATTACCACAGTATTTGTGTATGGGATGTGGATGTGGTTAGTTTCCAGTCATCAGGGTCTGTGATCCAAGTCACCCCAGAGTCAAGACATTTTACGTCGACAATTTACAGTTCTTCTGTCATGATGATTTACAAGGAAACCCACCAATGCACACTTTTTTCTCTCTAACAGATATGAGAAAGGATGTGCTGTTTCTTCATATAAGTGATGTTTCTTCATAGCTGGTAAAACCCCTCACCTCGTGTAAGGCGTTTTTCCTGTAACGTCAGGGTTTGCAACTCCACCCATTTCTCCCGCAGTGTTTGCTGTGTGGACAAAAATGAACCACAACAATTAGTTAGACTTTTTGACACTGAAAGCCAGACCTACTTTTATTCTCTTTTTTCTTTTCTTAAATCTCGAGCAAGAGGTATGTAACACTGTGAGTGTTTTCCCTAGTGAGTGACCCAATTAATGTAGGATTAGTGATGGAAATGTATTGTGTGTTCAGCACTACAGAGTATACTGTACCAGTGCTAGCCGATGCTGGGCTAGATTTCCCATGAACGCTCTCTTGTATTGGGTGGGGTTATGTGGTATCACACCACCACCCACGTTTCCTTTATGAGGTGTATATATTCTGTTTAACTGTCATGCTTGGGCCATGATAAGGAGACACACCTTGAGCAAGTTCATCTTCTTCTCTAGCTCAATCCTCTTCACAACAGACCCACACACCGTCTCCATCCTATGGTCAAATAAGACAAATAGCTTCAGCATACAGACAAGTAACACATTCTCCAAACAATATCATAGTGTTAAGTTTGGGTCATTTAGTTTGGGTGTTATTGCTAAATCTTACTCACTTCAACAAGTTGGTGGATTTGTGAATCAGGTCAACGATGTGCTGGTGGGTGGACCCTTCAATGCTGACCCCGTTGATGGTGACAATAACATCGCCTGACGCACAGCAATAGAAATAGTAGGAGAGGTTAGGTTTGGTCTAGACTCTATGTAGATGTACAGTCATGTGAAAAAATTAGGACATCCCATGAAAGTAATTTTTTTAAGAAATATGGACATATCAATATTTGATCTTCTTTCAAACAATATCTATAGATAACGGTGATGTATTTTAACCAAAAACAATCACATTTTAAATTTGTTATGATTTACTTAGCCAATTCCTATCGAGGAAAAAGTTAGGACACCCTATGCCATATGAGTTGGTATTGTTCCCTTTGTACCCTTTCTGAAATAACCTCAATTAGACGTTTCCTATAACTGCATAACAGTCTCTGACATCGACTGGGAGAACGTTTTCCCCACTCCTCCATGCACAATTCTTTCACCTGTGTGATGTTTGAGGAGTGTCTTGCATGCACAGCCCATTTCAAATCACCCCGCAGCATCTCAAAAGGATTAAGATCCAGGCTTTGACTTGGCCTTTGACTTGGTTATCCAGGAGTACCGTTTCTTTATGATGGTAGATGCAAGTACTTCATCTACTGTGGCAAGAGCTGCCTGTAGGTCCTGTGATGACATTTTAGGATTGTTGGAGACTTCTTTAAGCATTATGCGGTCTGCTCTTGGGCTGAACTTGCTAGGACGACCTGACCTGGCCATGTTAGTAGTTGTTTTAAAGGTTCTCGATTTGTAAATTATTTGTGGAATAGATGGTTATGTGGAATAGATGATTTCTAATTGTTTGGAGATCTTTTTACATCCCTTCCCAGACTCATACGCATCTACAACCTTCTTTCTGAAGGTTCTCAGAGAGCTCTTTTGATCTCACCATGGTGATAACACTCACTTCAACAATCAAGTCCTCTCTAACAATGGTGTAATCATTTGCACTTGATGTGGTGCACTTGATTCTAATTTTAGGCCTTTTAGTTGGTAATACATGTGGGGTGTCCTAACTTTTTCCTCACAAGAAAATTGCATTTCTATTAATTACATTTTACAAAGATTTGTTTCTGTTTTATTTGTTTAGTTATATTACCTCCATATTTCAATTAAAATGTAATTCTTCATTAAAATGAAGATCAAATGTCCATATGTTTAAAATTATGTTGAAAAAAACATACAACACAGGTTTTCATGGGGTGTCTATCTTTTTCACATGACTGTATGTGACACATATAGATGTAACCGGTGTAATGAGGTCAACAAAGAAATCAACCATTTGTGATGTGGATGTGATTGAGTGTGAGTGAGGGGTTTGGGGGTTGGTGTGTGTGAGTGTTTGTGTGTGTGTGTGTGTGTGTGTGTGTGTGTGTATTTGTGTGTGTGTGTGTGTGTGTGTGTGTGTGTGTGTGTGTGTGTGTGTGTGTGTGTGTGTGTGTGTGTGTGTGTGGGTGGGTGCGTGCGTGCCTGCGTGTGTGTGCGTGTGTGTGTGAGAACTAACTCATGAAATGAATAGCCCTGGGAGTCTGGGCCCATAGAGAGGATGTGGGTGGTGGGAGGTGGGAGGTTCTCACCTGTGGTCAGGCCTGCACTCTCAGCTGCGCTGTCCTCTTGCACCCTGCAGACAAACGTGCACATCTCCAGCAATGTACTGTTCTTCTGCTGCAGGCCATACGTCTGCCAAAGGATAGTATACATGTCTGTTCATGGGCAAGATCTGTACAGTACTGCTGTCATAAAGAGAACTATTCTTTGACAATAGATTTTTCAAGCTAGCGCAGATAACACACAGACTGGGGGAATTTAGAAAGCTCCTCATATTATCCAAACAGAGGAAATGTCTTACCTGAATTTCAAATCCAAAAGTCTCATTGTCTTGCTTTTCTAACTCAAGAGTGATCCTATGCACAGAAAGAAAAAAAACAGTCATACACTTTATCCAGGAGTACAGTGGGTCATTCAGCATACAGTAAGAGTTAGGTACATTTCAAGGACCCCAATTGAAATAAGCCAGTGGCTTTCTTGGGTTTTTATCCTTTTAGTTGACCTTGTATGTAATATGTACTTTCATGTACCCACTTCTGCAAATCTTCTAATAAAGTTTTCAATCAATCAATCAATCAAACCATGGTACTGTATTATTATTATAGATGTTATATGAAATGTTAATATTTCCTCTGTTTACCTCTGAGGATCAGAGTAATCCACTAAGGAGCTTGATCGAGTCCGGCTGGCCTAGAAAAAAGAAATAATAGAAATAGAAAAGTGAAAACATTTATTTGGAATCTCAAATGCATCGAAGAAATTATTTTGCAACTTTCAAAGTTTTCTTGCATTATACTCTCCATGATTGCAAAGACATACAGTATTGAATTCCTACCATTTAACTTCTTTGCAATCCTAAATTACATAACCCAAAAGATTATAATACACAAAAGGCTTTTTCTGTGCATACCACCTCTGAATCCCACAAAAGACCAACTTTTATCATTTTCTGTTCAATCGAATGACACAATATTCCTAATAATCAAGAAAAGCCTTACGAAATGATACACACATAGACATAATCTACAAGACAATAGATTTACAACAGTTCTGTCATATACAGTTGTTTGATAGCTTCCTCTCTCACCTGTTTCCATCCTCTAGGCACTGTACTATTCGACCCATTCTCTTGGTGTTTATCACTGTTCCCCTTCAGCGAGCGGCGGTACCAGAGGCGACCCTTCTTCCTCAAAGAGCCCTCCAGTATGTAACTGTCTTGGCTGTTCTGTCTCACCAGCCCATTGAAGTTCATGGTAGATGATTGCATGTTGGAGGTCACCTCTCACAGCACCAGAAGACAGCTCAACAGTAGCTCTACATGGGTTGTATAATCCTGCCCTGCTGTGCAGCTGAAAGTAAATGTGTCAAAGCGGAAATCCACACCATGTGATTGCGCGACAGACCCATGTTTGCAGATCACAGACTCGTTTATTTTCTGCTTTTCTTGTTCTTTTTCACCGCCCTCCTTTCATCATTTTTTTTTCTTCTTCTTCTTGTGAACAGTTTGTATGTGGCTGCTGTGGCCAGGAATCTGCTTAAGTCTTTTTTTTTTTTTTTTTTTCTTCTTTTCAAAAAGCCCCTTCTCTTAGTGCAGTCTGTGCAATTCGATTTATGGTCTGTCAGAAATCAGTAATGCATGAAAAACTGCCACCTCTGTGGTCTTCACTCCACCATCAACACCTGCTTCCAGCCCCTTCACTCCCTCTCTCTCTGCCTCTCTCTCTCTGCCTCTCTCTCTCTCTCTCTCTCTCTCTCTCTCTCTCTGTTTTCTGAATGGGGTGAGCTTGGCCTCAACAGGAGCCCTATGGTGTGTCAAGCAAAGAGACTTGTCTTGTGAGAGAGGACCGACAATAGGCAGATTTGGCCGGGGGGCAGAGACATGCTCTACAAACAGACAGCATGGGTCAATGGGCAGAAGGCATCAGACGTGGTTTGATCAAAAGGGAAATCACACACAGGCCAACAGTCAGGAATAAAAAAAACAACAACCATGTCTGGTGTCTGACTGATGTGTTAAAGCACTCAGAGCCACAGGACACAAAAAGCAAAAAGCGATTGTTTAAATAATGCTCTCTGATTATATTAAAGCTGTTATATTTCCAGTTAGCCTATATAGAAGCTCCTAAGACCTATGCTTGGAATGCAAAACAAATCAATTGTCAGCAGTTTATTTCACATAAAGTACCATCACATCAGCAGAGGCTGGTGGAGGCAGAAATCGAAGGATGATACCATTCCTCATTCCATTCCATGCGTTACCATGAGCCCGTGCTCCGATTTCTACCTCTGCCAGCCTTCTCTGCATTGCATCATAACCCTTTCCCCTTCTTTACAGTGAAACCCCATCAGTAAAACCCTAGTAACATCACTCCTCCAACGGAGAACAGAATAATGGTGTGCCAGATTGACACACTCTCACCCTCTGCCCCATTGAACCCTTAGTTGTGACCCTTGGCACTGCCCTTGGCTATATTACGGGAGTGTACCATGAGACTGTCTGGACTGCAGAGTTCCCCTCCGCTGGAACACTTGTACTGTACACTGCGCTTGAACACTGTGTGCAGACAAGTTGTGGCACAGCTAAAGAGCACTTATCATAATGATGATGTTTCTTCTCAATTGACAGTGGAAATATATTGGGAAATAACTGGATTAAACAGGCTAGGAATATACCAGATTCAGATTGTAATATCACATATGCTACACATTTAACGATTAATGTAAGTCGCTGTAGCCTACGGTACTGTGCTCTCATGGAGGAATAACAGAACAATAGGGCATCAAATGCACCCAAGTAAGTAAGTAACCACTACAGAGTAATGGTATCTGAACAAGCACTGTTACAATAATGATTTGGATAAATCAGTGTAAAGACTGTTTAAAAAGGGGGTAGGGATGCTTATTGTCCATTTTTAAAACAGCTGACAACATACAGTACAGCAGCTAACTGTTCGCTGAATGCTGTAGCCTACTGTATGTTGTCAGCTGTTTTTCTTCCAAACTCCACAGAAACATATCGCATTCATGAATCAAATTTGTTCAATTCCTACTTTACTCTGTACGTCATTGTGATATCCTGTGTTAGACTACCTGTACTAATACCCCACACGCTGTAGTAACACCCCAGGTAGTCTAACACAGGACATCACAGTCATCTTTATGAGAAATCTAGCTTGAATCCTGAAATCTCTTGAAACCACATCTAACTGACAAGGCATTGTCCTCTGTGTCTTCAGTCACAATGCTGTAAAAAAACTGGATCTAACGGTATCGGTTAAACACGAATCAGCACGTCTGACTCATCTCAATAGTGCTAACGACCAAGGTTACATATAGCTTACTTCCTCGGTTTAACGGACACACTTATTCATCAACCTTGCTGTTTGATGGTAAATACAGCTATGAGTCACTGCAACGGATGATTTACTCAGAAATTGTCATTGCAGGTAACAGTTTAGAACTGTTTAGAACTCTGTTGTACAGGAAGATCAGATAATGTCCAATTCTCTCATTATCATCTGTCATGTGGGAAATGACTGATATCATGATTAATAATCGGAATGCACGCAGAAATGTACTGGTATGTCAATGAAAACTAGTTTATTGACTCACTGTTGTCACATTTCTATATAATAAATAGTGCATGACTGAAAAACAATGCAATGGCACATCATATTGACATAAGACAAGAGACCCATATCTGAATTCACAACAAAAAATACAGTAGCCAGTCTTCTCAACAGAAAATAAGAAGCTAATTCATCGGAGGATGAAAAACCCCATGTTAACTTTCTTTATAAAAGTAATATTACATTACCAGAGCAAAAATGTCCAATTGTGTCATACACAATATAGAAAAAATATTTGACCCCTGTCTGAAATTGCAGACTATATTCTATTTTCTTTGGAATGACTGATGGTCTTGTACATAATTAACAACCCCATGTAACATCTTGAGGAATTGGCCAGCTGTCAAACAGCTGTCTGCTAGATTAATTAATTTCTTGGAAAAGACAGACTCAACTTTAGGCCGTATGACACATAAAAAACACAATTTAACATCAAACTTCAATTCAGACAGATAACAAGACCTTACATGTCCATTGGATACAGGCAGAGCACAAAATACTGCAATACTGCGGTAATGTCATTCAATGTTTTCTTTTTTGTAAAATAATTACACATAGATTAGTCAAAACAATAATTGTTTTGTACGAGTAAAACATCACTGTAACATTGACTAAATGATACAGTTTATGGTGCAGATATTCAACCAGCAAGCAGATTATTATCACCATGAAACAACTGCTGGTGCTACATTGACCATGCTTATCAGTATCCCGCCCCTTCCTCCCCCCAAACACACACACACAGACACACAGACACACAGACACACACACACACACACACAATCTTTTACAGTGAAAATGATATATAGTGGCTTGTAGGAGCTACAACGTTGCTACAGTTTATTTTCTTTCGCAACAGTAAGTAAACAATAATTATTAATCTAAATACAAGTCATGAAAAGCCATGGTGGATATGATATAAAAACAAAAGTAAAGTATGTTTGGTAACAACTTTATATTACAGTGTTCATATGTTTTCTTAGCACGACACAGTTACAGTACACTTACACAGAGAACCCATCTTATTAAACATAATCTGTACTGATGATTGAAATCCAGACACTTTGAAAGCAGGATCACGTGTCAAATGACACAGAAGACAATATACACGTTGGCACATTTCATCAATGTCAGAGTGGCTTACTGTAGTGCTGTTGTATATATATTTTTAATTATTTTGTGCTTACAAGCAGAACAGCAGCAATGCAGCATAAAGTACACAAGAAACACACACACACGCATGCACACATAGCTCATTTTCCCCTTTCCTAAGCCTGTTATGGCAAGCCTTTGCAGGCCGTGTCTCACAATGGAATTAGTGTTCACATGTGCAATCATAACACCGTCGCCGTTCACACTCAAGGCTGTGCTTGCAGCTCACGCTGAAATCCCTCTTTAGCACATATCCAACAATGCATTCATACAAATATTTCCGACGAAAAACAAATATACCGGGTATAATCTTTCGGTAGAGGTGTTAAAGAATGTCGCTTGAAATATTTGACTCCATTGTATATTTTCTAAATTACTAAGTTGTAGTTAACAGGTGAAAAACAATTCCGCACACAATATTTCTTGCACAACTTGATCATATCAGTAATGTTGTAATGTAGTGAGTAACGGGTTTACTGCATTGAGAAGGTCATACCGAGAGTGTAGTGCGAGGGAAACATAATATACATTTAAGATGAAAGTACATGATTTTCATAGATATACGGTATAACTTTTTTTCACATAGGCAGATAAAGTAGTCTATTTACAAGGTGCAGCATTCAATTAAAGGCTTAACCCTATATTACAATATTCCTATGGAATAATACATGTTCATAATAATAATACATGTTCAAAGCTTTATCATAATTTGATCTCTAAACAATCTCTGTATAGTAACAAACGGTGTGCTTGTCAGGGTAGATTACATTGCTAGAGCAATAACATTCAAAGCATACAGTAGACAAGTTAGTGTCTGGATGTGTTTAACAAAAATATATTGTATTTCATAACAGTTTTTCTATTCAGTCTGTGTTTCTCTTTCAGGTAAATGTGGACTGTACTTAAAATAGGCTTTTTTTTATGAATATCATGAATGGGCAATAGAATGGGGGAGGGGAGTAACGGCTATTTTTATTATGGTTATACCATCTGTGTGTCCTGTACAATCAGACATTGTGGGCGTTACTCAGTAACATTCACAGTCAATTCACATGTTGCCTAGCACTACATGATAATACAGTATATGACACAAAGCGTTAGATGTGCAAACTTCAAGCTTTGGGCACTTAAAAATGTTTGAGGTAGCAGATAATCTGTACATTGTAATCATCATAATTTCATCTTCTTCTGTTCTGACAGGTCACAGTGTACTTCCCCATCTTCTCGGTAGGTGATCCAGTCCAGTCACATCCTCTAAGGACAGGAAGCAGGATCCCAGCTGGATGGCAGGGTCTTTTGGCATTACACGCTGGGCATGCTCACTGCTGTCTGTTTACAATGTGGTGGTCTTGAAGGCTGCGGGGGGCATAGAGGGTAGTTTGCTCCTGACCTTTCATAATACATTCACGCCAGTGGGCTAGCTTAGCAAGCTAATCTTTGACATCCTTGAGAACAGTCACCTGAGAGACGGTTTTCTTGACCCTCAGCGCAGTGAGTCGAGCTGCAGAGTTGGCGTACCAGCACTCTCTCATCAGCTTGCCCATCACTCGCAGTGCCTGCCCAATGAACAGAGGATTAATTCATAACAAATATCACTTATGTATGTTTGTTGCTTCATGATAGTTGAAATATTTAACCTGCCAACTAGCTAAAGATTGCATCCTGTACTTACCCTATCGGGCAGAAACATAAAGTTTTTGTTTTCTTTCAATTGCATAATTGCATAATAGAATAACTCCAAAAGTAAAAACCCTGCTCTGTTGGGGCACAGGGAAAGCTAAATAAAGCACACCTTAAGTTTTTACCAAATTCCCTCTGGAACAGAAGCTGTTCTCACCTCACAGCTTTGCCACTGGTTGGGAACGTTGGGTCTCAGTCTCTGATCACACACAATCTTCCTCATGTCCTCCACCGAGGGATCCGAAGGCACCATGTCATAGTAAGGCAACTGGAAATCTTCCTGTAATCCTGTAGAAATGACATACACACACACACACACACACACACACACACACACACATTCCAATATGGAATGTTCCATGACATTTACTTTGTATGATCTGTTTTGATTTAGGTTGTTTTTTCAACATGACCAAAGAAATCTAGAGTATCTACTGTACTTTACTAGAGTTTTAACTGGACATAGTGATCAATCACTGTGTCATTAGTTTACTAGAGTTTTAACTGGACATAGTGATCAATCACTGTGTCATTAGTTTGGCCTGGACAACAACATTCCCTCCATGTGCTCCAGCTGTGACATATTATTAGTTCCTCCTATTTTCTCCATGTACAATAATGCTCTTTAGCTCGCCTTGTGTCTAGTAACGTACCCCTGACGGAGCATCTCCTTGCCAGTTCCCAGAACACCAGGCCCAGAGCGTAGATATCCGCTCGCTTAAATGACTCAAAGCTGCCCATATTGATTGTGTCGTCCAGGATTTCTGGGGCCATGTACCTGCAGAGGACAAACTTGTTAACTCCTAATTAAGTGTGTTTAAGGGTAAGAGAGTCAATGATGCCTCTGTCCCTTATTGAAGAAACTCAATGTCCTGAGCACAACGTACACAGAGACACACACACACACACACACACACACACACACACACACACACACACAAACATATCCACACACACACACACACACACACACACACACGCCATGTGAGAGTTCCCATCACTATATTAACAAACATGGCATGAGGTGTCCTAAAAATAGGAGTGCGGCGTGATGGAGCACCTGAAATGAGACACCTGTTTGCTAGCCATGACCTTCATAAACAGGAGTGAGTGGGAGGCCAGGTTAATAACAATGGTCACTGTGACTCACTATGACTGCCTGGCCACTGACCTAATATCTTCTCTGTTTCTAACCTCACACTAAAATGTAGTTGAGTTTATACATAGTAAATGATACAATACTAATAATTGAGAATAAAGTCTATCCTATCAGAGTCTACATTCAGTAGACATCAAGGAATACAATATAAAGCATATGTTAGATGTGTGTGTTTTCCTCTCAAGTGAATCTATATAACTGTAGGCATACTGTACCTCTTGGTTCCCACTCTGTGATTGGACGGTATGTCGATGGTGTTTGTGGTTGAGTCGTGTTTGACGGCTAATCCCAGGTCTGCGATGACTGCCGTGCCGTTCCTCTTCACCAGGATGTTCTTAGACTTGATATCTCTGTGAGCAATGGCAGGTTTCCCTGAAAGACAGACAACCATTCATAACTATTCACACATACAGTACATTAAATGATACATTGTTATCCAAACTTGCAATTTGAAATGGGTAGATATGCTCATTGTTCTATGGCTCCCCCAAGGACAAAATTAATGCATTTGCATTTAAATAACATGCCTTTTTAAAAATCAGTTTATTTGGTTTTAGAATTGTTCAGCATAGTTATTCGACCATTCAATTACTCGACATAACACAACAATCATGAATATGCATCCCTCCCCTTTGGTCCTAGGGGGAGCACCAAACAGGGCTGTAAGAGGGTCGGGCAGAACGTCCACTCCTGATATGCCCCTAAATGATTTAAAAATGTCTGTCCCGAAGTCAGATAAGCGGGGGCAGGTCCAAAACATGTGGACCAGATCAGCCGGTGATTGTCCACAGTGGTTGCATGCATCACTTGTGCCAGGAAATCTCCTCGCTAATCTAGCATTGGTGTAATGAGTGTGATGTACGATCTTACATTGTATAAGACTATGTTTGGCGCATATTGAGGAGTTACGAACCAGCCCCAACACAATCTCCCACATCTCGTCCGTCATCTCCACCCCCAAGCGATTTTGAGGTTATTGAATGTTTCGGGTTTAATAGAGTCTATTTCAGTGTGTATGATAAAAGTTAGGATCTTTACATTGGGGCTCTTGTAGAACATGTCTAATCTGGAAATAGCTAAATAGATGAGATCCAGGTAAATCACAGCTTTCAGACAAGTCTGAAAATGATGAGGAAGTCCCTTTGCTATACAAATTGTTAACAGTTCTGATTCCCCTGTCAGACCAGATTTGGAAAGTGGAGTCAGTACACAATGTTTTAAACAAGTGATTGCGACATATTGGGGAATAAGAGGTTTGTTTCCTAGAAGTTTCCTCCTAAATTGTGTCCAGATCTTGATAGTATGTGTAACAGTGGGCATGGAACTGACAACAGGGTCAAGTGGTAAGCTTGAGCATAGTAAGGAATAAAGAGACTGCTTCACCCAAAGAGGGGTGTTCTCTAAATTAGACTAGTAGAGAAGCTTCTGGATATTACATGCCCAGTAGTAGAAAGATTTGGAAGGGCCATCCCACCCATCATCCTAGACCTAGGCCGTTGAAGATACACTTTCTTAATGTGCAGTGGTTTATATCCCCATAAAAAGAAGGATATAATTTGTTAACATTTTTCAAAGAAGCTTTTCCTAATGAATACTGGGATATGTTGGAAGAGAAATAGACATTTGGGTAGAACATTTTGATATGGTTCATTCTACTGCCTTTTGCTTGTTCTGATTGAATCACTTTTTTTTTGGGCCTCTCATTCACCCATTCACACACACATTCACACACCAATGGTGGCAAGCTACCATGCAAGGCGCCGGCCCGCTCATTGGAAGCAATTTGGGGTTCAGCGTCTTGCCCAAGGACAGCCACCGACCTTGCGATCGCTAAAAGCCAGCTCTACCTCCTGAGCCACAGTCGGCCAACATAATTCTATGCAGCATTGTATGAGGGGAGCGAGGCTGACAAACACCGTGGCGGACTCAGGCTGTTTGAAGGGCAGGGGCGAAAAGAAAAAAAGGGCACCTACTGCACAACATGGGACCCCATCAGTGCACATGGTCAAGTTTAGACCATTGGAAGGGCAGCCAATAGGGCACATCCTCTAATTTTGCCACTCAAAAGGGCACTTTAGTGTGATGTTTTTCAACTGTGGGGGCACATGGTCAAGTTTAGACCATTGGAGGGGCACCAATAGGGCACATCCTCTCATTATCGCCACTCAAAGGGGCATTTTTGCCACTCAAAGGGGGACTTAAGCAAGACGTTTTTCAACCGTGGGGGCACCAGGAGGGGCGGTCGCCCCCCCCCCCCTGAGTCCGCCAGTGGACAAACACCCGGGCCCGGTGTCACAAGGGGGGCTTGAGGGGGCTCGTCATTTTATCCACTCCACAAAGGGTTAACTGTCTCAAGATCTCCTTGTTGTGAGGCACGCAGGCCTGCTATCAGCACTGGAATGGAACCCATACTGTTCTATAAATAATGCCTCTTGACATGGTGACATTGTTGGGCACATACTGGGCGGTGGGTGGGTATCATGGGCATCGTGCCAGGCCAGCGCCCTTACCCTGAGTGCCGATGATCTCCATGTGGAGGTGTGCCAATCCGCTGGCGATGGACAGCGCCAGGACGATCATGCCATCCACAGAGACGGTGTACCTGTTCAGGTAGTCGTACAGGGAGCCGTGCTCGTGGTACTCAGACACCAGCCACAGCTGAGTCCAGGAGCCGTTATCTGTAACACACGGCAATGAGCACGGTCACACACCTGAGGCTGTACCGGCATAGGCCTACAGTACAGTGCAATACTAGTGAGAGGGCTTGTCAGTCACACACATCAAAACAATGCTGTGAACATAGGGGCACTAGAGTGTTCAATAATTACAGGAACATATCAACACAATATATGTGTTGGTCATATTTATGAAATACCTTATCTCAACTAATATTCGTGTTTAAGGTCTTGAGGTATGATGTGACAGCAGCTGGTGAAACCGGGAACAAGTCGCCAACTGAAGGACTGTTCTGACTTTTATTCTATTTCAGCGTTGTTGAAAATCAACGACACACTCGCTAGTTAGTTACCTAGTTAGTGTAGAGTAGTGAGGGTTACTCACCATTGCATTGTAATGTATTGGCTTGACTAGCGAGTGTGTCATTGATTTTCAACAATGTTGACATTTATTTATTTTTAAATCTGAATAAAAGTGCAAACATTTTGATTGGTTGGCGACTTCTTCCCACTTTCACCAGCTGCTGTCACATTATTAGGGACCTGTCGTGTTGGTCATATTCATGAAATACCTTATCTCAGCTAATATCCATGTTTAAGGTCTTGAGGTATGAAGTAGGTACCTTTGTTATCGGCTCCGATGAAGCCTAGAATGTTCTCATGTCTGAGCATAATGGTCTGATAGATCTCGGCCTCTCTGAACCACGACCGCTCGTCTCGAGAGGAGAAGATCTTCACCGCCACGTCCTCTCCTCGCCACTTCCCTCTCCACACCTCCCCGAACCTGCCCTTCCCTATGGTCTCCTGCAGCACGATGGTCCGAGCTATGGTCCGCTGTACCAGCAGCGGCAGTCCTACACAAACAAGAACCAAACGACGCATTCATTAAAATAAGGATTTCCAGGATTAAAAAACTGATCTGTCCAGAGAATAATTGAAACTGTCACATATTACTCTTCTGTATTGCATTTATCATACTGTATTCAACAGAGATTTGATTCAAAATACAACAGCCACTGTAAGGTCTATAAAAGCACTAATGTCTACCCTCCTTATGACTAAATAAACAAGCTATCCCAGCACCACTGTTGATGGTATGGTAAAGGCTCTCTTACCGGAGCCTGAACCTGAGGTGCTCATATCGTAGATGAGGTCTTTAAGACACTTGTCGGGGGACATGAGACTCTGGTCATGAGACTCTGGCTCCTCCACATCCTGCTTGTGGGCCTTGATGTAGGCACAGCGCTGGCCCTGGACTGCACATATGCCCAGCAGGAGGGCCACACAGAGCAGGCACGAGGGCACCAGAATCACCGCTGCCAACTCCAGCCTGCCCCATCCAGGCTCCTCCGAAGGCCTCTCTGCACCATCGACACACAGGGATCACATGGTAAGTACTCATGGTAACACACACAGACACAGACACAGAAACACACACACACACACACACACACACACACACACACACACACACACACATCATGCACACACAAAGGCATAAACGCACACACACACGTTATGTGCCCTCTAGTGGCCATGTTCAACATCTGAATTCCAATGTTTCTTCAAACAACTTGTCATTCCCTCTCCAAACAATGTTGTTTATTATATGAATGCCAGGCACCCAGCCTGGCATGAATGTCAGGCACCCAGCCTTATACAGTAAATTCACCAGTACAGCTGAGCATTTAGCTAACCTACTCTCTAATATTTAGAGAGATGAGAAAAGGATTTTTGGCAGATGCAAAGTGCAGAAAAGAGTTGTTCTATGCCAAAAAGCATTTAAAATGCCACAAGGTTCAACCATCGCCCTAAATCTTCTCCAGCAAACAGCATCCTCAGCAACACAAACAGAAGCAGCAACAGAGGATTTTTACTGTTCATCAATGTCAGTTAGTTTTGCATGCAGTACATTTCCGAAGCCAGGCGACGAACAAATAAAGTACAAATCACAAATATAAATTGATATTTTGGTTTTGCATCTTGACTGAACTCGACTGCCAGCCAGATCTGCACTGCAGTTCCACCTGTTTATAACTTCGGAAAATAATGAGCTGACCTACACAGATTTCTTTTCTGTGGGCGGATGGAGGAGATTGGGATATATGCACTTTCAGGGACAGGGAGCCTCTTGTATGGGGATTTTGTATTAATTCATTGACAACAACCACAAGCAGGGTGCTAATGAGTGCTAGAGAATGTCAATTAGTCACTTCTACAGTATGAAACTTGTTGAACAACTAATGAAGAAAACTCCTACGCTAGCTTGTTAGCTTAGAGGCAAGTTCATGGTGCACAGTGCCGTTTAGGCTATAATGGTGTCCTGTTTGTTTGGCCTTTTGGTCTTATTCAAACCTCCATTACAGCAATAGACCTTTGCTAATGTCCTATCCATCAAGTGGGACTTGCAACATCTCCGGAGGTCAGAACCCTACACAGCTATGAGTCAAGTGTTTCCTAAGCGTTACCCTTTTACCTAAAAGCACATTCTACGAAACATCCAACTAGAGCAAAGCAGATCAGTAACATAAACAGTGCAATGCAAAACAACAGGAAACCAACCTCTGCCCTCCTCTAGCCTAATGGAAAATTTCGCAAATTAGTCACAAATTATTGCAACAGCTGAATGTTTTTCAGCATGCCTATCAGTTGGATGTACTTATACAGTACTGAGTACTCTATCTACTTCCCAGTATGCTTTGTGAGTATCTAGGTTGTATCTAGTGTTCAAAGACTACCGTACTTTGGGGGCAGCAGACATCAGGGAAGCAATCACAGAAGTAATTTATCATTGTTGACATATTCAAACATTTCTATCCAAAGATAGAGTGTTATCTTGCTATTTTTCTCACAACGGGAAACAGCCAAAGTGTTCAGAATACAACTAGCCTAAGCAAATGTATGGAAATCTTGATTATCTGTTTGAAAGAAAGAGCCTATTTTAGGGAGCAGCATCATGCAGCATCATGGTCGCATTGGGGTAAGGTATAATAGCACAGCTGAAATTATATTATGTCAAACCAGAGAAAAACAGCAATTTGGGGCGTACATGTACAGTATATAGCCTAGACTATTGTTCTGATAAAAAACAGTATACAAATAGTTTATCATACAGTGTAGCCAAGAACTTTTTCAACTGTTTATTCTATTCATTCAATGAAGTCTGGAAGGTATCCATAAACCAAACATCTACTCAATCATTTGGGACTCAATGATTTGTAGCAGTCTACACAAACTGGAAATAGACCAATTGATTCCAGCAACTTCCATCGGAACACTTAGGCCTAATAGCTACTGTACAGCAAGCAACGCTTGTTAAGTCAGTATATCATAGTCAGTCCTACCAGCTCCCTCACAAACCTTTAAACCCTCGCAAACACCTCTACAGCACATTTCGTCAACAATAGTTGTCACTTCAGTCAAGATCTCAATACATTTAAGTGGAGTAAATTATGTGATGTTGGTCTCTCTTTTTGTCTACCGCTCTGGTGGCAATTTGGCTACACTTTGTAGACTCCACTTAATCAATGTGGTAACCAGGGGAACAGCCATTATGGGCAGTGCTAAAAGGCACTGATGAACAAAGCCTGAGTCTGGCCAGCACTTCCTCTAGACAGAGCTGCCTCATCAACAGCTCATTCCAAACCAAGACAAGATGTTCTGTATTATGGTAGTGAGGGAAGGTCTGGACTAGAGTATATTATGGACGAATCTTCTAACTTCATCAGCATTATCACATTTTCTACACACGTGGTGGGGAGGCGGTGGTAGCCTCGAGGTTAGAGAGGCCGGCTAGCAATCGGAAGGTCACTGATTTGATCCCCGCCTCAGGAGGGAGCTGCATGTGCCCTTGAGCAAGGCACTTAACTCCTAGAGCAGAAAATACCAAATCCCAACAATTGGTTGACAAGTTGGTTGCATGGCAAATAAAACATTATTATACTGTATAATGCTGCCAAACTCATCACTGCTATGGATCAGATCGTTAATTGGCTAAACCGGTCCTGCTTTCAAGTTAATGTAAATAAAACTGTAGGAATGTTTTTCACTAAAATACAATGTAACATCACGAATAACATCATGAATATCACAATCTCAGGTCAAAATATTTGTAATATTGTGCCGCAATTAAAATATCGGGGAATCTATTATTATCCATGATTATGTCACATCTAACATACTGTCTGACAAGCTGGGGACAAACTAACAGCTCGTCACTAAAGCCACTAGCAACTCTTTACAAGCAAACCCTCAAAGTTCTGGACCAGAAGCCTAACAGCTCACATCATTGAATCATCCTAAATAACCATAAACTTCTGAGCTGGGAAGACGTAATCAAATACAATCAAAAACATCTGCCTGGTCTACAAAATCCTGCATAACACCGCTCCTCCTCCTCTTAACTCGTTCATAACCCAACGTAACCATAGCAGTCAGATCACCTGAAGCACCACACGAGGTGACTTTCTAGACCCATTTAGGAAAAGCATGTTTGGTCAACTATCATTTTCTGTTAAAGCAATACAAAACTGGAATTCACTACCCAACCACCCATATCAAAGATATACATACTCCAGCTTTACAACACACACCTTAAAACATGGCTGTCTTATAACTATAACTGCACACATAAATGTCAGATGTGACGTGTGCTATATGTCATATAATCATCGATGCTGCCGCTCCATATCTGCTACCTGCCTGCATGTATATCTTGTATGTGCTTTCAATGTGGTGACCATGTTTTACTCTAATTCTAAATATAATGTAATTCTTTTTCTTTTAACTAATGTATTTTAGGTTGCATATTAGCAACTTGCCAGGGACTACAGCTGGAAATTAACCATGTAGGCTAAAGCTGCTCCATTTACTGCTTTACTTTACTGCTGTTAATTAATGGGCACTGTCCATGAAACTATAAACTAATAAACTAAACTAAACTAAACCAAAATGATGTCATACTACACTAAAACAGTAATAATGATGCATCTAGTAAGAATTCATGTTGGATTCCTTTAGTACAACCCTGTACCTGGAGAGCAACATATTACATAATGCTAGAACCAAAGGTCAATCAGGATATGGAGAGTGCAACATTTTTAAAAAATCTATTCTAGGAGAGAGCAGATGACTGTACACCGCTGCTACACTGTTACTATGAGTGATGTGATATAGTGAGTGGTTTTAAAGGGGCAATCTGGGATTTAAACAACAGCAAAGCAGAACTGTAACCACTCTCAAATGCATAGACGGGCTTATGGATGCAAGGACTGACCATCCATGAGATGAACATGATAGTTTTAACCATGTTTTGAATCTATCCAGTGTCTGCTTACAGTTACACTGTGTACAAACAATGGAGTAAAGGATAGTTGAACTAAGCTGATGAGGCATTTACAAGTTATATTCTCCAACAATCAAGGGCTATACAGTATATTATTTATAAAAAATAGACGTACCAATTCCTTTAAACCTTACAAATGATATATTTGCCAAATTATAGTAATATACAATCCCTCAGATTCCTCATGAAGAATAACTTTGAGACGGGCAATGGAAAAGGGAGCTGACAGAATATGGATGTAATCAAAACATAAAATCATCAACAGACTCTATAACAACACCATAACTAGCCTTGCCCATCACATGATAATACAGAATACGTATATCACAAATGATAATGTTAACACTGCTAAAACGAATTTCATGAAGGCACTGTAGCAGCAATAGTGAATTTCTGCGCACTCTATAGAAGCAGCTACTGTATAGAAATCCCAGGGCTTTCTATACAGTAGCTGAGTGTGGGCATGAGCTCAGGCCTGAAGACCACAATGATGTCCAGCTTCATGGTTCCACCTATAAGCAGGTCTGTGAGGGGACATTTCACCGTATATACTTCATAGCTACTGTACCTGGATACAGGTGAAGTGTCTCGTTGTTACAGAAGTCGGTGATGCAGCAGTTCCTCTTAGAGACGTTCCGAGAGCTGTAGCAGAACGTCGGCCCCTGCAACTCTGAGGGCGTCAGGCATGATTTGACGGCCTCCTCTTTGCCGTCGATCAGCATCACAGAGTTCCAGCAGGCCCCGTCCGCACCCGTCTCACAGGTGTTGTTGGCACACAGCTGGCACACACACTTCAGAGCTGCAAACACAACACGTTGCCCACATCAGTCACTACCTGGCTTGACTCTCAAGGCAATTCATTTGTCCAGTCTCTTCTGTTATTATTGTAAGCCAAACATTGCCATGGTAACGTACAGTACTTCTGGGACTGGGACCACTTTTTTTGGAACATGGAAAGCTATGCCAATTATCATCCTGAACTGAATTCTGACAACAACATTGGCAACATCTCTTGCAGTGGCAGACTCAGGCTGTTTGAAGGGCAGGGGCGAAAAGAAAAAAAGGGCACCTACTGCACAACATGGGACCCCATTAGTGCACATGGTCAAGTTTAGACCATTGGAAGGACAGCCAATAGGGCACATCCTCTCATTTTCACCACTCAAAAGGGCACTTAAGAGAGACGTTTTTCAACCGTGGGGGCACCAGGAGGGGCGGTCGCCCCCCCTGCCCCCCCCCTGAGTCCGCCAGTGATCTCTTGTGTTTTGTCACAAGCCAAAACTGCTAGGCTACATATCAGCGTTTACCCTTGATGGCAACGTCATCCTAATAAAACTTTACATTCATTCATTAATACAGTACTGTTGACAAAGAGCTGTCAAAAGTAAGGTATCTACAGTTAGGTCCATATGTATTTGGACTCTGACAGAATCTTTGTTATTTTAGCTGTTTACCAAAACATATTCAAGTTACAGTTTTTATATCTGCGTAAAGTGCAGACTCTCAGCTTTAATTTGAGGGTATTCACATCCAAATTGGAGGAAGGGTTTGGGAATTACAGCTCTTTAATATGTGCCCACCTCTTTTTCAAGAGTCCAAAAGTAATATTGGACAATTGAATCAACAGCTGTTTCATGGACAGATCAGGGCTATTCCTTTGTTAATTCTTTATCAGTTAAGCAGTAAAAGGTCTGAGTGGCATTTGAGTGGCAAAAGTGTGGTATTTGCATTTGAAAACTGTTGCTGTGAACGCACAACTAAGATCAACCTGTACCAGAATGATGGGAAGAAATAAAAAAAAAGGTTCATGATCCGAAGCATACCACATCATCTGTAAAACAGGGTGGAGGTAGTGTGATGGCATGGGCATGCATGGTTTCCAATGCCACTGGGTCACTCGTTATTATTGATGATGTGACAGAAAACAGAAGCATACGGATGAATTCTGAAGTGTTTAGGGATATACTGTCTGTTCAGATTCAGCCAAATTCAGCATAGTTGATTGCTGAAACATACTGCGAAAGCAACCCAAGAGGTTTTTAAGGCAAAGAAGTGGAATATTCTGCAATGGCCGAGTCAATCACCTGATCTCAACCCGATCAAGAATGCATTCCACTTGCTAAAGACAATACTTAAGGCAGAAAGACCCACAAACAAACAACAAATGAATACAGCTGCAGTAAAGGCCTGGCAAAGCATCACAAAGGAGGAAACCCAGCATTTAGTGATGTCCATGTGTTCCAGACTTCAGGCAGTCATTGCTTGTAAAGTATTCTCAACAAAGTATTAAACATTTAAATTGTATTCATGATTATGTTCATTTGTTCAATTAGCCTACATTTGAGCCCCTGAAAATTGGGGACTGTGTATAAAAATGGCTCCAATTCCTAAATGTTTCATACAATATTTGTGTTCAACCCCTTGAATTAAAGCTGAAAGTCTGCACTTCAATTGCATCTCAATTGTGTTGGCGTACAGAGGCAAAATTATGGATATTGTGCCACTGTCCACATATTTCTGGACCTAGCCTGTATGAGAGAAAACAAGAATGAAGGGAAACTACGCTTCTGAAAGGAAACCGGTAGTGTTCTGTGGTCAATAGTGCTGTGGAATCACTGCAAAATGGTCATGCAATCTTAAGAGGTGAGCACATGAACGATTGTAGATTCAGCACTTTACCACACAAATGCGTCTACAACTCCCTTTGTTCATAATGATTGCCGTCTCTCATTTCACCGTTTCTCCTGCCAGAAATGTCTGCCTCCCCCTCAAGGCTATTGTTTACCACGGGTCAAGCTCACTAAGCAACAGTTCCTCTCCTTTCACTGTGGCAAAGGGAATGGGCAGAGCATCATTTGAACATCTAATGGCTCAATTACACTTTACTTTCCCTTTGTTGTCTTACCATAATACTTTCACTCTGTGAATTGCCGTGCATCCATCTGTTCGTATCCAAACCAGTTCACCTGCCTGGAGGCTAGCAGTCTGTGATATTGAGATATTGTAGTACTATGTAGGTCTATGTTTACCTCGTCACCTTGTCAAATGTGTGGTAAGGGATATACCCTCATGGTGGGTGTGTGAGTACCTCCTTGTCACACATTTATAGTCAGACATACGGTATTGCACACTGTTATAGCATTAGGGACCCTATCTAGACATGACACTACTGCAAAAGGAAAATAGAACATCAAATCTACATGATAATAGATCGCAGAGCCTCAAGCCATTTCAGTACAAGTGTTTTTGTCTGTGTGTGTGTGTAACTCAAAACTGTGCAGATCTGATCATGGATCCTTGCATATTGTGAGAGTACTAGCCTACTGAGACTTCTGGGCGCACAAAATAATCTCTTTAAATCAAACATATCAGCATACAACATCACACAACGCAATATGACAAGTTGTAATCTACAATACTCATCCAAACTAGCCTACTATGTAGGCTATACTGTATGTTTTGGCCGTGAGATTTGATGAGAATATTTGGTTGCACACACTGTATTTCAGTGTTTTAATAATGTTTGGTCTGACTATAGGGATATGGATACATACCTATGAATGAATAGACAATATTTGGGTATATTCTAAGATGTGAGTACACCATGCTGTGCATAGAAGCATCATAATTTAGAAACATGTTAAGATAATGCCACATAGTGCTGGTGTGGTCAACATAGTGAGACTTTTTGTTTGTTTGTTTGTTTTAATAGAATCAGATGGAGGAGATGTCGTGAGCTTAGAATTACCCTATAAGGTTCTATCTCCGTTTAGGGTAGTTGAGCGTTGAAGTTTTTACATTCCATTATGTTCTGTGGGATGGAACCTTTGTATTTTATGAATTACTAACTCAAAAATGAACAATCAACATTGTAAGAATAACAGCACACAGGCATTAATAAATAAACACATAATAGATCAGATTATGGACAAAAATGGAGATAGAACCTTATAATTCTATCGTCACGATGTGATAAGTTGTCAACATACCAAATAAATATGAAATTCAAACGGACAGCTTTCTCCTGATCATTCCTGATCATGTAGGCAACTTTAAAAAAAAAAAAAAAATTTTAAAAAGGCAATGTAGTCAATGTAAAAAGTATAGGCTAATGCATTTAAAAAACAAACCAAAATGCCACTGGCCCCTGGTCCGAGCATAGATTTGTTTTTCTTATGATGACTGACGTCTAGATGACTTACTTACTTTAGATGCACTCGTTGTAAGTCGCATGTATTGCAATTTAATTGCATAATGTTCAGAGTACAAGTAGGCTACTGAGTATCCCACTGTAGTAGTGTAACTGGATCATAAACTACTGGGCTAAACAGTCACAGACACATCAGGGGAAACCGCACCGAGCACGGAGGTTCAAGTCCAATCGCAGCTAGGACACTGCAGAATAGATTTCCCATCTAAACAACCCACTTTCTTTAAAAAAAATAATAAAAATAATCTAGGCTACATTTAATGGTTGCAAAATAAATCTGAAGCAAGCGAAAACCTACAGTCAAACCTGTAAAAGTACCTGAGCTCAGCTGTGCGACGGACAGAAATATCAACGCCGCCTCCACAGTGTGGTTCCTGGGACGAGTCATGGCCGGAGCCACATCTGATCGATTCGCGGAGCCACTGTCTGTACAGCTTTTTCAGATCAAGTCATTTACACTTTCCTCGGTAAGTCCATCCACCGCATGCACACTCCGCATTGCTCCACTCTTATTGTCCAGTGAGAGAACTGGATACGCAATAGAGATTTTGCTCCGCCTCTGTCGACTGGAATTTAAAAGGATTAATGCTCTAGCCCGACTGATAAAGACATGTGCATGATGTGAGTATTGCTGCACCTCTCTTAAACTGTAGCCTGTCCGTTCATTTGGATAGACTCTGTCCCTCTCCCTCTGCGTCAGTTGCAGTGGATACGTCGGTGTTTGGAGCTACTAATGAACATTGATTTCATTTCCCATTTATAGATTGCCTTGTGCTTCAGCTGTCCCCAATACCTCATACACAAACAACAACATGTAATAACCTTATGGGAGACAGCTGATTTGTGCTATGTGTCATATTCCATTACAGATGTATCAGAATAATATTGCCCGCTGCAATAAAGCAGAAGAATTGTTCCTCAAATCAACATCTGATATTGTGATATACTGTATATTTCTAATTTCTTTGTTACTCCCCTCTCCTCTATGGAAATGATGTTCCTCACCTCAACATTTAAATGTCTTTGTCAATATTTAATTCTCTCTCACATAATTCTGTCCTGCAATGGTACTATATGTAGTGTAGGTACCTATATGCCTAGACAGGAAAACCTGATGTAACTATCAAAACAAACGCAAGCACATTTGGATGGGGGATATTTTATCCTGTAATTCAGTGATATAACACTGAGTGTAAAAAGCCTGGAAATCCAATAACCTGCATAAAATAATCTTCCTGCTGTGAAGTTCTGCAGTTCAACAACAAACGCACCATCCCACCGCTGACACCAATGCAGTGGAATTTGCACAAGTGGGGCACATAGGGTACTCCATTTAGGTGTCAGCATGCTGCCAAGGACTGAAAGCAATGGAGAGAGCTCATTGAAGCCTTATGTCAGGGGATGAAGAGTAGTTAGTAAGTAAGTAATTTAGGTGGCAGCCTGGCAGATGCACTAAAACAAGTTTAATCCAATATGCAAAGACCATTAGTACAACTACTAATGAAGGAATCTACACACTACAAGCCTCCTTTGAAAAACATGCGCGCACGCACGCACGCACGCACACACACACACACACACACACACACATACACACACACACACACACACACACACACACACACACACACACACACACACACACACACTTCTGTGTTCAACAGCCCCTGACACCCTATGCACACCCATTGTGTAGGCTTGGACTACAGAACTTTCAGAATGCAGAGGCCAGCCAAGTGGGCAAGGGAATGAGGCTAAGGGTATGCCCCGGCCATACAGTCCCTGCTCGTAACAACCACTCGTAGTGTGGGCTGAGCATGCTGCTGTTTGCTGATATAGTTGGAATTGCTGCTGTAAATGCTATTGTTTTAATATACACTCACCGGCCACTTTATTAGGTACACCTTGCTCGTATTGGGTTGGACCCCCTCTTTTGCCTTCAGAACTGCCTTAATTCTTTGTGGCATAGACTCAACAAGGTGCTAGAAACATTCCTCAGAGATTTTGGTCCACATTCACATTAAGGCATCATGCAGTTGCTGAAGATCTGTGCCAAGAAAATATCCTCCACACCATTACAGCACCACCACCATTTTCGTCTAGAGAACTGCCGCTCACTGGATATTTTCTCTTTTTCCTGACCATTCTCTGTTACCCCTAGAGATGGTTGTGCGGGAAAGTCCCAGTAGATCAGCACTTTCTTAAATACTCAAAACAGCCAATCAGGCACCAACACCCATGCCACATTCAAAGTCACTTTAATCAACTTTCTTCCCCATGCTGATGCTTTTTTGAACAGCAGATCGTCTTGACCATGTCTACATGCCTAAATGCATTGAGTTGCTGCCACATGATTGGCTGATTAGATATTTGCGTTAACGTGCAGTTAAGGTGCACCTAATAAAGTGGCCGGTGAGTGTATATGAGGAGGATGATGCATGTTCACTTATTAGAGTTACACATGTTTGGCTGACATAATACGTTTGTACTATTGATCCTGTATGTCAACATCCTTGTCTGTACGGTATATGTTTTTGGACTGTCTGCTGCAGAGCAAATTGCCCCTAGGATAATAAAGATTATGTGCTCCATTTTACTGCAGACCTTTAGCTCGACCACTGCTTTCATGCTGCTGTATTTCCATAGTAACCTCGAAAAGGAGTAAACCAATCTATGTCAAAGTTCCCTATGCCATCTTTCACTCTGGAGGTCTGTACAATGTGAAAAATTATTCCGAGAGAGAGAGAGAGAGAGAGAGAGAGAGAGAGAGAGAGAGAGAGAGAGAGAGAGAGACATTGTTTAAAAGGTTAAATGAGTTCTTCAGAAAAAGAAAAGTGGCCTTCAGGCTGTCTTGGGTTCATTATCATCCAAGGTGGCACATTATAGTGATTTAATTATATCCAAACAGTAGACATTATTCACTTGCAAGTGCAGCTTTTCTCATTGAGCGGTTAATAATTACCGTCTAGAGTAATAAGTTGGTAAAGTGATTGCGTCACAATCAAGAGTACCATGACAACCCAAATATCTAGAGATAAACATAGCCAGCTTGGATAGAAAACTCTGTAGGAGACAGTAAATTACCATTCCACTTTACCAGCATATATTCACCACTTGCTATACTTTACACAGAGTTGCAAAGTAAACGAGGCATAATTATTCAGGAAACACTGCCCTAATACATGAAGTGAAAGAGAAACCCCAAATCTGGTCATTGTAGGACACTGAAGTGACGGTGTTTTTTTGGTTGTTTTCTTTCTCTGTGGACATAGATGGAGAAGTCTAAGATGACTGTTTAATAATCAATAGCTTCTCCCAATAGTCTGTGAGAGATAACCATTCATGAGGCCAGAGTGTCGCAGGTGTGTCAGAGGAAGGTCTCTGGCCTTTATCCACCCCATGATTCTAGAATATTCATCGCCACAGGTCACAGTCGTTTACCCTTCGAGACCGGCTTTACCAACATGCCCCGCATACTTTGCTGCATTACATGATGTGTTCATGAACATAAGTCAAGTTTGTTTGTGCCATGAACAGTTATCGCCTCTGCTGGTGTAGGTTTGTGAAACTTTAGCAGGTGAACGACACCACGTCAAGACCCAGGTGTAGTTAGGGAAGAGAAAATAAAATATGCAGTGCAATTGACCATGGCATATTCTGATGATGAGGGGAAAGTGCCCTGTATATAGATGTTGAAACCATGAAACCATTGACAGATGAGACAGATAACATCTAACATATTTTTTCTATTTAATTAATAGAAATCACTACTTGATCTAACATATTAAAGAAATAAAAAAAAAGGCTGAAGTTTGACTTCAATTACTTGGACAATGCACGCATTAAGACAATATAGCATAACAGGCTTCTTTCTGCTCTTGTATGAATAGAGTTCAGCGTCATCTAGTAAATATTTTATTTGCTCTTTTATTTGTCTCAATAACGCTGATGAAACAAAAACAAAAAAAATGCATGGTGATATACAGAGTTTATACGACAGGGTACGTTTGACAACATCTTTGAAGAGAGAAGGAGAGAGAGGCTGTAACTGCAGCATAACTAATTAAGTTACAGGTTTGACGAAATACCAAGATATTTGTTAGAACAACATTGTAAAGAGTGATGCATGAGATGCGATCAAAGTAAAACGTCACTCTTTTTTTTCCCCTTGCTCTGGTTACTGTAAAGATATGGAGTTTGTGAAGTATAAAGTTGTATCATTGGCAAGTTGTATCATTGTCCAAATGCATTCTTGACAGTGCACGTGAGGAATGCAAAGACTGCTAGTGCAATTAAAGAGATAAAGCACAGACAACATTGCTAAATGAAATATGTTCAGACACTTCTCTTAAACTACAGACGTGTCAAAGAAATCGGTAGCTCTAACAAAAAGCAATATACTCAAATGCCCAGGGTAACAGTTTCTTCCTTGAAGAACGTGTGACTAATTAGGTTAGCTCCTATGTCTTTAAAACAGATAGTCCCCTAATATCCAAGACTATAGGCAGTCTTTTAAATGCCCTGTAAGTCATCTTTGGATGCCAAAATGTGTCCCACCAAGTGTTTCAAAATAAATACAATGTGCCACTATAAGAGCACTGAGCCCGCCATCCAGTCCCTTTTCTCCTCTTGTGTCTTGGCGATGCATTCGCCTGCTGGACCTCTTAAAAAGGCCTTTTTGCACGTCTCCCTCCGCCAAAGAAGCTTCAAATGTCCGCTTTGATTTTGTCCAGAGAGTTGTCAATCTTTGTCAGAGTCTTTTTGATTCGTAACGCTGTTAATCTGGCTGACGGGTTCTGGTACCAACACTCCTTCATAAGTTTAGCGATGGCTGTCAAAGTCTGGGGAAAATGGTGAGGAAAATCAGAGGAAATACGTCAACAGGATGAAACCAATCATCACTTCAATAGACTATAAGTATGAGAGGGAAAGGAAATTACGGCAGAAGAGATATTGTGTTATATAGTTAATGTAACCAGGAAATTGGGTAGGTGATTCATGGCAGACCATGTACAAAAATAAAGGTATGGTAAAACATCTGAAGTAGGAGAAATAATTTGCCTTAGCAGCATTCGGCCCACTTTCACCCGGAGACAGGTTATAAACCTTTGTGTGTTGTTGTTGTTCTCCATGACAACCCACTGTATTTGGTCTGCTGTACTCATCTACGTGTGCCACCCCTATATACTACTCACTGGGTCAGAGAACCATCTGTTGGGGATGTTGGGTCTCTGCTGGTCCACACACACCACCTTTTTCATGTCTTCAAAGCTGGGGTCGCTGGGCACCGCGTCGTGGAAGGGGGGTTTGTAGTCCTCCACAATGCCTAAGTGCAGTATAGAGGAGAAAAGATACCACACAGAAATAGACATTAGATTGCAAATATCAGTGTTGACGTGCTCGACTCGACCAAGTTCTTCAGGTTCAAGGTAAAGAGGACTCGCAGGGAAAAAAGAGGCACTCACTAGAAATACACTTCAATTATGTATTGCATAACTGATGCAGTTCGGCGTTCAACGCTGAAGAAGGCGAGCGTTGAGACGCATCCTCCAAAGCAAATGCAATAAATAATTGAAGATTAAAGATATCAACATGAAAATATAACAGTTACCAGTTCCATATAGAAATTTTGCGCAAAAATGTGTAGAAACTGTACAAAAAACTATGGTGAAATGCATGGTTACTATGTCCTGCATTGACCAATACCTTAAATGTGGCCTTCTGCCCAGTGCCTACTATAAATAACCATAACGCTATTTAACTGGGAGTAGAGAAAGTGGGATCCATTACAGATAAGACGCCACTGCCTCCTTCCACAGACCACAGATAGGCGAGGGGGGGGGGGGCGTCTGTCACTCAAGTCACACACTCATTTCATCAATGAGAGGCTTCAAGTCCCAGGCCAATTCATTGACTCATTCTGCCCACGGTCGATAGAACTTTAGAACGTACTTTGCTTTGATAAGGACCAGTTTGTCATTAGATTGCTAAAGACCTGACACCAAATGATTCCCTGAAGTGTTAAAATCAATCTACCTGGGCATTAACTGTTCTATTGTTTTGGGGTTTAATTTGACAGGTTCAGATTCAGATTCAGGTAAGGCTATACAGACACATTATTCCAACAAACAATTCTGTATGATGTCAGTACTATTATATAGTCCAAGGGGTTTAACTTTTTGATATCATTTGTAATATAGTAATTGCATGTCAACAATTGGAGGACATTTAGGTCAATTAATTGTATGAAAGAGTACAGAATAGATGTACAGTACTGACCGTTGCTGACCGTCCTCCTGGCGATCTCCCACAGGACCAGGCCTAGGGCCCAGATGTCTACTCTCTTGTAGGACTCAAAGCAGTCCATTTGGATGGAGTCGTCCAGAACCTCAGGGGCCATGTAGCGTTTCGTACCCACCTTGGGGTTGTTCCCCACATCCAACTCGTTGGTGTCCTGGAAATGCATCACAGCAAGCCCTGAAACAAAAACCAAGTTCTCTTTTAGAATAAAAGTCCATTATGTTATATTACTTTGGTTGAAAAAAACGACAACACATGGATTATATTGTTCACATTGCTCGGGTTGTTTACCGTTGTAAAAAGGGGAAAACAAATATTGATAAAAATTGTTGAAGGGGGCTTAGAAATAAATCATATCTATGAAAGAGAGGCATGAGTGTTATAATGGAGTCTTATAAATGTTCTATTTTAATTGTTAATGTGTGTTTTTTGTGCTATGCACTGCTTTGCTGCTTGTCTTTCAATGATTTTTGTTTTATTTTTGTTAAGCACCTTGAATTGCCTCTGTGTATGAAAAGTGCTATATAAATCAATTTCACTTCACTTCAAATTGTAGAAAAAGGTATTCAAAGGAGAGTACACTGTCCTCTGGTGGCTATGCATATCATTGTTCAATGTTGCAAGGTTGTCCAAAACAACGCAATAAAGATGTTCCCCAACAACAATCTACCCAGGACGAAAACAACAGAGTAGCACAAAAACAACCCTACATACAGGGCTGGCTTTTATCATTAGCACAGAGAACACTGTAGGTACGGGGCCACAGGATGTGGCCAAGTGGTTCTAATGCATTTTTGGTTAAGGTTTTAAGAGCCATCTGCACCTGAGGTTCTTGCTCTGATTATCAACAAACCATAGAGGGCAGAGGTAATAGGGCTGGAGTGGTTGGAGTGGTTGATATCATCTCCGGGAACCTCTTACCAGCACTAGTAGACATCACAACAAACAAACAGGACATCCTGTCCTCCATACAGGTGGGTAATTGTAATATGACCACTAACGTGTTTATCACAATACGTGTGGTATATATGGACAACCTTTAGTTGACCATGGACAAGTAGTTGACCATGGACTGAGCTAGATGGTTTTTAGTTTTTTTTCCCACTCATATTTATTTTTTCATTTTATTGGACAGATAGTGAAGACTGACAGGAAAGTAGGAGGAGAAGGGAGAGAGGGCATGTCAGCAGGGCATGGGCCGGATTCGAACCCATGCCGACATGGGCACATGTGTGCACTGTAGACCGCGGTGCTAGACCACTGGACCACCCCAGGCCACTGAGCTAGATGTCTTACCCAGGTCAGCGATGCAGCACTGGCCGTTCTTGTTGACGAGTATGTTTTTGCTCTTGAGGTCTCGGTGGGAGATGGCAGGCTTGCCCTGGGTGCCGAAGATCTCCACGTGGAGGTGTGCCAGGCCGCTGGCGATGGAGAGGGCCATGCGCAGGCAGCTGGCAGCGTCCAGGGTGCTCAGCTGTAGATAGTCATACAAGGAGCCCATCTCGTGGAAGTGGGTGATCAGCCACAACTGGGTGCTCGAGTTCCTGGAGGTCATGTCTGATGCGATGAAGCCTGGTGGTAAAAAAAACACACACACACACAATGTCGAGAGATTCTTTTTTTCTTCAAAATCAATATGACGGACATGTGGTCACTAAGTGGGATGGCTGTGGAGGTAGGAGGTAGAGCCGGCGTCTAATGATCGCATGGTCGGCAGATCGGCGGTCACATGTCGAGGTGTTCTTGGGCAAGACACTGAACCCCAAATTGCTCCGATGAGCGGGCCGGCGCCTTGCATGGTAGCTTGCTGTCACTGGTGTATGAATATGTGTGTGAATGGGTGAATGAGAGGCCATTGTAAAGCGCTTTGGAATAAGGCACTTTATAACTCCAGTCCATTTACCATGTACTAAGCTAAAAGACAACAGTCAACTTGCCAGCTCATGCCAGACTGAAGGGGGACATAGTGTACGTACCCAGGATGTTTTCATGCCTCAGCAGCACTGTGTTGTAAATCTCTGTCTCTCTGAACCAGGACTTCTCGTCTCTCGAGGAGAAGATCTTCACAGCCACGCTCTCCCCTTGCCACTGGCCGCGCCACACCTCGCCGTAGCGCCCCTTACCTAGCAGGGGTAAAGCAGAGGAGAGAAGAGAACACAGCCGAAAGCTAGCATTAACAAAGAGCACGCATGGGTCAACTCTGGAGGAAAGGTCTGATATACTTTGTTTTATGTCGTCAACTCAAATTCAAGGGAATATGTCAACAACAATGTATTAAGATTCAAATGTAAGCACATCCGTTTTAAATGGATTTATAAATCATTTGTAGACCATACACATTACATTTTGTTTTGGGGCATTTTACTCAAGCGTGGGCATTTGGGCATTTTACTCAAGCGTGACCTTTTGCATGTCTTATCCCAATAAGACATTACAAATAAACATGTTTGGTAATAACAGTTTCATTGGCAGTTGCTACACCCACACAAATGAAACTTGTGCAACGTCAGTCTGGGGACTTGGTTGCTGGGAGAATTGCATTCTCAGACAGACAGGACTCCAAGACAACTCCCAGGGTCATGACACGGCGGTTGTTTTGCAACCCAAACCACTAGTCCAAAATGCTACAATCTGTGCTTGCTTTTCAGTGGTTCAATCGAATCAATGCAACACACAATGGATGTACCGAACATGCAACCTAAAACATGTACGACAAGGTACGCCCAATTCACTCAACAGGCTCTGACTTGGATACTAACCTACACACTCGTTTAGCGTGATTTGTCGTGCGACAGTTCTCTGAACGAGGAACGGTAGTCCGGAGCCACTTCCTGACGTGCAGGAATGATCCAGCAAATCCTGGAGAAAAGAAAGAGGAGAAAAGATCAGAACCAAGTGGCCCAAACGCAACAACCCAGCATCTGGGATTCAGATGGAAGGCTAATGCAGCCTGTCTTTTGATGTGGCTCCCAGTGGGGGAGAGGAGTGGGGTGCTCAGACTTAGGGAGGAGCTGTGTGTGTGTGTGTGGGGGGGGGGGAGGGGGGGGGCACCCTGGAGGAGAAGGCAGCGAGAGCCCCCTGCTGGGTGAACAACAGCAGTCCCTGGATGATTAGTGAGGGGGCTGGAGATTTGATCTAATCCCCGCGCCAGACTACAAACAGGCGCAATGCTGCTAAGCCTTTTATTTTTGTCTCCTCTCCAGGCCACTGCAATGTGCCATGGCGGCCACAGAGGGGCAGTGTTCAGCAAAACTTCAACACAGTTTGAGAAAAACAAACTAACAAACAGAGGGGGGAAATAGAAGTAAAAACAAAGATGGATACCAGAGATGCATAATACAACAGCTGTGTGGAGGCAATTTGGATAGGAATGCTAAATAGAAGCCATAAAATACGATACGTCATGTTGTCATGAGTTTAACGGTCTTGCTCCATATGGGGGTATGCCTGGGCCTCATTGTGATGTCTGTCGAGGCAGCAGAATGCAAACAGAACATTACCATAACCATAATCAGAACAGACTTCAGCACCCAGGGCTACCGAGCCAGGAGAGCCACATGTGCTTTAGTGAAATGTACTTTTTACAGGCACCACTGTTTCCAATAACGTCTCTCAGGGTGCTGCCAAGCACTTTTTAATTATACTGAAACAAACATTCTGCGGCTGCATATTTGGGGTTTCCGTTGCCAAGTGCTCTGATGGGCTTTGAAAATATCTTGAAAAAGATCCAACATTGGTCGTGGGAGGAGGAGGACGGAGGAGGAGGAGGAGGAGGAGGAAGGGGTAGAGGAGCACAGTGGGGTGGATGAATTTTGGAGGCCAAATAGACTGTCTTCATTTCTAAACGATATCAACACTTGAATAAAATATGTAATATACTCTCTCTCCTCTTCTCTCTCTTCTCTCTCTTCTCTCTCTTCTCTCTCTTCTCTCTCCTCTCTCCTCTCTCCTCTCTCCTCTCTCTCCTCTCTCTCCTCTCTCTCCTCTCTCTCCTCTCTCTCCTCTCTCTCCTCTCTCTCTTCTCTCTCTTCTCTCTCTTCTCTCTCCTCTCTCTCTCTCTCTCTCTCTCTCTCTCTCTCTCCCTCTCTCTCTCTCTCTCTCTCTCTCACACACACACACAATTGTTATCTCAACATAATAACATGGTTAGCCAATGAATGTGTTTAGTGCTAACCTCTCTAACCACAGGTCCCCACCCCACCCAGCCATGGTATGATGTCCCCCATCCCCTCCCCCCTCCCCCAGTCACTCACCGCCAGTGTGCTCTCCCCCACATTGGAGGCTATGAGGCCGTCGATGGTCCCATACTCGGCTTCACGCGTCGTCAGCCTCTCCATCTGGTTCTGGTGGATGCGCCGGAACACCAGGATTGCGATGGCCGAGAGGACGATGAGGACTATGATGGGCGCCACAATGACGATGGCCAGGGTGGTCACGCTGTAGTTGGGTATGTCACCCGCTGAGAGGGTAAGAGAACGAGAGAGAGAGAGAGAGAGAGAGAGAGAGAGAGAGAGAGAGAGAGAGAGAGAAAGAGAGAGGAGATGGAAAAGTGTGACTAGTAGCCACATTGGGATAACAGTTTTCATGTTTTTTGGTCTCTCTCAATGGAGGCCAGGGCATTATCTCAAATAAGACAGCAACTCAATCTTTAAAAAAAAATCCAAACTACTGTAGAAAAGGTATTCAGTTTATCCATCATTCAGCTCAGCCAGGTGCCTGGGGTCGACGACCACAACATTAACCAAAGCCCATGCCTTAAAGAGGCATCATTCAAGGAGAGGCGATGATAATTAGGCATGTTAAAGAAAACATTCTCGCCTTCCCTCCCCCGGCTGCCTGCCCACACCAGACCACACAGACGGAGCCTAGCCTCAGAGGCCCATGGTGCCAGACCTCCAAGGCTGTGGGGGAGAAACAACCCCAGGCAGAGAGGCGCTGCACACACACACACAGCTCGGGCTCATACACAACTCCCGCTACACCACACACACACTCCTGCTCTCACACAGACTCTCGCGCTCTCATACACACACATACACACATACACACACACACACACACACACACACACACACACACACACACACAGGGGGTCACCTGCACAAGGCTGCAGGGCCCAGTGCTCTGCCTGAAGATCTGACTACCACACTCCACACATTCCAGGGAAGGGACTGCAGCCTTGCAGCAGAGCCTCCAGCACAGACAATGCTCCCCTTTTCTCCTTTGCATACTGAACTCTTTCTCTCTTGCATAGCGCTCTCTGAGACGGGAATTCAAAGAAGCTATAATAACCCAACTCTGGGTACAAACATGCACAAAATAAAAACAAGACGTGGCGACATTTCTGACACGTCCAGTTTGATCGTCATCTCTTATCAAAAACAAGTGTTTTTCATATCCTGGCTTAAAAAAATGTGATGAAAAATGTTATTGCGTTTCTTATATTTATGTCTGACTTGTAGTCAGATCCTAAGGGCTCAACGCCAGGGAGAACAACAGATGTAAAACCCATCAACGAGATAGAGATTTCAGAAATAGCTATATTTTGTCTCCATACAGCCACCGCTCTTTTTGTATTGGGGGGGGGGCTTACTGGTATAGGGAGAGGCAGTGTCATTGAGGTTCAGAGAACAGTGGACGGTGACAAGAGCTGCGCATCCATCCATCCATCCCTCTCAGTCTCCTTTCCCGAGGAGGGGAGGAGGGGAGAGACTCTGCCCTACAGGCCTGTCTCAATCACTATGACCAACACTGAAAGCACAGAGGGGGGGAAGTAGACCGTGACTAAACAATATTCAAACCTCCCATCTCTGCTCTCTCCCACTGTCCCCTCTAGTTTGGGCCCTGTTGAGGTGGCAGTTGGGTGTGAACAGTCACCACCGCCACTCAAGACCTGAAAAGCAGACCAAGCCAACTAGCAAAGACAGACAATTTCACGCCTGGTGTCTTAGGGCCCACTTCGGTGGAGAACGGCCAGAGAGGAGGGGGATGTGTTAAGATCTCCCTACCTTAAAATAGAGGCAGAACTAACTCTTATGGGCATTTCCCAGTGGGAGAAGAGGAAACCTTCCGTCTCGTTTTGCATTAGGGGATTTACAATGAGGCTGATGTGGCAGAGAATCACGAATGAATGGGCAAGAGAAGTCAGTTGAAAAGAAATCAAGACAGCCTTGTTAGCATCCCCCTTGTCAATAGAACACCTGCCTCCCTGTGTCAGTGAACCCAGTACAGAAAGCACATCGCTGAGACTCTAGGTAGGGAACAAACATTTGTCTCGCATTCATCACGGTTCATTTGCAACCACATCCATTTCTGCCGTTTACATAGACACAAGACAGGTGTGAGGCATTGTGGGCGGTGTAGTACCTTGGACGGGCAGAGCCACGGAGATGTTGATGTTACAGAGTTGACCGTGGCAACACTCCACTATCTGGTCTCTGGAGGGCGGGGTCTTGCAGGTCATCCTGCTCTGCTCGTAGACTTTGAAGCAACCCTTCTGGTACACCAGGGCCCCGCTATTGACCGTCAGAGAGGAGAAACACTGGTGGCCCATACAGCGATCCCCGGTACACGAACTCCCCTCACACACACACTCGTGCTCCTCCTTGGCCACGGGCCTCACCTCCCCCTCTGGATAGGAAACAGACAAGAGGGATTTTGAGGGGCAGCACATGAGCAAGAGTAGGTAATGACATTTCCCTTTCCTGAAAGTTTCCATTCAATGTCATTATACATTATACATTATACATAGTACAAATACAAATCTTAAGGAAAATAATACAAATAAAAAGGGTGAAATGGAAATAGTTTCAAGGGGGGAAATGATGATCTAAAATGATGGTATATTTTAGCGTACAATCATGTATCAAATGTACCACCGTCAAAGTAAGACGAGTTAGGGTTAAGGCGGTGCAGGACATCATGACACGTACATGTAAGCCTCTATGAAACCAAACCAATGTAAACATGGTGTTACCCTTGACTGGCTCTTCCGCTGTGAGGTTCATGTTACACAGGTGTCCCTGGCAGCACTTGACCATGTGGCTAGGCGAGGGGGGCGTGGCACAGGTGGCTCTGCCGCGCTCGTCATCCTTCAGACAGCCCTTCTGGTGGAGCACGGCCCCGTCGGCCACCTCCAGGGAGGAAAAACACTGCTGGCCCATACAGCGCTCCCCGCCGTCACACACACGCCCCTCACACACACACTCCTGCTCCCTCAAGACCGGTCGTCCCGAGGACACCTCCTCGTCTGTTAGAAACAGAGAGAGAGAGAGATATGGGGAATTCGCAAATGCTACAACTGAAATCAAATCAAATATTTCTGTCGTATATGCCATTTTACTGAGGTACTAAGATGGCCTTTACATAAAAAATAAAATAAATAAATAAATAAATAAATAAATGAAGATGTAGCATTTCCTAAATCTATGGCAATCAGCTTAAAACTGGAGGTTGGCCTAAATATGTCATCTAGGAGTGGGTTGTGGAATTGGTTCCATTTCAGGGACTCTGCACATCATTACTGCAAAGCCTGTATGCAGGAAATATAGGCAACACCAACAACGATGATGATGATGATGATGACAAAATAATACCTCACCTTTCGCTGGTGCTTCCACGGTGACGTTAATGTTACAGAGGTCGCCGTGGCAACACTGCACAACGCGGTCTGGGTATGGGGAGCTTCCACAACTTACGGACCCCTCTCCGCTACCCACAATGCATCCCTTCTGCTGGACGGACGTCCCGTTCCGGGTGTGGAGGGCCGAGAAGCACTGCTTGCCAGAACATCGATCCCCACTGTGGCATGATGGGCCGTCGCACACACACTTGTATTTGCTGTCACTCCCCGTATCTGCACAGAGACCACAGACCAAACAACAAACACCAGCATTTATTAGTAGGGGTTGACAATTAATTTCAAAGTTATGTTCAGAATATCACAAGACAGCTGATGACTGATGATGATCATTTATATTATGGACGGTCATTTCCCAGTTCAGTGTTCATCCTGATCCTCATCAGAATGAGAATGTTCACACAGATCTATCACACAGGTGATGCAGGACGTGTCTGCCACCAGCCAGTGTTAGGGAAAAGCCCTTATTTCTCAGAGAGCTCTGAAAGCCTGCAGTTGAAAGACAATGACAAAACACTGACAGACAACAGGGGAGGGGGAGAGAGGCAGTGGGACAGAGAAAGCGAGGGAGAGAGAGAAAGAGAGAGAGAGAGAGACATGGAGAGGTAGGGAAAGAGAGGAAGAGACACAGAGGGAGAGAGAGAGAGAGAGAGAGAGAGAGAGAGAGAGAGAGAGAGAGAGAGAGAGAGAGAGAGAGAGAGAAACATGCCCTTGACATCAAGATTAAGAATCTGCATAGTTTCAGACATGGTCAGCTTAATGTGAAAAAACATTGAATTGGCGTGGCCTAATCTCATCGATGAGAGTAATCATGTTTTGTCGCAACCTTACCTTCCATGTTGGAAGAGGGTAGAACCATAAGTATGAAGACCAGGCGAATCATGTCACCATCTATCATTGTAGACCTGGGGGAGACAGAAAAAAATGTTTTAATTACCATGACGTTAGACACATAGTCCATATGTGTTTACATAGCACAGAAATGTTCAATAGCATTTATACAAATGCCTTGGTTAGATCGGTTGCCTGCACCAAAACTGCAAAATATAGCCATTATGCTGTGTGACAGGATGGAAAGAGAGAGAGAGAGAGAGAGAGAGAGAGAGAGAGAGAGAGAGAGAGAGAGAGAGAGAGAGAGTGCGGGGGAGGGGGGGGGGGCAGCTTGTACAGATCTAAGAACACTTATACAGAGAGGAATTTCACAGAGAGAAAAAAAGACCTTTCCTTGTTTTCAGTAAAGAGTCAACACCAAGTTTAAAATGCTCAAGTAAAGTGGGTCTCATGCCTTCCTGTTGTCCTGGCAACAAGGCTTTGAGTGGCAAGCAATGGGGAGACTGGTGCTCTCCTATTGGCTGCCCATGTGAGAGAGACAGGCTGCTTGGCAGCGAGGGGAGCAGAGCACAGACGCGAGAGGAGGAGGAGGAGGAGGAGGAGGAGGAGGGAGGCAGAGAGGAACCAGCGGGGTGGCTGAATTTTGGAGGCCAAACAGTATCGTTTAAAAATGAAGTCTAATTCTTCAATATTGAATATGACTAACGGCACTTCTTCATAAGTGTAAGTGTAAGTCTAACACACACGCGCGTGTGCACACACACACACACACACACGCACACGCACACGCACACACGCACACGCACACACACAAACCGGCGTGTTCATGACATACTAAGCACCGGCCATTATCTCAGCTGTGTGTTTGTATGTGTGTGTGTGTGTGTGTGTGTGTGTGTGTGTGTGCCCGCTGTTATCCCCCCCACCCCCTCCAAGCCTTTGTGCCCTGGCTCCCAGACATAAATGATTAAGCACGTAATGTTAGCATTACCCCAACGGTGGCGTCTGCATGGACCGTTCACACACAGACCACATGCTGCTCCTTTAATCAGAGCACAAAACAGAGGCTGCCACTGAGAGATAATCAGGGGCTCTGTCTGAGCAGTGCGGGCCGGGGAGCATTGGAGCGAGGGGCAGGACAGAGGAGGGCACCCAGGGGGCAGAGGAGTATGGCCAGGGGGCAACCTGAGGGCAGCGAGACAGAGAGAGGGTGGGGAGGGCTAGTGGGGGAGACAGGCGGAGCAGGGTCGCAGGAAGACAGGGACACAGGAGAGGGACAGAGATGAGATGTCGAGGGAGCAGGGAGGTACAATATGGTCACGGTGAAAATATTGGGTTACTATATTAGGGTACAGTTGGTTGGCGTAAAATGACACGGATCATCCGAGTATCCCTTTTTACAAGATAAGCTGAAGGCTAACTCTCCTCAATTAAGTAACCCAGTGCATCTCATGAGCCTCCACTTAATGTGCTCAGCCAGTTGAAGTAAATGTGTTGCACACAAAAGTGTTTCCTTTTCCTCTGCGTTTATCACCCTCATCTGAGCATTTCATAAATCTATCTCCCTCTCTAATCTCGACATGCGTAGCTTGCAAAAGGCTAACAAGCAGAGAACAGCCAAACCCCAAACTTGTGTAACAAAATGTCAAGGCAAAATCATCAGACACCAACTCCTAAAGGTGAATAGCTAGTTACCCAGGCCAGGCAGACTGACGCAGTAGACCATAGCCTTGCAGTTTTAGCCTCCAGGTTTAACAGGTAGGTCCTGATATTAGAGACCTCAGCTGGGATCGTCAGAGGTAGAGGCAAACAGGGAGAGCAGAGCATCTGCAGAACACGTTGAGCAGAGCTACAGTTTTTGAGGAGCTGTGTGCGCACCCTCTGTCCCTGCGTATTGAATTCTCTGGCAGTGCGTGCTAAAAAGAGCTGAAATTCTGGCAGGGGTGTGTGTGTGTGTGTGTGTGTGTGTGTATGTGTGTGTGTGCGTGTGCTTGCGTGCTCCCCCTCTCTCTCTCCTTCTCTCTTCCCCTGTCTCAGAGAGGTCAGGCAGTTCTTGTTGGTTGCCATTTTCTGTGTCTCAGGCTAGTGTCTTGTATCACAGTTGGCCAAGGGAAGGATAAAACACAAGGAGGGGGAGATCAAATACAAATCGCCCTCTAAAGCACATAAGCAGAGGATTGGGGAAGTGGGCGTGGAGAAAAAAGGGGCTAGAGAAAAGGCTATATTGAGAGATGTTGTCTTTGAGGAGCCATGTTAACCAACACAAAGCAGTGGTCAAATTGTGGTCGAGGAAAGAGGTCCAGCTATGTCTGTTTTCTTTACACTGATTAACCACCGGGGTGCCCTTTTGAAAATGACCCATCTAAATAAAACAGAGCTTTCAGTAGTTAGCTAGAAACCATTCAAATGTCCCTGCTCTTTCCAATACCCCCAAATGCTACATTTGCATGAGCAAAGACATGTCAGTCATGTTTGTGAGCTGTACGTCAAATATTTGGTTTGACTCAGCTTATCAGACTATTATTATTAGATGATTAGATGTTTTCACTCTAAGTAGCCTAGGCGGAATCACTGATAACCAAATGATGTTTACACTAACCAAGAGTGCAAGGTATTAAAAGTTAACCTAGTTTAAACACCAGATCGGTGGACGATGCTACAGCATTATACTAGTTTAAACACCAGATAGGTGGATGATGCTACAGCATTATACTAGTTTAAACACCAGATAGGTGGATGATGCTACAATACAATACTAATTTAAACACCAGATAGGTGGGTGATACTACAGTATAATACTTTGGTGAGATCTGAGATCCGCCCTGGGAAGGGAGACGACCTGCAGGAGCTGCTGAGTCATCAGGCTGCCGAGCTGGGAGACAGGAGGTGTCTGAGCAGGCAGCATGATCACTGGCACAGTTGCCATGGCGCAAAATAGCCCAGGCACCAGGGGGAGCCGCGGGGGAGATGGGGCAGAGCCGGGCAGAACTGGGCAGAGCTGCCCTCGTCTTGGGCCTGCTTCAGGGGCCCTCGCCTCACCGTGCACGTCCCAGTACCCAGGCTCGAGTCAGGGAGCTAGCGGGTTAGCAAGCGTGACACCTGGGACACACAGATGGTACGCTCCTGGGTGGATGTTGGTGTGACACTGAGCTGAGGGCGAGCTGACCCCCTTCTGCAGCTTCGCCTCACATTCAACACAACAACACAGCGTTTTTGAACGCACACCTTGAGGGGCAGCCTCTGCTTTATGGCAAAAAACAAATAAATGTGTCAGAGGCTAACAAATATATCAGACGTATAATGTATGTACTTTTATGAACTGGCTGGTGAAACTAAAGAGTGAACCAGGGACAGCCTTGGTTATATTGTAATAGTTGTTTCTATAATACAAAAGTGTAATGTATATGTTGTCTCTTACTAACTTGGTTTAGTGTCATTATGCTTTTTCTTTGGACGGTTATTTGGAACAGTCGGCTCTCATCATTTCTTAAACAAACCGCAGGCCATGACAGGTGTGTTACAGTACATGGACGATGACACCTACAGAAAATAGACAGGGCTGCAATCACACATTCAAGGTGAAAATAGTAGTTGCAAAACCTTCAGTATTTTGAGGACATTGTGGAAGCGGGGGGAAGACCAGCTTGCAGTCAAACAAAAGAACAGCACTGCAGAAGAAAGGTGTAGGCCTACCTCACCAACACTCTAGAGTAGAGCTTCAAATCAAGTGCGTTGCAAGGACAACTTTTGTCTTGCCTGGCACAGGCAGTTTAACTCATCTCCTATGATTACTCATTGTTTTTGTTGTCGCTTTTATCCTGGCATTCATTTGCATATTTATGCAACGCTTGCACTGCCATTTAGGGACGTAACACTGAAAATGTGTCATTGTACCACAAACACACACATTTATAAAACGAACTTTGATGAACAATCTGTGGAGACCATTCAGTCAGTAATGCTAAACAGTTGAGAGAATTCAGGCCTGAAGACAACTCTGCTATGCTAATTAATTACAACATGCTAGACAGCTAACAACTGGGGGTGGGGGGGGTTGCCATAATGACACTGACTCTGTTCATTGGAGGCAAACACTCATTAACCTATGGAGATCCCCACCCCCATCTCCCCTCCCCCCTCCCATGCCAGAGGCCTCATTAAATGGCAGATTAAAAGAGATAAGGTGAAAAGCCTCAATACTCTGTGGCCCCTGAAAAGAACCCCATGGAATCCTCCACTGGGCCCTCCCTGGCCTGGGCCTATCCCTCCAGGACTTCACTCAGCAGCCGCCCATCTCTCACAATGTAAGGAATGTAATGAAATGCAAATGCTCTCCTTTTCGCCTTGGTGAGTAACACTTCAGGTTTTTGTTCCTGGATGTGGTCCAGTACGGGGTCATTTCTGATACACGTGCATTCAGTTGATTTGTAATCTGAGACAAAAGATTTGATTTAGAAGATTTCGATTTAAGATGTACTTTTTCCTCCAACTCTAGCTCTAGACTAGTCAACAGTGAGCGCCCCCGCGCCCCCCCCCACCATTCTGTTTTCTATTCAAATCCATCTTCAAGTATGATAAAGTTAGATCTCCTTTCAGACAACACAGAATACCCTAGGATACTGACCTGGACAAATAACCATTTTCATTACACACTCTTTCAGATTGAACGGCCACATTTGAAAGGTGGAGAGGAGAACAGCGTGTACTTGGATTCCATCAAATACAGCAGAGGATCTGAGAGAGGCCTGGAAGAACAGATTTCAGCCTGGCAGGGAGTACACAGGTGGGCTCCCTCAGAGTGAGAGTAACACAGAGTGAGAAAGAAAAAAAAACGTTTTGGTGTGAAAGATCTTAAATATTTCAAGCATAGGAATGGATTCCTTAAATCACGAGAAACAGCCAAAATAAATACCGGTAATAGAACAAAGAAGTTGCTCAGATGAATCAATAGTGATCGGTCTAGTTCAAAGTTTATGGCGTTGTATAGTAAACTGCACCAAGTCACCATGGTGGCACTCAAACCTTCGCTGTTGGACCACAGTCACAACACTCAAAGCAGTCAATTCAAACACAGTCTTTATGACCTTTAGTAATGTTTGCAGTAGGGCGGAATGCACAAACATTCTCCCTCAAAATGACCCTCTGACAAAGCTCAGTGCTCTGAAATGACACTACTACCCAAAGAGCACCTTGATTTGTATTCCAGAACCCCTTGTTCCACACGCCCTTAATTTCGAACCGATTGGTCACAATGGAAGAATCCAGGGATCCAAGAGGCCCTATTAAAGCCTCTAAAGTTATACGATATGCTAGCAACTGAAGAGTCATGGGCGACTTCGCCCAGCAAAAGGAATTTCAACCCATTGCTATTGATTATGTGTCCTGTGGCTGAAAGTGAGCTTTGTGTTAGACAGTAGACTTAGCAGGATCAGTCTATTCCTCACACATTCCCCCCCCCCGCCCCACCACCACCCCAGTACTGGTCTATCTTCCACCCTTCTCACACTGTGAGTCACATGTTATGGACAATCACATCCTACTGCCAATGGAGCTTTTATGGCTTGGGTTTCCTGATCTTCCTGAGAGGAAGAAGTCTTCTCAAGAGGGGGACTGGCAACCCATGTTCAATGGTTCTTTTATTTGCAGGATAGTCAGGGTTGGTTGGTGACCACTTATTGTTCTTCTGCAAGCATTGGGGTGTAAAAACTGTCCGTGTCCAATAGAATTTTATCTTTGAAAATAGCAGATGGGATCTAATTCATGATGACAATTAGGGATGTGCATAATAAATTCCAATTGGGCAAGAGTCATGTAAACACGTACCGAACGCGATTAGGGCCATATTCCGATTGGAGAATATTCAGATTAAGACCCCTGGCATATGCCTGTTTGAATCGTAATATAGGGGGCAACTCTTTTCCCGTCTCCCTCTTCTATACCCTCCCTCTCTCTCTCGCTCTGTGGTTGAATGGCACATGTCTTTCACCTGTTCTGCATGCTGTATTACTGGTGGTGATTCGCAGGAATATTAGATTTGTTAATATGGGGTCACTGTAGCCTACATTATGTATGCATGCGACGTGTGGAGCTGCGCATTCGTTGACTGTCCCGAAAATCTGCGCTCACTACCTTTTCCAGTTGAACATAAACAAAACTATTTAAATGCTGCTATTGTTTGCCAAGTTACATGATCCTTACATCCCACCATTTTTTTTCAAAGGATGCGAAGTTCTAATGTAGACTATGGAGACGTTGTACTTGATCCCAAAGTCTGTTCAAACTAACTAATTGAGTCAACTCTTATTATGCTTATCACCAAGTTCTCCCATACTGTGCTTATGTATAGTATAGTAGGTTTATATCAAGTATAGTAGGTTTATATCAACGGTAATCAAGTGCTTTAGTTGGCGAGCGAACTTGGTGATGGTAAGCACTGGTAATACGAGTTGACTCGCTGGAACGAGACAGGCGCGCGAGACCACCACACACCACATATCTGCCACATATCATACTTCCGTCCCACATGTATTTATCATAATATCTTTCTATATTAAACAGAGGTATGATATGGCAGATAAATATATGGTACATGGCAGTCCCACGCACCCGTCCCGCTCCAGTTCTGCATCCAGTTGAATGCATGTATTGAATGCAATGATTCAAGTAGATCGCACAACCAGGGAATTGCCGACATGTGTGAAAGGGAGCAACACGGGAATCTACCGGCATTTGGCTCATGTGTGAACGGCGAAAATGCCCGGTCGACACAGCTTGGGATTCCATGGAAATGACAGGGAACTATGTGTGAAAGAGGCTTGAACACTTAACAAGCAGTTGAATGACATCAGACTCTCGTCCCGTTCCACACTCAAGTCATAATAAGTAATAATAATTATTGAACTATATTAATATTATGATTGTGTACCGTATATTGTTTTTCTGTGCGTGATTAATACAAAAACAACAACTAACAGTGCTACAGAACCGACATTAGAATTAGGGAAATAATTAACTGTCCAAATGTTAAAAAACGACGTTGACCCTCAGGAACGATTAATCGACTAATCGGTTATTCTATCTCATCTCTAATATGGGGATATTATGGCATTTCAAGAGATATTAGGTGACAGAGGCTATTCATGAAATTAGCAACCACTCTGGTAAAGCCAGAAACACCATCTCAAGAAGTTACTAGTGTAGTTTTCTAGTCTACTACATTCAAGCCTAATAGTGCATACATAGCCAAAGCATGGCCGTAAACAAACAGTAGCATCACAAAATGTAGGCTAAGTCAAAGGGGAACAAAATGAATCTTCAGAGGAACTAAATTCATCTACAGTCACAAATCAAGTAATGAAGCAGAAATCTAAGCGCAATGAGCTGGGACTGACACAACGGCTACACAACAACCCAAACCAAACCCTCGGAATGGGGAGCTAGGGGGAGGTAGCAACCAAAGCCATAACTTTCCCATCCTAAAATCTGAGCAATAAGAGCGCTGAAGCGAGTGAAGCACTCATAAAAAGTGTATTGCAGACTGTCTCCAGTGCAGTCTCAGGCTAAGGGGAGAGAGAGAGAATCAGGAACACTGCAGATCAGTGTGTCTGTGTCTGTGTGTCTGTGTCTGCGTAGACAGCAGACTCCAGTCTCCTCTCTCCACTTGCCTTTAACCTACATTTGCACAGAGAATAGCAGAAATCAATAACCCACTGGAGAGAGAGAGCCACCAAAGGCTGGGGAACCAACCATCCCTGGCAGCAGTAGACAGACACTGAAGTAGGACGAAAGTCTCTCTCTCTCTCTGTCTCTCTGACTTCCTGTCTCACACTGAGGCTGCAGTAGTGGCCGCCAGTCCCAGACGACTCCACTCATCGTGATGTTTTCCGGCTGCACAAGGCTTATGACTATTAAAGGCTCAAGGATTTTCCCTAAAAATATCGTGCAGACAGAGGGACCCGTCCTAAAAAGCAGCAGGGAACAATGAGGGAGAAACAGGGAAAGCGACAACAACAACAACACACATGCTGTGTTCCTCCTCAGCAGCTTGCTGCCTAAACTAATGCCAGCCAGACCCACTGCTAATCCACACAGATAACTAAAAGCACAACTTACTGGCATGTCAGTGTGTGTGCACACACACACACAAAGTCGGCAGCGCCAGTCTCGCAGCTGATGGGTCCTTAAAGAGATTGCTGCTCCGTCGCTGGAGTCTCTGCCAAGTCCTGCCCCCCCCCTCTCTCTCTCTCTCTCCCTTCCTCACACTTGTCCCCCTCTCTCTCTCTCCGTCTCACTCCTACTCTCTCTCCCTCTCACACACACACACAAGCATATTCAAACGCACAGGCATAGACAGTGACGCACACCTCCTCCTTCTCCTCTCCTCCCACCTGGTTTGCGAGGAGCCACCTACACGGCGATGGGGCCCCTGAGCCCCAGACTCCTGCTCAGACTCGAGCATGGCGCAGTCTGTTGTTAATGACAAGAGTCTGTAACCTGATCCTCCCGCGGGGGGCTCTCTGAGCAAGCGCTTCCCTCTTCCCTTTGCTCTCGCATTGTTCCAGCCCATACTGCCAGCTGCTTCTGACAGCCAAATTACTGTGCATAGAGAAATTATTGCTGTCTGAGGACTATTTTTTCCCTTTCTCCCTCTCTCTCTCTCTCCGCTGCTTTTCTGAAAAGCTTGGGCCTCTCTCTGTGGGGAAATTATACACTTTCTGGTCCCCCTGAAAGAGCAGCTGCAGAACCGGTGTCTGTTGAGGAGAGGCCAACCTCTCTGCTCAGATTGAAGTGGATGTAATGTGGAAATAATTACTCGGATTAGGTTTATGAGCTCGAATTTTGAACATCATCTGTTCAAAGTCAAAACAATTCACTTAACAATCGGATAGGTCCCTAACTAGGCTTCCATGAAATGAAACACATAATACAACATAACCGTATGGAGATATGTGGCTGGTGGCTTTTTCTCAGGTAGAAACCCTGAATAGGTTTACACAGCTTATGAATCAACAGCCTCAAGAGATTTGTTTTATTACCCACAGTGAATCTCGTAAAATTAATTGTAGCCTTTTTGTGGCCATGTACAGTTTCCTCTTGTGAATTCAGCTCAATACTCAACATGAGCACTAAAGTATAGGGCTATGGTTGGGGTATTAAGTACAGGGGTATGACAGATACTAATAATAGAAAATGTTACTAGATTATGTTTCAGCCGTAGAATCCGTCGAGCTCATTCTCTTACTGCTGGTGCCTGGGTAGTTCCAAAAGTTATTAATCTAAAATTCCACAAATAACATGTTTAGTGACAGAAGAGTTGTGATATCTGATATTTAAAAAGTTAACTTCGTTGTTCCACCATCCACAACGCCTATCAACCCACTGTTGTGAACGCTTTGTTATCCGTGAAAGATAATTTCCCATAAGTGCTTAAGCTCTGAGGAGTGCCAGTGGTTCTCACAACATTCCCAAACGTGTCACTGCCACAAAGCAAAGCTATGACTTGAAGCTCATGACAATGGACAAAGAGAGCTAATTAGAGCCTGCAATAAATGGGTGAGTGAGTGGTCCTGATCAAGTCAGGCCACCTCAGCTGAATAGAGCAGGGGCCTTGGCTTGCGCACCCCTAGAGAGTGACCCATGTCTCCGTCCAGACTGACTGACGTCCTGCTATCGGACCGCTATCAGCAGACTCCAAGACGCGAGTCACTGAGCTCACCAGGCGCCCTGCAAAGACAGCATGACCTCAGAGACAAGCATGGAATCAGCTATACCCTACTGAGACACTCTCCAGATCACCAACCATTTACACTTCCCCAATGGTAGGTGAATGAATGAATGAATGATGAATGAATGAATGGTCTTTATTGTCATTAATAAAGTACAGGTACCATACAACGAAATGTGTGAGGGGGGGCTCCCCTGGTGCTAGGAAAAAAATACTAAAAACAAGAAGGGAAAAGAGCTGGTTTACATAAATAAAGGCTATATACACTATCCACTATACTATACAAATAAAACATTGTGCTGTACTCTATGCTATGCTATAAATATCCTAACATTTCCTATCTCTGAACCTTATGTACCCGAGGGTTGTCATATTGCACATAGTGTTATTGCACATTCATTTAAAGTGTCGCAGTTTGCAGGTTTGAAATGTTCACAGTTGTTTACACTTCCCCAATGGTAGGTACCTACATTGCAGCTTGAACTACATTTCTCAGAGTACCGTACTTTGACTTCTACCCAATATTGATGCCAGTGAGTCAAAGACATGCCCATTGCAGTAATCAACACTCTATTGTGTATTCCAAACTGTCTAGTGGTCCATGAGAAGACTAAAACCCACCACAATACGCACATCACAATGTCAACAGTAGGGCAGTCACTCATCAGCATACACCCACCCCCCACACACAATGTCCAAGGTTCAAGCTGCTAGGCCTGCCTCAACACAGCAAGGTGATCTTATAGTCACCACTAACCTGATTAGTCACATCAGACAAGACTATAATAATCACTATAATCTAATGACTCATTTATACATGTAACTTTGAATACTTCATGACACACAGCACACGAGAGGCTGCCTGGTGCCTATGGCTATAAAAGAGTATTGTTTCATCAACTAGAATCAACTGATTATCAAGATTGGCACTGACACCCTGTTGTAGTCTGAATATCTGTTCCATATGTTAATTGTGTTAAGTGATGGACATCTGATAACAATGAGTTGAATGTGATGCCATTTTAAGCCTTTAGTAAGACTTATTTGCCACCTCACTTATTCAGAAAACGAATTAATCAAGGAAAAACAACAATGTCATGTTTTTAGCCATCACACAATAAAGTGTGACCCTTTTCAGGTGCTTCTTTGTATATTCAACATGTATGATGGGGCTTCTCTTGAAGCATAATTTAGGAAGCCTATTCGTGAGCTTAGAATGATAAGGTTCTATCTCCGTTTAGGGCAGTTCAGAGATATTGAGCGTCAAAGTTTTTACATTCCATTATGTTTTGTGAGATGGAACCTTTGTATTTTATGAATTACTAACTCAAAAATGTCAACATTTTAAAAAATAACACTACACAGGCATTAATATACACCTAATGGATCAGATTATGTAAAAAAAAAAAAAACTCAATTTTGACACAAATTGAGATAGAACCTTATAATTCTAACGTCACATATTGGCAATATATTGATGCTTCATGACATGTGCATCGTAGATATATGAACGAGTGCAGTTTAGCCATGATTCCTCAGCTCTCTTTTGATTAAACCACAAGACAGTCAACTGAGAATGATCAGGTTAATCAATGTGTTCGCCAATGTCGTTAAATATTTAATAGTTGGCTTGGCTCGCCCCCCCTCTCGGGCAACCAGGACCATTGTGATGCTTATTGCCCAGCGTGGGACTGATGGAGACACACGATCAAGCCAGAGCGATGCCCCCCAGCAACGTCTCCATGACAAAGGGACACTAACAAAGTGACAACTGGTTGCAATTTTGCGCCAACGATTGACTGTAGTGTAACCCTATGCTTCAATAATAGCCGCCATGGAAATACATTGCAAAATGCAAGCCCCAAGAACATTTCTCAAACTCAAACCCCTGATTTAACCGTTTCCCCTATAATTTACTCAAATCTGTCATGTAATCTGTAACTAATTCATGACGTAACTGTAAACTGTAACCAAACAATAGTACAACAAAAGCTCATTTTTGCATCGTTTATTTTCTTATTTTCCCAAAACATTGAAAGTAAGTAAATCATTGTGACAGAGAAACACACTGGGTTGAGTTGACGGGTTCGGAATTCTTTGTGAAAGAGAGTCCCAAACTTGTGTGCCACTTTTCCCAAGATAGGAAACCAACAATGATCGCCTCTCTGGGGGCTATATGTGTAACGTTTGAAAGGATATTTGAGACGCATCTCAATGCAAAAATCCTGTAATAAATCAAACTTACCGTGCATAAACTTGAGAAGTGCTTTGGGCGTAGTACCGCAGTTGAATGCTTTTACAGCACAAGTCCAAAAATTACTCAGCCATCTCTCGAAAATTCACCGATCGTACCCGATTTGTTTTGCGGTCTTTAAAAAGGAGGAAGGCTCCAGTTTCAGCCGTCATTGCCCTTCCTCGACTCGGGGCAACAATGTTACAGATCGACTTAAAATCCTCCAGATCCTCCAGATCCAAAGTGGATACAAAGTTGCAATAACTTCGCCAACGTTTCAGAAGCTTTTAGGTGTTCTAAGTTCTCCCGATCTTCACACGGAGCACCTCTGAGCCTGCGAACCCCTCGGAGGAAGTCGCCCTGGAACTCCCTGTAATCAGACCAGGACCATTACCACATCATTTCCTCTGCGCAGATCCCCACACCAGCCACCTGGGAAAGCTCAGGTCTATTTGAAATGCATTCATTTTCATCTAGTCATCTTTCAATAGGCACAATTAATCAATCATACATGGCAATGTCAGAATACAAACATTAAACAAATGAGTTCTTCCAACATGTCGTGACGTTAGAATTATAAGGTTCTATCTCCATTTTTGTCAAAATTGAGTTTTTTTTTTTTACATAATCTGACCCATTAGGTGTTTAATAATGCCTGTGTGGTGTTATTTTTTGTTAGTAATTAATAAAATACAAAGGTTCCATCTCACAAAACATAATGGAATGTAAAAACTTTGACGCTCAATATCTCTGAACTGCCCTAAACGGAGATAGAACCTTATCATTCTAAGCTCACGATTTGGTTAGTGCAGCATCAGGGGCCATGCAAACGATACATTAAAAAATGTGATAAGATAAGCCAACATTACGGTAAATAAATAGTCTAATAATAATAATAATAATAATAATACACATTAATTACACCGTATCGTATTTTAAGAAGCGTGTTTTAAGAGGTGTATCCATATTAGACGGTGTATTCTAACTCTAGCCTGGTATATACTTTATTTTATTTTATTGAAAGTATCGTCAAAACATCGAGTAGGTTATAATAATAATAACAGTAATATCAAAGACGATGATACTGCAAATTTAAGGTACATTTTCACTGTAGCTCTTTAGCGTTTCTTCTTCGCATCGTTTTTGAACACATCTATCAGGAGACGTTCTTGCTCTTGAACACGTCCTCGAATTCCAACGGGCTGGTTCCAGCCTTGTTTTCTAAGGTTTGTTTCTATGGTAACAACAAAAAGTTTGGGCGCACTATCTCGAACGTCTTTTCTTGCGAAGCGAAAATAATTCAAACTCAGTCATCACTTCTTTCACACTGATCAGTGATCACTCGACATATTTCCTCTTGTTAGACAAAGGTAAGTTTTAAATCATGTGTGTATAAATAAGTGATGCTTTGTACGATTTGCTAGCATACATACGCATATTAAAACTAGAGTATCAATAGATGGGATGGCCCGCTAGCCACAAGCTAAGCTGGCTAGTTATGGGGCTTTGGCCAATGCGATGTATCCTGCTAGCTAACGTAACGCTATTTTTCTGTCATCATTTTTCCAATTAGAAAAACAGCAGTAGACATGAATACTGATACCGATCGTGGAACCACAGACCAGGGAACCACAGACCAGGGAACCACAGACCATGGAACCACAGACCATGGCAAGTAGCGGGATCTGTCCTCAAATGTGCAAACAGTTGTCTAGCTAGCTAACATAGCTAGCCGGCCGTTAGCTTAGCTCATGATGTCTTAGCTGGCTGGCTGTTATGTTGCTATATGGGGCGGGTGTCGCACTGCCATCGCAAGCAATGACAGCTGTGTATGGAATAGAAATGTAATCTCTGACAATGACGTGTGTAATTATGAGGATAACGTTGGGTGTGTAGTGAAGCCTAATGTTATAACGCTAGACACCAGGTTCAGAGAGGAAATGTTAGAATATTTATAGCATAGCATAGAGTACAGCACAGTGTTTTATTTGTATAGTATAGTAGTATAGTATAGTGGATAGTGTACATAGCCTTTATTTATGTAAACCAGCTCTTTTCCCCTTCTTGTTTTTAGTATTTTTTTTCTAGCACCAGGGGAGCCCCCCCCTCCCAAATTTCGTTGTTTGGTACCTGTACTATATTAATGACAATAAAGACCATTCATAAAAACAAGTTATGTTGTTTAGATTAGGATTTGGAACCGATGCATCAAATGTATTCACTCTGCCCTGCAAGTCGCTTTGGATAAAAGCGTCAAGCTAAATGGCATAATTATGATTCCATCAGCCGGTGGCCCCACGTCCCAGATCCCAGGCCTGTCTCAGATCAGCAACGGTCCTGAGGAGAAGACCCGTGGACGCCGTGCCGGGGTTCTCGAGTCGGATTCAGATTATACCAAACTTGCAAAACAAGGAGGACAGAAGGGTGAAATAACCAGTATTATTATCAGTTATCATTTGCACTTTATATGGCTGCCAAGTCTGACTGGCTGAGACTGCCCGTCTGTCTGACTCACACTGGGTGTGTATGTTCCATTAATTCACCAGGTCTGTTGTGGCATGAGGAGACCAATTTGGAAACCAAACCAACAAACCCCAACCAATACCAACCCTCCAATTGGTTCTCCGGAGCCCCGAGCCCTCAAGAGAAACTAAGGTGCCGCAGATTGTAATTACACAAAGTGCAAATCATTTGACACCGTCATTGACACCGGTTTCTCTTTCACTGTCGTCATAGTTACATGAGTTGTTTTTCTTCCAGCCCAAACGAAACGGTCAGGAAGAGCCCGGACGAGTGCCCCTTCGGGAGTGACAATAAGTCCACTTGGGAACGGGAAGCTGACAACAAAGATAAGGTGATTGGAGAAACCCTTTCAATGTCACAACAATAATTTGTCACAACAGAGAGAGAGAGAAATATGTCATAATGTATAACAGAGAGAAAGAGAGAGAGAAATATGGAGGATTAAGATATAGCCCATACTATCATGAGCTGATTGCTTACATTTTTTTGCATGACTATCAGTACTTATAATTTAATAATTTTGCCATTTAGCAGACGCTTTTATCCAAAGCGACTTACAATTACGAATTACAGGGACATTCCCCCTGGAGTAACTGAGGGCTAAGTGCCTTACCCAAGGGCACACTAGTAGTGGTGTGGCTTCAGGCGGGATTTGAACTCACAACCTTCCGATCCCAAGTCCAACTCACTATCCACTAGACCACCACTACCCCCCGTACTTCAGGCCTACTGAACTGTTGACTGTAAATTATCCCCTGGATGTTAAGAAACTTCACCCTCCATATTTGTCTCTATCTGTGTTTTAAAGGTAAGATATTCCCCATACTCTCATGAGCTGATTGTTTCAGATTGCAAGACTATCAGTACTTTAGGCCTACTGAACTGTGGACTGTAAATTATCCCCTGGATGTTAAGATCATCATTCTCACTGTTTTATCTGCTTTGCTTTGTTTTTGTGGCCAGGAATGTGAAAATGATCATAATAGCCAATCTCTAACAGCAGAAAACGACGAAGAAGCATGCAAATTCAAGAAAACGTGAGTGCCCCTTTTGTAATTATCAGTATTATGAGAATTAGCAGCATACAGGGGGAAAATGAATACCAGCCAAATTATTAATAATTAATTGTTGGTAATTGTTTGCCATTAGATGATTGTCACTGCTGTTATAGGTGCAAGATTTCAGTGCTACCCCAGGAGGTTTGTTCTGTGCATTTTTTTATGTGACAGAAATCAGGCTCATGTGTTTTTTGCCTTTATTTTAGTAAAACTCATCCACCAGACACCTTGGCTGGGAGACCAAAAATGTAATTGCATGCCCTGGCGGCGTATGTCCACAAGATGGCAATGCTGTACTTTGTTATGCTCAAGAGGAGCTTTTTCCACAGCTGAATTATATATATATGGCTCCTCAAAATCTGATCAACAGTATCATGGATTAGTATGGTGTGATCAAGGCATCATTTCTGTGAAGAAACAGCTCACAAGGAGTTCACTGGGTTTGAGTGTAAAATTCCCCTTGGCTTTAATGATTTTCTTATTGTTTTATTTTTCAATAAAAACTCTTCGATGATGATGATGATGATGATGATGATGATGATGATGATGAGAAGTTGCTTCTACAGTATGCCTGTTTTTTGTTGTGTTCATTTTAACCTTTGAACACGTCTGAAGCCTCATGGTTGTTTTAAATCGTCAAATAGACCTGGTCCTAGAGTTCTGATGTCTAAGAAAGTGTTATGGCATCTATTGAACTACTCAGTGGCCTAATTTACCAAGCACACAATATGTCTCCTTAAGGCATATAACATAGCCTGCACAGTATCAAAGAGCGCTTGTTGGTTTGCAAGCCCATCTGACTATTTGCCTTGGCTCTCTGTGTTCTTGTCAATATTAAGTATTGAGCAATGTTGTTTGTACATTTGACACATGTCCATGACCTGTCCCAATCCTGAATGCTAAAGTAGGCTGCAGAGGATGTAATAGGAAAGATTTCTTACTCAAGCACAATAGCAGGAGGTTGATCATTATGTTCAAAGTGAAAAACGTGTTTATGGGATACTTGTGCAATGAGTAACTATCTCGGTTTACATTGTTTTCAGGGTCCAAATTCAATGTTTGGCAGGTTAGTTGACTCGTGGTCTGATCTCATTGATATCAATATCATTTTTTATCGGCTGATGGATTCTCCTACCACGTTTATGGGTGTTATGACGTTTTATCCTCAAACACAAGCACAAAGTATTCCAGGGAAAGTTATGAAATACGTGTAATGTTGAGGACATTATAATAATCTTCATCTTCATCTTCTTCTATTTAGTTTTGTCCCATTTTGGTTTGGTTCCATTGAGTTCTCACTGTACTTTAAACACTGTTTTTGGTCTCTCAGGGCTCACGACAAGAAACCAGCTTCTGTTAACATGTCCACACTCTTGAGCTTCGGCTATCAGGATGAAAAATCAACAGCCAAGAATAATGGATCAAGTAAGTTTTTTTTTCTTATAATGGTGGTTTGAGTTCCAGTCTTCCAAGGTCATTTTAATCCAGTGGTTCATTGCTCAAAAACACATACTCTGTTGTTGATGATGTGCAATAAAATACGTTATTAGATTCATATGAAGCCAATCTGTTAACTCATGTATTGATTGTATATGACAGGACATAATGTATGGATCTACATAATAATAATAAAAATGGCTTAACAATTGGGTTACGAAATGACATTGCATAGACCTACCATCTAGAAATGATAATGCCTTTTAACAATTTAGCCTGGGGAAAATTGAAATCCTGATGTGCATTGTGAAAGCTCTTGTCAGTGATCAGGTGTTAAAGGCCACATTTGTGTGCGTGTGCGTGTGTGTGTGTGTGTGTGTGTGTGTGTGTGTGTGTGTGTGTGTGTGTGTGTGTGTGTGTGTGCGTGTGCGTGTGTGTGTGTGTGTGTTCCTGACAACAGAGGTGACTGGTTTCAAGTACTAGAATGGACCAGAGCAGTGGAGGACAACTACCACCCCTGTTCCTCAGCGTCTTCCTTCACTTTCCCTTTACTGGGTGTTGCCTGTTAACGTTCCACCTAAAGTAGTAATACTATTGATATGCTAGCTGTATGAAGTATACACAAGTGCTAATAATATTCTGAATTATTTTGCTCCCACAAATAAGATCGGTGCTGTGCCTGACATTGTTACATTAAATTAACTGCATTTGCACTGTGACAAGTGATGTCTGTATCCTAAATGCACTAACTAGCCATTATGTGTTTCAGTGTGTTTTGGAATGTTGATCTGTCTTTTTAAAAGGAGTCCGTTCAGAATGGTTCCATTGAAATGCCTGTTGTTTTGAAGTGTTTTGTCCTCCTCCATGCCTCTTTGCGGTTGTTATTTCAAAGGTTGTGTTTTTTGTTGTTTTGAAATAAATGTGTGTGCCTGAAAACTGTTTCAGACTTCTTCTTCTCATCTTCTTGCATGCAATTTTGATTATATATGATAAAAACTGCCATTATAAGTTTTGCTCAATGAAGCATCAACATTGAATATTAAATCTAGTCATACTGTATTTGTCTAAATATCCCCCCCCTGTTTTGTCACGGTCAATCTGACACTAATCTTTGTCAATTGAGTTATATGCTGCGGCCTGTTATGTGTCTGCTGTTTTTGTGTTTTGGTTGTGTTCCTCTGTCTCCCCAGTGTTGTCATTGGAGTTCCTCCTCCCTGGTCTGGTCTGTTGTTGTGCTGGCTGTCCTGGTAATCATCTCTAATCCCCCTGGGTGGGCAGATGTTGGCGTTTGGTTTGTGGTTTGCTTTATTTTGTTGGCTTGGTTTGTGTTACTTTTGCTAATTTAGACTTTGCTGTACTCAGTTGCTTTAGTTTTCTTTTTAGTTTTCCCTACTCTTGGTAGTGTTCATTTTGGTTTTGATTTGTATCCTAACCCTGTTACCACACCTAGTTTTACTTCACAGTTGGTTGCCTAGTTTGCTCTGTAGTTTTGTCGTGCTGATCCCCTGTCCGTTCCATCTTCCTGGAAGAAAGGCTAGGTTAGACACCCCGGGGTATACACGACATCATGTAGTTGACCACTGTCTATACACACTATGTTAGAAGCAAGTGGTGTCACCCCCCCATTGTTTCTGTAGCAGGCAGGTTGTGTTCCGGGGTAGGGATAGTTAGCTAGGCTTTTGGGTTAGGATCAGGGAAGAGGTGTAGGCAAGCTTAGGGCCTCTGATATTTTTGTTTGTTGGCCTGCATGCACGGCCCTTCTCCTGTTCCCCTGTGGTTGGTCACATTTGAATTCGACCTGGCAAATTAAAGCCTGTTTTTTAAAGGTCTAACTGAGTGTTGCTGTGTTGACTTTGAGCACCACACTACTGTACAGGGTTTTCCCAGCTACCTAAGGCAGGTGTTCACTCAGACTGTTCCGTTCCTCCTTCTTCATAATAAGACCACCTGGGGAGGACGTAACAACTTACATCATTGTTTTTCCCTCTTTCCCACTCTTGTCATAGTACAAACTGATACAACATGTGTTTTACAGATGTCATTATACAGGATACAAAAGTAAAAGTGCAATACAATTTGACATGAATAACTATAAAGATGTGGACAACCTCAAGCAATGTGTCATAGTCATCAATCACAACTGTTTTCTTATCGTTTACTAAGTTAGGATTATGTACATGGGTATTGTTTTGTACACTGCTGACGTGGTTAATGAGTGCCTAATGCCTAATGTTTGTTTGGGATCAGTTAACGTAGGAGAGGCAGAGACCAGACAGTCACAGCACACCTCCATCCACAGCCAATCACTCCTTAGATAGGGTAAGGCTCAAAGGTCAAAGGTCATTGCTATATCATCGCCACACTCAGAGACAAATGTTTATTTCCTTCAGCTGCACAAGAGCCTAACACTATTTGGAGCTACAACAGAACAAAATATTGTATCTTGTTTGAATTTATAATAACCTTTCTAGCCTCAGAGGTATGTATTTTTTTACGTGTGTCTGTAAATTGTGTAAGCTATAATATGATTGTTGTTTGTAGTAATTTAGTTGTCCTTTTTCTTTACATTTGTTTTAGTGTCCGGCGAATTGTCAAATTAACAGTGAATGGTGAAATGGCACTTGTTTTACTCAACTCTACGGGGAATATCCACACTGTGTGAGTATCTTTCATACACCTTTCATACATCTTTCATACACCTTCTTTAAAAAATGGCTTAAGTCACTTTTGAGGAAAATGAATATCATATATTCTAGATTTGGTTCAGTTTATTCTTTTTATTTGCAAAACTTGAAAATATGGCTTAAGCCATTATATTAAGAAGGTGACGATATGAGTTTCATTATACTGGTTGATGAAGGGAGGGCTATTCTGTCCCCTCCATTGAGAACCCCATCCCCGGAACACCATTTATGCCATTATATCAATTTTAGACTCACCTAGTAGAGAGATTAATGTCACAAAAGGGAACATTCTACAACATTTTGTAGCATGCATTTCATAAATGCTCTCTCATGCCAAAGTTATAACATTGTTAATACAATGTTATTACCCAGAGAGGAGGATGAGGTCCATGTCAGGAACCCCCACTTGGATTCAATGGAAGAGGACATTCTCTATCACTTCAGCCTGGGGACCAAGACACACAACCTGCCTGAGATGTTTGGAGACACCAAGGTTTGTGGTGGCGGCACAGAACTATTATTTATGTCGCTCTCATAGACAAAGGAATATAATGGTCACCTAATGGTTGTATAATGGACCCTAATGGCTTAGGGGTGGCTGTGGCTCAGACGGTAGAGCCAGCCTCTAATGATCGCAAGGTCGGCAGCTCGTCGGTTTGAACCCCGGCTGGCCACACGTCGAGGTGTCCTTGTGCAAGGCACTGAACCCCTAATTGCTCCAGGATCTTGGTCTATGGCTGACCCCTTGCCTAGAGCATAAAATACCTAATTCCAACAATTGACTGACAAGTTGTTTACATGGGAATAAAACAATTTTAAAAAAATAAAATAATGCTCTTTCTCTCTCCCCTATGCAGTTTGTGTGTGTTGGTGGCAGTGCCAACCGTATGAAAGCCTTTGCCCAGTTTATCCACAAGGAGCTGCGTTTGCCTGGGAACGTGGACGACGTCACAGATATTTGTGAGGGAACGGACCGTTATTCCATGTACAAAGTAGGACCTGTACTTTCTATCAGTGTAAGTACTGCAGAATGGATGTGTTTACCTCTCACAAGATTAGATTAGATTCAACTTTATTGTCATTGCAGAGTACAAGTACCAGACAATAAAATGCAGTTACGCATCTAACCAGAAGTGCAAATAGTGATATAAGAACATGATATAAAGGATGTATATATGACAATGGTAGTGATAGGTACAGTATGGCCAGTACGGTAGTTTAGAGGTATATACAGTTATGAGCTATGCACAGTTAGCTTATGTACAATATGTAATGTACAGATGTATAAAAGAGGCTATATCAAAGAGATATGTGGAATGTGCAATGATACGGCATGTGCAAAGGTAATATTGTAAACAGCAGTAGTGCAAAGGGTAAAGAGTGATCACATTGACCAGGAGTGCAACCAGCAGTAGTGCAATGGCTAAATTGGATATAAGATGATGCTCTTATATAGCTTAGTACCACATTTAGATGTATGACTACTGACTGATCTTAATGGACACCTAGCCACCACTGACTTGAAAGGAGACATGAAAATAGTTCATAGCCTATTTCTCATAGTTGCATCCTCTCAGTCCATACTCGTTTTTTTAACCTTGCTCCTCTGTCTTTGCCCCTGCAGCATGGAATGGGTGTCCCCTCCATCTCCATCATGCTCCACGAGCTCATCAAGCTGCTGCATCACGCCCACTGTTGTGATGTCATCCTCGTCCGCCTCGGCACCTCTGGTGGAATCGGTAAGAGAATAATTAATTTAATACTTTAATAATAATTTAATAATTTAGCCATTTAGCAGGCGCTTTTAATCCAAAGCGATTTACTTAGAATGCTCCTCCCTGCTATTTTGCTTTCAGATGTAGTCAAATTTAAAACTTTAAGGCTTTTATCGAATAAAACTATTCCCATTCCGGTCCCATATCAGTATGTGCTTTCACATGTCTGTCATTGTGAAAAGTCATACTTTTCATTTCCCTGTGATGATGCCAAACATGTCACTGAACCATGTCACTGATGTGCCTCCTCCCCTGCAGGTCTGGCCCCAGGGACCGTGGTGGTGACGGACAAGGCAGTGGACTACTCCTTCAGACCCCGGTTTGAGCAGGTGGTTCTGGGCAAGGTGGTCCACAGGAGCACCGAGCTGGACGAGGGCGTGGCCAATGAGCTGCTGCAGTGCTCCAATGAGCTACCAAACCTGCCCACCGTCATTGGAAACACCATGTGCACCCATGACTTCTATGAAGGTAACTGCATGTTATTATATACCTCTACTTTTGTACTGGATGTTGTGCTATCATCATCTGTGCAAGTGATCTAACCTAATCTAGCCTATTTTCAATCCTTCAATCTACCTTTTATAGTAACATTTTTCTAAGAAATGAGTAAAGGTGAAGCACTCTGTTTGCTAAAGTGACATGGATAATTGATGTCTCCTCCACAGTCTAGCCACCTGGCCATAGTCTGACCTGGTCCCTGTTGTGTTGTGGTTCCCCAGGTCAAGGCCGTCTGGATGGAGCTCTCTGTTCCTTCTCCACGGAAGAAAAACTGGAGTACCTGAGGAAGGCCCACGAGGCCGGAGTCAGGAATATCGAGATGGAGTCCACCGTCTTCGCAGCTATGTGTCGGGTCTGTGATATCAAAGGTACTGAAAAAATAATAAGTTACAGTACACCCCCCCTATTCAACCTCACTATGTTACCAACATTGACAGAACTGGAAACGACACAGAGGACACGGCTTCCTTTGATATTTTGTCTAATTAAGGTAACTTGTTTCTCTCCAGCTGCTGTGATTTGTGTGACTCTGCTAAACCGCTTAGAGGGAGACCAGATCTCATCCCCCCACGATGTGCTGGTGGAGTACCAACAGAGACCCCAGGTTCTCGTAGCCCACTTCATCAAGAAACGTCTGGGCTACATCTCATGAATGCCCTCCGGATACCCCTTGCCAAACCCCCTGCCTCTGCCCATGGAGTGTACAGCGCTACAGCCTTGACTTAACTGTGGTTATGTGTATAGTATATATATAGTCTTGTTGATATGTGCATCAGACACCAATTTCAATAGAAGTTTGAGGATTTCATGACGATATGTGTTTTCATATGTGGATATGTGTTGTTTTAATGTGTTTAACGAAGCATTAAGAGTCCTAAATGTATGGTATTTGTGTATACAGTGTATACATTGTATATAATTATATACAATGTATATAATGTATGGTATTATATATTGCTTTGGTACATGCTATTTTTAGTGTATAGTTTTAAATATTGCTTTGTTTCTTGCTATTTCTAAAGGTCTAATTGTTTTCTCATGACTTGTTATATAACAATTGCTTTGTGTAAGACATTATGACATTAAGTCATGGCACTTTGTAAATTAATAAAAACTCTAAACGATGATACTCTCCCCTGACTTTAAATTCATAAATCCTCAGGAGTTAGGCTTCAGTGAATTAGTCGAAATTTTGCGATGGAAATACATCAGTGACTTCATTGCCCCTGACATTTTCAAATCCTGAATAAATTCCCTTCAGGCTAGAGTGACCACATGGGTCCACATCCTCTTATTTCACACAAATTAATAAGAAATGGATTCAACCTCAAAATGGACATGAGATTGGATTGCAAATAAATCCAGAAAGTATTTATGTAAGAAAGATGTTTGAACTTTGTACTGACACCCTCAGATCAGTTGATCATTACATGATCCTTGAAAAATATGTGGCTAAATTAACCATTGAATCCTTTGGCCCACTTCATATACCATTAATCATTTATTAACGTCATTAGTGTCATAGTTTATGAAACATTGATGGAAAGTGGAGAGACACGTGAGGAACACTGTTATGTATGTTGTGTTAAATCAGATAAGGCAACACTACCAGCTCCGATTATTCAACTTTGATAACATAGTGTGATGCAAACTTCCTAACGTCAACATTAGCACACTCTATTAACAAAGATTTATGAATAGATACACATTTGTTCTAAAGGACACATATACAGATGCAATTTTTGATTATTCAGACATGGGCATTGATTTTTGTTCTAGTGTAGTCAATGAGAAATAACTTTCTACAAACACCATGTAAACAAATGTATATTGTAATTCTGTATCTGTCCCAACAATAGAAAATAGTAATTTATTCAATCTTGATATAGGACCCATTCATACAGTAGCCACATTGAAAACACCCCTCCTCTTTTGCTTCAAGAGTGTACATTTAGATACATTAGTTTAATGTAATTAGTAACAAAACAGGGTACATATATTTTACACTATACAGGGAAATAATAATTCCTGATTATGCCAGAAACCTTGATGGTAGACTTGAAGCCTGTGGACTCAGTGTCACGTCGAGGTGGTCTGGGAGGTTGGACCCCAGAGAGAACCTCTTTAGCATACAGAGTGTTGTGGAGACCTGCTTCACGAAGGGCCTGTTCAACCCTCACTCTAGGATCGGACACAATCTGGAAAACAAAGGTAGGAAAAGTACACTATCATAAGTGTGTTTTCGAAGGTGCGTATCATCAAAAGAGATATTGTGAAGTCCAAAAACAATAAAGAAGTTAAACTCCCTACTGTCACACCCTTGTTTTCTTTTTATAACCATATTCTATTTCTAATATTGGATGTTTTCCTGTTTTTCCTCACATTCCTCAGTTGAACCAAGGTCAGTTACTGATCTCTTAAACTTTTGCTCTGGAATTGCAGATCAATAAACACTGGTCCAGTTACACGATCATCCTGTAACTAAACCATGTTTTCCTGCACAGCCGAGTTTGACAAAATGTCTTAGTCACACGCACTGTATACTGATTCACTGGTCGGCCTTGGAGAGTGTGGGGGAGGAGGCTGTGTCAATGTTTACCTAACATTATGGGGACCCACGACCCACAACATTACATAATTATTACACTTTCAGATTACGGTAGTGTATATTATATATTATTATTACTAGTCGATGGAGGGAGCGTGGAGAGAGTCTCAACCCTCCGATTCCTGGGGGTGCACATACAGGATGACCTGTCCTGGAAGACCAACACAGCAGCCATCATCAAGAAGGCACAACAGCGGCTCTACTTCCTGAGAGTCCTCAGGAAAAACCACATCGGACAGGAGATGCTTGTGACCTTCTACCACTGCGCAGTGGAGAGCATCCTCACCTACTGCATCTGCGTGTGGTTCTCCAGCTGCACAGCCGCAGAGAGGAATGCGCTACAGAGAGTCGTGAGATCGGCCCAGTAGATCACCGGCGCCCCCCTCCCCTCTCTGGAAGAGCTGTACAACACACGCTGCCTCAGGAAGGCCTCCAAGATCTCCAGAGACCCATCCCACCCTGGGTACGAACACTTTGCTCGGCTGCCCTCGGACAGGCGGTTCAGGACCATGTTCGCAAGGACAAACAGACTGAAGCTCAGCTTCTACCCCAGGGCCATTCAGGCCCTGAACACAGCAAATACCTAGGTTCTAGGCCCTGGACAATCTAGATAATTTGATGGCAGCTACTAGATTGAAATCAAGTGCTGAAACACAACTATGAACATTTCAAACCTGCAAACTGCGACACTTTAAATGAATGTGCAATAACACTATGTGCAATATGACAACCCTCGGGTACATAAGGTTCAGAGATAGGAAATGTTAGAATAGGTATATGTAACGATGGTCAAACAGGCAACCTTCTTTCAACCAATTCTCTTTATTGACCTGCAGAGAAGACATATAAAACACAATTCTTCTCTGGTCTGCAACTCTTGTGAATCCATTAAGATGGCAGCCATATTCTGGTTGTCCCACCGTGTATGTATATTTCACATCAGGATAATTTGTTTACAGAAAGAACACAAATTTCCCTCAAACATTACAAATAACAATTACAAACAACATGTGGAGCAACATACCTGCAGAGAAGACATATAAAACACAATTCTTCTCTGGTCTGCAACTCTTGTGAATCTGCGCGTTCAAAATAACATACAATAAATGTTCTGTTTTCACATCATCACAATACATCACATCATCACAATACATGTAAAAACAAACAGCACAGTACTACACCAACATTTTCACCCTACATTACAAGATTCTCCACACAAACAACAAAACACGAGGAGCATTTTACATTGCACACATACCCATTAAGATGGCAGCCATATTCTGGTACCACCGTAAGTACGGCAACAACAGAAGGACAAAAGAACGCGCAGACCTGCAGTACACCCAAACTCCAAAGGGGGCTCCAACAACAACCAGGGCTGCTCAAGCACGGCGAAACTCATCTACATTCACCACAACTAAACATACATTCCCAACTCTGTTACATATAGCATAGCATAGAGTACAGCACAGTGTTTTATTTGTATAGTAGTATAGTGGATACTAGTGTACATAGCCTTTATTTATGTAAACCAGCTCTTTTCCCTTCTTGTTTTTAGTTTTTGTTCCTAGCACCGGGGGAGCCCCCCCTCCCAAATTTCGTTGTATGGTACCTGTACTATATCAATGACAATAAAGACCATTCATTCATTCGAGATGACGGCGCGAGCTGATCGTATTTCGCGGTAGCGCTCCTTGGGTGCGTTCGTAAATTTGCTCCGGAACGCACACTGGGTTCAACGTCATAAAGGGACCAAGTAATTTGATTGGACAACAGGCATTCCATGAGTGCTGATCAGATTTCCAGAGCGTGTTTACGAACGCACCCCTTGTTGTTCAGCGAGTTTCCTCGCGAGGGAGCAGGAACTGTACAGCACACAAGCTCAATAGCGGCTCGCTGGCTGAGGTAAAACTGTCGGTGACTTTAGTTTAGATATATTATAGTATTAGTATATATATTATATTGTCTCATGTCAGTGGTGTCAATATTTACCTGAACACATAACAGCTTGTGAAGGAGCATTTAAAGCTCAGTAAGGCAACAATTTCAAAGGTTTATTGACAAGTGCCATTCTCCTCAGCTGGGTAAGTTCATGCAGCTATCCTAGCCAGCAACTTTTCAGTTTGTGGCTAACCACCAAGTTTAACTAACTAGCTATTTCCTTTCGCTTCTAGATCATTTGTGGGACAATAAAGGCTTGACAGTATTCCAGTTATTATGGCGAAAGTGACAAGGAAATTCACGGTGACCCACCGCAGACGGCGGCCGAATCCCCCAGACGCCGGTAAGTATCACCGCAGACGCCGGCCGTATCCCGTCAGGACCATGACCACCCGCAGCCAGAGTCGTCAGGTTCGGGCCAGCGACTGTTTCTTTGAGCGGCTGGCCCCCGAGGTCTTTGAGATGATCCTGGACAGACTCTCTGGTGGGTTCTGTTTGCTTTGGACATTTTTCAGGATGGGTGAATTATGATTATTTAGATGAGACATATCTATGAGGCTGAACTATTCTGATTGAAGCCATTACCATGGGCAGGGTACTAAATGGTCTTAAATATGTATAGCTCCAATGAAGTGCATCTGAATTAATGAGATGTTTCTCCCTGCCTCATTGTTTGTTGTGGTAAAGTGTCGCAGATCAGTGTGTTGAGCATGGTGTCCAAGGCCATCAGTCGCTCCATCATGGGCTATGTCTCCACTCAGACCTGGAGGAAGAGGACCATCGTACAGGGGTGTCATCACTCCACCGAGGTGTCCTCACTAGAACACTACACATCGCTGGGTGAGAGGCTCCTCAACAGCTTTATTTGATTAATTTACCCTTATTTTACTTAGTTGGTTGGCCAAGAACACACATGTTTATAATAAACTAATATTCAGAGCCACATTATTTCTGCTGTAATTCTTTATCAGGTAGATAGACCAAAGTATTATTTCTATCTCCTTTCATAGGGGGTCCGATGAGGAAAGCAAGTGGTCCTGGTTGGCAAATATAGTCACTATGTTACATTCTTGTTGTTTTTGCTCATTGTTTCAGGTTTATTGTTCAAGAGATGTACCCTCTTGTTGCCAACAAAGGATAGGCTAACGTTCATATATAGCAAGTTTTCACAGGTAAGACAGAGAGGTGAGGGAGGACAGATGAGGCAATGTTTAGCTGTGTGTGCTCTACAAACATTCTCACATTTCTAAACAAACCAAACAGTTGACAACATTGAATAGATTGTTATTTTCTAGTTAACCTTACTTAGACTAACACAGTTGTTACCTCCCACTCAGGTTCCTTGCTTCATGATGGAAGAGTGCATTATATCAGTGCAATGCCGAGGCCTCTCCAGCTATGGAGCATTTCTACAGGTGAGAGCCTAGTTACAAAGAACATCAGACAATTTAATATCAAAGGCTGAATCCTGTATTGAGATGGTTAATGTTTGACTGACAGACATTGATAGCCGGCTGGCATGAGATGGAGTGTCACAGAGTTTTCAACTTCCTGTGCGACTTCACAAATCTACCCCGGAAACTCATGTCAGTGGTCACAGGAAAGCCAGGTGAGTGTCTGTCCCTATAAGAGAGAGAGAGAGAGAGAGAGAGAGAGAGAGAGAGAGAGAGAGAGAGAGAGAGAGAGAGAGAGAAACAAACAAAAAGGCTAATTGAAAGAGTGTGAGAGACGTGAGTGATCCGTATGTCTTTTTTTCTCCCTCAGGTTCATGTCAGTGGTTGGAGCAACAGATCCGTCTGTTCTGCAGACAGGTTCTGTTGGACCCCTGGAAGAACAGCAAGGACACTCTGTTCTGGCTGACCCGCATCCTGAAACCCTGGCCCATTGTCAGCCAAGCCCGGCTGCTGTTCATCCTCTACGGACCACTGCTACCAGACGGTGAGAGGGACAACATGGGCCTTCTCGGTTTCTACCTTAAAAAAACTGGTTGCACTTTTATATAAATCACTTGTTAGTAATTACATGGTGAAATTCTAATGTTAATAATAACAAATGAAATGCTTGTTTTTTGGTTGGCCAGAGTTGCAAGGCAAAGTGTATGTGTAGTGTAAGGGAATGTTCTTTCCAGGTTCGCTAGACTGGCAGGAGCAGCGGCGTGCTGGGGTGGCCCAGTGGGACCTGGCCAAGGCTCTCATCCTGCTACACAGCGACCTGGAAGCCAAAGATTGGACCAGCGACACCATATTGGCCATCCTGGAGGAGCTCATAGGTAACTGCAGTAGCCCAGAGGACTTGGCAACTTTTAATGATTATATTTTACACACCCAGGAATGGTAGACAAACCTTTTACACTCTTTTGTCTGTATACTGTATATACTGTATGTCTGGTCAGTCCACACGTACAGTATGTACCATTACCATAGGATTATAGATTTCACTAAGCAAATGGTGAGTGCACCATCATGTGTGATGATGACTGATGTATAGATGATTCACTTACCTTAAGCCTGGTACACATATAAGGATTTTCTGATTATCTGAGAAGGACCCCACACATTAAGATAAAAAATCATGGATTGAACAGTCTTGATCGTATTGTGTGTGGTGTGCTCCAATATACAACCACATGCATAAAGATCTGTCCTCCGACAGTTGAGTCTCGCGTGAACAGGGTAGTAGTACCCTGACTGACCTGTAGAGGCAGCCATGTGCTACAGGGAAAATAAAGTGCAGAAGAACGAAAAGAAGAAGACGCTTCAGTCAGCTCGCTTCTTGAGTGGCTACATTCCATTCCACGTCACAATCGGACTTGGGAGTTGTCAGTTTTGACCACAGACAATAAGACTTTTGATCGTAAATATTGAACACGTTTAATATTTACGATCGTCGGCCCCGACCATTTTCCGAGCAGATTGTCGGGAGAAATTGACTCTTAACACACCTCACACCACAGGATAATCTTGTAGGATAATCTTTAGAGCCATCCGATAATCGGGCGTTTGCTGTCCTTGGTCGGAAGGGGGGAAATTGGGCCAAAATCGGCCAGATTATCTTTATGTGTGTACCGGGCTGCGATAAATGTACTGCGCTTGTAGTCGCTTTGGATAAAGGCGTCTGCTAAATGTCAAAAATGTTAATGTAAAGTGTGAATGCTGTGTGTATGAATGACAGTTGTTTTGTTTTGTGCTGGTTCTGTTGGCCTCCAGTCCTCCCCCAGGCATGGCACATGGAGAATGTGGCTCGTCTGTTGTTCCTGTGTGGGAACAGCGTGTGCTCCCTCGTGCTGGCCAGCAAGGCCCTCAATGGACGCCTGTTTGAGATCTCACGACTCATTGTGTACCCGTACTGGTCAGTCACTGCTGCTAAATAACTTTATTATCTGCTCTAGGGTTCCGGTATCTTTTAACCTAAGAGACACATTTCCCCCATTTTGTGCCCACTTAACGGAAGGTACTGCCTGAACCGGCCTGAGCTACTGACATTTCTGGTTCCCCCTCTCAGGTGTGTGAGAAGGACGGGTACTCCATGAACTGGTCCGTCAAGATGGTGCAGCAGGTGTGTGAGGTGTTCTCCACCTCTGCTGACAAGTGGTCCTACATCCAGGCCGTGGAAAACATGTTCTCAGAGGTTGCCATGGAGATGTACGAGATTATGGCGGCTGGTGAGTTGTTATAGGCACTTAGACTATCGTATCAGATCAGGGTCCAGATTCCTTCAAGCTTTGTACCACTAAAATAATCTTAAAGTTAAGGGCATATTATTTGGGAACACATTAATAGAAAAACAGTTAAAATAAGTAGACATATGCGGATTTCTAACTGTCAACGATCTTGTCACAGATAACCATCAAGAATACTTTGAGATCTTCCAGAGACAGATCTGCAGCCTCCTCAACGCCAGTGCTCACTTCCACACTGTGATTCTCAACATGTTCCTCACAAAAGAGTGAGATCGAGGAGAGGAGTACCTTATCCCTGACTGTTGTAAATACCCTACACACATTGGCACATCTGGGTGGCAATGGCAGTTTTATCAATCCAGACACTTCAGGCTAGACACTTCGGGGCCGGTTTCACAGACAAGGCTTGAGCCTAATCGTAGACTGAAAAGCGTGTATAATGGAGATTTTACATTGAAAGTGTGATTTAATCCAGGACTAGATTCAAGCCATGTCTGTTAAACTGGCCCTTAAGGTAAAAGAAAAAGGCCCAGTCACCTGAGGGTCTGTGTACGTGTGAAGATGGTAAAGAGGTTTATGCAGCACAAACTGCTCCTCTTCGCACTGCCACCGATGTCTCCAGGCCTCAGTATCTCCCATCATCTTCTCTGGGTCGACCTCCGCCACCATGGCCACCATGGCCACCATGGACAGAGGTGGGTTTTTTTGGGGGGGAAGAATCCCCAGGATTAGTTGGTCTGAATACACAGAGGATGCTGGTTCCCTTAATATTTTGTCTAATTAAGGTAACTTGTTTCTCTCCAGCTGGTGTGATTTGTGTGACTCTGCTAAACCGCTTAGAAGGAGACCAGATCTCATCCCCCCACGATGTGCTGGTGGAGTACCAACAGAGACCCCAGGTTCTCGTAGCCCACTTCATCAAGAAACGTCTGGGCGACATCTCAGGATGTACGAGGCTCAGGAGGCAGAGCCGGCGTCTAATGATTGTGATCACAACCCCCGGCTGGCCACACCGAGGTGTCCTTGGGCAAGACACTGTCCTTGAGTCCTGTCCTTGTGCAAGACACCCCAGATTTTCTCCCAATGAGTGGGCCGGCACCTTGCATGGTAACTTGCCACCATTGGTGTGTGAATGTGTGTGTGAATAGGTGAATGAGAGGCCATTGTAAAGCGCTTTGGAATAAGGCACTATATAAATGCAGTCCATTTACCATTTTCCATTTATCATGAACGCCCTCCTCCCAACTGCCTCTGCCCATGGAGTGTACAGCGCTACAGCCTAGACTTAACTGTGGTTATGTGTATACTGTATATAGTCTTGTCGATATGTGCATCAGACACCAATTTGAACTGAAGTTTGAGAATTTCATGTGGATATGTACATTTTGTAGATATGTGTTGTTTTAATGTGTTTAACAAAGCATTAAGAGTCTCAAATGTATGGTATTTGTGTATACAGTATGTATTTGTACGGTATTATATATTGCTTTGGTATATGCTATTCTTAGTGTAGGGTTTTAAATATTGCTTTGTTTCTTGCTATTTTTTATAGGTCTAATCATTTTGTTACATAACAATTCCTTTGTGTAAGACACTATGACATTAAGTCATGGCACTTTGTAAATTAATAAAAACTCTAAACGATGATACTCTCCCCTGACTTGACATTCATGAATCCTCAGGAGTTAGGTTTTAGTGAATTAGTCAACATTTTGTGGTGGAAATACATCAGTGACTTCATTGCCCCTGACATTTTCAAATCCTGAATAAATTCCCTTCAGGCTAGAGTGACCACATGGGTCCACATCCTCTTATTTCACATGAATTAATAAGAAATGGATTCAGCCTCAAAATGGACATGAGATTGGATTGCAAATAAATCCAGAAAGTATTTATGTAAGAAAGATGTTTGAACTTTGTACTGACACCCTCAGATCAGTTGATCATTACATGATCCTTGAGAAATATGTGGCTAAATTAACCAATAACACATTGAATCCTTTGGCCCACTTCATATACCATTAATCATTTATTAACTGCTATAGTGTCAACGTGAGAAACACTGTTATGTATGTTGTGTTACATCAGATAAGGCAACACTACCTGCTCTGATTATTCAACTTTGATAACATAGTGTGATGCAAACTTCCTAACGTCAACATTAGCACACTCTATTAACAAATAATAAATAGTAATTTATTCAATCTTGATATAGGACCCATTCATACAGTAGCCACACTGAAAAAAAAACTCCTCTTTTGCTTCAAGAGTGTACATTTAGACAAAACAGGGTACATATACTGTATATATTTTACACTATCCAGGGAAATAGTCATTCCTGACTTATGCCAGAAACCTTGATGGTAGACTTGAAGCCTGTGGACTCAGTGTCACGTCGAGGTGGTCTGGGAGGTTGAACCCCAGCGAGAACCTCTTTAGCATACAGAGTGTTGTGGAGACCTGCTTCACGAAGGGCCTGTTCAATCCTCACTCTAGGATCGGACACAATCTGGAAAACAAAGGTAGGAATAGTAGACTCTCATAATGAATGAATGGTCTTTATTGTCATTGCTACAGTACAGGTACCAAACAACGAAATAAGTGTGTTTTCGAAGGTGTGTATCATCAAAAGAGATATTGCGAAGTCCAAAAACAATAAAGAAGTTAAGCTCCATACTGTCACACCCTTGTTTTCTTTTTATAATTGTCTATTTCTAATATTTGATGTTTTACACATTCTGCACAGTTGAGGTATGTGTACGTATGTCAGTAAGGTCAGTTACTGATCTCTCAGTGGAATTGCAGATCAATATACACTGGTCGAGTTATACTGTATAATTGCCTGTAACAAACAATGTTTTCCTGTACAGCCGAGTTCAGTCAAATGCACTGTATGCTGATTCCCTGGTGGCCTTAGAGAAGGTGGGGGATTATTGGGACACATGACCCACAACCTTGCATGATTATTACACTTTTGGATTCTTATCCCTGTCAGTTGGAAATACCATACACATATTTGCAAATCTAGGCTGCCTTGAGAACGAGAGGACAGTCTTATCAATCCAGACACTTAAATCTAGACACTTCAGGTCAAATAAATGGGGGCACAGTCACCTGTGTGTCTGTGTACGTGTGAAGATGGTAAAGAGGTTTGTGCAGCACAAACTGCTCCTCTTCGACAAACTGCTGCCGACTTCTCCAGGCCTCAGTATCTCCCATCATCCTCTCTGGGTCGACCTCCGCCACCACGGCCACCTTGGACAGAAGTGGGGGTTTTTGGGGGGAAGAAAAATACCATTCAAAAACCTTGTTTGATAGCCTGGTAATGAAGCATTGTATTCTCACATCCCACCAATATGTGGCAGTAATGCCTCAAAATGAATCATGCAGCACCTTGTGAAAACCCACACAAATATTTTATTACCCCAGTGTGGGATTTTAAATGGCAGATCCAATCAATGCAGCTGATGGGAGAATGTACTGATAAGAGACTCACCTGATTTCTCAGGGCCTCCAGACGACTCTGTCTCTCCTCTTCCTCTTCCAGGCGTTGGAGCGCCCGCGCCTCTCTCTCCTCCCTGCGCAGGAGCAGCGCCTCCCCCCGAAACTGCACCCTGAGAGGACACAGAGGATGTGTGTGAGAGAGTGTGTGTGTGTGTGTGTGTGTGTGTGTGTGTGTGTGGGCAAGCTTACGTGCGTGCATGCACATGCATGTATGTGTGTGTGTGTGTGTGTGTGTGTGTGTGTGTGTGTGTGTGTGTGTGTGTGTGTGGAGGAGTGGGCAAGGACATCAAACCTCTGAGCCCCACAACCTATCTCTCTTGGCCAGCAACCCCTGAGGCTCTAAGAGCTTCTTTATGACCTGCCAGAGTGCAGCTCCTCACAACCTCTATCTCATCTCCTCTCCATCTTCCTCCTCCTCCTCCTCCCTCCTAACCCCTGACTAACACTACTGAACCATGCCCCACTCTGAATGCTGCCTCGATGCTTTGGACATGAAGAGACAGAATGCCACAGACCATGGATAAAGAGTAGACTGCACTTGTTGATTGCGGAGAACCCGCTACAGTAAATGATATACTGTATGATATCGTAATATACAGAATGATATCGTAAATTCCTGAAAACGCATTTGAATGAATGAATGAATGGTCTTTATTGTCTTTATTTGTGGGATATATTTCTAATATAATACATTAGACTTATATAGCGCTTTTCTAGACACTCAAAGACGTTTTACAAACTGAAAAGATTGGGTAGTAATAAAAAAGAAACAAAATAAATAAAAGAAAGTATAATTAAGGTAGTGCTGGGGACACATTGGAAGGGGGGTGGGAGAGGGGGGAGGGTTAACTGGTGAAGGCAAGCTTGAAGAGGTGGGTTTTGAGGGCCTGTTTAAATGTTGGCAGGGTGTTGGCCTGTTTGATGTGGAGGGACGGGGCTGTGGCTGAAAAGGCCCTATCACCCCAGGTCCAGAGCTTGGTCCTGGTGGTCTTGAGGGTGGTTTGGTCGGCAAACCTGAGGCAACGGGAGGGGGTGTGGAGGGGGACGAGGTCGGCAAGCCAGATTGTTGATGGCTTTGTAAGTGATGAGCAGAATTTTGAATTGGATCCTGTATTTGACCGGGAGCAAGGGTAGGTTTTGGAGGACAGGGGTGATGTGGTCACAGCGGCGAGTGGAGGTGAGCAGATGGGCAGCAGAGTTCTGGACGTATTGGAGTTTGTTTAGGATGTTATTAGGTAAACCATAGAGGATGCTGTTGCAGTAGTCGAGTCGAGAAGTTATGATGGAAAAATACAGATTTTGTGACCTGGTTGGCATGGGGTAGGAACGAGAGGGTGGGGTCAAGGATGATGCCGAGGTTGGGGACGTGGTTGGAGAGGGTTACGGTGAAGCCGTCGATGTTAAGTGACAATGTCTGGGTGAGGGAGTTTAGGACGATGATGAGGATTCCCGATTTATTGCAGTTGATTTTCAGAAAATTCTGTTGCTTCCATCATTTTATGTCGCTGAGGCAGGTAGTGGAGTGGGTGTTAGGGGAGATGGTTTTGGAGGAGAGGTAGAGTTGGGTGTCATCGGCTTAGCAATGGAAGCGGAGGCCGTGACGGCGGAGGACCTGTCCAAGGGCAAGGATGTACAGAATGAAGAGGATGGGGCCTAGCACTGAACCCTGGGGGACACTGTGGATGACTGGAGTGGTGGAGGATTTACAATTATTTATTGAGATGTATCGATGTCTGTCTATACATCAAACAAATTCCTCAGTTCATCCTGGTCACACCTCATGTGCGAGTCAGTCATCGTAATTGATATAAACAAAGTTCAAGAACATATATGTAATGTGTTTTCAGGAATATTATCCAGACGTTGTTATGAGGTGAACAAAAAGTCTGTCAGGTTTGGAGTTCTCCTTTAGTGTCCTTGAGGCTATGCTGCTGCTGTGCTAGTCTGTGTCCCATGGTGCATTTTGCTCACCTCTCCTTATCTCTGCTGGCTTGCTCTGACATGACGCCCCGCAGCTGAGCCAGTCTCCTCTGGTCCCTCCTCTCCAGCACCTCTCTCCTCCTCCG
>NC_137677.1:56597207-56672207 GCF_963989245.1 Nansenia antarctica | reverse complement strand
GGTGTGCACTTCAAGGACCACTAAACCACCATACCACTTCTACCACACTCCTGGCCATTATTATGCTCATATCCATGGATACATGAATGAGTGGTGTCAGTCTGCCACATCATTCTGAACCGCAAGGCAAAGCAGAGTTGCCCGTGTGTAGCTTAGCTACTTCTTGGAAAGAAAATACAGTTAAGAAATATAGTTATCCCATTTTACATAGATGCTAACTCCCATGTGAGTGGGACTCAATGGGACTCAGGTGAGTATTTGGTCATTGTGAGCTGGCAGCTGAAGCACTTTGTGTGGCCCATGCACAGTCTTACCCACTGTTAGGCTCTCTAACTAACTGTCCATCAGGCTTGCACAGCAGGCTCTCTGTACTGAGCAGCGCAGCACACACACGCACACGCACACGCACACGCACACGCACACGCACGCGCACGCGCACACACACACACACACGCACACACACACACACACACACACACACACACACACACACACACACACACACAGGGTTAGCTGAGGAGAGAATACACAAAAACACCTGGACACACAAGTTAATTTTATTATTGAGGTGTTGCTACTGCCAAGTATTCCAGAGAGCAGGGACTGCTCTTCCCCTCTCTCTTTTCCCCCTCTCCTTTCATCTCTCTCTCTCTCTCTCTCCCTCTCTCTCTCTCTCTCTCTCTCTCTCTCTCTCTCTCTCTCTCTCTCTCTCCCCCTCTCTCTAACAGCATCTGGTTTTAAAGGAATTTATTTTCATCTCAGTGTATAATATAAATGGTTCATTGGCTGATGTGCAGCGCACATGGGGAGCCACATCTGTGGGGATGTGAAAACATGAGAAAGACATGAAGAAAAACATGCATGAGGGCTCAAAGTAACCATGGCAATGTGGGACAAAAAACGATGAATCAAATGATGTCATCAACAAGGCAACAGTATCTGCTGCTCGCACATGGAACGATATCTTGGATCAGAATGGTGAGGTCTATATTAAATTCAGGGTTTGACTATCTACAATAATCCCACAGCAGTCCAATCTGCAAGATAATAACAACAGCTGTAATACAATTTAAGTCATCCCTCTGCGAGACATACAGTAACAGACATCATATTAGTCATCCCCTATAGTGGAGCTCCACCTAGTTCCCTCCACACAGCCATTGTGTTGGCTGGTCCAGGGGGGGTAACCCACCAGAACCCGGCCCAGCACGAAGCACTGGCCTGGGGGAAGACTTGTCCTTCAGAGCATCGTGGGGGTCAGCCTGGTCCACAAACAGTTTATTCTGGGATTCCTCCCATTGCATTCCATAATCACCCCAGAGGAGAGTCTAGTGGGTTAGCACAGTGTAGCTCCTAATAAGGCTCCAGGTGATTAGGCCAGAGAGGATCTTGGTGAACGTTAAGAGGCTCTGCGTTGTTTCTGAGCGTAACCTCAACACTCGTGAAATGTTTGGAGCTATATTTCGCGACAATGTGCATTGTTCTGTTCACAGTCCCTCGCAGTCTTACGCTCTGAAGTCCTTCGTATTAAGGTCTACACCCAGGGGCAATACAATACAATGGGGAGAGCAGCCTAGGCTACTTGGTAAAGATGGATGTTGGTAAAGATGGAGGTAAAGAGGTTGGTGACCTTCCCCTTTTTATATGATGGGCGTTATCCTATGTTATATACCCTTACCCTATAAGTTATATCCTATGTTTGCTATCATATAAGTTATCCTATGTTTGTCAGCAATCAGCATACAGTAGCAAGCCCACTAATAATCGTCCTTTGCAAAGCTTGCCAGATAGCTAGCAGCTCCAATACAGATCCAACACTGAGTTAATGTGGTCTTTACTGGTACAGGGAATGTTTGTAAAACTGCAAAAATACAGAAAATGACGTCACACAGCGGCAAAGCGGAGAACATGGAGAAACCTTTAAGAGGCAATAGAGGCTATACCAACTGTTCCTGAGAAATGATGATACAATACAACATAGTTGGAATTGTACTACACACATACTATTCATATCAATACCATGAATTTGGATTGATATGGAAAAAGGGCTGCAAATAAGTAACAAGAGTATAAAACAATCGCTCTTGCAAGGAATACAGGAACACTCCGCAGGCAGTAAACGAACCTATGCATGAGAACCAAGAGTGATGGTGACTTAGAATCACACTTCAAGTAACCCGAACCATTTCATTCCCACAGTGACAGCGACAATACAGCACATCAAACTGCTTTTCCAAAAGCTTTTACAACACCATGTAATGAAATAAGAGTGCAGAGGAAGAGTTGATTTTATGATGAATGAACAAATCATTGTTCATTCAGCAGAGTCACTGGGAAACAGAGACACCAGCTGCAGAAACAAAGCCGCCAGAAGAGGCAGACAGAATGAAGGGACAATCTATCTTCTCCTCCGGACGGGTGGCTGGGCTGAGATGATAAAGCCCCTGGAGTCTGGAGATGTTTGGCAAGAATTGAAAAGAAATGGCACTTTTTCAATCCTTGATTTGCAATTGGAACTCCTTTGGACAAGACCTCTAAAAACATGGTGGATTGACCAAACACAAAAAGATGGGTGCATCTTACTCTACTGTTGGAAAGTCTACTGTCCTCTACTCATCTACAAGATGTTGATGACATTGATGGTCATCTGATGTTGATGACATACTGACATTGTTGACACACTGAGATGACCATCCTGATTTAAGGCTTGAACACTGAGACGGTAAACATGTCCAGTCTACGAGTGCCCAGATCAGGTCAACGATTCACATGTAAACAAGATATAAAGAAGACAAAAAAATCAACATGAAAAATTATTTATAAAAATACATTTACAAAGCAAAAATCGACAGGAAAGCCACCCGTGTGCAAACATGTACAAAACCAACGCTATCAGTGGCACCCACTGTGTGCACCGTGACCCTTTTCAGTAGGTGAGAGTTAGTATGTCAGAGTACCTTGTTATCTTATCAGTAAACAAGGACACTCTAAAAACAAACCTCAGAGCCCTATAACAAGCCTCTGCCTCAGAAGGGCCGTTAGAGGAACAGACAGTTGTTCTTCATCGGCTCATTGACAAGGAAACCTAATTATGACATGCTGCAGTTTTTGTTCCTGTACGTTTTTGTTTCTGAGCGAGCCAAACAGTTCCTTAGAGATGGCTACATCATGTTTGCGAAGACAATGCTGTCCTTATTAGCTTGTTTGCATTCACACCCCGTCCCAAGTGGCAGGCTTAACTGTGAAACACTGGCAGGAAGTTACAGTGATGAATATGCTAAGGCTGCATCCTCAGTGAGTGAGGATCTGGCCTAGAGAGGAGTATGTATACAGTAGCATGGCTCCAGATCTATACTCTGTCCTCTGTCCAAAAACTAGGTGGCGCTATCGTTTATATATTGTCTCTATATCATGGAACATTGCTATGGTTTAACCGTTGCTCTCCCAGGCTGACATAGAGACCGATGCATACTTTTATGACTAGAAGGCTTGATTATTGTAACGCTCTCCTGTCTGGTCTACCAACGAAAGCGATTGGTCAACTGCAAATGATACTGAACGCAGCAGTCCTGGCCAAGACCAGACGGAGAGCACAAATGAAAAAAAAAATATATATTATAAAGCCTCTACACCGAGAGGGAGTGTGTTATACTGAATATCAGCACAGCTGTGATTCGGTCGTAGGTACGAGGCCGCAGGCCACATGTTTGTGTTCAGTATAACAGCACAACCTCGAGTGTGATATTGCTTTTATACAACAGTTCTACAGCGTGATGTATTAGTTAACAGTAATAAGCGGCAACGGATTATGATTTGTTTGTTTATTTAATCATAAAAATAAAATAAAAATAGTTCCACAACTGAACTTCAAATGGACTGTTGCCTAGTAACCTGAACACAAACATGTAGGCTAATTAACGGTCATTTAGTAGAGCATCTGTGCGGCGGAGTGATACACATAGTTAAAGGTCCCAGTGCTGTTATGCTGTATATCAGCACTCATGGAATGCCTCTTGTCCAATCAAATTACTTGGTCGGAACTAACTGTTGTATAATTGTTAGTTTTAGAATGTTTTTTTTTAACAAAATCATTTTGTACCTTTTTGCCTTGCTTTTACTTGCTTTTAGTCATTCAGTAATTTCAGCTAAATCCTTTCTTTTCTTTCTCTTAACTACCAATGCACTAGTCTTTACAGTCCTCACTTGTTCTCTGCTTTTACTATTTTAAACTCATGACTGATACTTGTTATCCTCTTACGTTTTGTCTTGTTGTCTTTTAACTGTTTGATTCAAATTCCTCTAAAACGCATTGTGTTGCATCTGTGTATAAAATGAGCTATATATAAATAACGTGTGATTTGTTTTGATTTTAATGTTGTCTCAGATCTGTGAAGGGGGGGTGAAGGAGGCCAGACGGGAGGGAGGTCAGGGGATGATGGAGACAAGGCTCGGAGGACAGGCTCATTGGAATTCATGGAATGGAATAAGGAATCAAACCCTAGACTAGAACAGAACGGTAGATAGACACTTAGCGTACACACGTACAGCAGCCACCTACCTTCTCTCTGAGACGGGTGCAGACGTCCTGCTGGTGCTGACGGTCTCGGTGGAGGTCCAGCTCCTCCTGGTGTGCAAGCCTGGCCTCCTCCAGGGTCAGCAGGGCCTTCGCTAGCAACTCTCCCCTGTCACGCTGCCAGCTCTGGGACACGGCACGTAGCTGGGCCTGGGTGAAGCGCTGCCAGTCGCAGCTCCGCTCATGCTCCGTCTACAACCACATACATGGCACATCCATGACACAAAGTACAAAGGACATAGCCATGGAGGAGCTGTGTGTGTGTAAACGTTGTTTTGTATGTCTTGTTTGTGTGTGAATATTTGTGCTCTGTATGTATGACACAATTCAACGTCAAGGTATTTTTAATTGTCATTATCATCATCATCATCATCATCAACATCATAAACAATAAACAGCATTATCGCCTGTATTCTCCACTCCTGGTTGATATACTGTAGCACAATAGCCAATGCTATAATCAGTGAGGCAAAACATGTGCATCATGTGTGTGGAGGACACGTGTATTTCGATGTCAAACTGTAATCATGTCTCCCTACACTAATTACACCATTACGTGACAACAGCCAGCTCCAGTTCATATTTCTGTCTATTTCCGGGATGTGTAGATGTGTGGTGTGAAATGTGAAATGGACTTGCTCCTTTCACTACAATATCCTGGGGGAAGGCACCTTGCCGTTATGCATGAGGGGTGTCTGTGGCTATTTATCACTGTGTCAGCGATCACACAGAGACACCCTCACTTGGCTACTTTATCTGCTCGAAATGGAAGGATATTCATCTATGGGCTAATCGTGGCTAACTGACGGTGGGAAGGCATTAGACGGCTGACTGGGTTTATTGAAAATGAGTGAGCTGACAGATATGCCAATGAAACATACGCACCAGGGGCAGCCGAGCAAACCCTGTTTATTAGGGCTCAACTTTAGAACTTGAAGAAGATCCATCATCTTGTGTCTGTCTTTCTTTCTCTCTCTCTCTCTCTCTCTCTCTCTCTCTCTCTCTCTCTCTCTCTCTCCCCCTCTCTCTCTCTCTCCCTCCTTAGCATCGTACATGTCTGTGTGTGTGTGTGTGTGTGTGTGTGTGTGTGTGTGTGTGTGTGTGTGTGTGTGCGTGTGCGTGTGCGTGTGCGTGTGTGTCTGTGTCTGTGCGTCAACACGGGGCTCTTAAAGTGTTAGATCACTATTAGTTCAGCGGCTGCACTGTCAAACCCCTGCAGAGTTCCGTCACCATGAGGGCTGAGCCATGAGGGCTGAGCTCTGCCATGATGGGGATATAAAGAAAAAGGTCCCCCGAAGCCACTCAAAAAGATTAAAGAGCATGATTCTATGGATTCTATAAATGCCAAGATGGGGCATTTATGATTAATTCTCATAGCAGATAATTGGCCTCCTATACCTTGTTGATCATAGCATGTGAGGAGGAAACCATGACCATGGCAAACGTTCATCAGCAATGTCCACCAGGGGGCGAAGCACACTCTTTCAAATGGAAAACAAATTCAAGATGTCAAAGATGGTCATTATCAGGTGGCTATAGGTTTGAAAGCCAGCTCAGTGGCCTTGTTGTTAGAGTGTCCGCCCTGAGATTGGGAGGTCGTGAGTTCGATCCCTGAGTCATACCAAAGACTATGAAAATGGTACCCGATGCCTCCCTGCTTGGCACTCAGCATTAAGGGTTGGATTGGGGGTAAAACCCTGGGACATACCAGCTTCATGTCCAGGGGGTGTACATCAAGCCGCCTCCTGCCCTATGGGCCATTAGGCTCGAGAACCATCGGTTTTCAAGTTCTCTACTTACTTTATAGGTTTGAAAACACCAATGATATTCATATATGAAGTATTTGCACGTATACTGTGGGGGTGACAATGGCTTGAAATGGCATGGGTTGATTGGAGGTCAAGGCTGTTGGGTTCATCATCAACCCAAAACCACACCCCAAAAAGTCCAGACTTGTCCTCTGCTTCCTTTTCAAATGAAACATTTCTTGGATTTGACAAAAAAAACGGTGAAACTGCAATTATTTCACAAAGGGTGGGTGATTATGTGGAACAGAGTCAAATCACTGAAAGAGCCCTTTGTCAAATGGTCCATTTCATGTGGCCATGCTTTTAAGAATTCACTAAAAGGGAATCAAAAGGCAACACAATCAAAGCAGCCGGGCCGCCTTTTTCTTGGGAACAAGGAGGTGGCAAAACTGTTCACCCACAACACTGCAGGTAAAGTGCACAGAGGAATACAAAAACAGATTTATCAACAAACCTTTGAATGGGCAATTGAACAGGCGAGCCAATGGGCTTCGAGCATGAATGCATCGTCTACTCCTCTTCCCTGCAATAACTGAATGCTCCTGTGGCTCTTACGAAAACCTTTGCATCAGAATTTGTGGATGATTGGCAACAACTTCCTGGACAATCATCCAGAATTGTCCTCACAGCGAAACAACGAGGACAGAATGGGAAAGTAGATCAACAACAGACCCTATTAAAACTACAATAACAATTGTCTTCTGCTTTTTAACTAGAAAATGGTATCAAGAAGCTGAGGTAGTAAGGCATATTGGCTGCATAATGAGCAGGACATCATAATATGATATTATCATGACTCATGTTCTCAGACTCACTACACAGGGCAAATCTGCCACCAGCGGGACTCAGCTGGGACGCTGTCAAAAACGGACATGATTCGTTTTGTATCTAATGGAGCAAACAAAAGATACTGTCGCAAGGATAAGAAGTGGAGAGAAAACTGTTTCACGCAGAGCGTAGTAGTATCGAAAACATGCTTGAGGAAAATATTCTCTTGCGGGAACAGGTGCCATACTTTTTTCCAACACAAGAAAAACAATCATGAGGTTTAGCAATCTGCTTTCAAGGACTGATTAGCACTAGCCATTGAGCCAACTCAATTATGACTAATTGCTGAATAATGTGTAGTCGGCACTCCAATGCCTCTGAATAAGTCTCGGAGTAAAGCAGAGTACAGGAAATGGTACAGGAAAGGTAGCTCTTTTAAACAACCACTCAAGGCTGAACCGAGTCCTAGTGTAGCGCCCAGCTGGAACTGATGAGGACAGGTCTCCGGGTGGAGAGGAGAGCGCCCTGGCGGTTGTCATGGTGACAGTGGCGGCGAGAGGGAGGGCTGAGATGAGTCCACAGAGGGTGACATGGCACATCCTGTAGCCTGCCGAGCACATCATTCGCTGTGCCTCTCTGTCTGCTACACCGCCGTGCACTACACGGACCAGGGAGATGGAGACTCTCCAAGCTTTAAGAGGAAGAGTAGTCGAGTAGTAGTAGTAGTAGGAGTAGTGTGTGTGCGTGTGTGTGTGTGTGTGTGTGTGTGTGTGTGTTCAGGAGTACGATCAGTGAACACCAATCCCTTTACTAACCAACATACAGCAGCAAATACAGTACACACTGACCAGCTCCTGTCTGGACCTGTAGGGGAAGCGTCTCTGCAGCATGTCCATGTACAAGGCCCTTTGGTTGGGCAGGTCGTGTGGGTACTGGCCAACTGTCACCTGGAAGCGGAGATGGTCATCTGCAGACCAGCCACAGAACCTGGAGCAGTCAGAACACAGATCCACAGGAGGGAACTATCTCCATCACTTCAATACACAATCAAACACATTTTGAGGATGTTTGTACAACAGTAACTGTCTCCTCCCAGTTAAGCATCGTGGCTTTCCTGGCAACATCAAGATGTAGGTACAGCAGCTGTATATGAAGATACTGTATATGATGACTGGATAAAGTTCTGACGCTTGCTGTAGCTCCTGGGTTGCATTTATAATCAATGGGAATATAAAATATCCAGGTACAGTATTAGCACAGCAGGCTACAGGCAATGTAATCAACCCCCTGATGTGTTCGACCTGCTAAGCATGGGGGAGATATCAATGTTTAGATGTGGTAGACCTCATGCTGAGTTCCTCTTCCATCCCTCCTCTCCATCCGCCCTTTATGAAACTAAAGCTTTGCTTTGATGAGTTGGAACGAGGTTGAGAGATTTTAAACGGTGGTGGTTATCATACTCTATTTTATGTAAGCTAAGAGGAATACAGTAGTAATTGCTACTAGTCCAAGACGAGCTAACATCCTTGTGATGCAGTGCGGTTCTTTACCTGTCCAAGCCTTGCAGCCGGTCTTGTACACTCTGCATCCTAGACTGGAACTTCTCAGATAAGGAGTGGAACTCTTGGATAAAGGAGGCTTTCAGTTCAGGGTAGGGGCACTCTGAACACAATACCTCCTCTGGAACTTGGTCTACGCCAGCCAAACAGCCTGCAGTCTTTGTGGAACATTCCTGCGAGAAGAGAACGAGTTACTTTTGAAACACTGAGAAATAGTGAGATTGGGCTTGAGCATGGTGAGAGCCTTTAGCGTGGTCCAAGGCCTGGATGTGTCATGCTATACATGTACAGTCGAAGGAGTTGGGTAACGGGCATAGAGATCTGAGGCTATGCCAGTCTAGAGAGAGAAGCCTACCTCCACTCCCAGAGAAATTGTATCTTCCTCTAAAGCCAGGAACTCTGTATGTAGTTTTTCATTGATGCCGTTCTGCTGGTCCTTTACAAAGTTGACCTGTGAGTGTAAGAAGAATGTCTTCAGAATATACTAACACTCACTGAGACTGTGACTTCAAAGCCTCATACAAGCCAAAATGTTATACACAAAACAAACTATTAAACAACAATTATCTCAGCATCATCAGTTATTCTTCCTTTTCTGCTCTACATCTGAGAAACATCAGTCTGCCATCCTTCTCTGGCGTCCATCAAAGTGTTCTGTAACTGATGAAATTCGGAGAACAAGAGAACAGATTTTGGACAGACCATGAAAATCTAATATTCTTTCTATTTTAGCTCTCCGTACCTCAACTATGCCTACCAAAGATCGGCGCTCATTTTATCTTCAGCCTGTTGTATATATCGAGACATTTCTAATCAGAGCAGACTGTTGGGGGGGGGGGTTAGCAGATTGTTACGACAGATACATCCCAAACCAAGCCAATTATTAGATTCATCTTCCTGCGTCGTCTTTTCTCATGAAACAGAAAGGAAATGTGAGATAATGAAGATAAAAAATGAAAAAAAATCTCAATTTAAACACTCTTCCCTTCAGACCAATCCCTCTGATGCACAAATGGAGTCTTAATGAAATGCTCTAAAGGCACAGTCTTTAACTCTGTGGGTCATTGAGAGGGAGAGAAAAACAGAGAGAGAGAGAGAGGGGGGGGGGAGAGAGAGAGGGACAGAAAGAGAGAGAGAGAGAGAGAGAGAGAGAGAGAGAGAGAGAGAGGGGGAGAGAGAGAGAGGGGGGGGGAGAGAGAGAGGGACAGAAAGAGAGAGAGGGAGAGAGAGAGGGGGGGCAGAGAGAGAGGGACAGAAAGAGAGAGAGAGAGGGAGAGAGAGAGAAAGGGGGGGAGAGAGAGAGAGGGACAGAAAGAGAGAGAGAGAGGGAGAGAGAGAAAGGGGGGGAGAGAGAGAGAGACAGAAAGAGAGAGAGAGAGGGAGAGAGAGAGGGGGAGAGAGAGAGGGGGGGGAGAGAGAGAGAGGGACAGAAAGAGAGAGAGAGAGGGAGAGAGAGAGAGAGAGAGAGAGAGAGAGAGAGAGAGAGAGGGAGAGAGAGGGAGAGAGACTTATTGCGGCCCTACTCTCAGATGGGCGGGGACTGAGGTTTGTCCATTGAGGGCCGGGATAAAAGAATAGAGGGGGGTGATAGGAGGAACGCCAGCGAGTGACTCACACAAGGGAGACAAAATGGCTGGCAGACTAACTCTTCATCCCCAATATGGCCCAGTTTCAAAGACAGCCCTGCTTTCTCTTAATCTCACCATTCTTTCCCTGAGCATGAAAAAGCTCCAGGAGTCAAAGGGAGAATTAACTTAAGAGTTGAGGTAGGTAGGGGGGATATCTAACAAACAGCAGATTCATAGGGAGTGAATAGTGCACTGTGAGCGTAGAGAGACTTTTGTGTGAAGGAACAGCAGTGTGCAATTTATTTCAACTCTCTGCAGGATTTGCAGAATAGGCTCTATTATGTTGGTACCTGTAGAGAATGAATGTTGTTGAAAAGATTTATAGCAGAAACTATTGTATGGATTAAAACAACATAAACAGACTCTTGTGCAAACAAAGTGAAGGACTCCCCCTCTTTCATTTGATTTACTATGTAAGGTAAAGTGAAGTCCTCTCGAGTTTAAGGTGTAGTTCACACCAAATAACAAAAATTGAAACAAATTCCCTTTCCTTGTCATCACGTCTATGGACAAGGACAAAGTGCAATCCACTCTTCTAGTTTGTGTATGTAGGCACTAGCCACTGTCAACATCTGCTAATATTATAATTTCTCTCCAGCAGTGGGCAGACTGGTCAAGTCTCAGACGTCATTATCTTATCATGTCACTTTGATTACCTGTTGGAGTACCTGCTCCCAGTCTGAAGGTTGAGGGAGCTGCTGCTGAAGGTGTACTTCACTCAGCCGGTACTGCAGATCCTCCTTCAGCTGCCACACAGGCTCCACCGTGGCGCTCCTGAACTCCTCCCTCTCCCTCTCCACCCACAGCTCTAATCAGACACACAATGTCAATATGGCACTCAACAAACAACAGGGACTGATACTGATGTACGCTCACTATCTAAAGACTGAGGATGAGAGAGAGAGAGAGCGAGAGAGAGAAAGAGAGAGAGAGAGAGAGAGAGAGAGAGAGAGAGAGAGAGAGAGAGAGAGAGAGAGAGAGAGAGACAGAAGGAGAGACAGGGGGAGAGACAGAGGGAGAGGAGACAGAGCTAGATAATACCATATGTACCATAATTCAACAGCTCTGAGAGGATATCCATGCCAGTTACACTGCCATGGCCACTTGGTCCCAGAAACCCTTGCAGCTCAGATTCAGCCGTCTCCCTATAGTAGCATGGAAGAGGAACGGGGGGGAGTTACATCAGTAAAAGCCTGCCTCTTCACACAGACTGCATGCACATCCATTAGTCGTATCTGGAATAATATAATGGAATAGTAACTATAGAAACCAACCTGTATGCCTGCTATACCACCAGAGCTAATGAACTTTCTGGTTGCGTTGGATATGCGCTTTGCTTGCTTGCCGGCTTGCCGTCTTCCAGAGTGGGCTCATTACAGAAACCCACGCCTATGTACACCATTAACCTTGGCTGGCTCAGACACAGTCATTACCCAGAGAACAGGCTGCTGCTGCACCCCAGAGCTAGCATTGCCCTTCTCACTTCACAAATGCGTGACACTGCCGGGGCCACTGGCCCTCCAATGACTCTGCCTCATCACACCGGGAAAAATAAGTGTTACACTGCCACAGCCCAGCCACCATGGCTAGGCTTAGGCTAATGCTAAGGCTAGTCGTCGTCCCCCACAGTGCTTTTCTCTGCTTTTCTCTTTCTCTCTGTCTTTCCCCCTTTCTCACTCTCTTTCTCTCGCTCTCTCGCTCTCTCTCTCTCTCTCTCTCTCTCTCTCTCTCTCTCTCTCTCTCTCTCTCTCTCTCCCTTTTGTCATAGGAAGCAATCTCAAATCATTTTACTGGGGATTATTCTCTCTCTCTCTCTCTCTCTCTCTGTCACACTCAAGTTTTCTTATTTTCTCTCCTTTTTGTAGCAAGCAGGTTTTTTTTTTTTGCTAGGGCTGAATGGGGCTAAGTAGGGTGGGTATGTGGTGTAATGGTTCACAGCGAATGAAGGCGGTAATGGGTGTGATGGGAGCTCTTACCCAGCCTTAGCCAGCCTGCTGTATTCTCTGCTCCACACCTGTCTGTGCTGCCTAAGCAGGGAGCTCTCTTTGGTGGCCTTGGCGGCATGCAGCGTCCTCTGCACCTATAAGACAGGGCTATCTGATGACAGTGGCTAATCATGCAAAATGGGGTTGTTTGGAATAAGGAAACTTGGGATTTTTTTTTAGTTGTGGTTACAATTGGGGTATAAAACATGAACAGAATAACAGAATGTATGAAGAAAATAGACAGTGGTCTATTGTTCTTCTGTGTGTCATGGGGAAAAGCTCTGTACTCTGCCGTTTAGTTCAGTCAGCGCATTTGTGTTCTGTCTTTGAAATGTTTTACTTTGAAGGGTTCGTAATCAGTGGGAACTCATGTGAAAATGTTAGCTGTTGAAACACATGAAAGGGCAACCCACGTGGGCAATATTGAGGTGGAACATGTATATCTTGAGAACATGAGGTGTGTTTCTAGTGGGAGTAGAGAAGAGGTAGCATCTTAATCTCTTTTTATTTATTTGCATTTACACATTTTTCACAGCTCCCTCTGTGAAGCCCTCCATTGTGCTCTATCAGAGTGGCTGTGCACAGGTCACTGGCTTGGATAATTGTACATCTCAAAAATAGCATTGAGGAATCACCCTGAGGCTGATAAAAAACACTCCAATGTCATTAAACTTTGTCTTATGTACCAGACCAGAGGTTTGGTATGAACATAAAAGACTAGGATTGTGCAGCAGCATATAAATTGAAGATTGGAGTTAGTTAACGTGTGAGAATATACAGCTGTTTGCTCAGGAAATTCCTCAATAGTCGTGAAACAATGATGGATGCAGTCATTGGCGTGAATACGACACACCTCTGAACCCTACTACCACACACCTGCAGGCACATGACCCCCCACTGCTCTTGTCAAGAGTGGCCCTACATGAAACAGCAGCCATTTCAGTAGGGCTGTGTGAATTCTCCTTTTTGCTGTGTGATGACCTAGGGATCTTATCAGGTTCCCTCCTGCAAAGATTTAAGACTCTTTGCAGTAGCCAGGCCCCTCCCACTCGCTTCCTGAAAAGCGGATCTGATCTCAGCCTGCCAGAGGCAAATCACAGTCATTTATTTCCCCTCTATCACCGTTGGGAAACGCACAGAAAGACTGCCTTTCAGTGGGGAGGACGCATGCACACACTGCCTCTCCTTATCTGACTCATGCAGAGAGCAGAATTGGAGCGAGCCACCATGGGCAACCGTAATGAGACACGAAAAAGCTGCTGCCACAGTTTACCAATGAAAACACTGCAGGTCTACAAGCCTAATCCCCCGTCGCCCCTAGGGTTAAGTCCTCACAGCGGCGGCGTGCAGGAGACGAGAGACTGTGAACTTCAAACAGCTTTATGGTTGATCCTCCTGCTGACTTATGAATATTCAAACTGCCAATACAATTCTTTATAAGATTGATATTCTTGTCTTTTTTGTGGGGGACAAGCAGGGAGGGTAATGTATTGCTGTTTTATGATATCAACCCTCCTATGGATCATTTTGTGTACTGTGTTTTGTGTGTGTGTGTGTGTGTGTGTGTGTGTGTGTGTGTGTGTGTGTGTGTGTGTGTGTATGTGAGTGTGAGTGTGTGGGTGTGTGTGTGTGTGTGTGTGTGTGGCAGAAGCCTGCATTCAAATTCAAAGAATTTTGTGCATGCACACACACACACACACACACACACACACACACACACACACACACACACACACACACACAAATACACAAACTGTGTTTGATGTTGTCTAAAAGGACACATGAATGCTGTATTGGAATGAAAATGATCTAAATCAGTATAAATGTGATCGACATGTATTATATAAACTCCATCTTTAATATTGGACGTATCCACATTTTGCCTTTGATATTTGCTTGACTACTTCACCTTATAACCTACTTTAAAAAACACCTGCATAAACATATTTAGCATTACAGCAATCAACACTTGTGTAAAGCTGTTATCATCAGAGACATGATTAGCGTCCCAATTAATGATACACCACATCCGCTTTATTGCGTGTCATTATCAGGTAAGTCACTTCCTACAAATAAATATTATGCAAGATATGCTGTTTGCCCTTTGCAAACACCTGTAATTGTAGAGGGTTGATCAATGAACGTTTCTTTTAACAATGATTGCCCTTCCAATTACATTGGCCCTCTATCTAACAATCTACCTATTACTCAGTCACCCAGAGTAATAGGATCATTAGGACTTCTCAATTGTAGATGGAAATTCAAACAAATCTACCTTTTGCGCAATGTGTGCAGACTCAAGTCGTTTGGCTTCAACGATATCCTGCAGTTTCTCATATTCAGCCGGTTTATACTTTGAGCTGCCAAGTCCATCCTTCATCCGTAGTGCAAGTTTCTCTGTACCAAAAAAGAAAGTAAGCAACCGCTGTCAGTTTGCAATCTGTGTTCTAGAAAACAATGAGCTTGTTAAGAGTGGAGCTGTCAATCTATTTTTCAGACACAGGTGGGCTTTTTGCTGCTAACAAACAAAAAACAGAGACAGTGATTTAGAATGGCAGAATCCAAAGGACTCTGATGTGGATTGTTCATTAGTAAAGGTTCTGTCTGGGGAGCCAGACAAACTGGCCAGGTCAGGTGTTGATGTTCCTCAATGGTTCAGCAGTGACAGCAGGAGACAGGTGAACAAACACAAGCCATGCTGCCTTTGACAACAGGGAATAGAAGTCCCCGGTTGTTGGTTGAAAATTCAGCATCTCATCACAACAAGGACTTGAGGTCAAAATCCAGGTCAAGAGAGCAATGAACTATGAGGTCACATGACACAAGTGGGCAATGACCAGATCAGATCAGAGCCCAGCTGACATACCTAAATCTTCACTTCTGTAGCTGGTTATGAAGGCATGCAGGTCTCCCCCACTCATGGCTACACATCTGTTGACCAGTAAACAAAAAAGGGGTTACTTTTGTCAAGTAACATACAAAATGAGGAATATAATGATTAATAAAATAGGGAGGTTCATCAAAGGTGGTCAGAAAGGTCAGTGCCTCACCTCCACACCTTCCCTGTGGTTGTTTTACTCAGCTTATTATAAGGATTCAAATGTACATTAAAGAACTTAATGGAGAAAACCCACTATAATTAAATGTCCCCATTAACAGCCCATTCAACATCCAAGATCTGATAGATTATAGAAATAACCGAATCACCTCTTCAAAGTTTCTGTGTCTGGGAGCACTTACCGACAGATGGCAAACCATGTGATCAGCCATGCTAGAATATCTCTAGGGTTTGTCTAATGTAGAATGCCCTGAGTACAGTTTGAATGAATCACCATTACCAACATTCTGGTGTGCAGTACTTTACTCTACTAAATCACATACAGAAAAACGTTGGTAGAACCTCTTTTTACTCATCATCATCATCATCATCATCATCATATCATTGACTGAAACCGTCAAATAAACGCCCTCATTTGAAGAATAAACATGTCCTTTAATCTAGGATTCAATTTGACATGGTAGGACTGAGAGACTATAGAGGCACGAACCATTCGAGATAATAATTAATTCTCTTCATGCATTTGATTATCTTCTTGGATGTGGTTTCTCTACGTTGTGTTGGGTTTTTTAATACCATCCAGATATGTCAGACAGGATAAAGGAATAGTGTGAAATATGCATCTTAATATAGCCCGATATTTCATCCATGAGTGGAATGAGATTTGACATACGTGTCCGTCCCTGTTCAGACGCACTGCAGATTGCCATTTTGCCATGGGGGCCACACTTGAAAAACAAAGGAAAAACAGGCCTAATTCATAGTTTAATAGTTTATTTACCATATTATAACAAAATACCTGAATGTAGCCTATATGTACCATTAAATGCTCCTCCTACCACTCCTACCACAGGCTGTGGGCATTGCAGGTCTGATATATCAACATAGACTCTTCATACGTGGGCATATAAGCCTGCCTCTAGAAAATAAAAAAGGTAGCCTATCCGTGAGCTTAGAATGATAAGGTTCTATCTCCGTTTAGGGCAGTTCAGAGATATTGAGCGTCAAAGTTTTTACATTCCATTATGTTTTGTGAGATGGAACCTTTGTATTTTATGAATTACTAACTCAAAAATGTCAACATTTTAAAAATAACACCACACAGGCATTAATAAACACCTAATGGATCAGATTATGTAAAAAACTCAATTTCGACCAAAAATGGAGATAGAACCTTATAATTCTAACGTCACGTATTGTACAAGCAGAGAACTGCACCAAAGAGTATACTGTACTCGCTACATGTCCATCAACGATGAGGCATTAAGCTATGACATGAGATAAGCTTATAAGCTACATAAAAAAGGACAGTGACATTGTGAGATAATAAATGGTTGATAACTGCCTACCTTATGGTCCCCTCTTACCCAGCGTGTATTTGGTTGACAAAATGTGTAACCAAGGAAACTATTCCCCCTCTTCCATTGGCCAATTCAACAATACGAGTCTAGCAGCGAAACGCCCTCTTTTCCCAAGCAGACCCAATGAAGACCGGGGAGCTTGCAATGCAAACCCACAGTGGGTGACGTCATGCATGCTCGTATTCCTCCGGAGTGGAAGATGAGAGTGAAGAAGGAAGGGGGTCTGTCTTGTTCCTGACTATGGAGGCGAGTTTCACTGTTCAGGCACATGCATGGGACTAAAAAAAGAGCGGACTTGTAGAGAGGTGCGACTTCCTTCCACACTGATGAAGTTACTTGTTCCAATGTGGACCAAGCGATCACCATAACCCTCCTCCTAAAGGTATATACTCCGTTTTCATTCATTTCTAAATCCATAAGGGATAACGGTAAATGAAATCATCTGTAGCCTCTGGACTAGGCTGTGAATTAAAGTAGTAGATTCCGTACAAACTTCAACTCTGGGAAGGGAACACTGTGCTTGTGTTTTTCTCTGTCTATTGCATTTGTTACCATGTCGTAGCCTAGGCTATAGGGATCTTAATGCACACTAATCTTTCTCTTGTGACCGACTCACCGCGCCACGCAACACCTTTGAGGGGACCTTCATCGTTGTCTTTGAGTGTCGTGTTGTTGCGCCTTATAACGTGGCTTTGTAAACTTTGGATTTGTTGTTACATTGTATCGTGTGGACCGTTACATGAAGCGCTACTTTTAAGATTAACTGATACTTTGTGTGACATCGATCGCCCTTGGCTGATCGGAAAGCAAAGCAACCCGTTGAGAATGAATAGGCAGGCAGGTGAGCTTAGTGTGTGGGAATCTGTGGAATGCGATTTGGTCGCTGAGGGGCGGAGATTCGTGCGCTTACTACTACTAGGCGACCACTTAATTTTGTCACGTTTACAGGTTAAAAACCACATGCTGCGAAGTCCTTTACGGTGTCAAATGGACACTGCAGTTCGTGACGTTAGAATTATAAGGTTCTATCTCCATTTTTGTCAAAATTTAGTTTTTTACATAATCTGATCCATTAGGTGTTTATTAATGCCTGTGTGGTGTTATTATTATTAATTTTTTAAAATGTTGACATTTCTGAGTTAGTAATTCATAAAATACAAAGGTTCCATCTCACAGAACATAATGGAATGTAAAAACTTTGACGCTCAATATCTCTGAACTGCCCTAAACGGAGATAGAACCTTATCATTCTAAACTCACGATTTGTTGTATGATAGACTGTTGACTATGTGTTTTGCATCGGCTATAAAAATCTCTCATAGAATATGTACAGTTTGCATTCCAAATCCGAACCGAAACTACAGTTTTTTGATCAAGCTCAAGCAACACGTTTACCCCCTTGATGATGAGGTCGTTTATAAGTTACAATTGTCTCTAAAAAAATAAGGAACGTTCCCAGAGTATTGAAAATGCTTGTGTTTTTTTCTTGTACACTCAACGCTTTGAGGTTGTAATGTCCCATTGCATCGTCTCCCAAGTTTTTCCACAATCTGCGATTCACGGAAATTAGCGCACAGCATGTTTGGGCAGATTCAGGAGTAGAAGATCCCACTTCACCGAAAAGTGCAAGGCGTGTCATCCCTACGAAGCTCTTTCAGCTGGAGGCGATCACTCTTTATAGAAGGCAACCGGGCAATGTTGTAAGTGTCGGGCTACATAAGCGGTACTGCATAGACCATGTGCCAGTCTAACCACACTCAGTTCCCCCCACCAGGTTTTCATGAAACATACTTGCTTTTTGCATACTACTTTTTGTGATGCATTATAGCAGTGGTTCTCAATCTCAACCCTCTCCTCGGGGTCCCCCAGCCGCTCCACATGTTTGATCTGTTCCACCACCAGCTCACCTGATTCAACTGATCAAGTACAAACCATAATTGCTTTATACTTGATCAGTTGAATCAGGTGTGCTGGGGGTGGAACAGATCAAATATGTGGAGCGGCTGGGGGTCCCAGAGGAGAGGGTTGAGAACCTCTGCATTATAGCCTACTCAACCTTTTTGAAGTCTCCATGCACGTTTTCATTTCATGAATTGTATTTGAAAGGCATCTCTAGGACAATCTGATCTAAACACACTCAGTTCCCCCCCACCAGGTTTTCATGAAACATACTACTTTTTGCATACTAGTACTTTTTGTGATGCATTATAGCCTACTCAACCTTTTTGAAGTCTCCATGCACGTTTTCATTTCATGAATGTATTTGAAAGGCATCCTCTAGTGAATCTGATCACTTCCATTTAGGCTGTTAACACCACGGGAATGAGAGAAACCACACGATTTAGAGGGAAATACATTGCTTTTCCTTTCGTTCGTTCACAACTTATTGTATTTCTTGGACTGATGTTTCCATTGTCCTATTCTCACTTATTTTCACCACTAATATTAGTAATAGTCTGGTAATGATGTTACACAATATTGTACTATCACACACTTCAAAGGGCTGGATAGTGTGACGAGCACCCATTTTAGATCACATAACAGAGAGAGACCCATGTAAAAACCTGGAGTGTGTTTAGATATGATGAAGATAAGCTTGGTCGTCTCATGCGATTGTCTCATGTGATCAAAGTCAGCCTAGATTTTTAGTCTAGATAACATTCACAGTTTCAGAAATCAAACCCAGAATCACTGGCAGGGGAACAAAGTTGTACTGTATCCAGTGGGACTAATTTACCTGTAAAAGTCTGTAATGTAGGCCCATGTATTTTGCGGCTTCCTACAGCGTTGCAATGCTATCCACTTTGCAACGTCTCACAATACAGCACATCAATAAAGGCATAGAGAATTAATGTGCTTTATTGAGCTGATGAAATGGTTTCCAGAGCACCTGAATCAATGGAGTTGCTTTTGTGTTTGAGTGAGTACCCCTCCTCCTCTGCAAATCACACACTTGGGGGATCAGTTCCTATTGGCTGATGGGCTGTTTAACCAAGTGACTGACTAAGGAAGTGATTTGATTGGCTGATGGGCTGTTTAACCAAGTGACTGACTAAGGAAGTGATTTGATTGGCAGTGTGAAAGGCTAATTTGTTTGTGTCCTTCCATTTACCCAATCACTTCCTGTCCAGTTGGTGACCTGTCGGACTCGTTAGTGTCCAACAAATCCTCCTCTGCTCTTAAGCATTGTCTAGTAGTCTAGTACTACTAGTAGTACTATAGTCTGGGCTGTTTAAGTACATTATCAATGTAGCATCCTCAATGAAGGATCTCTGTTCTCCTTTCCCAGATTATTAGAAGGATAGGAAATTGCTTTTATACCCATATGTGTAGTAAATCTGTAACAACAATGTATTGAAATTAGTGTAGTACTTGCAGTGGTTTAGAACAACGATACTAATTACAAAATGGCTATGCAGCCTTTGCTCTCTCTCTCCCTCTCTCTCTCTCTCTCTCTCTCTCTCTCTCTCTCTCTCTCTCTCTCTCTCCCGGGTCTTATGCACTATACGGGAGGAGACTGTGCAACACGAGGACTCAGGATACTCCTCGTGATTCCCATTACCACACAAGCCACACTCTCAACAGCTGACATCTATTGAAGGAATTCACTTAATCAAAACGAACGAAAATGTTCTCTTGAGGTATTGCAGCAAAGTCTCAAGATAAGAACGTATCTGTGTGAGTTTTCTTGCTTGGAGAATATTAGGCTACACACACACACAAAAGTATCTAAAAGAATATGACACAAACATTAAGGGAGCAGATGTTTTAGTGGCAGTGAAATCTATTGGAGATTGAGTACTCCTTGGGTACAACAACTATTATATGGGTCCCCTCCAAGAGACTAGCTTTCCCTTACTGTTTCTGCTGTTGGCACTTGATGCAATCACGTTCTGCACTGTGCCAATCTATTATATGAGACAGAGACCATTCACCATAAGATGAAGGCAGCATTGTTTAATATGATGATGGGAATTCTTTTAGCTGTTTTAGACTGGATCGCAGCACAAACTCTGCAAGGCTGCGCGCTGGCAGAGGCCTCTTTCATTGTTGGACCGGTGTGATTGTTTGACCTCATACACTTGTCAGATTATATTTAACAGGAACTGACATCAGTTGAATAGCTCAGCCGTACTTTGAGCCCCCATCCTCTCTCCCTAGTTTAATTTTTGTCTCTCTAATTCTGCTCTGACTCGAGTGGCACATCAAGGCTTAAGCTCTCACCCTATGTTGCATGTCAGAATTGTTCTTTTTCAACATTTCACTTTTTTTTTAATCTTTGGCCTAAATCTCACACTGGAAAAAGACACGGCGTTTGTAGTCTTTGCCTAGGAGTTTGTTAGGCAGAAAACATTCAAGTGTTTTTTTGCTGAGAGTGGATGTGTGTAAACGGATATCAAACATGATTTTCTTCCCCTTGACTGAGCCAGTTCTGTGGAGAGGGCCCTTGTCCACAACACGAACAGTTTACCATCATACCAGTGGTTTGAATGGTAAAATGTTAAAATAACATGTTAGGACTAATTAGAATGAAGTTGCCTTCATTGGTTGTCTCCTCGAGTTAATCTCTGATATTATACAATGTTTCAAATAACGACAGGTGCTCACCGACACAGATTTCTCTCATCAGATACTAATAAATCATGCATTATGTATCCACCCTTAGACTATTATAGACCAGAATTAAACTTTGATGAATGGACATGAGTGTGTATGAGTACACCACAGAGAATTTAGCAAATCCTCCTCAACCTTCAGCACTTAGTATATTGTAATGGGTGATTATTATTCATGCCTCATGGTAGATTAATCAGTTTTATTATCCATGATAGTTTGTCATGCACGCTTGAACAATCTGAGACAGGTGATGATGCGTTACTTCCCGCTGAGTCAAAATTGGGCTCTCTCTGCCTCTGGTGTAACTGAAGGGATTTGAACCGTGGACCTCTCTCATGGATGACCCAGACTTGTACTGTTATACAAAGAGGACATCTTCCTGGTATGCTACTCATCAGCTACACCGGGTAGCTTGTCTCATTGTTGCTGATGCTATCCCTTTAGAGGGGGTATCAATGAAGAGATTCTGTTTATCCCTACGCTGTTGGATCCTTATTTTCCATCAACCCCCCCTCCCTCCCTTCTCCTCAGCTACTTTCCATCCCACATTTGCATGGTGTGGTTTGAAGAGAGTTGCTCTGTGCCTTGAGGACAACCACAAGTTGTAGACTAGAGAAATTCCACTGTGGGCCCATAATATCTATCCTTGTTTTATCACTCGGCAGCCTTTTCTGGAAGAACTAAAGAAGTATGAACCCTTGAGAGAAGAGGATATGGACATTGCAAACACCCACACACTCAATGTGTCTGGCATTAAAATATTGACCTTACTAATATGTATTTACTATCAAGCTATTATAGAATGTAGGCTAGTCCCATATTAGATTTAATATGCTTTCCTTTCCTATCACATGGAAAATCATAGTTCATTTAAGAGTCATGTGCAGTGGTCATTCACTCCGGCTATGAGCGAGCTACAGTGAAATGTATTTGGTGAGGCATGTGCGGTGGCCGTGCAGTGCTGATCTAACTGGATATGTAGATAAATTCCTGAAAGAGCTCCAGATTTCATGCTTTGGTTGGATCCTGGGCGGCTGAAGATAATAAAGAACACAAAGCATGTCAGCGCTTTGAGAGATTAGGCGCACAATAGATTTTTGTCCAGTGGAATAGCCCTCCATAGCTCCAACATGCTGAGTCTGAAAGACAGCCCCAGTCCAGCCTTGGCCTATGTGCACAGCAGTGGTCGTGAAAGGGCTATTTCGCTGTGAATTGCTCCAGATGTGGCTTAGCGGCAGCCGAGTATTCCCCGACGAGCTCCTAACCTCCCCTACCTAGCTGCTGTTTTACCTCGACCCAGGGGAGTAAGGAATCTCGCTGAATATTTCAAGGTGCTTGTCACCTTATCACTCTGGGGTGCCCGCTCTCTGGTTACTGAAGGTAAAACACCGGAGGGGAGAGGCTGTGTCCCAGTGGAGTGAGTTGGCTAACAAACAAGGCCTCCGGAGACTTCTGCTACAGTCGTTGGCCACTGGAAAACATGACATAACCTGCCATGACACCGCACGATGAATGGACAATTGTTTAGCCTGATGTCATACACCCGTAAGTAATGCGTGTTAAGCTGGAGCCAAAAAAAATGTGCAGTGAGTGTTTTGTTTATGGCAGAAATTTGCTTGCATGTCAGATGTTACCCCTCAGAGAACCCTATAGGTAGCTATGGATCACATAGGTATTATTTGATGTGCTATTGTAGGGTCTGTCTCAGAGAAGGCTGGTGGAGGTAGACATCAGAGGACTGGCTCATTGTGATGCATGGCATGCTAATGCTTATTCCATTCCATGTATTACAATGAGTCCGTCGTCCGTCCTCTGATTTCTACCTCCACCAGCCACCTTCGCTGGTCTGTCTGAAATACTACACACAGTATCAGGTGACTTCCCAGAGTGGTGTGCACTCACGCTTGGGTGCTGGATGTGGTTGAAGGTGATGGTGATGGCATCCCCCTCCTATATCAGGCTGCTATGTTCTGGCTGTCATGAGGGCTGACGTCAGGCTCCCAAGTCTAAAACTGAAACCTGAGCCAACCTGTGGGGTCTCTCTGTCTCACCTGCTCTCCCCTAAGGGACTTTCTAAGAGTAGAGGATTTGCTTGTTAAATGTCAAGTCATTTAAAAGTGTGGTATGTTCGAAAATAAACTTGAAGAAAAAAGGGGGTTGAGACTTTAGAACTGAGTTAATGCAGTTTGAGTCGTGACATTTACAATGGCATTTCATGGATCCAAACTGTGTGCTTTAGCTGTGGTTGAAGATCTAGTGACGTTAAGAGAAGCAGATATCTCTTATCATAGCCTCATCTCTTTTTAGCATGGCAAAGTTATCCAGCCCAATTTCCTGATAAAGTGACAACATCAAAGCTAACAAAATCTGGAGTGTCTAGGAAATGTTGGGCAGATTGATGTCGCTTAAATTAAGCAACCGTTTCCACTGCACTTTTTCTCCTTAATTTTCCCCATCTTTCCAGCTCAAAGCTCAGACACATCCCAGAATAACCTGCAATTTACTCCCTCTGTGTAATGTCTGAAAGGTTGACATTTGGGCAGAGTGTGACTCAACTATGGCTACTATGCTAACATGTATAATGTCAAGTAGTCGACCTGTTAAAGGGCTTATTTTCTCTAATTTGTTTTAACTGTGAAATCACCGCTGGCAACGAAAAGCCCCATATCAACCATTTCCGCATGACATCCTTCGACTGCCTATTGCCAAACCTTCTCTTGTTGCATGCAGTTGAACTCCCAGCTGCTCCAACCTTCCTGAGTTGTTGATACAAAGGCATAGCGTGAACTTCTGTAACTCTTTGCTTGAAATGTTTGGTACGTGTAATGTTTGGTATCTGTGTAATGCTGTAGATTGTTTATACTTACTTCAAACAGTGGTGTCTATTGGGAAGTAACTGAACTGTGTCAACTTGCTAGGGTTTGGGTTCGTTAATCCCAGTCGTTGTTTGGTAAAAGGGAGGATGGAAAGGGCAAAATGATTGAGAAAGACATGGCATCTAGTCATAACTCGGATATAAGAGGAGGACATGTAAGAGGCTAAGAGCATCTCGCTGAGGCGTGATGAACGTGATGGCATTCTACGCTTTGTGGTCTATAGCTCTCTTTGGACATAAATCCCAGTGAATGCTTTTTGATAAAATCACACATTCCACCTCGACGCTGTAAAGTCATGAATGCCCTCCATGAATCATATCTTAAGTGTACAACTAAGGGGGAATTTATTTTACTAACCTGTTGGCTGGGATTTATATTTCAATTAAAGCCCTCCTCATAGATCCTCCATCCCCTGACACCCCCCCACTCCCCATGCAGTATATTTCCACTTCCTCTGCGCCAAGCTACCACGTGCTGTGAAGAGTTGTCATGTAAAAATGCTCTTGTTCAAAAAAAGTGTTTCTGAATCAACATTCAGACGTCCTCAAAGCATTTAGCTTACTGGCATTCAGCTCACTGACCCCACCTAAACCATTGTAGCAAAAGGGCAACTGTTTGGACAGTTGGCCCCTTTCTTAAAAAAACTAATTTCCCTTTACCATGGCTTTCCTTTATCGCTCAGTGCATGCTAGTCCCCAGTTGGATAAGATACTGCATTTTGTTTACGTTGCATTTATTTCTACTCAGGCCCCAAGGTAGGCTCCAACACAAAGACTCATCTGTTGCTCTAATTGGAATAGTGTAGCTAGATATGGAACACATACTTTTCCTGTGTACATACAGTCTATGAATTCAAATGCTGTGGAATGTTATGCATAGTCCCCAAGTTGGAAGATAAATGTACTTGGTTTTACTAAAGCTTAGTTATTTCTTTTCTTCTCTGCACCCTGGACCTTGACATGGTGTTGCTTTCAGAAGTGTTTATTGAGTCGGTCTGCTCAAGGACACTCTTAGACAGAATGCATCTGATGACAAAAGGAGTCTGCTGCTATATCCCTGATATAAACCAATGAGTTGTCCTTGATATAAACCATTGTGTGGTTTCGTGCATAATTCCTCTTTTGAGAAGTTCGTAGCTTCGTAGTAGAAGCTTGTGATTAAGGTCAAGAATGACTTTATACACAGATTCCGTGTGACATGCTTGTTTGTGCAAATTGAAAGACAAGACGGTGTTGAAAAAAGTCGCTCCCACACACTGTCTCTGCTCGCGTGTTTAAGTCAGAGACCCTCGCCAAACAGTTTGTTTTGACGGCTCATTGCCATATCGGCTGTGTTGGTTTTGCAGCAGCAGTCCAAGAAACTGTTTGATTCCATCATTCACTACAGATTTAGAACAGCCATCAAACGTGAAGGATTTTAGATATGTGGGAATTGTACACAGGCCTGTGTTCCCTGTGTTTCCTGTGTATAGTGAAGGTCAGGAGAAGGCAGGTGTTTGTGCTGGGAAAGAGAAGAGGTCTGGGGGGGATGGGCCTTTAGGAGGAAGGAAATGGGGAATCAAATTGAGAACCCTATTGAAACGACCCTGAAGTCTGATTGCTGAGGAGGCTATGAGGTCAACACTTGCCTCCCACACTGCAGGTCAGGGACGTATGGAGAAGATAAGGTAAATACCAGTGTGGGCCTGTTTGAAGTCTTAATAAGCCTTAAAGCTATGTGCACCGCATCACCCGCTCTACCATTACCAAGCCTCAATGATCAACTCGGCTCGGAACAATTTCTTATTTCAGAAGAAATTTACTTCAATCCCGTAATACCAATGCTGTTATTAAGCTGCTCTTTTCATGCGGTTATCAGCTGCAACCCCCTCAATTGAATGGACGCTCCGCGTTTCTCTCTGACCCCTGCCCGTCCACTCTGAAACGGTGAGTATTTAATAAGCACCGTTAATGCAAATCAGCCACGGGGGGAGAGACACCGACAGTTTCATCTTGCGTCTCTCCTGTTTCCGCTTGCTCTAGTCTCGGGGATATCCAACACTACTGTTTTACCCTTTTACTTCTCCTAGGTGGAAGTAGTCTCCTATAGGTGGAAGTAGTCTCCTATAGGTAGAAGTAGTCTCCTATAGGTGGAAGTAGTCTCCTATAGGTGGAAGTAGTCTCCTAGGTGGAAGTAGTCTCCTATAGGTGGAAGTAGTCTCCTATAGGTGGAAGTAGTCTCCTATAGGTGGAAGTAGTCTCTTAGGTGGAAGTAGTCTCCTATAGGTGGAAGTAGTCTCCTATAGGTGGAAGTAGTCTCCTATAGGTGGAAGTAGTCTCCTAGGTGGAAGTAGTCTCCTAGGTGGAAGTAGTCTCCTAGGTGGAAGTAGTCTCCTATAGGTAGAAGTAGTCTCCTATAGGTGGAAGTAGTCTCCTATAGGTGGAAGTAGTCTCCTAGGTGGAAGTAGTCTCCTAGGTGGAAGTAGTCTCCTATAGATGGAAGTAGTCTCCTAGGTGGAAGTAGTCTCCTAGGTGGAAGTAGTCTCCTATAGGTGGAAGTAGTCTCCTAGGTGGAAGTAGTCTCCTAGGTGGAAGTAGTCTCCTAGGTGGAAGTAGTCTCCTATAGGTGGAAGTAGTCTCCTAGGTGGAAGTAGTCTCCTAGGTAGAAGTACCGGTAGTCTCCTAGGTGGAAGTAGTCTCCTAGATGGAAGTAGTCTCCTAGGTGGAAGTCGTCTCCTAGGTGGAAGTAGTCTCCTAGATGGAAGTAGTCTCCTAGGTGGAAGTCGTCTCCTAGGTGGAAGTAGTCTCCTAGGTGGAAGTAGTCTCCTAGGAAGAAGTAGTCTCCTAGGTGGAAGTTGTCTCCTATAGGTGGAAGTAGTCTCCTAGGTAGAAGTAGTCTCCTAGGTGGAAGTAGTCTCCTATAGGTGGAAGTAGTCTCCTATAGGTGGAAGTTGTCTCCTAGGTGGAAGTAGTCTCCTATAGGTGGAAGTAGTCTCCTAGGTGGAAGTAGTCTCCTAGGTGGAAGTAGTCTCCTAGGTGGAAGTAGTCTCCTAGGTGGAAGTAGTCTCCTAGGTGGAAGTAGTCTCCTAGGTAGAAGTAGTCTCCTATAGGTGGAAGTAGTCTCCTATAGGTAGAAGTAGTCTCCTAGGTAGAAGTAGTCTCCTAGGTGGAAGTAGTCTCCTATAGGTGGAAGTAGTCTCCTAGGTGGAAGTAGTCTCCTAGGTGGAAGTAGTCTCCTAGATGGAAGTAGTCTCCTAGGTAGAAGTAGTCTCCTAGGTGGAAGTAGTCTCCTATAGGTGGAAGTAGTCTCCTAGATGGAAGTAGTCTCCTAGATGGAAGTAGTCTCCTAGGTTGAAGTAGTCTCCTAGATGGAAGTAGTCTCCTATAGGTGGAAGTAGTCTCCTAGATGGAAGTAGTCTCCTAGGTAGAAGTAGTCTCCTATAGGTGGAAGTAGTCTCCTAGGTGGAAGTAGTCTCCTATAGATAGAAGTAGTCTCCTAGATGGAAGTAGTCTCCTAGGTAGAAGTAGTCTCCTAGGTGGAAGTAGTCTCCTAGGTAGAAGTAGTCTCCTATAGGTGGAAGTAGTCTCCTAGGTGGAAGTAGTCTCCTATAGATAGAAGTAGTCTCCTGGGTGGAAGTAGTCTCCTAGATGGAAGTAGTCTCCTAGATAGAAGTAGTCTCCTAGGTGGAAGTAGTCTCCTAGATGGAAGTAGTCTCCTAGATAGAAGTAGTCTCCTAGGTAGAAGTAGTCTCCTAGATGGAAGTTGTCTCCTAGGTGGAAGTAGTCTCCTAGGTGGAAGTAGTCTCCTAGGTAGAAGTAGTCTCCTATAGGTGGAAGTAGTCTCCTATAGGTGGAAGTAGTCTCCTAGGTAGAAGTAGTCTCCTAGGTAGAAGTAGTCTCCTATAGGTGGAAGTAGTCTCCTAGGTGGAAGTAGTCTCCTAGGTGGAAGTAGTCTCCTATAGGTGGAAGTAGTCTCCTAGGTGGAAGTAGTCTCCTAGGTAGAAGTAGTCTCCTAGGTAGAAGTAGTCTCCTATAGGTGGAAGTAGTCTCCTAGGTGGAAGTAGTCTCCTAGGTGGAAGTAGTCTCCTAGATAGAAGTAGTCTCCTAGATGGAAGTAGTCTCCTATAGGTGGAAGTAGTCTCCTAGGTGGAAGTAGTCTCCTAGATGGAAGTAGTCTCCTAGGTGGAAGTAGTCTCCTATAGGTGGAAGTAGTCTCCTAGGTGGAAGTAGTCTCCTATAGGTGGAAGTAGTCTCCTAGGTGGAAGTAGTCTCCTAGGTGGAAGTAGTCTCCTAGGTGGAAGTAGTCTCCTAGATGGAAGTAGTCTCCTAAAGTAGTCCTCTCCAGGATTGTTGGGATGGGCTTTCTTCTCATGACTTTCTCTCAATGACAGTCAAAGTGATTGTTACATAGTAATAACCAACAGTAGTTTGGTTTCTTTCATGGAGGTCATTGAAACAAGCTCGACCAAGTACAGGTACTGTACATCAACGTTGACCCGAGCGGGACATGGACTTCAGCCAACAAGAGTCTTCAGAGGGGGGTCTTCAGAGGAATGGCAGCACTGCTGTGATGAAGCCACATGTCATTTTCTCTCTCCATGGTGGGGACGAGAGGGGAACTGACACGGTCTCAGCCCCACTGGGCTCCCTGCCCATGTCCGCCCCGTGGCTGTGTGCAGGCCTGTCAATACCAATGATGGAGCATAGCAAGACATAAAGAAGATTGATAGAAGGCGTTCATATTAATCCTCCGCCATGCACTCACATACTGCACCACTCTGACACTTTGTTTTCACTTTGTCCACAGACACACACACACACACACACACACAAACACACACACACACACACACACACACACACACACACACACACACCGAGGAATTTACATGAATTTCGCACAGAGGGTGGTGTGTGAGGACTGTAATAACTGTGCCCTCTGTCATCCCGCTTATCTCCCCGATCAGCCATAATGAACCTACAAGGATGCCCTATTGATGAATACTGGTCGACTAAGCTAAGCTAATGCTGTTCTTAGCAGTGTGATTGATCATTTGTCAGAGGACAGTACATCTGCTGCTATAATCACTCTAAAACGGGGAAGCAGGCGGAGGTGCTGAGTGTGCTTGGTTATTCACCGTCGACAGCTTGCATTGTAGGGGCCAGAACACTGCCAAATAGAGGCCCAATTGTTATGCAAATAGGCTTTTATATCGTATATGATTTCTCTCATTTCGATCATCTTGGTATTTCTATGCTGCCCCTCTCCATAAAACCCAGCAGCACACTTGTTCATATTGAAATGTGATAAGATAACCAGACGATATGGCCCATGAAATGAGCAGAATGAAAGCCAACACCTCGAGTGCGAGTCGGAATCGGGAATGGAACATTGATTAAACTGAATTTATTTCCGCCCGGGTTGAAATAATGAATAACTTTCACCTCACTTTTCCGGCCCTGATCACCATTTCAGATATGTCTTCATTCACACGTCACCACCACGGCAGTTTCATGACTGCATGAAATCCTCAGAATTATGTCTGGGGTTATTTCTGTCTGTCTTTGTCCTGTTCCTTTTTTTTCTCGAACAAATTACCCTGTTGTGTGTTCACTCTCCTGGACAAAATTGGAGCATTAAAGTTGCAACCCTGGTCCCTTTTGCCAGGAGGAAGGACACATCCTTGGTTGACTCTTGTGTTCTGACCATTTTACAATAATGTCTTTAGAGTAACAGAGCAACCAGTCCAGAGAGCCATTGAAGGGTCTGAATGTACAGTACGTGCTACTGACTTCATCTGGCAAGAAGGAGCATGTTCGCTCCATTCCCCTACTTTAGCCCTAACTACATGGGTTTAATTTACATATAATCAGAGTGTGATTGATGGCTCTCTCTGTCATGACATGTTACAGGTGACATATTTCAGACTTATCTGATGAAACAAATCAGCTACTCTGGGAGTCTTAAAGGGATAGTTCACTTGTTTACACCTTATAGTCAGATGGGCCAATACCCTGAAAAAGTAGTACGAGCCAAGAGAAACTATAATCCATGTTTCCGAGTTTGTTAAAAAAACACTACTAACCTCGGCTAACTTTAGCCACCACTAAACACTATGGATAACAGTTTCCCCTAACCCCATGGACTACTTTCAGGCTAAGGAACCACCTAACTATAAGGTATAACCCTTTTAAGTATTCAAAGGTGAATGAGTACAGGAGGACATGCCTTATCGAGGTCTGTGGCAGAAAACAAAAAGACGGATTATATTTACATGTGTTAAGTCAACTTCCCCTGAAACTCCTCTTCAGGGTGCGTATCTCTTTGATATGATAACATCCAATATCAAGAGAGGCTGATAGCAACGGTATGCTGTGTGTGTTGTACGGACTGCTCTGTGGTAGGCTATGACTGTGCTTCCTGCCTTCCCTCATGCCAAGCCCATCCCTGTACACACACAGGTCCTGATAGGCCCTGAGTGCTTTGGGTATTACAACATTGTGTGGGATTTGATTTAAAGTGTGCGAGGCAGCCGGGATCTGAAGGATTCCTGCACATTTCCAAGCCGTCTCCAATCATTTCCTTTCAATGGGAGCAGAGGCCTACTCCCCACCATACAGTCAACCTGGGCTTTTATTCAGACACGTTTATCCATCACCACCCCAAGAGGTATGTCCCGCTCCACGCTGGGTTATATGGTGTATATTACTGGATGTGTGTGTGTGTGTGTGTGTGTGTGTGTGTGTGTGTGTGTGTCTGTGTGTCTGTGTGTGTGTCTGTGTGTGTCTGTGTGTGTCTGTGTGTGTGTCTGTCTGTGTGTGTGTGTGTGTGTGTGTGTGTCTCTGTGTGTGTCTGTGTGTGTGTGTTTCTCGTTGGGAGACATTCCTCAGCCATGGGGTGTGTCAAACAGAGTAAAGCATTTTCAGCTGTTGAGAGTGACAGAAAGTCAAACATTTAGGGAACTAATAATAGTCTTTTGTTTTATGAGGTCAAAGGAGGCACTACGTAGGACATACAGCACACATGCAACATGACTATTTTGCCCTCCTCTTCAATTTAATTAATGTTTTATTATTTATTTTTAAGCAATGCAATTGTAAAAATAAAAAAAACACTGTATAGCTTCAAAGCACGGTTAAAACCGTGGATGTGGATGGTCAGTTCGTGCATCCATAGCTGTGTCTAGGCACATGCATTTCTCCAGCCCCATCCCTCAGCTGTTTTTTGTTGTTGTTGTTGTTTGAATTACAGATTGAAACCTTAAGGCCATGTTGTTTGTGTATATCACACATTAAGAACCAGCTTACACCAATTAGTTTAGTTAGTTTTGGCTCTGGTCAGTGGTTTCTAAACATGTGATTTGTCTGTGTAATAGTTTATGCTGGGGTTTTTCTGAATCTGTCCGTCAACTACCGAACTATGTTGGTTTATTGCTGCAGTAATGACAAATACTGTCATAATAATGTTTTTTTGTTTTGTTTTTATTGGGGTTGAAATATGGTTTCGACCATGCTTTGTGAAGTCTGAAAAGGCACACGAGACCACAAATATCACTTTTATTTAGCTAACTCAATATGCTATTGGAGAGAAGCAATTAAGCATGGTTGGTCTTCGGGGACTTTACTGCGGCTGCTTTCAGCTCTGTAATGGAAGCCTCCTTCTTTACAAGGTCTCTCGTATAACACTCCGGCCCTGTGGGTCATTGTAGATAGCCACAGCATCGATCAGTAGGCTTAGATTGGAATTAATAATGGCCTTTGTTTAACTCCCCCATGCTTGCTGAAGAAGTTCAGAAGAAGGACTAAATGGGGACGGAGAGTTTTAATGGAATGTTAAACTTAACCCAACGTAATACATTTATTGGGCCTGCTGCCAAAACTTGTATAGGCAGTTTTTTAAAGCTTGTGGCCAGACAAGCAGACTAGTTTGGTGGTCCAGTTGTCAATTAGAGATATAATGAACTACACTTAATACCAATGGGAGTTCACTGTCTATAATGTATGGAATAGCCTCCTAACCTTTTGGCTTACAGTATATCTAATAATTGAGTAGTCAAAAGTAAGGGGACACCACATTGTCGTAGCCTTTCATTTCACTTGCAGTTTAAGTCTGCTAGCTGGAGAGACAACTCATGGCTCTATTTGTGCAGCAGCAGCAGCGCCAGGCTCTCGCGTTGGAAGACTGAGTAATCATCATTTGAACTGCAGCTCTTCTGAGACTCCCTGCCTCTGAAATTCAGGCTAATGTATAATTATTTCAGAGCTTTTTTTTTTTTTTTTTTTTTTTTTTCCTCCTCTCCCTCCTGCTTGTCTTTGTTGGACGACTGTGACCTGGTTAATATAAGTGTCAATCAGCCTTACGGAGCTTTTCCCTCTAGTTATTCTGTTCCTTCTTGTTGATTGACACCCCAATGTGTCTTCTTGACCTGCGGTAACACAGCGTTCAGGCAGGGGACAAAGGGGTGGTCTACAGTTTGCAGATGAAAATGAGAAATAGAGAAATGTGTCTGTCTGCCTTTCATTGATATGCTTCCTGTGCTCTCCCTGGGGGACGACGACCCGAAGCACAAGTGACTCACGAGAAATGTGCGAGTGACGAAATCATTTGTCAGTAGATTTTTTATCTTAGAGATTCATGAAGGCAGGCGGAAACGTTTGGCCGTGCAGCAGGGGTGTCTATTCCTAGTTTTGTCAATGTCTTATCGACTTTCGCTGCTAGACTACCATACCCTTCCCCAACATATAACCACATTGATCATGCTGCAGACCCAGCCTTGCAGTATGATTGTAGGAATGTGATTCTGTCTTTTGTGTTGCAGAACGGGAAACCTGCTGCAAACCTGTTTTAATTGAGTCAGGGCCAGGCTAAATGTAACACATTTTAACATCTGTAATGTTACTTTGAATATTTCCCTGTATGAAGAAAGAAAATAGGCTCTGGACTGAGTTGGGTAAGAACAGTTCTGGGGAGTGGCTTATGTATGAGGTCACTGAAATTAGACCATGTGAGCTGTATGGCTGGAGTCAGAAGGGTTTTAATGATGTGGAAAAGGGTATTTGGATTTGACTTTCGTCAAGGCAGACTGGATCAGGACAGCTGCCAGGTAGCTAATGGTGTTTAGAGAGATGCTCATTGTTTTGTTGCTCTTTCGACCTTTGGAGAACTTCCAGGACTGGAAGTCAAATTAATCGCTTGTTACCAAAAATGGGGGTTGTGTGTGTGTGTGTGTGTGTGTGTGTGTGTGTGTGTGTGTGTGTGTGTGTGTGTGTGTGTGTGCGCGTGTGTGTGTGTGTGTGTGCGTGCGGTCAGTGGTGGGATAATATCACCTGGGGAAAGCTCCTTACTGCAGCCAGATTTGGTTTGTTTCTTTGGGTGTTTTGTCTCCACAAAAAATGCAATAGTCCCTCCCTTAAAGACTGGGATTGAGGTCCAAGTAGAGCACCTTGTCTGTGTTTATGAGGGTACAGCTGAGTCATGGGTAAACGACCCGTTGAGTAATCATATGGGAGCATCTCTTTGTTTAGTGTGACTAAGCCTGGCTCCTGTGAACTCTGGGTATTGTCCTGGAGCATGTTCCTAATTACAGTCTTTAAAGCTGCGCTGATTGCATTTGAGTGCTTTGCATCTTGGGTACGCTTACTTGGCAGCTTTTTTACCTTAGCTTTGAACACAGCAACATACTAGACTTCAAACTGTCAGAGGGGTCTGCTGTATGGAAGCCAGCCAGTTCATTTTTCTCATCACAGCTTGAAGGAAACAAGAGAGGTAATCTTGAAGAACCAGCCGGGTCGGTTGCCGTGCTCTGAAACCTGACATGTACCAGTAGTGCAGACAGAGGTGTGCTGCTATGCACTCAGCGGTCTGATCTCAGAACTGCTGAGAACCCAGAGCCTAGAGTTAAATAGCCCTGGTACCGGATAGGATGGGAAATTTCAGAGGTAAGCTAAGATACAAATCACAATGTTCCTTTTGCTTAGAGGGGAAGCAGATTTGCTCTGCCTTCCGCATATTGCTTTTCTGAGAGTGCATTTCCAACAGTGTGCTCAGTATGCAGTTGGGCAATTGCCAGTGCTTAAAAAAAAAAAAGTGTCATGATGACTTATTCATTCTATCCCACAGTTTTAAGTCTTGCTGTGAAGCATTGCATTTGGTTTGGCATCATAATCATTATCTAAATCATTTGTGGTGGAAAATAAATAGTTGTACATGGGTGTACGAATACTACTGATTTTAACAGAGGTGGTATTCGTGTATGAACATAGACCATTTCATACACTCTTTGGTGGTGACCAAAGCCAAATTGTTGTTCTCTGTGATCCTGACGTGCTAGCTATAATCCTTCCAGAGTATAGGATAGAAACCAGCAGAGAGCCCCTGCCTAGCCTGACCGGGCTACCAACTTCTGCCAGGTTTAAAAAAAAAAAAAAAAAAGCTTCCAGACAACACAATGCCGTCTGTTTTGCAGTTGTTTTTGTAACGTTTTGACTCTGGCAGGGAGGAGGAGCACACAGTTTCCTGTCACTGCTCTGTTTTCTGGGAAATGAAGAGCTTCTCCTTGAGACAAAATGGTGTGTAACAATTATGGAAACATTTTGTTCTGCCTGCCACACATTATAATAAAACATAACATTGCCTGAGAGAATAATGCATGTGGGTGAAATGCATCAATGGAATGAACACAATCAAACTGACTTCAGTCACCATGCAGTCCTATAGGCTGTTATATATCCCTTCCACCATCATGCTTAGTAGTGGTAGGTAGTAGAATCCTCACAGCTCTGTCTGCCACCTGCTAATACCCTGCACATGATCACCTCTGCTGCCTTGAAAAACTTGCACCTCCGTGTTGACAACAGCCCAGAATACCGCCGGGGTCAGATTCGTGTCGAATGTCTGGCCCGACCTCCCACACGCTAGCAAGGCTAGTCTGCTTGTCTTCTCAGTCGCTGCCCAGAGCCTGGGACTGGTACTGTAAACAATCCCTGTCTGGGCCACTGCCTGTCAGCCCCCGTTAAACGGTTCCTTCGTCCTGTATACACCTCTAGTGATCCACAGCCTCTACTACCACACATCATAATGTGCCAGCAGAGCTGCGACTCCACCAATCACCAGCAGTCTTGCCATAATTAATTTGGCATATTAAAAGAGACACTTTGATGGAGGGGAGTATTGAGTCATACTGTGACTGTGAGTGGAGGTCTGGAGCCACGGTGTATGGTTTGTTAACGATGCTTTTCCCGGGGGCGCTAAGTGGCGTAGCACACTAATGCACACACTGCGTTATCGCAAGGTTCCTGGTTCGATTCCGACCCTCAGCATATCTTGCATGTCCTCCCTCCTCTCTCTCACCCATCCTTCCTGTCAATCCCTACTGTCTCTATCCCAATAAAGCAGAAATGCCCTAAAACATATATGTTATATATATATATATATATATATATATATAAAAACACAATCAAAACATGATATATTTAATGATGCTTTCCCAAACAGCTAATAAACCAGCCTCACATTGAATATAGAGGAAGTGGAGAAGATCCGCGGTGACTTTTAACTCAGCCCCTAAGAATATGGCCTCATTCTGTCTGGACACAATAACGTGGTGGTATGATGAAGTGGCTTTAGAAACAGATATGGAATAAGAATTTATAGTTAAGAATATATATAACAGTATATATACCGTATTCTAGCTATATCTACCTATAAATGGCTTTAGCTCCCAGATCATATGACAGCAGTGGAGGGGATATAAGAAACAGTAAAAGTCGTTGTAAAACCCCTGTTCCCCCAAAGTTCCCATCACCTCCCTCTCTCATTCCCGCATAGCCTGTGTCCTATCCGCGGCTGGCGCCTCTTCTGCTGCCCTATCAGCCCAGCGCAGGTACTCAACCGCCCCATCCAGCTTTACAGGCTCCTTCTAGTAAATATGGATCTGTCTTCAGATGCATTCCCCTGGCGTGCGCCCTGTCAACACACATAATGAGGCCATAACTATTTGTGCTCTCCTTTTTTTCATTTCACTCCTGTCGGCCGGCCAGGAGGGAGAGTGAGAGAGGAACATGTTATCTCTTCCGTAAGCCTGCTGACATGTGTTTTCCTTGGTGACCGCGCACACACACACACACACACACACACACACACACACACGCGCACACACTTTGCCAGAAGTAGAATTTTCCTGTGGACTGTATGGTTCACTGGAGTTAGTGGTGTGGTCTGTTTGTGCATTTGTTTTTATGATTCTTTACACAAATCATCACTTAACTTGTTTGTTGCCTCAAGGCCATATGGAATTGACTGTGTGGCTCACTTGACATATTGCATCTCTTTCTGTGGAATGGGCCATATGGCATGTGTGGGTGTGTTTATATATTGTCAATTAATATGTGTGTGTGTGCATATGTGTGTGTGTGTGTGTGTGTGTGTGTGTGTGTGTGTGTGTGTGTGTGCGTGTGTGTGTGTGTGTGTGTGTGTGTGTGCACGGGTGTGTTTTATCCACAGGCAGGGTTAGTGTGTGGGTTTGTGCATGTTATCCACAGGATTAGTGTGTGTGTGTGTGTGTGTGTGTGTGTTATCCACAGGGTGTGTGTGTGTGTGTGTGTGTGTGTGTGTGTGTGTGTGTGTGTGTGTGTGTGCGCGCGTCTGTTTGTGTGTGCGTCTGTTTGTGTGTGCGCGTCTGCGCTTGTACATATACTGTATGTGCATGTACACATATGTGCGTTGGCGTGGCATGTTGAGTGACCAGATTGTGGTGTGTGTGTATCCCTGCAGGAGGAATGCCAGCTCCTGAGCAGAGCCCAGTGACGGAGGAGGGGCTTCTGCTGACCATCCGAGAAGGAGCCACCGACCACAACATGGAGGCCGACAGCACCGCCAACAACATCCTGGCCTCCGTTAAAGAGCAGGTACAGAAAACAATGTAACACCCCCTATCCCCGCCATTCTGTAGCACCGAAGAGTCGTTACAGAAACCTCTGCGACACCTTCCTTAGTGAATGACTGAAAATGTGACGGTACGAAAGGCTACCACCTATTCAATCCCTGCAAAGGTGTGAGTGTGTGTATAACAACGCTGTTATCACTTACCTTTACCCATGATGACACACAGGGGGGGCTGGCCTGGCCTTTACCAGGAAAGTCCTGCAGCAGCCTTGAACGAGCTGATCAAATGCTTTGTTTGTTCGACATTTCCAACGGACACTCTCTTCACAATGAGAGGTTTTGTTTATCTTTTTTAGATACGGCTAAATAGTTTCTACTTTTTTGACCAGAGATATTTTTTGCTGGCAGTTCGGGTCGATGACTAGGTAGTGGCAAATACCTCACAGTGTGTCCACAATCAGAAGATCCATCTAGAGCAAACAGAGGAATGAGCCATGTGTACACAGAGTTACAGACACTCTCTGACTCACTCCCTCCCTCCCTCCCTCCCTCCCTCCCTACCTCCCTCCCTCCCTCCCTCCCTCGCTCTTCCTCTCTGGCTCCGTTCCACACTCCGTTTGTTTACTTTAGACAACAGGAAGGAGGGAGCACCTGTCGATGTCACTTCCTTCCCCCGAGTGCTCCTCTGCCTCTCCTTTGGTCGGGTCATTCAGTCATTCGGGCAGTGCTGGGAGCTAGTCAGGGAGTCAGACGGGGGGGGAAAGAGAGCGAGAGAGAGAGAGAGAGAGAGAGAGAGAGAGCAGTAAGCTGGAGTTAGCCAGGGTGGAGACATGCCTTGGAGGGAATTCTTGTTTGGGATCGGGCGTAGACTGTAAGTTAATCTCTCTCCTCAGTGTTTTAAAGGGAGTTGAGGGAGGGAGAGAGAGAAGTAAGGAAGGAGAGAGGGAGGAAGGGAGAGAGAGAGAGAGAAGGAGGGAGAGAAGGAGAGAGGGAGGGAGGGAGGGAGAGAGAGAGAGAGAAGGAGGGAGAGAAGGAGAGAGGGAGGGAGGGAGAGAGAGAGGGGGAGAGGAAGCTAGTGCCTCATGGAGGTCACAAACGTGGCTAGGGTATTTTGACTTTTTTTTCTTTTGGACGAGGCTTTCCTGTGATTGTGGAAAGTTCACAGCCTTCGAGGGATCCGGGTGCTGTAAACATGCTAGCCTGCGCTGGTGGAGGGGTTTATGATGAGTGTTTGTGTGGTGAGTACTCTCTCCCACTATCTCTCTCCTTTTCAATCTCTCTCTCTCTCTCTCTCTCATTCTCTCTCTCTCTCTGTCTCTCTGTTAAAGCCTCTCCCGATGCCTCTCCCTCTCTATAGCCTCTGCTGTCCCGACTCTGCTCTACCCCAATGCCCAAACAAGGAAAGACTCACCAGGACTTCTTTGATTGAACATTCTCTGTTCATTTGGAGTTGTGCCTTCTTTTCCACTTCTCTGACTGGCTAACAAGCCAGAGTCCGGTTTGTGCCAACGTGAGGATTCCGGGGGGGGGGGGGGGTGTAATGCCGCAGTTGCCGATTATTGCCGTCCTCGTCTCACTCTCTTTAGCTCACTCTGACCAACCGTCTTGTGTGACATTTCAACGTTGTCTTATTACTGACAACATTTTAGATTATTACCGGCACTATATCTTTTTTTAACTCTGCCCTCTCATGCTCCCTTCAGAATCTCTCTAAAGGGAGTTTAGTGCTTACGTTCTGCTCTGCTCGACCACAAAAAGGTTTGGAATTAACTTTACACACTCTCTCTCTCCCTCTTGCTCCGATATTTATTATCTTGTTAAAATTTCATTTAGCTGAAGGGGGTGTTTTGTAGATAATGTAAGACCTACTCTTTTTTTTTTTTATCCATTTCATCAGAAGTGGAATAAAACTTGAAGGAAGGACTACAATGGCGCTCAGCCAATCAGTACATCTAGTTTTCTGTGGATTCAGCAATGATGAAGCAGTGTGTCTTTGAAGCTGTGTGTCAGTGTTTTACCCACACGCCCCCCCCCCCACGCCACCATCCACCCCCACCGCCACATTAGCAAGGTTATCCTCTGTGAACATGCTGCAATCACTGGAGCACCGCACTGTATCAAATACTGACTAAACATTTACAATGTCTCTCTTCATTCATCTTTCAAAAAGTCACACAGTCAATCTATGCCAGGAAATGTGAGCTATTTTCTCACTCTTGATGTTCCTAGACATTGTTTACTCTTCCTTAGCTCTTCCATCAGTTAAAGACCAAATAGAAAATAAGAGAGAATTGAAAGGTCTAGCTAGCCCTACTCCAATGTCAGACAGGTAACATTGGCTGATTTACTGTAACTCTCTACCAGGGGATGTAGCCTATATCAGTCCATGGCTGAAGGGTAGAATAATGCACTGGAATAATGAAAAGCAGGAAAATAGGAAGTGGCTGTGTGTTTTCATCCAGACTCCGCCCATCCAGAGTGGGCCAGTTTATGATTTAATCACCCGTAGCTCAGCTTGGCCTGGCCTGGCCTGGCCTGACAGAGACAGGGTGTTACTAAGTCAACAACTAGAGAGGAATTCTTACAGCTGTGACCTTGCTGTTTACAACTCTGGGAGACTAATGTCTGACTGACTGACTGAGGAGGAGGAGGAGGAGGAGGAGGAGGAGGAGGAAGAGAGACAAGTCCTTTGTGGAGCAGACTGTCCGCCGAACCAAACATGCCTGCGCAGTGAGTTCCGGGGTGTGTTCAGAAGCGATTTAAACATTCACATTCATGACAGGAATGCAATCCCTCACCTCCACTTCGAGTGACCTTCTCGTTGGCTAAACCGGAAGAACCGAAACAGAGATGTGTGCAGTTGACACAATCGTATGTCGCACGTGATAGAGAGACGTTGTCTATGTCCGTTTCTTTACAACACATTTCTCTCCGTGACACCCTGTGACATTGTGTCCTCCTGAACGCCCCCCAGTCTGAAAACTGAATGCGGTGACATTCTTTGCGAAGGAGCCGAGCGGCCATTATAATGAACGTGAAAGACGGACAAGGCCCACTAATGAGCACCCCCATTGGTCACGCTGCCCTCCTGGCTTCTTGTGGGGTCCCCCTGGGGGAAGAAAACAACTTGAAAGAAGGAGGCCTTTTCAAATGTGTCAGCTACCGTTTCATCTTCTGTATACGTTGTCTAATGTAAACACATACTCGTCAATGGGCCCCTCCACATGCCTATTTTTAGTCATGCTCGCAGGATAGTGTCTGTTGGCGCGAAAGGAAGGAGAGAGGAGGGAGGGAGAGAGAGAGAGAGAGAGAGCAGGAGGCATGTTAGGTGGTACGCCTGATTACGCTGCTCATGCCTCTTTGACAGCTTTGCCGGAGAGCAGAACTTGAGATGTATGGAGGGCTTTGCACAGTGCACTGACCGCCTCAGATCATTCACTTAACCCTTGAAATGTCAATGCTTCGTAGAGGCAGATTTGCCCACTTGTGGTTGTAAACAGCATGGCGTCTAGTGCAAAAAAAGCAGCATCCGCACACTCAATTCTGTGCAAAGATTGTCATTTATTTCAGCATGGCGTTAACAGCATGGCGTTAACAGCATGGCGTAAAAAGGAGGTTTTGAGAGGAGTCTTATCTGCCTGACGATGCATGAGCAACTGTGTCATGCATGACCTGTAGAAACCTCACTGGGTCTGTTAGTGTGTATTGTAGTATCTACTGCTAACAACACGTCACACATACAGGATATATTAGGGGTCTTAATATGCCATCGGCCGCACATATTTCACACATCCCTCACTATTAACACAGACACGCACGCACACACACACACACACACACACACACACACACACACACACTTTGACTGACGGACATAACTCTCGGCTGGGTGGTTGCCAGCCATGGTCTAATGTTACGTAAGAGCTGGTCTGAAAGGGGGGGGGGGGTCTCCGGTGGGCTCCCTGAGGTCACTCGACGCTAACCAACCACCGATCTTTTGCTGGGGCTCCTGGGGTCCAAACAATCGGGAGCCGGTGCTTAAGCTCTCTGTGTGTTATTAAATAAGGCACGCAAGAGCCCCTCCAGTCCAGGTTCAGTGTCATTATTCTCCGGGGACATTGGATGTGTTTACAGCGATAAGAGGATCAGTCGCTGGGAAAAAAGGAAAGATGATTACTAAGTCGTTCATTGTGCCTTCCTCTTCTCCCTGCGGTGAATTAGAGCGACGCAGGATTGCATTCTGCCAAACTATGGTTTCAAAAACGGTATGAGTGAAATGATGGTTTGGTGTTCTCCTATGTTGGAGCTTTCCCCTATGCCTCCTAAGTTTTGCCAGTCTTAGGGCAATGCCCCCCCCCTGGGAACAGTTTTACATGTGCCCAGACAGAGACGGGCACCTAGAGGCCCCCGGTGGCACCACACATGATTTCCCAAGTCATCGCCTCTCGGAAAACACTGCAGTGGAATTTTCCTACTTTACTTTGTTAGAGTCCATTACACACACAAGATCTGTCTGCAGAATTGCCTTTCCCTGGTTGACCGGAGCACACTTGTTATGGCCCTGAATGCTTTGTCTGGCTCAGCCTCACACACACATACCCATGCATACACACACACACACACACACACACACACACACACACACACACACATACATATGCACACACATACACACACTATTTCTTTTCCTCTCCAGCTGTTGTGTGGTTGAGCTATGCTCAGAGGGTGACCTTGCTCTGAGTGCAAATACTTCAGCGCCATCCTTGAGCAACGAAAATCAGGCTGACGAATTGCACTCCTGAGATCCTTTAGCGGTGTTTCCTCCATCCAGCTATGTTACTCTCTCTACGCGGTCTCTACGAGGACCTGTGTGTCTCCTGTTTCTTCAGCTGGAGGGGTTAAAACGGCATTTAAAGTGACTTAGGCAGGAGCCTTCTCCCTGTTCATTATCCTCTGTGGGAAATGCAGGAGGAAGGTTGAATTAGCTCTGCAGGCCGTGGCGACTGGTCCACCTCCCTGGGCTGAAGTGAGGGTGCTAATGACAATCGACTGGTGATTTTCTCTTCTCCTTCAGGTCTTATCTCTCGGTGCTGCTGTGACACAGGCAAGGAGAAATCTGGAAGCATAAGCATTCCAGCCTCGATTATAGTCCTAAAAACGGAAGCCCAGCTCAGAGCAATTATTCTATGGGAGTGGGGAAGGAGGGAGGGGGGGGGGGGGGGGGAGAGTTGGGGGGGAGAGAGGGAGGGAGGGAGGGAGAGAGAGGGAGGGAGAGAGAGAGAGAGAGAGAGAAGGAGTGAAAAGATGGAGAGAGAGAGAGAGAGAGAGAGAGAGAGAGAGAGAGAGAGAGAGAGAGAGAGAGAGAGAGAGAGAGAGAGAGAGAGAGAGAGAGAACAGGACAGCCTGTGTGTGCTGTACTATGCTGTCTCAGGAGCATGTCGCTGCCGAGACAGGCTGGCAGTTCAGGGGAGAGAAGGCAAGGGGAGGGAAGAGAAGAGAAGGGAAGGGGAGGGAAGAGAAGAGAAGGGAAGGCAAGGGGAGGGAAGAGAAGAGAAGAGAAGAGAAGGGAAGAGAAGGCAAGGGGAGGGAAGAGAAGGGAAGGGAAGAGAAGAGAAGGGAAGGCAAGGCAAGGGGAGGGAAGAGAAGAGAAGGGGAGGCAAGGGGAGGGAAGAGAAGAGAAGAGAAGGGAAGAGAAGGGGAGGGAAGAGAAGAGAAGGGGAGGCAAGGGGAGGGAAGAGAAGGGATGGCAAGGGGAGGGAAGGGGAGGGGAGATAATCTGCTCCCAATGTGACATGATGGAGGAGTGGTGCTGTGCTCTGGGACGGGGCCCTGGCACAGGGCTGTCTGTTTAAACCCTGCCCAGGGACAGCCCTCTCCCTCCTTCGCTAATCCCTATCACCGTCCCTGTCATCGTCGTCATCATCATCATCATCATCAGTGTCATTATCATCAGCTGCAGTTCGGAAAGGGCCGAGGAGTCCCTCTCGGTACACGGGACGCGAACCGACCACGTACATTCCGTCCTCTGACGAACACAGCGCATCTTTCGTCATCTTTCCAAGAGCAGGAAGTGGATACGTTGCCAGGGGGTGGATTACCCATGAGCTCTAGCACTGCGAGAGGAGCCCGCTTCTCAACACATCGGGCACTCGTTCTCCCACCGACCAGCGTCGAGGTAAAAACGAACTCCTGGTCTGCTAGCTCCATTCATCCCATTGTTCGCCACTATAAACGTGGCAGGATCGAAAGTTGCTAGATTGCTCTCTTCTTAGAGACCCTGAGGCAAATTTCCTTTTTTTGTCTGCTAAGACCTAGCTATTGATCCCTCCGTGAAAATGTATGTTTGTGGACCCTGATGAATGGAACACTGGGTGTGTGATTGCTCTGGTGCACCGTTTGGGATCTTTGTTCTGTTCTAACAGACACACAGATTGTCTTTGTGTTGCTTCAATTCATCTGGTATCATCATCATCATCATCATCATCATCATCATCATCATCAACAGCACCAGCATCAGATAATAACAGCAGCTTTTCTGGTGCAGCGGTCTGCAAACTACAGCTCTGTACCGTCGAGATCCAGATGGGAAGGTTGGAGGAATATATTGTCTTGTATGTAGCGAAAGCACCTTATCTAGTGCATAGGGGCCCATTGTGGTTTTGAAGGAATCAAAATGGTCAGAATCCTCTCTAGAGTACAATCTCTCTTTCCCCCTCAGTGATAAAACGGCCATTGATAAGATGTTATACTGAGATTAGCTGCTCCTCGGAGCAGACTGGATATTTTCTTTCTCTCTCTCTCTCTCTCTCTCTCTCTCTCTCTCTCTCTCTCTCTATCTCTCTCTCTCTCTCTCTCTCTCTCTCTCTCTTTCCTCAGCCTGTGTTGCGTGCCAGGAGCGAGCTGTCACATCAGCCGACACACAGGCGACAGCTTCTTTAATGGCATTTTAATGATTCAGCCGGGATGCAACTTCACTTTCATGTTTCAAATGCAAAGAGAAATGTGCTCTGCCCATCTTATCAGTGTCAGAGGCACGTTTAATCTCAAATCTCGAGGCGTTTTCTGTTTGTCAGACCACACGTGACTAGTTTACAGTTTGGGGAGATGAATACCAAAGTAATACTTATGTGGATGTAGGAATTATCCTCACGCCGGCTTATTCAAATCAATGCTGTATGCCTGTTGGGGTAGTCAAGCTAGCTAGACACACATAGTGAGACCAGAAAGCTTTTATAAAATACAGCCTAAAACTTAAAGCTGTACTTATACCTGTGTAGAAATGTTATTACACTAGTATCAACATGTTAGATCTAAATGTGTTCAGTAATTGTTGTTTGTATTCATATAATAATGGAACATGCATCAGAGCATGGTGTACAACAGAAATTGCTTACAAGCACACTTTTTGACAAGGACTTTTTGACAAGGACAGCAAAACCTTGGTTTCCCAAAGCAGCCAAACCTAATCCATAATATGATTACTCTATTCCGTATCGATTACCTTGAGTTGACCTTATTTGCACGTATGTATAAAACAACCATGTCAATAATGTATTCAGCATGTAATCTTTGCCAACAGAAGGAGAGAATTGTAAAGTCATTTCATGACTCTGTAAGCTTCCATCTTTAAATGCTTGTTAATCCGCAATAGAAATCTGCAGAAAAGCTCAGAGAAAGGGAAGCTCTATTGTAAACTCCCATTTCCATTATCTGCATATGAATTCTTTTTATAGAGTCATTTATGGCTGGCTGTCACTTATGCTTGTATAAAGCTATCAGTTTTAGCAGTCAGTGCCAAAGCAGCCCCTTCTTCCATTTTTCCCTCTGGAGCTACTATTCCCAGGGCCGGTTTTCCCAGACATAGAGTAGATGAAGCCTAATCCTAGACTAAAAAGGCATCTTCAATGGAGATTCTAGTGAGACCCTGTCTGTGGTCCCCTGTCGGTCAGGGTCCAGGCCAAGTCTTGGCCCCCGCTAAGACAGCGTTCTGCCAGAGAGCCGACACATCGTTGGTAATCCATGTGAATGGCTTCATGTGAGAAAAGGACACAAGAGGATCGTCCGCACAGTCTACCACGGGGGACCTTGATGGTGTCATGTTTTACATTACCCTGTTACTGGGTGTTGCTTTACCCACAGTCAAAATGGACAGATCTTGGCTCACCAATGATATTGACAGCTCTGAAGTCAAAATGTTGATGTTTTTGAAGTGCAATGAGATTTAAATGTTGTTGTTTTAGAATGACGGACTATTAAGGGAGACCTTTAGATATTATTCTCCCTTTAGCGGCTTTAATTGTCCCCCTGCCCATGGTAGCATTGAGTTATACTTGCACATCAACGGCACTGCTGCCTGTACTCTGTGTACTATGGCACTGCTGCCTGTTTCCCCCAAATCTCAGTATCTGAGGAAGGTGACTTTGTGTGGCGGTTCCAGTGAGTAATCACTCTGCGTGGTTCCTCTAGGTCTGCTCACGCAGCTCTCTCCTCAGGTCCAGTCCCCTCACTCCGCTGCTTCTTCAGCCCTCCTTTCACCTCTAGGGTGGCTCTCCCACAATGCACCACTCCCTGGGCTTCATCAGAATAATGTTAGCACTCATACAACAGCTACGTAGATAGCAGAACTGTCAAGCACCATTGCCACTTAATGAACAAATATATTTCCAGTAGAATTTCCAGTCCCTGTAAAGGGAAACGCCATCTGTCCTTGTTACGTAAAAATGTCCCCTAACATTCGTAATGAACCTGCAGCACTTTTGATCAACATTCATGCCCCCCTTTTAACAGGCCCCCACATCAGAGAGAGAGAGCGATGAGAGATCCTGTACTGGGTGCTAAGCTCGCTAGTGAGTGCTGCGAGCATAGAGGAAATGAGAAATGTAATGTCAGATAAGATCTCCAGTCTTAATTAATCGTGGGATTTGGACATCTTCAGTCAGGAATTTGGATCAGGGGTTCGCTGTGATATACCTTACCATCCGTGTGGGAAGTGCTGAGTCGACAGCAGAAAATGGGAGGACTATTTCACTCACCACTGCATCATGCCTGCCTCAATCTGTCATTTTGCTTTATTCGCTGACATGCTGGTTGTGATGGAGTCAGTAACGGCACTGCTCTTGTCCTTCTCTCGACCCAGGTAGATGGTATATTGAAGGGAATGGAGTACTCTTCAGTGGAGGCTCGAGGAGGACGGGCTCATTGTAATGCATGGAACAGGGCTGGTATCAAACTGATGAATGTGTCAAGAACTACTATTCCCATAAGAGTTGAACATCTTTCACAAAGTGAACTCCACTTACAGATGTAACTAATGTCTTTAGAGTAGGATACAAGGTTGTACTTCCTCTGAATTCCGTCTTGATTGTTCCAGAAGCCGGTTGCTGAACGAGACCCCGCTGTGGCAGATTGGTTCTGTTTAACTATGTCAACACGGTTGATGGATGCATATTGTTATTGCTGTTTGCTTGAAACAGTTGCTGCCCTCATGATCATCTGTTTATTTAGATTTCTACAAGCCATCATCTCAAACTCCCCATGATGAAGATAATGATTATGATGACAAGGATTATGATTACATTGTTCTGTCTTTGTGATTGAGATAGAATAGCATCCTAGAGGAAGTGGGTATAGTCAGGGACATTATATTGCAGGTTTTATACCATTGCTGGTATTTCATTTCAGAACTCACAAACTGCCTCTCCAACACTTACTGTTTTCTGGCATGCAGCCCATCATGCTACAAAAGCATTAGGTATGCATTAAACTGCATAGATTATATCAAAGTCATTCGCGGCTTTAGGAGCTGCAAGATTGCAGTCACTTGGAGGAAGAGATAGGGAATATTCTGACATGCGCCCTTATGTTGTCATTTCCTGTTCCTGTCCCGTGGTAGAGCTGTGGGTGAGGGACTTGTCTGAACGTGTGAGACACCGCCCCGGCTGGGCCCCAGAAACAGTACTTTTCTCTGGTTACTCCCTCCCACTGGGCATCCCTCTCTGGTGAAGTGTGAGTTAAGAGAGTTTGATGTTGTGGAATCGGAGGATGTGATGATCTGGAACACAGAGCCTACTGTGGAGTACTAGAGTAATCCCCTAATGGTTTCATGTTTTCATGCCACTGGGATATTTATAGATATTCATATGTCTGCTTTAAGTGCATGATTAGTGTGTCAGAGCTTATGTTTTGAGGGCCAACAACAAACACTCCAATCTCATCCGATCCGACTCGGACTCCCTCGGACACCGCCAGTGTCCCGATAAGCTGCCGAAATGTTATTTTCGATGTTCACAGCATTTGAGCGAGGCTCTTCAAAACTTGAAAAGCCTCAGTTACCCCATGTCTAGTTCTAGTCCTGTGTGGTGCTGACCGGCAGGTGGAGTGAGTGCTTGAGCCATGCTGAGGCGGCAGCCCAGCCCAGCCCACACCAGCAGACTAGGCTAGACCAGATGAAAGCCCGGCCTTTTCGAGCTGAGTCCCCTGTTGTGTCACTGCCCATTAACCGGACAAGAGAGCGTGCGTGGCATGGTGCGCTGTGTGTCATCTGTTTGTACTGGGCCTAGTCAGAACAGAGGGGGGACAGGATCTGATTCAGCGCCGCGACGCCAGGCCCGGTCAGAGCCGTCGCACTCAAGCCGACTGACACTCATTGTGACCCCGAACAATGAGAGGAGCGGGTTGTTGGTACAGGATGGCCGGCAGCGCCTTTGTCTCTACCCCTCCTTCCACTAAGCCCGGCACGGACCAAGGGCCCCCGCAACCCCGCATGGGCTAAATAAGCGCTGGCCTTGTTTAATGATCATTACCGCGGCAGTCGCCCTGACGCGGCGGATCATTAAGCTGAATAGATGTGTCCCATTCTGCGTCTGAGCCACGCTCAGGAAAACAACACAATGAATTAGGCTATACACGGGACACAGAGCAGTGCCATTCATGGGATAATAGAAGCTCCACTTAGGCTGCAGCCTTTTGCCCATGATTCTCATTACGTCGTCGACCATTTTAACATGTCGCTCCATGGTATGACGAGCGAATTGTGAATACATTGGATTCATATTTGTCATGTGCTTCATAAATGATCATAATGACCCACGCTGGGGAAATGTCTTGTGAAATGGGTGGGAAAACCATAAAATCCTTGTGTCTCTCTTCAAGGCGATTTAAAGCCTACAGAGAGTGATGTTGAAGGAATAGAAAAATGCGGGAAGGGGACAGATGGGATGGCACGGAGTAGTCGGCTGCAGAGTGGGAGATGGTCAGTATCTCCCCCGGGGAAGGAAAGACCCGGAGAGGGACGGCTTCAATACAGGAAGCTCTGGATCTCCTCCATGCAGCCCCAGAGGAGGAGGAGGCGGAGGAGGCGGGGCGCTGAGTGTTGGAGCTGCTCCGGTAGTCATGTGGATCAAGCCTTTAGTGCCTTATGGTAGCAGCAGATGTCTTTATATCTCATTCCTCTCATGATCTCAATGTCTAGTGTGTAGGAACGCATTCGCTGTGCATGCTCCTCTGACACACGACGCTAGCGAAGTCGAAGAAGACAATTGGATTTATGAGTTTAAGAAAAAGGAACGAATTGGGGAGCTGAGAATACTGCCATCCATGTTCATTAAATAAAGATAGTAGTTGATGTATTCACGCACACAGAAACACGCCATATGCCATAAATGTGTTTCTGGTCATGCACATCATGCACTCATAGATAATAATCTTGCTGTATCGTGTGACACGTGTTGTGTTCCCCAACGTAGCCAATGAGAGACAGAGCAGTAATGGCTTATTCTGAAACCTATCTTTTTTCTTCTTCTTCTTCTTCTTTTCCTTGAAGGAGATCTTAACCCCTCTTATCTGTGTTTACATCCAGCACTGGCCTAGTCGTGCATCCAGACTGGGTCCTGCCTACTGGGTGTGAAATTGTTTTTGTTTGAATCCTCCTCCCTCTCAGTTTTCCCTACTTCGAGAAGGCCGACCCCTCCTACCCCCTGTCAGCCCCATTAAATGTTCTCCCCCCAACACAGAATACACAGAACATTGTAAGTTCTGAACTTCTCCCAGGCACATTAGTAACCCTTGATACCTGGTGGCCTAGTTTTCACTGCGATGTCAACTGATTACCAGAGCCTCCCCATGCACACCGGGTGAGCCATAAATGCTACAGTATTTGTTCATAGGGGTTTTACAGACCTATGTAAAGCTAGGCGTCCCAGGCCCAGCCCTAGTGCACCCTTGATCTCCTTCCCCAAGTCTAAACAGATCCTCCCACCAAGCAGTGACCGTGTCGAGATCAGTTGTGTTCTATTGATTCAGAGAGATTTCATATGACGTGTAATGTGGTGTAAGGGGAGCATGGCGAGAGTAGGATAAATTACATTTACATTGGACGTTTTTGGCATTTAGCAGACGCATTATTCCAAAGGGACTTTTAATCAATACATTTGACTAAGTAAGTGAATCGACTGTCCACTAGTCATCGCAGGAAAAAGTAATCTATGCTCAGGCCTGGAGCCATTGGCAGTCGTCGTTTGCACAAACTGTTAGCTTCGATGTTAGCTTCTCTATTAGTCTGTGAGGGTGTTGAGCTTTATGCTTTATTTGGATGGGATGATTGGGGCAGGATGTATTTTTCTCAATGTCACTGAAAAGATGTCATCTGCACTGAGCCCCTTGAGGGTCTGTTTGCAGAATGACTTCAACCTATGCAAAACTGTAATAAGCCAAGTTGACTAAAACTAGGAAAATGTGTCTTAACGCTCTCGTAGTTCAACACTGGTACAATGTTTTTTGTCTCGCACGGTTTGGTGTGCATTGCACAGATCTTTATCCTTGAACAGGAAATTACTTTTACTCTGACCTATTCTATCATTCTTTCAAGTGTTGTCATGGTTGAGGGAGAAGTCAAGCCTATATTTTATAAGGTCATACAATGGGGACCAAATAGTTGATGTGACCCCCTTGAAGGATTGCTGCTAGCCAATCTCTTGTCAGGATATCATCGTGGTGTGTACACAGGGGCTTCTCGCTGTCCTGCTTCCAGAGCGGTATCCGTTGAGTGTGCAGCAGCGTGCTGGTGTCAGGAGAAGCCACCGTGGGGATGTTCCTACATCCTGAGGAAACTGCAGCGCTGCCTGTGTTGGGAGCAGGACTGATTGAGCAGTGCTTCGATCTCTCTTTCTCTCTCTCTCTGTGTTTCTCTCTCTCTCTCTCTCGCTCCCTTTTCTACTCTCTCTTTCTCTCTCTCTCTGTCTCCCTCTCTCTCGTTCTCCCCCCCTCCCTCTCTATCTTTCTCTCCCCTCTCTGCAGCAGGCATCCAAGCTGCACATGACCACTACTGAGGAGGGACGGGAGGGGAGGGAGAGAGGGGAGGGTGAGAGGGGAGGGGGAGAGGGGAGAGGGGAGGGGAGGAGGCGACAAGGCAGGCACGCAGGGGAGGGAGGGAGGGAGGGAGGGGGGAAGGGGGGGGAGGGGGTGTGGGGACATCAGCACTAGGAGCCCAGCCTCCCCTCCAGTCTAGAGAGGAATTCTGAGTGCACCTTCAGAGGTTAAAGAGGAGTGGTGAAGAGGAGGCGTGAAAAATGGGCAGCCCCAAGCCTCAGAGTGGCCAACTTCCTCTGACGGAACAGGAGTGCTGTGTTTGTGGCTGGGTGACTGTGGATGGGACACAGGGCTGGACAGGGCTAGGCTAGAACACTACTACTTCCTCAGCTCCTAGTGAGGTGAGTGTGTGTGTGTGTGTGTGTGTGTGTGTGTGTGTGTGTGTGTGTGTGTGTGTGTGTGTGTGTGTGTGTGTGTGTGTGTGTGAGAGAGAGGCAAGCTCCAGCTTGTGTGACAGAGTGGGGAGACATGGATGAGAGAAAAGGTGTGTTTGTGTGTGTGTGTGTGTGTGTGTGTGTGTGTGTGTGTGTGTGTGTGTGTGTGTGTGTGTCTCTGGGACATGCTGCAGTGCTTGGAGCTAGAGAAGAGAGCTCAGAGTTACTCTGGTTAGATAATTAGAACAGTCAGATGCTGATTCCTGCATTGCTCCCAGAGGAACACAAAGCAAGGCTGAATACCTATTTTTGCATCTATAGGCTATGCTAAACTGGTGCTAATCACTCTGTGTGGGCTGCACATTATTATTATTGTGTGTGTGTGTGTGTGTGTGTGTGTGTGTGTGTGTGTGTGTGTGTGTGTGTGTACTCAAAGTGGTATGCTAAAATGTTCTAAAAGCTATTTTATGTCACCTGACACCTACAGTATTTGCATCTATGAACCAGGTTGTAAGAATGCTAAGAACCAGTTTGATAAGAATGCTAAGAACCAAGTTGATAAGAATGCTATGAACCAGGCTGGTACGAATGCTAAAAACCAGGCTGCTAAGAATGCTAAGAGAACCAGGTCGCTCCTGTTCCTGTCAAGCTGTCTAACTGTTATTCATTATTGTCATCTCCGCTTGTCTCATCTTATTACTGCTCACCATGTTACAATGTTGCTGACCTTTTGGCGCTTTATATCCTGTCCGTGTTGCCGTAGGAGCTTCAGTTTGAGCGGCTGACCAGGGAGCTGGAGGTGGAGAGACAGATTGTGGCCAATCAGCTGGAAAGATGCAGACTCGGGGCCGAGTCACCAGATGCTGCTAGCGGCAGGTAATGAGAATACACACACATGCGTACAATCAAACATACACTGCACACACACACAAACACACACACACACACACACACACACTTGCGTACCCACAGTGAATCAGTCATGATCCTCACACATGAGCACATGGCTTCTCCGTGTATCACAGCAGTGGGCGTACTCCATACTGTAGCCTTATGCCGTAGCAACACAGCACCCAGAGTGCTGCAATCTGATTGGACCGAGTCGGCCTACTACAGTATGTGGAAAATGGATTTTCCATCCACCCTCATGCTTTTGCCTTGGGCAGAAAGGTGGAGTTGTCATCTGCTGTGCCGCTGTTCTGATTAATTCACCTTTCTATGAAATCAATCTAAATGTATTTGGAAGGACCCTGGTACCCTGCTGAGATAGTGAGCACAATAGCTTCGTTATCTTGTGGGAACATGATAACGGAAAAATGGTTGATGTTGCAGTGCGTGCGTGTGAGGAAATAGCAGGAATACACAGACTTTGCGAGGCGCTGCTGCTGTACGTACCAGCCCCTGGGTTGCTGGACGGAAGTCTTTCCCCTCACACCAGTTAAGACGCTGCGCTGCCTCCGCACGCCTCACTGACCCCACAAAGAGATCCTTCCACAGGAAGGAAGCTTCATTTATTCATATTAGCTAGCATTACATTCAAATGGCTGAGCTTCCCCCTATGTCTGGGTAGCTCTTCTCAGTATTGGAGATATGTCACATATTGCAGTAGGCGCTGGGTTGATGTGAGCAACCTTATGTGAGTTGTGGTTTGTTTGAATTGATCCACTTATGCATTGCATATTTTTCAGTTTAATGCTTATTTGTAATACGACTGGCTGCTACCATCACTTTATTACTTTATTACTTTAATATTACTTATTTTACTTTACTTTATTATTGTGATTTTCTGTCTGGATGCTGCAAAGTCAATGTTGAGGAAACAAAGCAAAATAATTTGTACTGTAATAAAAATTGATTCTGATTCTGCCTTGTTAGCATCTGAGCATTTCATTCTTTAAATGCAGCAAGGGAAAATTAGAGAGGAGGTTAATGGACTGTGACATTTTAGGAATTTACTTAATGGACAGATTTGACTAGCAGCTATTAATATGAGGTCTCTCTGTTAGCTTTGCATCTCGCTCCTTTGATTAAGCCAGTCAGGTATGTGCTGTGCTGGAGTCCTATCACTCTGGTATGTTTGACTAACAGGCAGAAGCCAATTGGATTTGGCGGCACTTTGCATGGGTACACAGTGTATTCTAGATAGAAAACCAAGCTCCAGTCTTATATCTATCGATCAATCAATCAAACTTTATTTAATAGCACAAGTCATGCATTGAATGCAACTCCACGTGCTGAACATAAAAACAATAGTAAATAAACTACTATACAATAAAACAAGAGGTAGAACGAAATAGATCGAATAAATATAACACAATAAAACCAGGAATAAAACAAGAAATAGAAGATAGGAGTAAAAGTGCAAGTCGACATAGACACTAGATAAAAGCCAGGCTAAAAAGTTGTGTTTTAAGTTTTCTTTTAAAGATATCCACACTCTTAGTCACCCTCAAGTCCTCCGGCAAGACGTTCCACAGAGAATTATGGTCGATTGGCCCATTGTAGAAGTGCTAGGCCAGGGCTAGAATACATTTCTGACTGGGTAGCTATACATTGCTCTAGCTCCTAAGAGAAGAGCGTACATCATGGATAAAGGTCTTGTTCTGGTATTTCCTGAGTGTGATAACCCTCAGGACACTCAGAAGAACCTCTCCCTACCTCCATAGTAGATGGACTGCTCGAAACAGACTAGCAGCAGCAGCAGCAGCAGCTGCAGGACTCACTGTGAGTGCTTTTACTGTCTCTGAGAGGTGCAGACAGAGAGTGTCTGAAGAGTAGACCCTAGACCAGCCAGAGGGTTTCTGTTCAAAGGCTGCCCATCAGGGAAACAGTCTCTATCTTGCTATCCACTGCTATTTTCCCCCCTCGAGGCTTTTCAATTCTCAGTGAAAGTGGATCTAGCCATGATATTGATCATATTTTTAGATATTAGATAGCAGGGTACGAACATTGTTCACCCAAAGGATAGGGGTATTCTTGTCACATGTTCTCAGCACTCATAATCGACATCATAACAGTTGGTGGAGTTGGTAGTTTATTCTTCTTGACATTCGGTCACTCTGAAAGTCATGGGCGATTGGGAATTTTGGTGCCTTTTAGCCAAGGGTAGGGGTAATCTTGCCATATTCTCTGCACTCAGAAGAGACATACGTCGGAATGGTTTGGTCACATTTATGCAACTAATTCCAGTAATCTGTAGCACATGGGAGAGAGGTTGTGCCCTTTCGATGACCCTGGTCAGAGTACATGTACCGGTAATCTTCTTTCCGAGGTGAGATTTGGTGGCCAGAGTTGCCCACAGCTGGACGAGAGCTGCCTTTTTCACCAGACCTGCGTCAACACAGTAGTTATCTTATTTCAATGACTTTGCATTTTTGTTTGTTAGGCTATTCCCTCAGTTTCATGGCACTGGCACAGTATATTATTTGGACCCAGGTATAATCTGTACTGGTTTATGAGGGATGAGGAACGGTCCCTTATAGTCTATAGGCACCAGTGTCGTTGGTCTTTCTAGAACACACCAGGACACATCAGTGTCTGAGGCAGAGTCATAGGCTTCCCACTGAGTGATCAATACCAAGCCAGCGCCTCCCCCGTAACCCTCTAAAGAAAACATGCACAGTGATTCTCACACCTCTTAAGAGGCCTGTGAAAAAGGGAACAAGATAGGGATCCCCAGGCGTTTCTGTGTGAATGGCAGAGATTAGCCTTAGTCCTGAAGAGTCTTGCCGGTAGACTCGATAGCCCCATCAGTCCCAACAATACAGACGACACCTCGCTTAAGTGTTCTGATGGGGATCATTAAATTTCATTACACCTCCCACACTCCCTCATATCCACTCAGGCATCTGGGTCAGTTCGACTTGACCGCCAGGCAAAAACCTCTCTGGATCTGAAGATGAGACCTACCTCCCACCTCCTCAGCCATTGAAAGAGAGAAGTTGAACTCCCCCACGGCGTCACAAGAATGATGAGAAATAAGAAGAAAGTTTTTCCTTTGTCAGGGGTGGGGTTGTTTGTGAGTATCAGCAGATTTACTGCTAGTGGGGTCCGTCCACCCACACCGGCGGTTGCAGAGAGATGAGACTGGGGTGGGATGGTGGCAGAAATGTAGGCCATTTCATCTGCTATGGTCCAGTAGAGCACAACCTCACCTCTCCTAACTTAGACTTTTAATTGCCTGCCTCTTGTTAGCGTCCTCACGGCTGTTGTCTAATGCTTAATGTTTATTTAGCATCACCTTTTAATGGGCAAAGATACAGGCCGTAAAGGACAACAACAGATGCACAGCAATAAAAAACTGCAGAATAATGAATTCAAAACGGACAGGGGTTGAACCTGTGCATTTAGGTTCAGCGCTCACCGAAGTCTCCTGGCTAATTATATACTTGCAACTATCTGTGAATTACTTTCACGTTGTTTGAAAGGTCCTTTTGTACTTATACGAACCCGACTTTGTCTAGGTGGCCATTAGTTTAAACAGGTTTGGTCTTGTCTTGCCTTAGTGTAGCACTCTGCTTTTTGTGCCACTATAATCATGTTCAGTGGCCTTGCGGGTGGAGTGTCCGCCCTGAGATTGTGAGGTTGTGAGTTGAATCCCAGAGTCATACCAAAGACTATAAAAACGGTACCCGATATCTCCCTGCTTGGCACTCAGCCATTAAGGATTGGATTGGGGTTAAGACCCTGCGACATACCAGCGTCATGTCCAGGGGGTGTACTTATACGACAAGCCGCCTCGCGCTACGGAAACAGCCCTAAGGGCCATTAGGCTCGAGAAACCATCGGTTCTCAAGGCTACTTATAATCATGTTGGAGTGGTAGAGAGATAGGAGCAGCTACTTCCTACCTGGTTTTATAGCCTTTTTCTCCCATTGAAGAAGAAGAGGAGGAATCAGAATTCCTCTCACAGAGAAGTGCCCCGTTTGGGCTGGGTTCAGTAGAGACAGGCTCGTCGTCAGTAAAGCCCCTGCCTATCCCTCCTCTCTCCTGCCTCAGCACTTTCCCAGCCCAGATGGGGGTGACTGCCTGCCTTCTGGCCCTGCTGGCATCACTATGAGCTATCTGCCTACTCTCCCTACCTGCCTTCACTGCGCTCACCTCCCCACTGATCCAGGACCGACCACTGCTGCCCCTTCCATCCATCACACTCCCCCTCCTATAGATCCACTCTGCTCCGCTGTCATGCTCAGTGTTTGTCTGAGAGGCCATCATGTGTATAGTCTGGTCCATGTGTTATGCTTTTCATTATTCCTGGGAGACAACTACCCGTCTGTCTCTGTGAAAATATGCAGTGGCATATGTTTGGGTGTCTGTCTGTGTGTGTGTGTGTGTGTGTGTGTCTATGTGTGTGTGTGTGTGTGTGTGTGTGTGTGGCTGTGTCTGTGTGGCTGTGTCTGTGTGTGTGCGTCTGTGTGCGTGTGTGCATGTGTGCGTGCGTGTGTGTATGCGCGCGTGTCTGCGCGCGTGCCTGAGCACACATTTACGAGTGTGTTTTATTATCGGTGGCGCATTGACATTCCTGCACACAGATCAATAGGTTTTCTATTTACTGTAGCAGGGAGCCGTTCTGTGCTGTGGTTGTGCTCAGTTTCAGCCCCCATCAGGATGGATGGCTTTGCTTGACCTTTTCCATTTATTCGCTAAGTGTGTTTCTCCAGGAGGAGCAGTGAGGATGAAAAAGAGCAAACAGCACCTGTGGGAAAGGAATGCTCCCCCTCTCAGCCTGTTCTGCCAGGGCGGTAAAGGTCCTCTGTGGTCCTCTGTGGCTCAGTTGTTAGAACATGGTGCTAACAACGCTTAGCTTGTGGGTTTGATTCCCGCTGGGACCGTATATACTGAGAAATGTATGCACTGACTCACTGCAATGTTAAGTTGCTTTGGATAAAAGCGTTAGCTAAATAGCATTATGAAGACCTGTCACCAAAGGGCTTCTCTGCACCTGTACAGGCGAAAGCACCCACAGTAGCATTTACATTTTGGATGTAAACATCTATTTGTCGGTCTTCATAAGCTGCAACAGTCTCAGTTCTTTCTGTTGCTGGGAATGCTTTGATGCGCTTTGAAGTGCTGGAAAAACGGACGCAGATTTGAGACTCATTTCAGACATTTTCCAGGGTGCCTTTTCCACATGATGTCACACAATTACCAGATTGAGCACAAGTGATTTATCTTCCTGGTTTTGTCTGTATCTGTCTAATTCCTGTTCTCTTCTTTTGTCTTTCAGCTCTTCTGAGAAGTCCCTCCCCTGGAGATCCGCAGGTATAGTCTTATAGTCTTATCCTAACCCCACGCCCAGAACCATACACATACACTATGTGAATGAATGAATGGTCTTTATTGTCATTGATATAGTACAGGTACCATACAACGCAATTTGGGAGGGGGGGCTCCCCTGGTGCTAGGAAAAAAAAACTAAAAACAAGAAGGGAAAGGAGCTGGTTTACATAAATAAAGGCTATGTACACTATCCACTATACTATACTATACACATAAAACACTGTGCTGTACTCTATGCTATGCTATACCTATTCTAACATTTCCTATTCTCTGAACCTTATGTACCCTAGGGTTGTCATATTGCACATAGTGTTATTGCACATTCATTTAAAGTGTCGCAGTTTGCAGGTTTGAAATGTACACATTTGTGTTTCAGTTTTACACTTGATTTTAAACTATGTACTGCATATACTGTATTGAAACTTAAAAGGGACATCTGAGATTCAAACAATAAGGAAGCAGTCTCCCTACATTTTTGGTACAGCTGAGGGATGGTGCTAGAGAAATGTTACCACTCTCAATTTCACAGATGGATCTATGAAAGGGATGCAATGACCGTCCATGAGATTATTTTTTGTTTAGAGTAAAAACCAATAGAGTAAAACAAGCTTATATTTTGGGTTCTGATGTAAGAGAGTTGAATCAAATGGGCAACTTAGAACATCAGTACTTATCGAGGGCATTCAAAGCGAGATATCTTGTGAACGTGTCTACTATTGAATAATGAAAACAACAAATCCAATGTACTACAGGGTAAAATTCCATTTTAAGTGACACCAATTCTATGATTGGTCAAAGCTACAGCAGGCAAACTCTCATTTTACATGAAATGTCCTAAATTGTTCAGCAAGGTTCTTTTGAATAATTTAACGATTGAAATCGTATCTTAGAGTGATACATCTCTATGGCAATAGCTGACGTAAGCCTTTTGAACTTACCCTCCTCCCCATGACATTCTCCTCGGGCACATTACTGATTCAATATTTATCTAACTCATCCCCTCTTAGATAGAAAACACTGTCAAGGAGGAGAAGTCTCCCTGGAGACGAGCGGACCCCCGCAGCCTCTGTTTATTTAATGTCACGGGTCCTTGAAGGATCTCAAGATGTCGGAGAATTGAATTCTGATAATGAACTGCGTTTTACTAATGTATTTTCATGGCTTATTAATTGTATAATAGAACTACGTTGAATCCTGGTAGTCGTCATTAATCTTTTTCTGTCAGAGGTGTCAGAGGGAGCCTACGGGGTTGTGATTATACAAGTGCACAGGGGATATTAATACATATTGGGCTGGTTTCACAGACAAGGCTTTGGCCTAGTGTTGGACTAAATCACACTTTCGACAGTGATTCACCAATGAAAATGTGTTTTAGTCTGGGGACTAGGCTTCAGCCTTGTCTGTGAAACCGGCCCTTTGTTTATGGTTTTCATATTCATCCTCAGTTCATTGCTAAAAAGATGCTATTTATTATTCATATGGATTCATTTAAATAATAGATGATAGTTAAGCACCGTAATGGATTCTTCCCAATGTGAAACAGAAAAGATATCTCTTTACAGATATGAAGAGAGAAACTCATTGTTAGCTTGTCAGATTCCTGTTGCTGTGTCACCATTGAATCCGTCTAGCCAGCGTCGTAATTGTATGAGTTCATTTCACACAATTTGTCGTTTGGAACACTTCCATCAGTTATTAAGTTGTGACCCGGAGTGACTGCGTGAGTGTGAATGTGAGTGTGAGTGTGAGTGTGTGTGTGTGTGTGTGTGTGTGTTGTGATTGCAGTAAAATGAGCTTCTGTAGTGTGGTAGAGGGTAATGTGTAGGTCTGGCTGTGCTACTTATTGCCCTCCTGGGCTCCCTTTCGCCTGGCTGAGAATGTACTACAGGGAGGAAGTGTTACTGTGGAGACGACCTTTTACCTGAAGGAGGGGACAATGCCGTCACAGGCTCTGTTTAGAATCTGGCACTAGGCCTACATAGTGAATACCTGCTGCACTACAGGAGTATGCACTTCGTCTTGTCCCAGATTGAATTTTTCAGTGAATGCAGTATGATGCTCCGGTCTGTCGAGCATGTCATACGGCCACACACTGTCTGATATTAAAGAGGTGTGCTATTTCAAACCGAATCTCTGGCCTGCTGGACTATCACGAGGAAGGCTGCAACACTCTCTCATTGTGTGGCGTGTGTCTCATTTGTCAGACAGGGTGTGATATCGACCCTCTTCTGAAACATGGTCAGGGGGTTTAGCACGGCTGCCCTCTGGGTAGAAATGACACACTGTGCCAGAAACACTCACTGCCCCTTTCTGCAACCTCAGTGGGAGAAGTTGCGGGTAATGATATGTTTTGGACTGATGAGACACTCAGTTGAGAATTGTTATTCTTAATTGAGGGGCCACAGAACCGCTGTTTGGTCCGAAGTGGCACCCCATCTAGTAGAGAGATGTCTCATTTTTGCACTGTAAATATTGTTATTTTTCTTTTTTTTTATCATCCCTGCAACATTCTTTTATGATGTTTTTCATAATTTAAGTGTTGGCCGCTCGCAGGGGTCCAACGATAATTCCCTGTCAGGCATAATAATCGCCTGAGCAGAATTGATCGAGGTGCGGGGTTAGTTATTAGCTGTGCCGTAGCCAAACCATACGACTGGAGGCGGCGGCGGCCGACGTGTAACATCTCTGGCAAAGACCCATGTTTCTGCCTGAGACACTTACAAGCGAGAGCCGTCAGGCTGTCAAACACACTAGGCCTCAGTGTCAACAGCTCTGTGCAAACAAGTCAGATCCAGGGAAACGGGGGTTGCTTCTCCACGGAATTCACTCTCATCCACATGCCAGCAACTGGGTCCCATGTACACTTGCTGCCAGAACGCACACTTCGCCTCCCACTGTTCCAGCTATGGCAGAAGAGCCCATTGACACTGCTGGTCACGCTTAACGAGATTGTGGTTGTGGGGCAACATCGTGCGGGGGCTTATGATAGACGTTACTGGGGTAATTCACCCTGCTAGTTGCCTGCGCTCTCTGACTGTGCTCCAGGTTATAAAGAGGTCAGAGAAATGTTCTAGTTTTGAAACTGAGGGATTTGAGTCACTGGCACTATCGTAGAGTAGTCTCGCTCATTCTCTCCTCTTCTAATGAATTAGTATGATCATAAAACGTAATGGTTCTGAATTGACACAAGTATGGAGTTAATGTTGTGGAATTAATGCTATTTCCATGAAGTGGAATTATTATGAACTTTCAAGTCCTCTCTCTATCTCTTTCAGAAGTACTTTCTTACTTCTTCTTCTTCTTCTCTCCTGCTGACTCACTGTCCCTCATGTCTTTCCTAGATGTGTCTACGTCTGGGGACACCAAGTCTCGGGTGACAGACAGCTCCCAGTCACCTACCTACCGCATCAGGGGGGAACCAGAGCAGGTGTCCCTGTACTCCCCCGAGCCGACCTCTCTCCATGAAAGTGAGGGTCTGTTAATATACCGTCTCTGTACAACTGTCTGCTGTCCCTCTCTCTCTCTGTCTCTCTCTCTCTCTCTCTCCATCTCCGTCTCTGTCTCTGTCTCTCTCTCTCTCTGTCTCTCTCTCTCTCTCTCCATCTCCGTCTCTGTCTCTGTCTCTCTCTCTCTGTCTCTCTCTCTCTCTCTCTCTCCATCTCCGTCTCTGTCTCTGTCTCTCTCTCTCTGTCTCTCTCTCTCTCTCTCCATCTCCGTCTCTGTCTCTGTCTCTCTCTCTCTGTCTCTCTCTCTCTCTCTCTCCATCTCCGTCTCTGTCTCTGTCTCTCTTTCTCTGTCTCTATTTCCCTTTCTCTCTTTCTTTCTCTCTCTCTCTCTCTCTCTCACTCTCTCTCTCTCTCTCTCTCGCTTTCTCTTGCTTTCTCTGCCTCTCTCTCTCCCTCCGGTCAACCTCTCCAATGCTTTCTAACGATGCTTTGAACACGGTGGTCATGTGGACTCCCAACTCCAGCTAATGAGAACACGTATAGTGAGGACTGGGGGTACAATCGGCCACCCTACTGTGGTGTAGGTCATTAATACTGTTGGTTAGTTAAAGGTCATGGAACTTTGTGACGACGTCTCTCCTCTCTCTCTCTCTCTCCCTCCCTCCCTTCCCCCTTCTCCCGGGCCTACCCTTTCTTTCTCTCTCTCTCTCTCTCTCAGGGTCGACCGGGAACTCGCGCAGCTCCACCCAGATGAACTCGTACTCTGACAGCGGCTACCAGGATGCCGGAAGCTACTACGGCAGCCAGAACGTGGGCAAGGCCGAGCTGAGGATGCAGCATTCCTACCCTGGCACGGGCGGCACGCTCCTTAGGACTGCCAGGGCCGAGGGCCAGGCTTCTGTCCAGGTAACTGCCTGTGTTACCACACATACACACACACACACACACACACACACGATGGGCATGTATAGCACAGAGGGCAGAGAGGGCAACACACAGCAGCAGCAGTCACGACTCACGCCACGGCCACTGAGCACACACCTGCCTCTGCTGCCCTGCCGCCCGGTGATAGAGAGAACGGGAGGAGGAAGCCCAATTATGATATTATCACGAGGGAGATAAGCTCGCCTGCTTATATTGCAGGATGTTAGTCATTTTCTGTGAGGAAGTGAAACACGACCGTAAAAATACTTTTATTGGTCTATTAAATGGGATTTTGCGACGTGTCATGGTTTGCCCGGTATGAGTTTGTCGGTACTGACTTTGTCCTTTTTTTTCTCCGCCGCTCCCTTCCGTCTTCCTCAGGCCCCCGCGGCGCCGGCTGCGGCGCCCGGCCGAGCCATGCGGAGGGTGAGCTCCGTGCCCTCCCGTACCCAGTCACCCGCCTACGGCAGCACAGGCGTGTCGCCCTCCCGCGGCTCCCTGCGCGCCTCCATGGGCGGCGGCGGCTACGGCTCGCCTATCGTCACCGAGCCCAAGCCCCTGTCCAGCATCTTCTCCACCACCCTGCCCTCTGCCCAGCGTGCGGGCACCGGCGGGGGAGGGGGAGGTTCCCCCTACACCACCCAGAAGAGCTCCCCCGCCGCCCTGCGACGCATGGGCTCCGCCTCCTCCCGCTCGGGCAGCGCCAGCCGCACCACCTCCCCTTACCAGGCGGTCGCCACGGCGCCGGGGCGTATGGGCTCCCCCCTCACCATGGTGGACGGACCTATGCCGCCCCTCACCCAGCAGCCGGGGAAGTCGTCGTCGTCGCCGGTGCGCTCCACCATGACGGCGGTGCCGCAGCACTACGGGTCGACGCTGCCACGCTCGCTGGTCCACCACGACATGTCGGACCCCTACGGAGCGCAGAGCTACGACGTGTACGAGAGGATGATACCGCGCCCTGACAGCCTCACAGGTCAGACGAGAGCCTGCACACACACACGCGCACACACACACACACACACACACACACACACACACGCACACACACACACACACTCAAAACGATCTAAAGTCTGTGTGCTCAAGTGTCTTCTCTCTCCAGAGATAATTTCGACCTCCACAAGCCAGAGGGTAATAACCTCTGCCGCGGCTGCCTCCTTCACTCAGCGGTCAGCGGTACCACCAGTGGTAATGCCAGCTCATTAGCAGTCAATCGACAGTAACAGTCAATCTGTCACAAGAGTATAGGTCAGCAAGACCTGACATTATGATGCCCGACAATAACTTCCACATGAACATTTTTGGCATTTAGCAGATGCCTTATTCCAAAGCGACTTTACAATCAATACATTTGACTAAGTAAGTGAATCATCTCTCTTCTAAAGTTCGCAGCTGAAGAACAGTGCTTTCCGTCTGTCTTTAGCCCTGCCCGGTGTTTTCCATTGAGTCACTGGGTCTGTGGCATGGGCCAAGGCCAGCCCCTCTCCATTCCACTCACGTCATACATACACCACAGGCCGCTGCCTGCAGGGCAACGCCAGAGGTTTGGCCTTAAATCTACTATGATGTGACGTTGGTATGCATTTTCCAGTCTCTCACCAAGTAGGATAATTCGTGACTGCACTAGAATTAGATGATAAACAAAATATATCTATAAGATGCTGCTGCTGAGAGACATAATTCAGTCATGTCCTTGTTGTGTTTTTTGCATACAATTTGTTTTACAAAATCCATCACGATCCGTAAGATATAGACTCGTATTAGAAAACAGGCGACGTTCAATTCCTGTACTCCTTTGCGTTTTTCCATTTGTTTAATTTAGTTTGTTTCCTCACAGAAACGCCTATGGTGCTGCTGGTTGACAGCTCCCTCTAAGTAATTAATATGTTGTGTTGATTGATTGAAACATCTGTTGTCATTTGTGTGTGTGGGTTGTCGGCTCTGACATTTGAAAAGCTTGTAAATCCACCCTGCCTGACAAGGGAGTTTTGAGGGATGGCTGTCCTCTTTGCTCAGATGCATCTCAACCGCATGTGAAATAAGAATAATAGTCTTCTTGTTAATGACATAACGATGAATAACATTATGTCAATTGTGGTGGTTGATTGAAGCCGCAAAACTGTTATCTCTCATTTTCCGTGGGGGTTTGTCTTTTTTTATTCTGTAAAATTGGCCCCTGTGGCGTTAAATACTTTCAATTCAATGATGTCGTGTGTGATTCCTCACAACAGGGACTCCTGTCCTAGCACAAAGCATGGGGCCGGGGGAAACAAGGTCTAACTAACTTTGAAAAAAAAGAAAGAAATTAATGACTAAAAAAAAGTGTTTTTTCTCCTCCCCGAAAATAGAAAACATTTCTGAGTTCTCTTGCTCTCTCGTATCAATTACAGAGCAGTCTTTAATTGATTACAGAGCGGTCCACTCAAGCCAGAAAAACCAAGCATGGATTCTCTGTTGTTAAAGGGAATTGGGGATAGTGATTCACTGCTATTGTACGCCAGCCATTTATCACTACAGTAAGAGTAATGGGTGGGCCTGAGTTCATTTCTGCTGTGCCTTTCAGCTTTAAAACTAATCGTCTGCAGCTATTGGGTATCTTCTGTAGATAAGAATTGATCTGGTTCAGGTAGATTATGGAAATGAATGCCATCGCTAAAGCGGTGGGGGATTATGAATCACAAATTGTTCCTGCTTTGATAATGGGCCACTTTTGAAGACGGACCGGGAAACGTAGGCAGTGAGTTTATGACACTCAACGGATTGCCTGGCCTTAAACCCACATTCTTATGATAATATTCATATCTCAGGTAGTCAAATCCGTCTACCAGTAGTTTTCCACGTTATCGTGAAAAAGGTTAACACTGTTTGCTTTCTGCTTAACTTTCTGCTGCCTTTGGACATCTGCAGACCCTCTGGTTGATGATATTCAGATTCAAGGTGAACTCTAAATTAACGCTTCGTCCCATAATATGTGTGTAGTGTACTGTGTGTGTGTGTTTGTGTGTGTGTGTGTCTCATGTGTGTTACCTTTTATTAATTAAGTACAGCTATCATTTCCACTCTTTATTTCCTTTTGACACACATTACAAGCCTATCCACGTAAGGAGGCGGGGCTTTGGAGAAATCATGCCTTCAAGTGTATAGTTATCATTCCCACACCAAGTATAAGCCTGTGGTTTTACAATTTCTCTCCCATTTATTTCTTGAACTGTCGTAAATCAGGTAGTAGAATAATAATCTCTGCGAGACCATTACTCCGGTCCAATGCCCGGTGTCTGCTGATGGCAGTAATCTACACACTCTAACATGACTGATGATTTCTGCTTCAGACAAATGGAGTTTTATCCCTCCTTCTCTCATCTGTGGTGCAGATACATTGGCCATGTCGAGCTCAAAAGCTCTATTATCGCTGCTCTCCTGAAAGCCCTGCCTTGCCCCCCCCCCCCACACCCCACAACCCCCAGCTGTCCCAGGGGTCATAATGTGGGCACTGCCAGGCAGATGTGATGGCAGTGCACCCTCTCTCTGCTCATTGCTCAGCTGGGCTATTGGCCCTGACATGCCATTATGTCACAGGTGCCAGAGCAGCCGCTACTGTGTTACAGGGATGTTCACACATCCTGTCTCGTTAGCATGCAGATGGAAAATGCCACCTAAAAGATGAAAATGGAGTCCTGGCTTTGGAGGTCTGCCCTCTGCAGCTCTCTGCCCTGGATGCCCAGGCCATTCTTTACTCCCTGGATGCCCAGTCTATAAGACGCCTCACCTCCCCTCTCCCCCAACTTACCCCCCCCCAACCTCTCCTGCTCCCCTCAACATGCTTCTCCTTTCCTTTTCTCCTCTCCTCTCCCCCCACTTACCCCCCCCCCCCCCCCGCCTCTCCTGCCTCCTCCCTCCGACATGCCTCTCCTCTCCCACACTCTCCCCATTCTGCTCTCTCCTCACTTCTCCTTGCTCCACTCCATCACTGGCAGTAAGTCATCTCTCCTCTCTGCTGCTGAAAAAGGAAGGGAAGATGAAGACAAATTGTCGCCGTAATTCGGCCATTATGCCTCGAGTCCATTTCAGAGCAGAGGAGAGCAAAGGCAGTGCTGACCAAAACCTGCATTAGAGGCTTTTCATCCACAGAAACACTGGTGGTATTTTACACTTTTCTCAGAATTCCTCACTCAAGTGTGTGTCATCATGTGCTGGAAGATTCTTTTTACGGATTGACTCAAATCTTGGAAAGGCTTTTGGAGAATTATTTTTGGTTGAGGAATGTAGTCAGCTGCATTCATTTAAATGTTTGTTTCTCCAGCGTCTCTCTCCCCTCGTGTGCCAAACCGCCGCCGCCCTTCGCCTCTCCTCTGCCAAACACAGTCTGTTAGAGGGGGGGCAAAGAGGGGAAGGCGGAATTAAATGAGCATAACAAACCATGAGTATCCCCCATTGATCCCCCACTCAGGGACCCAATTTGCATGTGCAAAAAAAATGGGTAAAATGGGAGCAAAGTTGGCCACCTTTACCGTCACAGACACAATGAGAAATAATCTAAATAATCTAACGGGAGTTTTGATTACTGCGTCTAGCGTTCCCATGATACGCAAAATGCTTCATCAGACTGTTCAGACGAAAACTCCTTTCCACATAAACTTTAGTGTAGACATGGTATGATAAATATCATACTGTAGAGCTTTCCGAGTTGTAAGTTTGTTTGTTTTTTTGCTCTGCCTGCCAATCAATCAATCAACTTTATGTAAGTCATGCATTGAATTTAACTCCAAGTGCTGAACATAAAAACAATAGTAAATAAACTACAATACAATAAAACCAGAAATAAATAATAACGAAGAAATAGAAGATAAGCTGGGAGTAAAAGTACCACCATTTTCCTAATCAAATCTGGGCCCATACACAGCAGTATATTATTCCCAGAGACAATTTGCAGCTGCTTCAGAAAACTGTCTGCTGCATTTCACCAGGGGAGCAGAATAAAGGCAGAGGGATTAGCCTCTTGTGAGGTTGTGTAATGTCGACAGAGGGAGTCAGTCTGCAGAGCGGGATATGCATGGAAGCTCCTGTCTCTGGAAGATTCTGCCATCATCCTTTCTTTCTCACTCTCTCTCCCCCTCTCTCTCTCGCTCCCTCCAGCAGCATGGTTCTACTGAAAGCCCTCATCATGTCAGATGGTTTTACAATGTTCACTGGGCTGTGTGATGTGGTCCTGCACGGGCTCATCCACACATACACACACACACACACACACACACACACACGCATGCGCACGCACACACGCATACACAGTGCACATGCGCACACACACATACACGCACAAACTGATGCATGCACACACACACATACACACACATACACACACACACACACTCTCACAGGCTCTCTCTCTCTCTCTCTCTCTCTCTCTCTCTCTCTCTCTCTCTCTCTCTCTCTCTCTCTCATTTATATTCCACTCTCTGAAACCTTTGAACAAGAGAAGCCAAATCGTTTAACTGCCAAACTGCCTCTATTGTGTGCAATGCTGCAGATTGACAGAGTGACTGAGCAATTAGATGATGTGCCACAACAGCACACATCAAAACTCTATATAATGACAAGCTAGCCCCTCCCCCTGCCTTCTCTCAACCGCCAATACTGTTGATGTCACTTGTCACAGGTGCGGACAATAACGTTGTCCTATTCTATTCTAACCCATAGACACATATAGACCCATAGACCCTCTGAGTCTGTATCTCAGTATGTTGTTTTTGGGTCGTGTTTAACCCTTGATTAGCTTGCGCGCCAGAGCTGGGGATTCTTATGGCTGCGTTGAGGGCAGGGTCATGTTGAGAGCACGGCCATGTTGAGGGCACATGTTGAGGGCACATGCACAGCCACGCACACTGGAGGTCGGCTTCATAGAGAAACGCCAGCGCTAGCTGTCTCAGCGTGTTTCTATACCCTCCGAAAAGCGAAGAGAGTTTTTATTTATTCATTTCCCCTGTGTTGAACTACGAACGATAAGACCACCCCTCATTCATCCTGTTATGCATGACAGCGTTAGTGTTTAGAGGCTCTGAGCCCCTGCTTCTGTGGTGTTGGACCAGAGCCTAAATGATACACACACACAAACAGAAACACACACACACACACACACATTAGCCATGTGTGTGGGATCAGTTTCCCTGGGCCGAGGGGATCAGAAGATATCGTGGTGTTAAGGACCGGCTCTTGGGCTTTGGAGGCGGCCTGCCTGTTATTAACCGCCTGGCCAATTTATACACGCGGATGTGGAGTAGACAGCAGATGCTGTGTGTGTGTGTGTCTGTGTCTGTGTCTGTGTTTGTGTCTGTGTCTGTGTTTGTGTGTGTCTGTGTCTCTGTGTGTGTGTGTGTCTGTGTCTGTGTTTGTGTCTGTGTCTGTGTCTGTGTCTGTGTCTGTGTCTGTCTGTGTCTGTGTCTGTGTCTCTGTGTGTGTGTGTGTGTGTGTGTGTGTGTGTGTGTGTGTGTGTTTGTGTCTGTCTGTGTGTGTCTGTGTCTGTGTATAATCAGCCATTGTTCCACAAGCCACATCTGGAGTGGAGAGGAGTGAAGACATACAGCCATACTCCTCTGGGTCGTCCCCCCCACACTGCTCTGGGACGCCCTCCCACACTGCTCTGGGTCTCCCTCCCATGCTGTGGTCACAGTGATTCATCTGTAGTGGATGTTCGATTTGTGTTACCCCCCCACACACTGACCATGGAACACACACACGCGCACACACACACACACACACACACACACACACACACACACACACACACATGTGGTTAAGTGAAACAACTCACTCTGCATTTCCAGAAACACACACACACCCATATCCTGAGATCCACTCAGGCTAGCTCACATCCCTCCCCCTCTCAGCACAACAAGACTAGTCTCTGCCTATCAGGACCAAGGTGTGGCCTCTGTAAGCTGACAAAATGACGCTGCCAGTTTTCGGCGAGTGGAAGCTGTGAGTTATTTCACCTCGTCGGCAAGAGAGTTGTGTAGACAGGATTCGCCTCCGAGTGTTTTCCCTCAGTTGAGAAGAGCTGAAAGAGGGACTTGTGCTTTCTTATTAAGAAAGCTGCTGGATCATTAAGTGAGAATCGAGCAGGGTAGCTGGAGGCAGTTGCGAGCTTGACATACTACGAACCCACTGCTTTAGCTTGACACAGAATTGGAAATGAGCCCTAAATTCATTTCAATTAAGTCTTTAGCAGCTTAACTGTCAAACTCAAACGTGGATAACATGGCGCTTTCCCCGAGCCCTCGCATCCCATTCCAGTGTGTGTGAATCATCCCTGTTTATCCCTGTCTTGCTGTGATGATGTTTTAGTGTGTGTGTGTGTGTGAGTGTGTGTGTGTGTGTGTGTGTGTGTGTGTGTGTGTGTGTGTGTGTGTGTGTGTGTGTGTGTAGTACTGTAGCTCCAGTGCTGTCTCTCTGTGATGCTAATGTGGATTAGTGGTGGCACTGAGTCTCTAACCCTGTGTGTGTGTGTGTGTGCGCGTGTGTGCGTCTCCAGGCATGCGGAGCTCCTACGCCAGTCACCACAGCCAGCTGGGCCAGGACCTGCGTTCGGCCATGTCCCCTGACCGCCACATCTCCCCCATCTACGAGGACAGGACCTTCCAGGGCCCACTGTACCGCAGCGCCAACCACGGCCCCCCCGCGGACCTGGGCCACGCCTCGCAAGGCACCCTCTACAGGAGCCCTTCAGGTACGCTCCTCTGCGGCTCGGTTCGTAGAGCATGGGGGCATAACAAGCTTAGGTTGTGGATTCCTGCTGGGATCGTATACTGAAAAATGTATGCACTGACTGCTAGTGTAAGTCGCTTTGGATCAAAGCCGCCAGCTTAATGGCATATATTATGTGAGCAACGCTATGTCTAGCAAAAGTCATGTTTGCGTAGCGCTTGTAGCAAACCCGTTTCACTACTAAGTACTGACAGTGACCTGAACCTCAAACCCACAACCCAAGCGTTGTCAGCGCCATGCTCTACCCAAATGAGCCATCTCGATGCGGAATAGCAATATTGCTACAGGAGTGGTACCGACACATTGAGAGCAGTGGAGTAAAGACGCCCATTAGTGAGAGACAGATGGTGATGCTGAGACAGGAGCTCTACCTGCATGGTGGTTTCTACATATATCTCATACCTGGCTGCTCCTGCTGTCTGGGAGAAGACTGTTGTCTGTGTAGTCCAGGTGCTCTCCTCCCTCTGGCCCTCTCCTTCTCCTCCTTCTCTCTTACCTTGATCTGCCCTCGGGAACACTTTGTGCCCAAGACAGCTAGCCCGCCAATCAGCCAGCCAGCCAGCCAGCCAGCCAGCGAGCCAGTCAGCCAGTGAGCCAGTCAGCTAGCCAGCCAGCCATCCATCCAATCAGCCAGCCAGCCAGCCAGTCAGATAGCCAGCCAGCCAGCCGCTAGTCAGACAGATAGCCAGCCAGCCGCCGGTCTGACAGACAACCAGCCAGCCTGACCCCCCCCCCCCCCCCCTCCCTGACTCCATCAGACAGAGAGGTGAGGCATGAGAGGAGACAGGCATGGAGCTGATATACGCCCGGCACAAAGGAGTCCATTACCTGCGGTGTCACACTAATAATGAGAAGAGGGATGAGGGGCCAAAGGACAGCAATGTGCACACACACACACACACACAGAGGCCAGTGGTGTGAGAACCCTTGGACGGTAGCCCTCTCTCCTCATCGTTGTCTTTCCTCCAATACACTAGAGGTGCAACAGTTCTGGGTTTTATATTGAACCGTACGGTTCGCCATCCACGGTTCAATACGCACTAGTGAATGTCGGTTTTTCGCTTTAAAGTCGGAGGTGGAGTTTGTCTGGAACGCAGTTGCTTCTTGTTCAAATGTTTGTTCATGGCGAGCGGAGTTGAGAACGTGGCAACAGTTTGAGGAAGCCTCGGATTGCTACAAATCTGCGTTGTGGGGTCATTCATTTCAGTTTTGGCATCGAATACAATGATGAGGGAACGAAAACAGTGAACTCCAAGCATTGCTTCACGCGTGTCGTGTAATATGCACATAATGCGTATATGGGCTACAAGCTGTCATGGCTAAAGTGCCGTTTTACTTTTATTTCTTCCTCTCCTATACCAGTAGTCAAGGCTAAGAACATTTGAAAGTGTTTTCTGTTTATAAATATTAATATTTTTTACATTATACAATATAGCAGTCATATTCTGGAATGTGTCTGAATGTTAAAGTTCCATATGCAAAATAAAGTAACAGTTTGTAGATTTTTTTTCTCCTCTCCACACAAAACACGTACCGAAACCGAACCAAAACTGTGACCCAAAAACCGAGGTTCATACCGAACCGTGGGCCAACTGAACCGGTGCATCCCCTACAATACACACACTCACACACACTCACACACACACACACACACACACACACACCATTCAGCCTCCTCTTCGGCAGACCTGAGACCCTGCCGGTCCGATAAGTCCAGTAATAAATGGTGTTGATGCTGAGGAGAAGCTTCTCAGATAAGCAGCTATAATGTGTTTAGCCAGGCCATATGGAGGGACAGAGGGGAAAGGAGGCAGTCTTTTAAAAAAACGACCACATTAGAAAGAATCTAATTTGATCCCCAAGCACCTATTGTTATGGTGTGAAATTCCATTTCAATGGTATTTCTTCATATATTCTTTATCTATTTCTGGTGGCTTGGTTCTTGTAGCCTATGTGTCTGTTGTTGTTTTTTTAAATTCTATTTTTATTTTTTTATTTTTTATGCTAAATGAAAATATTGATCTTAGATGCACAGAAAAGAAAGTTCTGGAATGGAAATTAATTATGAACAAGATCAGATGTTGCATTTCAAAGCCGGGCTGTTGTTTTTCTCCCACAAGGCGAGTCTTTGAAGGATTTGAGTGACATCAAAAGTGGTTGCTTGTTAGGGATCCCTGTTAGGGATCTTTCTTGTTTACTTGAACATTTATGTGAAAGATTTGCAACTGTGATGAAGCATAGCTATCGGAGACACTGGTTGCAGTGGCGATTCTAGAGATTTATACATGGGGTGGCAAGCAGATATTTTAGTGTGGCCATCATTTGTGGCCATCTTAAGATATGTATATTTATCATCCCTTATTGCCTGTTCTACATATAGAACTAGTGTGTGCACACCAGTGTGTATGTGTACAGGTTTCTCTCTTATCCAGTACATTATTACAAAGACATAGGTTTGTGGGAGAATTTTTTATTTTATTATCTCTTTCATTCAGAGACAATAAACAAGGAACATGAACAATGCGCGACGGAGTGTGGCCGCGCTGAACTTGACCGTCAGAACAAACATAATAAGAATTAGTTGGGGGCCTTAGGGATATTTTTGTGCAAATCTGTGCAAAAGCACCACATTTGGCCCAGATGTAGCTCAGAGTATGCTCTAATGATTTAGCCACAACGACCACCGGGGTCGCCATGGCGGCCAAATCAATATGGCCGCCCTCTGAAAAAGGTTTCGGCTATAACTTTTGAACCAAATGAATTAGAAATGCAAGCCTGGTGTCTATTTTATGTTTTTTGACTATTAGAAACACATTAGAATGCTTATATTCATGATTGGGTGTGTCTGGACCCCTAATTTGCATAATGCATTTTTTTGGTTTTGTTTGGCTTTTGGGTCAGGTCGATTGGCAAATGTCAATGTCCTTGCTGTGACGTATTGCGTCGGTCTTGCAGGTGTGATGGGTGCCGCCAAATGCATTGTACTTCTGACATTGACATTCTCGGTTGCAGGTTGGCATCTTCTGTATTAGCTGCACAGGGTTTGAGGAACTCTGGACCATGGAGGACGATATCATTGAACACTCGTAAGGGTTCAGCAACAGATGTTGTGAGACAGTTGGACAGGAAGGAGCCGTCAAATGTGTGGCCTCGTTGTAAGCAGTACTTGTGTAAAACCAAGGCAGCCCTCATCAACAGAATTCCTCATCCTGAGCCAATTGTTCCTCTTAGCCACTTGTTCCTTGTTTGCGATGTAGGTTTCCCTCCCCTTCTGGTGTTCACTCTATTCAGGCAGATAGCTGAGGAGATGTTGCTTGAATGTCGTTGTGTGGGGTTCATAATCAGACACAAACACCTGCGTTCTTTCATAAGGTTCCTGTAGAGTTGCCGTAAAAGGAGATTGTGAAGGAGGATCTGAATCCTCAACCAGAGCAACAATTTGTGCAATAGTTAGATGGTCAAAGGTTGTCCCCCTCTCACTGGTAGATGCTTCCCCTTCTGACACCCTGGCCTGGCAGTGTCATGAGATGCTTGCCGTTTTGTTGCATATATTCTTTATCTATTTCTGGTGGCTTGGTTCTTGTAGCCTATGTGTCTGTTTTTTTAAATTCTTTTATTTAAAAAATGTTTATGCTAAATGGAAATATTGATCTTAGATGCACAGAAAAGAAAGTTCTGGAATGGAAATTAATCATTAAACAAGATCAGATGTTGCATTTCAAAGCCGGGCTGTTGTTTTTCTCCCACAAGGCGAGTCTTTGAAGGATTTGAGTGACATCAGAAGTGGTTGCTTGTTAGGGATCCCTGTTAGGGATCTTTCTTGTTTACTTGAACATTTATGTGAAAGATTTGCAACTGTGATGAAGCATAGCTATCGGAGACACTGGTTGACATTTGGAGTATTCCACCCAGTTACTTGGAGGTATATTCATCTCACAGGGGCCAGCTCAGTTGAACTGTAACAGTCCGAAACTGACCTACCCTGAGCCTGGAGATAGTCATCATATCACTGGACTGAACTATTAACTGCCAAGCAGAGCAGGGCATTGATGTGGAAAAAAATGAAGTGTTTTTTTGGAAAAGAGCCTCGAGTTTGACGTCTTGTTTCTGGTGGGAGGGAGTTGTGCGTCACGCATGCCCAGTCCCCACAGGATGGAGGATAGAGGACTGGAGAAGCCGGAGACGAGCGGCTGTCACGCTGTCGTGCCGTCACGTGGGCTAATGTGACACAGAGCAGGAAGGCGGGCTAGCCTGTGTGTGTGTGTGTGTGTGTGTGTGTGTGTGTGTGTGTGTGGGGACAGGGACGGGGACATATTGTATGAGAAAACTAGGTCACAATATCACCATCAGGAAAAAATAGAGTACAGCAAAATAGAAATTGCTTAAGGACGATGACACAGCTACGATGTTCTCAGACTAAATATTTGACCCGGGCGGGAAGGAAGGATGTCCTGCCGTTTTGTGTTTACGTGTTAGTGCTGCTCCTGTTTCGCCAATAGAGAGAGAGTGCTTGTGTGTGTGTGTGTGTGTGTGTGTGTGTGTGTGTGTGTGTGCGTGCGCCTGTGTAGTCCAGTCTCTTGGCCTGGCTCTCTCACTGCTCTGTGTGGAGTCTGGCTTCAGAAACACAGTGGAGGGGACGGGAGAGAGAGAGAGAGAGGTAGAGGGGGATGAGAACCGAGGGATGAGAAAATAATTGTATGCTACTTCAGTGATGAAGCAAGTGAAGCCAGCAGCCCTTGGAACAATTAACCTGCAGGATTTGGCTCTCTAATAAGCTCTACCTCGTAAGAAAAAAACAACAACCCCCAAAAAAACAGCCCTTTGAAGAAGGATACGTCTTTACTCTAGAATCCATGGGAGTCGTTTCGCTCTCATCATTAATTGGTACCAGACTGGGGGATTCTGCTGTGTGCCTCAAAACCGTTTGTGTTTTCAGTCTGGACTAAAGCCTAAAGACTACAGTCAACACATCTAGAAGGGTGTAGGTGAAATGGCTTGAACAACACTGCTAATCTGCTCCAGCCGTGGGAGGTCTGCAGTTCCTCTGTGTGTTTGTTTCTTGTTAAAAATTGTTAATTCTCACACGTGTTTCTGGTTTGGGATGTGTTTCAGGTGTGGGGACCTTACAGAGGACTGCCAGCCAGCGCAGCGCAATGACCTACCAAAGAAACAACTACGCTCTGAACACAGCGGCCACGTACGCCGAGCCTTACCGCTCCGCCCAGTACCAGCACCCCGACGCCAACTACGCCCGGCAGGCCGTCGTCATGGACGACGGGGCCACCCGCTCGCCCTCCATAGACAGTATCCAGAAGGACCCGAGGTAGGTGTCAAGGAGGAGGCTCAGGAAAACGATGCTGAGTAACCTTCCCTAGACATTAGCTTAGGGGGCTAACACAGTCTTTTTGACAACCCGGATTCGAACTCAGTCGACTCATGTAGGCAGCGTAGTGATAGTCATCCATAGGGACTCACAGTGCTTACTACGCTCCTACACATACTGCTGGGTCAACACTAGTGTCCTCTTACTATTGAAACATGACAGCTTCCGGCAGCCATCCAGAGCCTTAGCCATTAAGCTGTATGTACAACAGCCTGGACCACTTTACAATGGACTCCCAGATCCACTGAACTGCTGTGTTTGCTCTTGCAAAGGTGTGTGTGTGTGTGTGTGTGTGTGTGTGTGTGTGTGTGTGTGTGTGTGTGTGAGTGTGTGAGTGTGTGAGTGTGTGAGTGTGTGTGTGTGTGTGTGTGTGT
>NC_137677.1:56589707-56594707 GCF_963989245.1 Nansenia antarctica | reverse complement strand
CTGTAAGAGAAGCACAGAGTCTTCATGCTTAATCCATGGCCAATTTCTTGTGAGCGATGATGGTATTGATTATGAATTACTGTGTGAACCTCAGTTCCCCTCTCAGCTCTCTGAGGTCATTTAACTTGATGAACTCCCTGAGGTATTTAACTGGACAAGCTGCTGACGTTGTGATCTTCGCCTCGCTCACCAGATCTGAATGAGTCATGTGTTCATCCCCGTGTCTAGGTGTGTCGTCAGGGGGGCATCAAACACCTGGTGGATCTGTTGGACCACAAGGTTCTGGAAGTGCAGAGGAACGCGTGCGGAGCCCTGAGGAACCTCGTTTACGGGAAAGCCACGGACGACAACAAGGTTGCCGTGAGAAACGCCGGCGGTGTCCCAGCCCTGCTCCGACTGCTGAGGAAGACTGTGGATGCGGAAGTGAGGGAGCTCGTCACAGGTGAGAGAGTGAGAAACTGTGTGTGCGTGTGTGTGTGTGTGTGTGTGTGTGTGCGTGCTAGTATGGTCGGTCCTGCCATGCCACTGGTGTGTGTGTGTGTGTGTGTGTGTGTCTGTGTGTGCGTGCAAGTCTGTGCGCGCGTGTGTGTGTGTGTGTGTGTACTCTACCATCTGGCATATTCACTGAGGTCACATCATTCCCACAGTTCCATGCTATTTCACTCCTGCATTATTCAGTGATGTTTGGGCCCAATCTGATCCTCAGGAGTTCCAACACAGGGTTTTTTGTGGGAACAGGAACATTACACAACCAGGGGTAGAGTTGTTGAATTATTAACCTGCCTGCCTTTCCTGGCCTCTCTAGCCATTTGGTTTGAGTCACTGGGTATGCTTACAGCCCCACTAATATGGTCTGTATATGGATTCTCTGGTATGGTGGTATCATCCTGACCAGTTCTCCCCGACCCCTCCATCCCCGGTCTTGACCATGTATCTCAAGAGAACCCAGGTATCCTGGCTGAAATATGGCCTTCATACGACCATTGCCACCTCAATATAGTTTCCAACCGCCTCATTCAACCCTTTGCCCCCCCTCCCCCTTCCCGCAACTCCTCCTCAGGTCGTTGCAGTGAAAACAGACTGAAAGACTAAAAACAGAGTCGATGATAAACCGAACAGCTAAAAAAAACACCCCTCTCTACCGGGCCTAGAGTGGGGAGTTTCACCACCTCCTGGCCTGTGCAGATACGACCGTCCTTGACCGTTTCAGTTGCAGCACACCGTTGTATCTCCAGTGCTCACGCTGCAGGTCTGTTGTCTGCAGCCAGAGCTCTGCAAACAGGGTATAAATCCTGCTTGTTTAGGATCAGGGAGGAGTATTACAGGAATAAGCAAGCCAAGATGTTTGGCAGCCAGGTGGCTGAGTCAGCTGTTGGTGCCCGGCTCCGCTCCCCTGCTCTCTGACTCCCTCTCGGGTTACGACGTGATGGTTTCTTCAGGCAAAACAATACACCCGAGTGCACGAGAACAGGGCAGGGTGGGATTTCTCCTTTTTGCGGTTATGTACATCGTAGAGGCCGGGATACGCCTGACTGGCGTCAATCGTGTTTGTGTTTGTTGATGTGAAGCTCGGCGCGTGCTAGGATGCAATTACATGCAAGCTGAATCCTTAGAATGGTTGGTTAAATGGTTAAATGGTTCTAAATGTGTGTTATGCTCATCATCAGTGCTGGAATACTCATTGTACACTCAGTATGAAGTAAGTTGTTAAGTACATTTTTTTTAAAGAGAACATTTATTTCATTAGATGAGTACTGTAGCTGGTCTTGCATGGTCAAATGGAGAAACTCACAAACCAGCAGCCCATTCCCTCCCTTCCCTGTCACAATGACTCAGCGTATAGCGGCCATGACGGAACCAGTGGCCTTTCAGTCCCCACCAGACTAATCTCTTCTCATACCAACCGAATGGTTAGTAGACCACTTCAAACGCAGATGTGGCTATCGCACATATCTCTCTCAGTAAATGGTCTGATGGGAGCTCATCGGACAGCTCTGACTGTATTCAGAGAGTGCCAGCGCTAGCCTCGCTAATTCGCAGTTGAGGAGCCCAGTCCGCGGAGCAATTAAAGAAGGTCAGCAGCCGTGTTTCACCTCTGGATGACGACCAATAGGAACCCCTCCAACACAGAGAGTTTTCAGACGCACTTCCTGATGTCTACCGGACGCACACACTAATTGGCACAGTCACGAATGACTCTGCCAGCAGTCCTCCAACATATTTCTCATCTACAAAAACACTGTCGGTCACTGTGGTTCTACTGTAATTGAGACATGCAGTCTGAGACATGCAGTTTGAGACATGTGCGTGTCTGTGTGTGTGTGTGTCCTGTCTGTTCTGTTTTGTTCTGTTCTGTTCTGTGTGTGTTTATGTGTGTGTGTGTGTGTCGTTCCCACTGTGTCAATAGCTCTTTATTCTAGTGGGAAGGCATTTACGAGTCACGCTCCACGTGAGCGAGCTACAGAAGCCTTCTCCCGCTACCTAGGGTCATGGGGTTCATGTTATGAGGACATGCGAAGTAACAGTGTCAGCCTTGCTCCTGATCCCTACTCCCCCACCCCACCCCCAGCAGCTGGTCACAGCCCTGTCCTCAGAGACCGGGATCAAAAGGGCGTCCCCCCCAGTGCAGGTGACACCTGACCCACCCGGAGCCCCCTGGTCTGGACATCACAGAGGCAAGGCTCTGTACACACAGGAGTGTCCCTGTTCCTGTCCTCTCCTAGGACACGTTGTGTCCGCATGTGACCCCACTGCAGCTATCACAACAACAGCCCAAACAACTCTGATAGAACAGAATTGATTTGCATTACTGTGTGTGTGTGTGTGTGTGTGTGTGTGTCTGTGTGTGTGTGTGTGTGTGTGTGTGTGTGTGTGTGTGTGTGTGTGTGTGTCTGTGTCTGTGTCTGTGTGTGTGTGTGTGTGTGTGTGCGTGTGTGTGTGTGTCCGTCCACTGGTACAACCTTGGTATCACCTTGTATTTTCAGTCTGTTGCTGTAGTAGGGAAATAAACCCCACTTGTGTTCATCTCTGACCGCTGTTCTTTTGAAACAGAAGTTATTGAGGAAACAAAACGAAAAAGGCTTCATACCTTTCAGTCGTAGCTAGGGCAGGACACTGATTGTCATCTAGTTTCGCTACAGTAGCTCACCCTGCAGCCACTGGTGAAATGTGCTGGGAACTACTCGTGTATAGTCAACCACACCCTTAAGTATGGGGGAGAAGGAATCTCAGTAGTCAAACTACATTTCCACCCAGCTCTCAGCTCTCAGTTCTACCCCCAACTGGCCTATGAAAGGTCAGTCAATGCAGTGGATTGAGGCAAGGCCTCACACTTTAACCTACAGCCTGGTCCCATCGTGTGGTTTATTCTTCCACTGGGATTGATGTCTTTGTTTACTCATCATGATGAATTCATCCGGCTAGGCTGTTAGTATGTTGCACATCTTCACTGCATTCACCTAAAGAATACTGTGACATTCCAGACAACACTAGTATTATCTGAGCACTGTTCCAGACAACACTAGTATTATCTGAGCACTGTTCCAGACAACACTAGTATTATCTGAGCACTATATTATTTGATTATCACACCCACAGCTTTGGCCTGCTATAAACATGACCAGGTCAATGTTTATATGTGGCCCCCCCCAGCCCCTTAGCTGACTGCCCTCTCCCCTATATAATCAGATTATTGATACGGTTTGGTTTCAATATTGCAAATGATCTGGATCCTTCACATGAAACACATGCCACACCGACACTCACACCACAGCCATGCTCTATGCAATAAAAGCATGAGTGCATGACCCTTCCCCTTGGCCAATCAGATGTCTGTAAATCCCTGACCCATACCCACCCCAAGCCTGGTGTAAGGGGGCATCCTGGCTTCTCCACTTCATCCCAGCAGACAGTAACTGAATAACAAGCTCAGTGAAGATTTCATTATGGGGAGAATGGAGTCCTTTAGCCGCATCAGTGATTCTCCCGCTGTGAGATATACACCCCCCCCCCCACACCCCCTCCTGCGCTTTCTCTCACTGTCTCTCTCTTTCAATTCAATTCACTCAACACACATACACCCACACACACACCTAAACACACACACACACACACACACACACACACACACACACACACACACACACACACTCTCACTCACTCACTCACATAATTACTCTCTATTTCTCTCTCTCTGTCTCACACACAAACACGCACACACACACACACACACACACACACACACACACACACACACACTCTCCCTCACTAACTTTAAATCTAGGAGACTTAAATGTCAAGTGTTTCGAGGATTCATTTTGTGGGCAGATCATTGGCTCTGATATCTCTGCCTTAGTTTACATTAGAGGACTAGAGCTCCCAAGGTTGGGAGGGACGGATCGGCAAATAGTATACGGCCAAGCTGAAATCAAGCCTCAAAGAGAGAGAGTGGCTGTTCCATCTCACTGTCAAATGTGACACGTGGGTGTCATTGCCTTACACAGTTGGTGTCGGTCACCCCTTACTGAGCTTGGCTCCACATCCATCTCAACTTAAACTAGACTGCTTGCTCCTCTTCCACAGGGGCCAGTTAGAAGGGCTTAAGAGGCTGGCGCTTCAGCGCTTTCTCCAAATTGAGCTATAAGAGGGAATCAGGAGGAGCCGAGGGGTTGGTGGGGAACCAGTAAGGCCTGGGTCAGTTGGGAGGGAGTGATTTATAACAGCCCCTGTGTCTATTTTACCATATTAGTGGCTCTCTTCCTGGGGGATCCTCTAAAACGTCTGTCGGTGAAAGGTGAAAGCGAAGGTAACAGGCGTGGAAGGCTACTCACCGCATAGAGGTTTGACCACATGAGATGAACCTCCTAAGCCTGGGTAGATACATGTTAGCTTGACGTGGTTAGCTTACTGCCCCACACACACACACACACACGCACTCTAGCGTCGAGTGCTTGAGTTTTAGCTGGGAATTTGTCTTCAAAGGTTTGTCGGAATTAGAGAAA
>NC_137677.1:56557207-56582207 GCF_963989245.1 Nansenia antarctica | reverse complement strand
GAGGTGCGCTTCCCCCACTGCTCTCATTCTGGCTTTTTTCTCACACCGGCTACGCCACCTAAGCGCCCCTCATTCTGGCTTTTAGGAGTAGTCACATGGGTGGTCCAATACACTGAAATACATGGATGTCAGTGCGTTAGTCATCGAAATACATACATACGAACGCACTTGAGTTAAAAGTTAAAAAGTAAAAAAAAAGTCCACAGTAAAAAAAGAAAGAAAAAGAAAACACTCCGCCACAAGCGAACATAGTGTGAATTGTAGAGAGCTCAAACAAGGACAACGTGTTCCCATGAGGAGGTTTGGCTCCATACAGTACTGATTAGGTTACGCTTCAGAATGGAATGAGAGCTATTTCAAACCTGGTGTGTGTACTCTGGTGGTGCTCTGTGTGAATGTGCAGCTAGAAGAGAGTTGAAAGTAGAACGACATGTCGTTTTTTAACCGGATAAACCTGCAAATATACCATAGATTTTGTAAATGAGGCCTTAATCAGAATGATGCACTTAATGTGTGTGTGTTTATCTCCGTACCAGGTACTCTATGAAGGTGGTGAAAGCTGCTGCTCAGGTGCTGAATACGCTGTGGCAGTACAGAGACCTGCGCACCATCTACAAGAAGGTGAGAACATACCAGGGGAGGTTGGAGGTGGAGGTATAAATCAGGGGACGGGCTCATTGCACTGCATGAAACTGAATGACCGATGGTCGTTTGATACCATTACTCATTTTCTTCCATGCATTACAATGAATGAACCGTCCTCCCGATTTCTATCTCCTCTGGAAGATACGATGTATCAGTATGGGGGGGGGGCTCTACTAACTAACTAGATCTGAGGCCTCTTTCACACCGGCAGTTCCGAACGCCGGTTCGCGTTCGCGTGCCGAAACCTCCGAACGTTGGCGCTGTCTGGCGAACGAGCCCGCGTTCATACCAGTGTATCGTTCGTGGCTCGTTCGCCAGACAGCGCCAACGTTCTGAGGTTTCGGCACGCGAACGCGAACCGGCGTTCGGAACTGCCGGTGTGTAAGCCCTATGTGTGTGTGGTTCTAACTATTGTCTCCTTCCCCTGGCTACCTTTCAGGATGGATGGAACCAGAACCACTTCGTCACGCCTGTGTCCACTCTAGAACGGGACAGGTTCAAGTCTCAGCCCACGCTAGCCACCAGCACCATCCAGATGTCACCTGTTATCCCCTCAGGTAGGCTCAGATACACAAGTTCAAGTTTATCTGCCATATGTAACATAAGTGCATTGGAATTCTTGGTGCCTGCTTCTCTCCACATTTCCTTACGCAATCAGTTCTCTCCACATACACAATCACTACCTTTAATTATCTATTGATTTGTGTTTTTTTAATGATTTTTTAAAATGATATATTAAAGTTTGATCATTTTGAACGTTTTTCTTTTGCGCCCCACAGTTGGTAGTACGACCTCCTCTCCTGCCACGTTGGGCATCAAAGATCATCGCTCGGATTACCAGAGGGCGCCACAGTCAACTATGCAATTTTATAACTACCAAGGGGACAACAATGTACATAAAAACCAACAGTATACAGGTAAGCGTACATCAATCTGGTGAACGGGAAAAAACACACAGCACATCAGCATGACATTGGAATTTAATTCCAAATCAAAACACGTCAGCCCTTGTGCACCAGACTGTAATCAAAGGATTCCCTGAGGGCTTTTCTGAATCTATGAAGGCTGTAATCCATTTGATCCCTCCCCACACTGGAAAAAAATACCATCCATGCCCCCTTCCCCCCCACCCCCTCCCTTCTCCCCAAGCCCTTCCGCCATACTTCCCTCCTTCTTATCACTATCAGGCTGGTAGTTCTTATTCAGTCGGCAAAAAGTTCAAAAGAGCACTCGAGCCTCTTTATTATGCTGAAGTTGGGCAGGAGAGGCTGCTCTTCCCGCATTGTGAGCCGTCTGTCGGCTGGGCACCCACTACAGAGCCACCATTGTCAGCGGTCCGGAGGTGGAGCAGAGGCTGAGCACCCCAGACACGCCACTGCCAGATGGAGAGCTCTCACCCCTCGCTGGGGCAATGAGAGGGCAGGATAAAACAGCGTAGCCTGCAGCCATCACATTCTCCCCTTCACTGCCCATCTGCCTACATGCCCGCCTTCCTCCCCTGTCCCTACCCAGGCCCCAGCCACTGTCACAGAGGCGCAGCCGTAAAAAAGCCCGGCCACGCTGGGAACCCAGTGGAAAACTAGTTTTCAGGATTCCGCGCCGGTCTGAAAGTCTGCCAAGGAAAATACCATCCCACAGTCCTTTGCAAACAATAACGCGCCAGTGCCAAACTCGATTACTGCGTGTTATATTTCTGCTCTATGCTGCATAGCAGGCAGGCTTATTCATATTCAGAAACCGTCCCTAAGGGGCTTGTGGGACATGTATTGTAGTGTATGGTAACTTAATCGACTTTAAATGATTCAACTTTAAATGAATCAACTTTAATGGCCGCTCTGCCATTTGATGTTCATCTTTTGTGCATCTCTTTTTATTTCCAGGGTCTGGTAAACCGTCGCCATTTTATATCGGATCCTACTCTTCACCAACAAGAGAGGACCCCAGAAGAACACAGGTAAATCAGTACACAACACACAGGTAAATAAGTACACGGCGCACAGGAAAATTAGTACACAACAACACGCAGAAACTCTTCTGGTCTGACGTCTGTCTCTCGTGCTCTATAAACTTGTCCGGGGCAGGCGGCTCTGTCCGCTCAGCTTTGCTAATGCAAGGAGACTGACACATATTCCGGTGTGGATGAATGAGGGTGCTGGGAGAGATCCAGTGCGTCAGCCTTTGTTGTGAGCCAGAGTGGATGTGACTGCTAAGACGGAGATGGGCTGGGCATGCCCGGGGCACCCGTCACCGTGTGAACACGTACCTGTGATCCGCTGACTCCGATAACAAGAGGGAGAGTAAAGAGAGTTTGTGCCCTCGACCCCCCATCTCAAGACAGGCCAGTCAACAGTCAGTACAGTTAGGACATGACACAACTCTCTCTCTACCCTCCCAATATATTCCTGTCATACAGCTTGGTGCTGTAAGGATGTGGCACGGTTTGCTTTTAGCTTTGAGTTAGTTGGTACTAGGATTTCAACCAATTATTTTTCTCCCAATTATACTTCCTCAGATATATACGCTGGAGTTTTTAAATGAGGCCGAATCATTGTTCTGTGATTTTTAGACTAGACGTACTGTGGCTAAATTGGTCCTGTGTCTCTCCCACAGCCGGTGTACTACACAGAGGAGCCGAGCAGGCGAAACTACGACACCTACAGAATGTACCTGCAGTCTCCTCACGGCTATGACGACCCCTACATGGAGGAAGTGGTCACCTTCCCCCCCACGGCGGACTACAATTCCCAGCCGCATGGACTCAAATCCACCACCAACTACGTGGACTTTTACTCCACCACACGAAGGCCTTCCTACCGGGCGGAGCAGTACCCGGGCTCCCCAGACTCCTGGGTATAAAGACGGCTTTCGCCACAACTACAACTGACAAACTCTTCCATAAACTTTTATTTGTGTGTTTGTTTGTTTGTTTTTAAAAAAAAGTGAATGTGGGTGGTTCAAATGTGACTGAGTGATGGCAGATGGAGAGATGGAACGTTAGCCAAAGAAGGAAATAAAGGAATGTTGTTTTTATTTTTCAAGAAAAAAAACGAAGAAGATGGAATCATGCAGTGAGTGAGGGTGTGTTGGCGGGGGCGACACTGGACATTATCGTGAGCGGCGTCCTGCTCTTGTCTAGATGTTAGTTTTTCTTTTGAAAACCCGTAGATGTGGTAGCATGGTGAAGGTGTGAGTCATGTGAGGAAAGGTTTGTGGTAAAGAGTAACAGATGGGGAATGTGCGTGCGTAGGCCAAAATGGATCATGAACTCATTATCTGTAAAGAAAATAAATAATAATAATCTAATGATGTTAGTTTGTACAGAGGGATCTAATTGTATTCGTACTTAATGTTGAACTTGTGTATGCCATCAAGTCTTGTACATTTCCTTCATTTTATTGTAAATACTGAAAAGAATGCCACCTGGTTTACGCTCATCAGATTGGTAAACAACTTGTGCCATGTTACATCTCTATAGATATATAAATATATGAAGAAATAAAGAGAGGAGGGGAAAGATGGCATCATCATAACACAAACATGCAAAGATAATAAAAGTTCACTTTTGTTTTTTAAATGAATTGTGTAATTGCAGAAATTTTTGTGACTTAGCAGATATATTATCTTTATTTTTCCATTCCCTGGTCTGCACCTTTCATGGGATGGTTCACTGCCATTTTCTATGCACACCAACAGAAATAAATGTGAACGTTTGGTCCATGAGTAGCTCTACCACTCCTGCCTTCTCTTTCTCACCCTGTCCTCTTCTCTTTGCATGCATACATACTTTCACTAGAAAAGATCTCATAATGACCATAGTAGGCCTTTTCCAAATAAACACGAATTTGCCTGAATAAATACTGATACTACTACAATACTTTCTCTGAGAGAAAAGACTTGTCTATGCAGATTAATTATCCAAATTGATTTCAAAATTACAGACATGTGTACATGTACTAATTGTATCTTCAGGTGAAATGCAATTCATCATCCTTATCAACCAAGTCAAGTCTCACTGGACTTATATAATAATTTGACCCCAAAAAAACTGCTTTTAATTAACTCTCATGCAAAAATGCACTGGGGCTGTCATTGTGGTTCTATTGAAAACATTCCCACGAGAGACGAGACGAGCCCATTGGCTGAGCTCAGTTAAAAACAACTCTTAAAGCCCCCCTTGGTCTGCGCAGATCTGAAACGAGTCGGATAGTAGCACGGAAGCGCTGTTGGAGTCAAGGTGACGCCGTCGCCATATTACTTACACCGATCTGACTCAAACACGTCTGCAGACACGAAAGTGGGAGGGGAAATTGATGGAAATTGTTGTTTGTACACTGCGCACCATGAGCTAATCTAAAACTCATATGGATAGAACATAGAACTTCTGAGTCTATGCAGTCTTATGGGATAGATCAGTCCATGTACAGCCCAGGCTGGTGCTCCTGGCTTCCCGCATCAGCTATGCAAGGCGTCGTTTTTGTTCCAGCAGTATAAAAACAACCAAGTGGGCGCTGTACGTTGTGTTTTGCTATTGTTGAGAAAGTTAAAAGAATGGTGCAACTATCCAAATCTGGGACGAGGGACAGTCATTTGTTGAAGGCTGGCCATCCTCCAGCAGGTACATGTCCTTATTTATGAATTGAATACACATGCTAATTCAGCTTTTTCTCAGCAAAAATGTTTTTATGTAAAAAAAAAAATCACTGGATTATGTTGTTGATTGTACGATTTTTAGACTGCAATAATGTAATCGAATTTAAGGATTTTGTAGCAGTAGTACAAGTACTTGGAGTGCATTTGAACGTTTCGGGGTTTTATCGTGCAAACATTTGAAACAATGTTGCTGCACACTGCACGTTCGAACTTGGCAAGCGCACTTGTGATACAACTCGATTTTAATCAATTAACTCTCTGTTGCATTGATCGCTTCCCCTAGTAATTAGCTATTTCTAGAAGTGCTGTTATTAATACGTGCTATAGTGTTTTTGTTTGTAATGATAATTGCCAGGAACCTATTGTGCAGGAAGGGAACACACTGTGCTCTAACCAGCGCTCGGAAGACGATCTGGCAAAGAACAGTACTGATTTTTTTATTTTTTAAAAATGATCTACTATTGTCTGCAGATTATAATCTTATCAAAATGTAAAGTCACACATAATTAGACCACTGTCATCCATTTGGAACTGAAATTAAAAAGCGTAGCCTACATTCATTATTTTGCTAAACCATTCTCAATATTCCAAATTACATAAATAATAGATGCTTTGTTGTGACATGCAAAGTATACATATGGTCCATTTCCACGTCGTACTCAAGAGATGCACAATATCTGAGAAATTTCCTCTGCTGCTAAATAATGCTCCAGGAAAAATTTCTCTAGGACACTTTGTTGCCCTCCAAATAAGAACTCAGTTCATACAGTTTTGCAAAAGAAAAAAAAATCCTCATAGATTTAGCATGGACTTTATCTGTCCTATAGAGGACTTATGGCAGATGTTTTGCAGAGGGAAAATATATTTTCTGTGCATGAACAGGATGTGGGTAAAAAAAATGACTTTGATCACATCTGCTTGTAGAAGCAACTGAAGAGAAAGAAGGGCAACAATGATGTAATGCACTCTTGAACACGCTACATAACATACATCTGCATGTCAGGGTTGGCAGTTAAGACACTCCCATGCCCCACATTTCTTATGGCAAAGTTGACTAACTGGAAGTAGCTTGCCCTGTAAGTTTGAACATGCTCTGGGTTGTCTTGGTGATGTATTAGCATACGATTTCCCTTTATTCTTTCCTGGACATTACAGATGTTAGTTCTATAACTTTCAATGACCTGACTGGTCATGATTGCTTGACCAGAGTGATGTTTTTCCATCTACTGCATTCCATAGGAGATGTGTGTTGGGGATTGCATGTTTAACAGTTTAACAGGGATTGCATGTTTAACAGTTCCACTCTGGCTCCGCAGTAAAGGCTGGGGGTAAACGGGTGGCTAAGAAATGCTGGGATGACGGCGCTTCCCATGTCAATCCAGAGAAGGAAGCCAAGAGACCTGACAAACCCAGGTATCTACAGTTTAGAAAAGGCTTGTGAAGATGTGTATCTCACTTGGAACTTGATGTCATTTGAACTTTATTTAAATTTGGTTCAATTCAAAATGGTCTTATTGTGGATCGACAGATAAATAAATCTGACTTTACAGTGTTTGTCGTGTCTCCCATTGATTTGTGACATTAAAGGTGTAATTCTGTTGTAGGTCTCTGGCCACTGCCAACAGAATGCAGCAGGTCAGTGTCCTGATGGCTGGAACACTTGACAAGGTAAGAACATCAGCCATACAGTAACAGTGGATGTATATCAGTACCCAACATAAAGTGTTAATAGAACAAAAAAAATATCAGTCCAAATCAATCAATCGATCTGATTCAGTCGTCGTGCATGCCAATCCAACTCCTAAAGAGTGGCAGCCATGGTCAAATGGCTTCCTTCCAGTTGGATTTTTAAGCATTTAAGATAAATTGAAAAATTATTCTGTTTTTGCAGTTGAGCCATGACTTTCCAGAGACCCCAGTCAGTGTGAGGCACAGCAAGCTCCGACCTGCCGTGGAGAAGCCACACTCACCCAAGACCTTCTTCATCCAGCAACCTCGCAAGTGTTGAGCCAATGTGGCTTGAAGAGTGGCCCGAGGGGAACATGTGAAGTCGACTGTGAAAGATAAAACAGGAAGTATTACTACATACACGATGGGACCAACAGAGGATGGCAGAAGAAGAGTTCAATGTTTAACATGTGTTCATTAAAGTAGACTCAAATTCAGTTTTCCTTTAAGGTCTGATTTGATTGAGATTTCTGACATTGCTACTTTTAGCTAAGCATGTTGAGCTTTCCAAGGGTATTGGGCTTTTTTGGGTGTACTTACAAACCAGCATTTATATTGTGCCTTTCTGTATATGACACTGTTACCATAACTCGACTCAAAGTATATGGGCAATTGGGATAAGTATGTTGTATAAGGGGGGGTAAGCTGGTTATGGTTTTTGACAGTTTTTTCTGTGACTGTTTCATAATGAAAAGTTTGGCCCTTGTTCACGGCTCGAATAAAAGAAAATGCATGGCCTCCCAGAAAAGAATACTGTTCTTATTTATCATTCAACTCGACACCCTTCGAGTTATGCTCACTGTAACTAATTACCTTGAACTAAATGAGTTTGATTGAACAGTTCAATCAGGAAAAAAAATGTTCTTACCAAAGGGTGGTGTCAAGAGCGTCTTTTATCACATTGAATGAGATTGTTTTGCTTTCTCTCACCATTTTAAGCTCCCCATTCAGACTTATGACTACTTCTGTCTTTTAATGGCAAACTGCTGTTCTATCATGATATGGTAAAGCAACTGTAACTCAAGGAAATCATTGTCAATATGCTTGAATCATAGTAAAACAAAAATCGATGCATTTGGCAGGCCTGCCGCAAGCCTAACATGGCATTTCTTTGTGAAGTCAGCAGTATGCTAATATCATGGTGGTGCACAGAAACTCTCTCATGGCTATATGCTCTTGAACTCTGTCTCTTTGTAGGAAGCTCTCAGTACGTTTGGGCTTCTCTTAGCTGCCCACAAAAGAGTCCCTGTTGTGAGGATGAACTCAGCCAAGCATTGTTCCGTCACTTACAGTTTTTTAATTCAACATATTTCCATTGCAGCTATTCCCATGAAATGTAGACCAGACATTGGTATTGACTCAATAAAACTACACAGCTGAAGAAATTATAACAATAGAATGTGCAATAAAAGGGAACGACACAGGAAAGAAGTATTGAACACGCTAACTGAATATTGACTAGGCCAGTCCAACACCTATAGTCTCCTTTGCAGTATGTTTTGGATCGTTATCCTGCTGGAAGATCCACCCGCGTCTCATCCTCTTCATCCTGGTGGATGGCAAAAGATTCTTCTCAAGAAGTTCCCAGTACATGGCTCCATTCATCTACCCTTCCATAATTTGGATTCCACCAGTACCATGTGAAGAGAATACCATGCCCCATACCATGATGCTTCCACCTCTGAACTTCACTGTAGCTATGGTATTTTCAGAATCACATGCAGAGCCATTTCTCCTCCAAATATGGTGCGTTGTTTTGTTGCCGAAAAGTTTTTGGCTCATCTGACCGGACTACATTCTCCCGGTAATCTACAGGCTTTTCCAAATGCTCTGTAGCAAACTTCAAACGAGCTTCAACATGCCTTTTCTTAATGTAATGGAGTCTTCTGGAGTGATCGTGAATGGAGACCGTGGCGGTGGAGTGCATGGCCTATTGTTTTGGTTAGGATGCTCTGTATGGTGCACCATAGAGAGCATCCTAACCAACTGCATCACAGTGTGGTACGGCTACTGCACTGTGTCTGACCAGAAGGCCCTGCAACAGGTGGTGAAAACCGCCCAGCGCTTTATTATCGGCACCAAACTCCCTACCATCAAGTCCCTCCAGGCAGACGGTAAGCATCATCAAGGACACCTCGCATCCCAGCTATGGTCTGTTCGATCACCTACCATCTAAGAGACAGAAGAAGTTTTTTTTTTTTCCCCCCTTTCCTAACACCAGGGGAGCCACCCCTCCTAAATTTCGTTGTTTGGTACCTGTACTGTAGCAATGACAATAAAGTCCATTCATTCATTCAATTACAGGATCCCCTGGTCCCGTACCAGCAGGCTCCAGAACAGCTTGTTTCACACAGCTGTCACTCTGATGAACACACTCCAATGAACACTCCTTTCCTGTTTCAGCATGACAATGCCCCATGCACAAAGCAAGGTCCATAATGACATGGTTTGCCGGGTTTGGTATGGAAGAACATGGCTGGCCTGCACACAGCCCTCAACCCCATTGAAGACCTTTGAGATGAATTGTAATGCAGACCTCAGTAATGCTCTTGTGGCAACCATGTTCCAAAATGTAGTGGAAAGCCTTCCCAGAAGAGTGGAGACTGTTATAGCAGCAATGGGGGGACCAACTGGAATGAGATGTTCAACAAGCACAGTGTGTGATGTTCGGGCGTCCACATACTTTTGGCCATGTAGTTAGTGTATGTTGAATTAAAAAATGGTTGATGTGTTGAATACTTATTTTCCCCACTGTAAGTAGTGCCCATTGACATACTGTAGTGCCCACACTTAATTATTGGCTCGTACTGTAGCTGTTCGTTCAGTCATAGAAGCAAGTGGCAATTCTCCACTTCTACTGAGAAATGATGTCCATACTTTATATCTGTAGAGTTGGCATGAGAAGCTACAAGTCTGGACATTTTACAAAATGTGTGAAAAGGAAATATTTGCACATCTGCCCGCCTGCTTTTGCCTGACATACAGTAGCGTACAGTAGGCACTTGAGTATAGGCATATTGAGTAAATAGAAGCACACAACTGCTATGTCGGTAAAAGGTTTGTGGAATGCATAGAGAGGTTATGAGTTCTGACCATATGCAGGATAGAAGAAAACTGTCGGGAATGTGTTGTTAGTGAATGGCGGAGAAAAATGACTGTGCCAGGGGCCAAAACCAGATCAAAAACCATTTCATTTGGTCTCCGCGTTCCAGACTCCTCACTGCTTATATTTCATCTTTTGTTTCCTGTCCTTGTGGTAAAGACGTCATATGTCGGTGTCAGGAGAAGGAGACCTTTTATAGGGAATCAGGAAGATAGCTAGGTAGCATACTGCCCGTGGGCACTTTCTAAGATGGGGTAGCGTATCATAACACTGGAAACAAATGTTTTTGAAACAGCTGTCAGACTGTTAACCAGCTCCCATTCCAGCAGATGGTGAGGTGGGCAGAGTATGACGCTGGCTTTGTTCCCTCTTGCAGTCTGTGTTTGAGCCTCTTTGATCAACTGGGGCTTGGGCTGGTAACCTGGCCATGAATAATGAAGAGACATGCAGGCGTACACACACACACACACACACACACACACGCAGGTGTACGCACGCAAGCATGCATACACACACACACACACACACACACACACACACACACACATAATGAACATTTAAATTCAGTCAGTCTAGAGGGACTAATCCAAAGCAGAATTTTTCAGAATTGAAAAATACTATATGTACAGGTTTACCCAATGTTGTGATACTCAACATGTAAATAGTAGGCTACAGTACTTAACAGCTAAGAGCCCTGAATAGTTGTGTCTTTGTTTGTAAGTCTATGTTGGTGTGTTTGCTTGACAAAAGTGCTACTAATAACATGAGTATCATAACAGGCAGAACAGAAGCTTGGTGACGCTCTTGTCACCATCTGTGTATGACATTTTGTGTGTCTGAATTGGAGGGAGGGAGTGGTTGGTGGTCCTCAGAGGTGCAGACAGGTGCATTTCCATGCCAATGACTGCCCATTCCCAGCCATCCCCAGCCATCTGACGGGGTTGACTGCCCCTGGCCTGTGACGTCTGCTCCACTGCTGAGAAAACACCAGAGTCCAACAATAATCCTGCCTCACAGAGAAGAAGCACGCGGGACTGTAAGATGTATCCTGTTTTTTCAAGATATGCTTTGTTATTCCTTGGTAAGACACTATTAAATCCTCAAGATTATATTATTAATGATAATCAATATAACTGTTTACATTGTTGACAGGTTTTTGATTATTGCACTCATATGATAACAATGAACGTCGAAGTGCTCATATTCAGTCACTTAATTATTGTGAAATAACATGGGAATTCAATAGTGTTACTAGAGTAATACTGTTATGCTGTTAGGTGTTAACCAGTATCACTATTGATTACTTTCTTTTTAAATGGCGTAGTGCACATGTCATGAAACGTTTTGTCCACATGGTGGCACTATAGACTTGCCTAAATATGGATATCTGAGTTTACTCCTCGACCTAAGAAATCCTATGGTAAAGTCAAAGAATGTCAAATGTTGAACAGGTTTATCATTGTGCAATTAACTAACAGTAAACATAGCTGAGCTAAGTATTAGCCCCCAATTGCATACTTTCATCGTATACAATTCACTGTAGCACAAGCACACAGAAAGGTATATCTTTACTTCAAATTCAACCTAATCTCCTTTTGCTTTCATGAATTTATGAATGAATGAATGGTCTTTATTGTCATTAATACAGTACAGGTACCATACAACGAAATGTAGGAGGGGGGGCTCCCCTGGTGCTTGGAAACAAATAATAATACTAAAAACAAGGAGGGAAAAGAGCTGGTTTACATAAATAAAGGCTATATACACTATCCACTATACTATACTACTATACTATACAAATAAAACACTGTGCTGTACTCTATGCTATGCTATAAATATCCTAACATTTCCTATCTCTGAACCTTATGTACACAAGGGTTGTCATATTGCACATAGTATTATTGCACATTCATTTAAAGTGTCGCAGTTTGCAGGTTTGAAATGTTCACAGTTGTATTTCAATATTGCACGTATGAAACAATTATTGCATGCACATGAGGCATGCATTGCATTGCGCGTGGGAGTCCAAATTGCTTGGTTACCCAGTCCTGTCGTCCCGAGCGCAGCGCACACCCCATAATGACCTCATGGAGTTTGAGTCTGCAGAGGGAGGAGTTCCATGTACCTTTGGTCCATCAGGGATTCATGTGGAGATAAGCTGTAGGAAAACTTTTTTCTACTGGGATATCCATGACATTTATCAGGTAATTTGTTTAACTTACCAATGTTTGTTTACTGATATATATCAAGAACTGCTTGGGACATGTCTGTGTCTTAGTTATTGCCTAGGGATAGTTTTGTACGACAAAGTATGAGTATGTATGTAATGTATACTTGGGGAGTTTCGCCAATGTGTAGTGAAGGAATAGAGCTCGCGCAAGAATATGTTGGAACATGTCTTACGAGAGAGGAGAAATCCCCGGCGAGTTTACAAACATTTTTACAGTCTTTGAAAGTCATTTGTTATATGATTTGAATTGTTTACTAATTGATTGAGAACTCTGAATGATGTTTTGTTTTTTATTTAGTGTTTTTATTATTGTTTAGGACAGTTGTTTAGGCAACACTGTAGCAGCCTACCTCTGACAGGTCTATTCAACCTGTCAAGTCCCGTCGTGATACTTTGTATTTCTACGTGAAGGCATTTCTCCGTCAAATCGGTGCATAAACTGGAAATTGTGACAATGCATCAACTTTTGCTGTGCTCCGACTGTGTTACAATGTGTCATCTGCTTGGCTGAATAATTTTGGCCTCATTTGATCTTTCGCCTACTGATGCTCATCGGGGGTGTTTGGTTAATTCTTAACACATGCACACCTTTAAGCACATGGTCAGTTGAAGAGATACACATCATTGTATGCTACTTGTACTTATTTATTTGTACGTTGGAGGTTATTCGTTAAACGTTAAGTTAAAAAGCTATTCTGGAACTTTTCAATCATATTGGAACGCTCACGCTGATAAAGTCGGGTGACATCCTGTGTCCCAAACAGGACTTAGTTTATTCCAAAGCATAGGGCCAACCTTAAACGGTGTGGTCTTGTTTGATGCGTGGTGCATGCCCTATTTTTACATACAAATGCGGTGGTTTTGAAATTAAGACCAATCCAGATGTAGTGATCTTGCTCGCCCACATGGGATTGAGTCATTGAAGTTACCACTGAATGTTTACATAAGATATTTCCTTTTGCTGGAAGGAGAACACTACTAGGCTACTAGGCGACTTGTCTGAAATAAGTCATCCACTAGTTTTTCTATCTGAACGTAATTCATACTGACATGTCAGATTTCATTTAATCAAAGGTAAGATGAAATCAATGACATCAGATGTCTTCACTGAACTGTGTAGTTGTAGCCTACTTTGATTGAAAGGGCCTTGTGTACCTGCCTCAAAGTGCACCTGATTTCATGTTGAAATTGATTGAGCTGCAGTTTCAGTGACATAGATTTTGTGCCAACATTTATTATTTTCCCCATCTGCCAAATTCCACATCAAACAATGCCAATGACCCCAACTGAGTTGTCAGGTAACACTTGACACAACTGATGACATTTTTATTGAGTTATACTAACGGGTTTTCATTTCCACAACAGGTTCTTAGAGCTCAATAGACAGGTGCTTGCTAATGCCACAGTAGAACACTTGTGTTAGAACAACACCCCCAGCCTAAACTTCAACAATAAATCATATAGGCTAGGCTCTGCAATACAGTGTTTTTAATCAGACTAATTGCAGCATTACCAATGAATGTTCAGTATTAGTCAATCAAGCTGTTTATCGATTAAATTATTTATGAAGTGGATCCCTTTGAAGTGCCCACAAGGCCTGTAGTCACAGCGGCAGAGTCTGGTTCCCATGGTGCTTAGCCAGTTGGCCAGTAACAGGTGCTGGCAGTGGCACCAGACCAGAGAGATGTTGAGGCTGAGGAGAGGGTGTCAATAGAGCCACTGACCTGACAGTGTTTGAATCAGTGTCCGAACAGTAGCCACATTATGTAGCGGCACGTTATTCCAGTAATACGGCCAGATATGTAGGCCTTATGTCTAGTGATGGGGAGAGTATCATTGAACCAAGGAAGCGCCCTCATTATAAGACATTAGGCCACCAGTATTGTTCTGTGAGGTCAAAGACAGAGAAGTGTGCAGTGTTTCTTTTCAGAAGGTGGTCACTTTCTTTTGAAACATTATCAGACTGATCTGGTTAATGTCAGGGTAAGATAATGGTCAACACACACACACCCATAACAAATCTGACAGGAGAAGGTTACTTGACTCCGCTTGGAAGATGGTGTTTGTTTTGAAACAGTAAATTGATGATGTGCTGCAATCACACTCAATTCTCTGTACTCTGTTAGTAAAAGAGGTTCTTGTGTTTGATAAGTTGAACTCATAGATCATGACTGGGACGTTTTTTATGGGCCATGGTAGTTCAAGTGGTTTGATAGGCCTGCGCTTGACCGTTGAAACAAAGTTGGGGCTTGTATGGAGTGTTGTGTTGTGTGTCATGCCAACGGCCCCATCGACCGAGGCGGGCAGCTTGCAAGCTCTCTGATGTCATTGCTAGGAGCAACAACGTAGCATTTAAAGGGTTTCGGTGGCGATACTAGAGACCAGGCTAAATTATAGATTGTCCTAATTACAGTTGTGGTTATCGTTAATAATTATTCTGTTCACCGCAATAAGGCTATATAGGATTTGTTCGGAGTCATATAATCTCCCACAGTCACAGTTTCCGACGTAATAGGACGCTAACAATATGCAGTAGGCTAATTTCCAGTTGGCTTTTTAGTATTATGATTGGTTCAGTTCAGTTACCATTGGCTTCTCTCCAGATCATTACAGTAACCAATATCTAGCCTATAGGGTGTATGAGAACATTGAGTAATTGCATTAGGTACTGTTTCTCATGGGTTGAGGCAGTTTATATCTAAGGCACTTGCCTTAACTCTTTTAACCCCAACATTTAATATCTAGTTCCCTCTAGGTCATCAATTAAAATGTAGCCTACGCATATTGAGTTGCCTTTGTGTTTAGACAACGGTTTAGTTTCTGAACATGAGAGTAGCTTGAGTGGAGGGAGTAGGCCTATGTGGAAAAGCACACAAAGCTACTGTACCACCCTGTGAAATTTAGAGTGTCCTCATTAGCTCCTTTGAGAAAATACAGTTTAAAACCACAATTATACTGGTCTGCCAAATGTGTTATGATTCCGCGTTTTAATTAACGCATTCAGTCCAGTGAGGCATTCCACAGAGCTGACATGGTAACAGAGTTTTTAAAGAAGCCACATAAAACCTAGTCAGTTTGTGCTCTGGTATCGGCTCCAAGCCTGTGTGTGTGTGTGTGTGTGTGTGTGTGTGTGTGTGTGTGTGTGTGTCTGTGTGTGCGTGTGCGTGTGCGTGTGCGTGTGCGTGTGCGTGTGCGTGTGTGTGGTGCTCTTTTAACTCTACCTCTTCATGAAGCAGCTGGCTTTTATTGGCATTAGCATTTTTGTTAAGCATTTAGAAATACCCCAGAGAGAACTGGAGGGCTAGCTGTATCTCATGTGCTCTCTGTATAATGGTCAGTCTCTTTAGTCTTATGCATTGGCTAATAATAGCTAAACCTCTATGATGGTGATGAGTGGCTGTGAGGACTTATCTCTGAACTGTCTGGGCTGAACACCTGTGGAATGTTTACCAGCCAAAACCCTGGAGAGATTTATTAGGCTTAGATGTGCACATCTGCTTTAAACAAAGGCAACAGGTCTCAGTCCACATCTTGACAGTCCTGACTTTATGACTTATTTGTTCCTGATACTGTAGCCTACTCTCTCTTGTTAAGATGCCAATTCAAAGAAATGTCTTCCTGACCTAGTTCCTCTGGTAGCATTTCTATGTGAATAAGGATGCTATGCATGAAGAGAACTACTCTAGACTTTAACCCTTGCCTGTTAATGTTTGATCCTAATCAAATAACAGGAAGCCCCAACCCTCAGCCAAATATCAGTCTGACTCAGAGTTCTCCCACTGAAACCTCCTATCCAAGCATTTGGCATACTTAAGGTTCGGCCCTTGGCTAGGTGGTGCACTTTATCCGCTAGCACACCTGCCTTATAATCTGATGAATCAATGGTCAATCAAGTCGAAAGTGATGGCAACAGGAAATGATGATGGGATTCTGAGGAATTGGTTAATGCTCCAGGTTGTTTGGCCTCAGCCTGATCTCATGAACACATGATAGTGTTTTTTCCTGTCTGACCGTGTTTCCAGGAGTTAGGAGTCTCCCCCAAGGTCCAAAAAAGAAACCTGATAAAGATTGTTAATACATGTGTGGGCTGACTGAGGCCTGGAGCAGCTGGTGGGTGGCTCACACACACAACCACCAACCTCCTCTTTGTCAACGAGGTCAGACAGGTAAGACCTGAACTAGACCTTCATAAGCAGCACGTTGCGGATCTTTGAGGAAGAGGGGATCTTTGAGGTTTATAACGTAACACATGTTGACTCAACTATAATATGAAGTGGGCTAGGTGAGGTTTATTTCGTAAGGGATGAGCAATGTCTCGTCTGACAGTTTCTCAAGGATTAGGCTATACATGTCAGGTAGAATCAGTTTCCACAGCCTCGGGTGGAACTGTAAAATTCTGAGTAACGATCGGCTTCAAAAACATGTTTCAACTCTTCAGTGCTCTGTGTGAGCTTGGATAGGGGGGGAAAAATAGCAGATCACAAAAGGTTTCTCACACTCTGACTGTGGAATAGGCATGAGGCTAGATCTACAATTGTCAGGGTGTAGGAGAAGTGTGTCTCAAGAGTCAGCTCTCTCTCAAAGTGACCTGAGCAGTTTGACCTGTCTTTTCAATGAAAGTTATCCTCTGGGGGATATCCTAAAGCTAGCAGGACTAATGAGCAGATTAGATTTGTCATCTTTTTAATTTCAATCTAATCCATGTGGACATTGAGTCAGGATGAAAAATTGGGTTGCTTGTCCCAAATCACAGGCTGTAGGCTATTTGACTCTGCTTGTGACAGCATGACCTCATCCATGCCTTCGAGGTAAATTGAATAATACACATAATCTCAGAGAATGTCAGGCTGTTTTTCCCATCATCTAGCTAGAACTAACTAAGTTTACAAGAACACTGCTCCAAGCGTGTTCTTATGCCAGGTAATAAACTAAGTGCCTCCAGACTTAAGGTAATTGTTATGGTAGTGTGTCATAACAGTCCACTCCTCCGACAGTCACGGCCATGTCGGGGGTAGGCTACCAAGGTAACGCACTACCTGAGTTGCGCAGGCATGAATAATGATAGATGTTACTAGGCTGCTCTTTGCGACATTGGAAAGAGATGGGGAGCAAGAGAATCCCTCTGATAAATGCGCCACATTACCTGTTTCATTACCTACATAATCATGCCATCTATCTCACATTGTGGCAACCTTTGTGTAGCCTACTTCAGCAATCAGAGTGGTTTTACTTTGTTAATGGCAAATGGCATAGTATTGTATAGCCTAGTAGAACATTACTGTAGCCCCACGACACAGTAAGCAAATAATTAAACCAGGTAGCCGTTGGCTTTCCACTCTCTACATAATCTATGAGATGTTATTGCGTAGATACGGCACTGTCAGTAATTGTTACAGAACTTTCCATAAACTGAATAGCAATGATGAAATTGTTTCTTTTTATATCTCAGACAGCCACACTCACCCACCCTCTGTCTGTGGGGTGGACAGCATTCGGCTGTGGTTTACCAGGATAAGAATGAATCATTGTGTGGAGTTTGCCTGGAAGACTGCTTATGGGAAAAAAAGTTTGGGCTATTGTAATTTCCTCCTTTCAATGGCAGTGAGAATGGATGGCAGAGTTGTACACAATGACTGAAACAGAGACACTGCCGCCCATTCTTCCATACCTTTACTTCCTCTTCCAGGGGTAAGGACCGTGTTGTTCACTTCCCATTGTTTCACTGAACGTTGAGTTCAGCAGTGCAGGCCATTTCCTGCCTGTCTGTACTCATGAATGGACAGTAATATAATGGACATGACAAAGCTATCAAAAGCAAGGCCAGGGAATTTTCATTTGTTCAATCTCGCCAAAATTAAAATTCATTTCACAGCGGCATTCTTTATCAGACGCTGGCAAAGTGTCCATTCACTCTGACAACATAAAGGTCAAAGCAGCCTAGTGTGAATCTCCCGAATCGCTATGACAACGGTGTGGACATTTTGAGGAGAATCATTCATGTAGAATCAGAGGATGAAAAAGCACTGGCTGTTAACAGGCAGGAGGTGGACTGGAGTAAATAAAAAAAGCCTTCCTACCCTGCAGTCATGGGGAAGTCAAGCTGAAGGTTGCTCTCTCTATTGTCTGGTGTGTCACAGCACAATGTAGGTCCACACACTCAAACAGTCCAGTGTGTGAATGGGCCTATAGCCCGAGGCAATCAGGAAAACAACCCCACTTCCGCTCTATATATAGCCGGGCTTCTCGGATGACCGTCGTACAGATGGCCTCATTAAGCACATGTCAGCCCTGGCATTGTTGCAGGTGAGACTCGCCTTTCTTCCCCCAACCTGTATTTGGTGAACTCTATTGGCGCTTTTCCACTACCATCCCGTAGCGTACCAGTACCCGTGGTTTGCTTTGTTTTGCTTTCTCCACTGCCAACTGGGCCGTACCGGGACGTAGTACCCGTACTGATTTTAGCTACCCTTCCTGACTCGGAGCGAAAGGTACTATCCGTGCTACGATGTGACGTTGCAGACCGTTGATTGGTCAATGGAAATGGTCACAATAACGTCATCCCAGGTAGATATTCCAGTTCACCGCTAACCGCCATTTTTAAATACCACTACAGATGGGAGATGGCATTCCCCCTGAAATAAAAACGGTCAAAATCATCCCCCTTCTAAAACTGCCACCCCCCCTTTCCATCTTATGTCATTTCATCAATGAACGTGGTATTACTGCTATTTCAACATTTAGTTTTGCCGTATTGTCGTGTGGTCGGCGATTGGGTGCGTTTTTCGATAACGATGACGCGGACACCCACACATGTAAGTTGGTTTACTTAATACTGTTCAGCACTTGAGGTTACATTCAATGCATGACTTGTGCTATATGCTAAATACAATTAAGAAAGTGTCAAGTAACAGGCACGTAACTTCCATATGCTGTATAAATAAAGACTACCGAGCAAGACACCGGGGCACTCATATCTGCATGTTTGTCACAGGGTGCCAGTCACCTTGTTCCTCTGCAACAAACGTGGAGATTGTATGAGCGCCCCGGCGGCAGTCCAATGGAAGCGTCAAGCACAGCCTTTCCATAGAAATACATCGCTCCCTGTCTAAAGTTATAACGTTACATGTTTTACGGCTGATCTGTGCATGATAGAGCTGCATTTTGACATAATTCATGTCGCATTTCCCCCCGTTGAGCTGTATAGCGGCACTTATTCAAGTGAAGTGCTCTTATGGCGCTTAACTCCTCCTACTGTCCCGGCTCGCTCCAGGTCTGTTGTGAGAGAAGCGTTTCTGAAAATACGGTACGGGTCAGATACAAATGCGTGCCATACTGTGCCGTCCCGGTCTGGTCAATGGAAAAGCGCCATATTAAGCCTAGGAGGCTAGCTAGCCTACATGTTAATGATAGGCCTGTATGGTTTCCAATTTTTCGGTGCAGAAAGTATAGGCTAGTTTTTCCTCTGGGTCATGGTGTCATGCTGGATTGACCCTTTGATTGCTAGGAGGAGTTAAACCTGAAGTGACTACTAGTCCTGAAGTGATGTAAGGGATATAAATAAACAGCAGTTGAGGGAATTGTCTTTCCAGGTAATTTCCAAGGTTAGCCAGTTCCAACCCTGGTTTGGCCTCATAGGCCTACCTCTGCTGTTCTTATCTGGATTTTGTTCTGGCGGACTGACTACACACTGCCTGCCTGACGTGTGTGTGTGTGTGTGTGTGTGTGTGTGTGTGTGTGTGTGTGTGCGTGTGTGCGTGTGTGCATGTTTGTGCGTGCGTGCCTGTGTGTGGGTGTGTGTTTCAGACTTCACCCCCTACTTCCTTATTTGACTGGTGGTCCCTGGGAATCTCTATAATACATTACTTTGGCTCAGACTGGTGCTTACTTTGCTGTGCCTCAGAATGTGAATATTGAGAGTGTGTGCTGCTCCTCTATTCAGTGTGTGTGTGTCCACAAAGCATTGACAGCCACATTGGGTCTCTGGCAGCTCTGGGACTAATACAGAGAGCCCCTTCTAAAGGGGCCCTGTGTAAAGGAGATAATACCCCAACTTAATGAAGCTACCATGGCTTGGAAGGACTCCCTATCAAACTGTACGGTTAGATAAATGTTGGTGCCTAACTGTCATGTAGGCATAGCATGTATGATTTCTCTGAAGAGGTTTTCCTCTAAAGGTCACCGTTATTCCCCCCCCCCTGAAGCTTATCGCCTTTTAATGTTGATTTTGAGCCTTTGTTTTGGTAAGAGGCACACATTGATTTTATTAACTCCTTAGGATCAGATTGAGATCAGATGGTAGGGGATAGCTGTCTGCCCCTCTGTGGAACTCAGTGTAGCAAAAAAAAGAAGAAGAAATCGGCATGGCTCAGAAATCCGTCCTGGTGTTCAAAAGCATGAACACCAGGACAGACGGATAAAAGGGAGGATTTCTCCCCCTCTGTCAGTGTCTTTGGTGTGAGTGTGAGTGTGTGTGTGATGTGTGGCTCCACCTGGCTCTGAGCATGGGCACTCAAAGGAACAAAGGAATGCGTGAGATACACAGTGATTGTAAACATGTGCTGCTCATTTTTCTTTTCCAGAGCTTGGGTTTGTTTGAAACACAAGCTGGGTCATTGAGGGGATTGAATTTGATGAGAAACTGATGAAACCATGTCACGTCTTTAGGGCACATTAAGCATAACAATGGAATCGTGCTAAATGTAGGCCTATTCAATTAACTGATATGGGCCTTGTATAACAATCACAAGTCTTGAATCATTGGTCTTGGCTTTGTTTTGTACATTACTAGCCTACTAGTAACTTGTAAGTCAGTACACCTTTGTGCTGACTAATATCTAACAGACTGAGGGAAAGTGACAATGTTAACCTACATTCACAGTAACCCAGGGCTTTGAGGGGCTGTGTCTGAAGCACAGGCGCCTCCCTTCTCTCACATTCAGTGGAGCCTGTGCTGCTGTAAGAGGAATTTGTCGAAATAGCTCTTAGAATATCAGGAAGGCGTTTCTCATTTCCTCTCTGTTAACCCAGGGTATGTTTATTGTTACTGTGGAGATGAGCAGCCACCTCCTCCACACAGCAGAGCTGAGCTGAGCTAAGCGAGGGCTATAGACGTGCTCTGCAGTAGGCACAGGCTCTGTAGGCCCTTATGGAGGAGAGAGGCATGATCCTCCCTTTTGACTTCTCCCTCTCTGGTGATGAAGAATTTTCACAATCATAGTAGAGAACATAGTGAAACCAAGGCTACGTCCCAACAGCCACCTTAGCACCATGGACAACGCATGGTCAATATATCTTCATCCTTAATGTGGTATGTTAGTGTCAGTAATGTGATCATCGGAAGACACCCCAATGATTTAATTATATTGTAGTATTACTAGAGCTCTATGGAACCATGACTGCATGTCACAGCTGTGTATGAGAAAGCTGGTGTGTGGTACTCGCAGGAGGATCAGGCCTCTTAAACTGGTTCTCCCTCTTCAGCCTATACAGTTGAAACATGATCACTGTGGTAAAAGCATGTGAAATGTAGCTAGAATAATGACCCGCTAGCCAGAGGAAGCGTTTTCTGTGGACAGCAGCAGACACGCAAAGAGATAAGTCTGAAATAGTATGACTGTGCAAAGCGCTGAAACGCATCACAGGATGACTGTAGTCCATTGTGATGAAGCCCCTGAATGAAGCGCTAATCCAGCCTTTTGTATCGACGTTAGTAGTGGTCTTCCTGTCTCGTCAAAGGGGGATTGAAATGCCACAGGTTAACAATTGCTCTGATTTGGAGAGGACATGCCATGGGACTGAGCAGCAAAGAGATGGAACACTCACTGTCTGTAGCCTACACTCACATGACACTTTATTAGGAACACCTGTACACCGCATTAATTCAGGTGGTGTAATGGTGTGGGGAATGTTTTCTTGGCACACTTTTGGCCCGTTAATGCCAATCATCTCTTGAATGCCACAGCCTATTTGAGTATTGACCATGTGCATCCCTTTATGGCCCTAATGTGCCCATCTTCTAAAGGTTGCTTCCAGTATGATAATGCACCATGTCACAAAGCAAAAGTTGCCTCAAACTGGTTTCATGAACATGACAATGAGTTCAGTGTTCTTCAGTGGCCTTGCCAGTCACTGGATCTGAATCCAGTAGAACACCTTTGGGATGTGGTAGAACAGGAGATTCACAACTTGAAAGTGCACCTGGAAAATCTGCAGGAATTGTGTGATGCAAACATGTCATTATGGGCCAGAATCTCAAATGACATCTTGTTGAATCAATGCCCTGAAGAATTGAGGGTGTTTTGAGAAAGAAGGGCAGGCCCTACCCAGTATTAGTAGCCTATAGTGTTCCTAATAAAGTGTTCTGTGTGTGTTCTGTGAGTGTATATCCTTCTTTATGAATACTTGCCATAGCCATAACACAGTGATTGGACTCTTTGAAATTGAGCCAACTTAAAATTAAAAAAAATAAAATGCTTGAATTAAATACTTGGTTTGAGAGTACCATTATCTAATATGCCAACGTAGGGTTAAAGATAAGTGCGCATGACAGTTCTGTTGTTTATTTAAGAAACGTCCTTGGTAGATGTAGGTTAGCCTAAGTTATGTTTACTTAAAAAAAAGAAAAGAAAAACACACCTCAGAACTGGAATACAACTGAGACTCTTGCCTTGAGCTCTTACATGTTTCATTGCAGGCCTAGCTTTAGCCACATTCGTTTCTGATCCGAAACAAGCAAGTTTGGCTGTCTTTGTTCTCCCGGGGAAGTGAATTATAGCCTAATGTGATCACAGCAGGAGATGTTTTGTAATCATAGCCTGTCTTGTAACATGTCATTGCTGTTTGGCTAGGCAAACACTGGCCCAGGCAAACTGGACAGACTTGTGAGGCAAGGCTGAGACTTAATTACGTGTATTGGTCCCTGCCGCTACCTGCCATTTATTTTGCAAAGCTAGCTAACATAGCATTAGCAACTGTCACTTTCATTTCAAGCCCTTGTATTCCTCGCCTAGTTGTTATGGCAGTTGGAATCATGAATTGAATCTGTGTGTACGTGTTCTTGACCTTGTCTTGATTCCCTGTCCTCTAATTTGACTCGGCCTGGTGCATTTGTTACGCATCTCAAAACATTTTCACTAAGGACCAATTTAACCTCGGAAAATGAAATTCATTATTGAATCCAATAATCTGATTTATCCAATATAACCTTGGAATTCTATATTAATTCATTATTGGCAGTGTTGTCCCATGGTACCGTTACAAGTAATAAGAATAGGCCTATTTTATGAAAAATCATTATCGTACGGTTATCATTTTCCCCTTATTGATAATAAGAGAAACAGCAGGGGAACCTTCCGTAGCCTTACCCCATACACCTCATCATACATCTGAGTCATCAGTCATTCTGTGGTGGACCACTGACTGCAGTGCACACCATCTCATCTGTGAGCATCATAGATCAGATCGATGCGTCTCACAAGACCTCTTCCTACTAATGAAAAACTATTGGTTTTTCCACACGATGTCCAGGAGCCAGTGGAGGTCTCAGTGGGGTTGCTAGGTCCAATGGTAGCCCACCGCTGATGAGACTCCTGACTCCTAAGCTCTGTGGGTGTGAAGTAACGCCCTTATTTGGGTGAGTCTCTGTTCCGCGTCTCCATAACGAATATTGGGCTGTTTCTATTGGTACAGTGTGAAATACAGCACCCCATTTTCAGCAAATCAGTGTGTCCTTCTGAGTGATGGCCGGAAGGACAGTTAGGTGTTGGAAAAATAACCTAGCCTACATCTTGTTGTGTTTCAGGACCTAATAGACTTGAATTATGTGCTTGAAATAATCTACAATAACTCCTTCCCTGTTGTTTTTTAATAGACATAGGCCTATACAAATAACAATTTCAAGAAAAAATGTTGTTCTAAAATTCGTCAAACTCACATTAGCCTATATGAAAATGTTATATGGTGTAGTCTAGTTATCCAAACATTACTTTAACATTGTGACGAGCGACTGAGAAGACCCAAGTTCAGCCACATAACGTCAATTAGATGTGGAATGTGGAGAATCCGACGGATTGTTTTCCTGCATAACAAGATAGCAGACCTTGTCTGTTCTGTTTAAATATTAGAGCATTCTTTCCACGCCGCCCCGCTAGGGATGACCCACAGGATTGGGAGCGCAGTGGGAAAACTCCCAGCCTGGTGTCAGAAGAGGAGCGTACGAAATGCGGGATGCGTTGTCATCACCATGTCAAGTTTCGGGTCCACTCTCCGACACTGCCCGGCCTGTGCCCTGTGTGTGACTGAGTGAAAATGCTTGTGTTTTTTGCAGGGGCGGAGTGAGAGGATTCCAGGAACTGTACCATGTTCAAGGCAGTGCTGAAGAAGAACAGAGACGGAGGGAAGGGGAGCAAAAAGGAGCCAGGTATGTGGAGGATGACAGAAACAGCAAGGTCCCCCCTCAGCTCTGATCGTTTCAACATGCCCAACTTATTTCAGGCACAGAGCTCACCCTCATTTGAATAGTAGGCCTCTATGTGTATAGACGAGCCCTTTTTTCTTATTACAGAATGTAAAAGGACACATTTTGGAATGCATTCTTAGTATCATATTGATCAAAAATATGGCTACCGAGTGAAATAGTAGGCTAG
>NC_137677.1:56522207-56552207 GCF_963989245.1 Nansenia antarctica | reverse complement strand
GAACACATGGCTACTGCCCTTTCCTTCAAAGAGCTATCACACCAGGGGGTGGTTTTGCTCTTCAGACCAAAATCCTATTGATATAAACCACATTTAATTGAAAGGCTTATGGGAAAACAACTGAAGAGTAAGTAAACTCAGAGAAGAATGCCATGCTTGATTACTGCTTCTCCAAATTGTATTTTTCTAATCATGTCCTTTAGACTAGCAATGTTTAATTAGGAGTAACTTAATTTAGCTCTCAGGAAGTGAAAGATTAAAAGAATATTTGCAGTTCTGTGGAACACTAATGATGTGTGCGTGTGTGTGTGTGTGTGTGTGTGTGTGTGTGTGTGTGTGTGTGTGTGTGTGTGCGCACACAACAATTAAATGTGATTGAGGAGTCTCAGCTACGCTGTTGTCTCAGCTACACTTCTGTGCGTTTGCGACATGCAACGGTGGTTTGTCGGTGGAGGGTCAGAGACCACAGAAAATAACACGGAAGTCAAGCTTGTTCTCATTATTGAGTTCTGTCTGATGCTAACTTGGCCATGGTTGTGGACTTCACAGTGAAAATAAATTACTCTTCTGGGTCAATTAAAGTTCCTCTGTGAGATTTCAGAGACTCCATGCTGCTTTCCATATTTTTGCCCCATCCTTCGGAGTTGTCTGCAGGGGTTTAGGTAACATGAGCAATTTTCACTTTCCCCAATTGAAAGCAACATTAGCTTCTTTAGGAGTTGTTTATGAACATTGAAAAGTTTTGAGATGAGTTAGGGAAATCTCAACAAAGGTTCAACAGCAGTAGTCCTATCCTATATGATTTTGTGAATCGTGGCTTTGAGTGGTTCATATGCTATTTTATAAGAGCCATTCTTTCAATATACTGTATGCTGTTTATTAGGGATGTAGCGGTACACGTATTCGTACCGAAAATCTTCAGTACGGGTCCTTCGGTTCCGTTTGCGTGTGTATGAATGCAGCGTTCGCGAGTGTTTGCAAATGCATGCTCACATACGCCACAGAGAGATTGTCAGTAGTGGTCTGCTGTGGTTCTGAAAACAAGACGGATTATACAGCTATTGGCATGAGGATAAACACCTCGCAAGGGGATTTATCCTAACGTGAGGGCATGGTGAAATAGCATTTTGGGTATTCCTAATGGAATCTAGGATCCGATATAATCGATTGTCATACAGGGATGAGCAAAGCATTGTCAATCATTATTAATCATGAAATGTCTTTTGGAGTGAGATATAACGTAATGTTTGTTGGTTATGTGACCACTTATATGTGTTTGTTCGATGATGTCCATGGGAATAAATGTATAGCCTAATAAATATGTTTGACTCGGACCAACAAGCTAGGTGTGAATGCACCCTCAGTTACCTACAATGACGATGGACAAAGACAGGTGGATCGGACCAAAGCTATATGTCGGCATTGTTTAACTGCAATTGGGTATCCGTGTGGCTGTACGTCGAACTTGCTCACTCATTTGAGACGGAAAAAAAACGGTGAAATGCAAACCCAGCTCACCATGGTATTTAAGCAACCTCGCGCTAACAATTCAGACCGGGCCAAAGCAATAACAAATAACAATAACTTGTTGTTGCCCTGAGAGTTTAGCTCAGTAATTTTTCCTTCTCAAGGAATGTGTGACAGCAGCTGGTGAAACCTGGGAACACGTCTTCAACCAATCAAAATGTTCAGACTTTTATTCAGAAAAATAAAAAGTAAATAAATGTCAACGTTGTTGAAAATCAATGACACACTCGCTAGTCAAGCCAAAACATTGCAATGCAATGGATTCAGTGACTAGCTAATCCCCACTACTACCTAGTTAACTATAACACTACTTAACATTTTTAGCAGGCTCACAAAACAAGCTGTGTTATTAGACTAGCGAGTGCGTCATTGATTTTCAACAATTTGACATTTATTTACCTTTTTCAGAATGAAAGTCTGAACATTAAATCGGCTGCCGACTTGTTCCTGGTTCCACCAGATGCTGTCACATATACAGTAAAATACCGAAATGTCAGCAAGTACTAAACTACCTAGGAGGCATGTTTTTTTCTAGACGGTTCTCTCTCCATTACTGTGCCTTTCTCCTCTGTTTGTCAACTGCCTCAGTTTACTGGGTCAGCAGGAAGCTATTTCCCCAGATTCTGATGTGTTTTAATGACGTGCCTGCATGGTACTAATGACTTGTTTCAAACCTCCTGTTTTAAGGATGAAGTGACTGGTTGTTAACTACAGAGAGAGCTACAATGTCATTGTGGGGTGAGCGGTTTGCTGTGCGTATGTGTACGTCGCCGTGCATCTCACACAGAGGCTGCAGTAAACCCTCTACAGATAAAAAAATAAATCCCTCATTGGGCCCTTTCACAGGCGACCCACATGTGCCATTATAAGACTAGTCAGCCAGGCTGCGGCTCTCTGTAAGCAGCTGAACCATCTGTACCAGCCGAGTACTCCTCCTTTCTCACCACCTTCACCACAGCAATGTCAAGGAAAACCGCTCCCTCAGCACTCTTACAGGTGTGTGTGTGTGTGTCTGTGTGTCTGTGTGTGTGTGTGCGTGTGCACGTGATACCTCTTTTTCTACCTAGTACCTAGTAGGCTTGTTGCGTGCATCTGTGCTGTTAAGTTGTTATTAAGAGACTAACTCTATCTGGGGTCAGAGGAGCTGCAGCGGCACCTGGATGTGATACCCCGGGTGAGAGGAAGCACTGACTCCAGGTATTGCAGTGCACATGTCTTTTATTGCCAGAGCTGGAACCCCTGGGGTCATTTCGCTCTTGAAAGGGAAAAAGAGGAATCTGTAAACAAAGCAGAGAGCATGTACTGTAAACTTTGCTTTCATAAATCCTGAGTCATAACTAGGAGACTTGAGTCCTAACCTGAGACAGACAGAGAGCACACACAGGAAGTCTAGACCACAGCTGGTACACGTGAACCATTGAGGACACACACACACACACACACACACACCGTTTTTCTATCCACAGATTATTTGTCAAAAACCACAATGAACATTTTCCATGGCCGCAATCAGCTGGGTTTGATATTTCTAAACCGTAATGGCTAGACCCTTAACCATAATAACTAACTCTTTTGTCATCAGCTCCCTTTGAACAATGCTCAATGCTTAAATTAGCTTGTAAAAAATTAGTTCATCATTGTTAGTGCATGATGTCTGTAAAATATTTCCTGTTACTAACATATTAAGTTAAGGAATAAGCACAATTCTCAATTCCACCAAAAAAATCAATAACACAGGATTGCTTGCTTCACCACTGTACAATCACTGCAGTTAATAAAACTGTATATTTTTTAAAAAGGTATGCTGACAATTGGCTAGAGTCTTGGTTGTGATCTCTCTTTATAATTGTGTTTGTCTAAATAGCCATGCTCACTCAGACAGTAGAGATTTTAAATGCTCGAAATTACTGTAGGAATGTAAAATAGTCACAAAGGAGACCATTGAATGCAGCTCCAGACCTATGCCAGTATCAAAGCACTGCGTAGCCAGCAGGCAACGATTAGCAGGGCGTAGCTCAAACCACATGATACAGTATACACTACACACTACACACTCTGAGTTTAGACAGCCCTCAGACCTCAGGTGTGTCCATATGCGAGACCCACCCTGTCTCTCCCTTCATGTTTCCTGAAAATCAAAACAAGGGTCCTTTGGGAAGGCACTGAACCTGGTCAGCCAGTCACACTGTTTTGTGTTTGTAGAAGCCCGGCAAAACAACAAACATTCAAGTTCTCAACTTGTATCATATGACCTGGAGCTCTCAGGTGAGAGTCTTCGAAGCTAATACATATTTGCTAAACTCTTTCAGCACAAGTTAGATTGTCCCTGCAAAAATGCTACCATGCGAAATTAGTCATGCAATCATAAAGGCATTAATGCCAGGTAGTCAATAGTATTGATTTAGTGGGCTATTGACCTTTATATCAGGTCATAGCAGCACATTACTGTGCAGTGCTTTAAATGTAAAGGTCATGGAATTACATTCTGTAATAAAGTAGATCTAGAGGATACCTCACAGGGCATCATCTCAGCTGGTCAAGTCCTGCATTATACATGTATTTACCATAACATTATTTATTTAAATGTTTACCTTATTTTACTAGGTAGGTTGACCCAGAATATATTCTTGGTTACAGCAACAACCTGGGATGTGGAGGTTGAAAGTAAGGGGGGGGGGGGTAATGAGAATTGAGGACTGCTCTTGCCATATCCGTTCCTTGAGGGGTGCTAACTGGCTCAGGGTCAGATATAACACTCTGCTTCCTGAAAACGGTGGCTGGCCAGGAGGGATCTGAAGCGAGACTTCCAATCTATGTCTCCCAGAGGCCACACTCTCTGCCAGAGCACCGGCTGGCGAAACACTCTCGATTTCCCCCCCATCATCTGCTCCCCAGCGCTTTGCACCGGTGTCTATGACCTTGGACGTGCTTGTGGAGAGAGCGAACGAAAACAACATCACTATTGGCTGCAAACAGAGGATGATGTCATCTTCTGAACATAACCAGCTTGCACTGCCAGAGTGTTATCTTGGTTTTCCCCCCCTGGCTGCGGACTGATGGATGCTCTCGGTGCTTCAAAGAGATAGGGAAAGGACAATCTATCAGATATCAACGCAGGGTGTTTTGGAAAGGTTTTTTGAAGGCCGAAAGTGGCTGTTATGGCAGTTCATTGGCTGAAGAGGTCGTGGGCCACAGGCTTTTCTAATTACGGCGTGACCGGAGTGTGTAGACACATTCCTGCTGTCCCTCCTGGTTTTCTACCTCTGACATCCTCCACAACCCAAACCTAATTTGGTGAGGGGTTTTTCTTACCTCCCTGTCTCAGTAATGATTTACTATACAGTACACAAGCCCATCACTGCATGTGAGTATAGGCTTCATAAGCCCCTCAGGTTAATGTCAATATCAGTTTATCTTGACAGTATAACTCCTAGTGATTGATGGGTGGTGCTTTACATAAGAGCTCTACATAACATAAGAGCCTCTATCTTGAGAGACTATAGCTCTTGATGCCACAGCGATGCGGACCTTTTATAGAGTGTGTGTGTGTGTGTGTGTGTGTGTGGAGAAGGTCCCTGCTCTGAGACTGTGGCCCCGGGCCCCTCTCTGCTCTTGCTCTACACTCCTCTATGGCTTTGAATGGGAAATAGAGCTGTTCTTTGTGATGGTGGTTCAGAAACACACACACACACACACACACACACACACACACACACACACACACACACACACACACACACTCGTCCGCAAATGAATGCGCTACCGTTCCCAGCTCTGGAGCATTTGAGACCGGGTGAACTAATGACCTCGGTCCCTTTTGTGCTGGGCCTCAAAGGAAAGGAGGATAATGCCTTCTGCAAGGAGGAGAGGGAGCCACTGACTCCCTCTTCAGATTCACCTCTTCCTCCTCCTCCAGAATGGCCTCTCAGGCCAGTCTCTTTATATGGAGACTACTCTGTGACTCTGGCGCATTCCATTTACAGCTACTGAGGACTGCTGGAGCTCAACTGGAGAAATGTCAACAGTAGGGGGAACAGAGAAGTCAACATTTAAGAGGGAGACTGTTCAACGCAATGGCATATCACTGGGCTTCTGTCTCCCTGTCCTCGCTCGTCTTCAACTTCATCTTTCAAAGCTGGCTTTAGGATCTGCTTAATCATTGATAAGTCACCGTTAATGATGATCAACTGATCATCTTTACGTTAAATGGAAATAGGAACCATCGGCATGCACTCTGAACTCACAAAGGTTCCACAACAGGGCAGGTTTCCAATGTGACCCAAAGCAGCACAGTTCCTCCCTAGCTCTTGTTGTTTGCTTATCGGATTAGTCTGTGTAGAAGGGGATAGATGGACAACCCTTTGTACCCGCGTCCATTTAACTCCACTGAAAAGGCCCTGAGCTGAGACTTCCCATTGTCCGCTGCTTAGTGATGTTCTCATGACCTCACCTAGCCCCACAAGAAGCACTGCCTAATGACATGTGCTAATGGCAGTCAAAATAGATAAATAATGGCAGTTTACTTGCTCTCAATCGAAGTGCCACACCCTACACTGAGGTCCCCCGACCTGCATGGAAAACCATTCCTTCAGAACCGGAGAGACGTTTTGTGAATGTGATCGTAGCAGGAAGCTGCCACTGAGAAAACGCAGGACCTTCAGAAGGAGTCCAAGGTTAGGGTAGACCGGGAAAACAGAGAGTGGATGTGGTTAGACGGTCGGAACGAAAGGAGTCTGGCCTCTCTCTCTCTCTTTCTCCCTCTCTCTGTCTCATGTCCTCTCTCCAGGGGGTTGTCTTTCCTGGTGTTCTGGACTCGCCACCCTTGTCATTATGACCCTACAACTCTCTTCAGAGTCAAACATGATTGATCACAGTTAGCAAAACTTCTCATGGTCATCCATCATCCCATCTATCCTGTGGTAGGGCAGTACGCTGTCTCAAAACAGAAGGTTACATACTGGGATACAACTAGAGCAAATTCATACAGTTAGTTTTGTGAAGGCTTGGCAGGATTTAAATTGCGTCTCTCAACAAAAACAGATTCGAGAACAGAATTAATGCTGAATTCATCATCAAGCCCCTAATTGGTAGGATCCGTTGTGTAGGTCCTCGTCTGGAACAAAAATGTGGGTCCCCAGGGACTGAAGTGGGATCCGTGTTAAGGATGGCTTTACTACAATGCTTTGGCTTTACTGTCTGTAGGTTGTCCTCTCCACAACAGTATAGAGCTATCTGAGTGTGACCTGATTTAGTCAGGTGATTCTCCTCATTCCTCACGTAAGAGTTTCAAGCACGTGCAGCAGCTGACTTTACGGTCACCAATCAATACTAATTAATTGATTGATCAATGCTAATTTGCCCAGATTAGGGGGTGAATGGGGAATGAATACTGTGTGAGAGGGGGTTTAAGCGTGGGGGTTTTAAGCGTGGGAGCGTAGCTGTGTGCCCCACTTCTACAGAACTGGGGACTGTAGAGGCATGTGGAGAGGCATTCATACTGGTAATCGTAGCTCACAATGCTGCCAGTATGAATATCAATAACCCTCCTCTCTCACTCATCAGTGAATCTGCTCAAATATATTCCCAAAAACTCAGATCAAATAAAGGTCACTAGGCCTCTTTGCAGTTGCGAAGGAAACCAGTTGTTTTTAATTGCCATCTTTAGTGTGTGCTGTGTATTTTCTTGATTTGCACTTCATAATCCACCCAGCAGCTCAAAACAGACACTGTCAAAGGATTGCACGTGCTGTGTGTTGGTGAAACCCCCCTCAGCTCAACAGAGTTGTTCATCTTCTGGATTGTAACCTAGGGAGTGATCAATGTCATGAGCCTCACAATGTCCTCCCCTTCAGCTCACCTCTGCAAGCTCTGAAGGGACTTAAGTCCTTATGATAGGCCTACACATTCACCCATCGTGTGCTTTTGTGAGATGTTGCTGAGATGCTGTTTTGTACCTGTGCTACCCCCGTGGGAAGTTGTCTCCTGGTGTAGGGCAGGCACCTCATTGATATGCATATTCATATCTTCTCAAACAGGAGATATGATGTTTTCATTAAAACCGTGCCACTGCTGCTGCTCTAATGAGGCATCAGTCGGCTCGGCATAGTGTATTGTCTTCAGTGTCTCCCTCGGGTGAGGTCGGCTTGAAATAAAACTTTGGGTAAAGAGGTCGTCTTGGCCCCAGATATTTTTCCCATACCCACTTAAATTGACCATTTATGAAGAGGAATGGGAAATGTCATGGTCCTTGCCCACTGCCCCTTCTCCCCCCCACTCCCCCTCCCCTCTGTCTCGTTCCCCCGGGAGACGGCGGTGAAGACATTCCAGAGCGCAGAGCTCAGCACCAGAGCACTGAGACGGAGAGCTTTGCTGCGGGATGATTCTGCCTGCAGAGCCTACAGCAGGCATCTCCACTCCACATAAACCTGCTAATTTGTTTACATGATCAAGTCTTCTTCTGTGTCTAAAGTGATGGGGGTTCAGGGCTGCAGGTCAGTTGTAAGAAAATAAAAAGACACTAACAACTTCTGTGTTTTAAGGAATCTTTTTACTTAAACTTAAGTCCTTACTCTGGGTCCAGCTGTGTGGTCTGATCCAAGAACCTAGTTTTTCCATCCGCCCTTCTAGCGTTTTACCCTTTGATCTATCACCTATAGTCTGAAGCAGTATACGTAGCATTAACATCTTCATGCCATACCAACCTTTATGTGAACTATTTTGATAGTTCTTGTCACACTTAACTTGATCACCCGCCACCATCACAGGATGTTGTGAAAAAAAACAGTTCCAACCGGTTAGCCTGATTGGCATGTCCCCCTAACGGTCTAAATCTTACAGTGTTGGTGTCTGCTTCTCATGGACCACCAGCTGAGATGAGTGAGTCAGGGAATTCAACATGGGTATTCTTGAGCACTTGCATGAGTGGGGTTTCATCCTTGACAGGCTATTGCTATTCCAAAGCTTTCCTGTTTAGGAAATACAGTCAACAGGTTTAGTCTGAAATGGGTGTCAGGAATGTGTGCAAAGCAGTCTCTCTCAGTGTTCGTGATGAACAAAAGTCTGACGAAGGTGAAGGATGAGGTCCTTTGAGACAGGAGAAAAGACACACTATGATTGCATATTCTTTGTCCTCCTTGGAGCAGGAATTTTGCAGAGATTGATTCCTCTATTACTTTTGATGTTATCACAGGAGTGAAATTAATTTTTTGAGGAATGCATATCAATATAGACCTAGATGGTATATTGTGCAGAGTTATGCGTAGAATTCTCTTATCGTTATTCTTACCGACATCTAATCTGTCTTCGATCCTTTTGAATTGGGTAATTTGCCAATTTGTGTTATATTATGACTGTTGCCATGACGACAGCTGGCTGCCCACAGCGAAGTGAAATGAGTGGTTTATTTGAGGAAAGAAAAGAAAAAAAAGATATCCCTCCCAGGAATTGCAATGGACTGTATGACTGTCCTGGCGAAGCGTTTGGACAGGGGAAGGTGCTGATCTACAACAATTACACTCTGCCATACAGTACCATGGTTAAGGATGAGCAAAAAACGGTTTGCTTTGTTCAATAGACCTATAGTCCTTGGGCCAAACCCCCAAATTGAACATTTCACTACCAAATTCTGGGCAAATCCTAGATGTGATTTTCTTATTCCTATACATCCCTAGATTATGTTTTGATATGATAGACCTTTTGGATTGGCAGCTTATTAGTAGTTATCACCTCGTAAAGGTACGGAGTGCTTTTTTCAAAACCGGAGTTTTGCCTAGAAAAGTCCCCTGCCATATCCTGCTCCCCTTCGCATGATTCGCGCCTAGCTGTGCTGTGATTGTGATAGAGACATGAGCCCTTTCATGTTCTTTATGCGCCTGAGTCTCCTAAACACGTAGAGACAAACCCCGAGTCGATCAATGATTCCTACGATGAGCTATGGTAACTTTACCGCACCTACCCCCTACCGATGAATGCCTAATTTTTGCGGTTTTCCGGAGGTATTGTGCGGTAGGTGCGGGAAAGTTACCATAGCTCAGCGTAGGAAGCTCTGATCGACTCGGGGTTGGTCTCTACTTGTTCAGGAGACCCAGGCGCATAAAGATAACCTGGCTCATGTTTCTATCACAAGCACAGCCCGAGCTATGCGCGACTGACGCGAAGGGGAGCAGAATATGGCCGGGGACTTTTTGATGGGTAAAACATTTTACCTAATAGATATCACCATGAAACTTCCCCAGTTGATTACTTACATTGAGACAATAATTTTTTGTATTACAAGTTTTCAGAAATGTTCTGTTTAAATATGCAAATGATGTATTATCTACTTAAAATATGAGTTAATTTGCATATCTTTAAAGAACATTTGGACCACAGATTGGATAAAGACAGTAATTAATTACTATACATCCCTAGAATATTATTTGATGTGATAGACCTTGTTGGACCTTGTTGTTAGTAGTTTAATACCTTATCCCCTCTTAAAGTATGGACTGCTGTCATTTAAAATGTGTGTTAGCCTACGTTCTGTACGGGAGTGGACCCGAATGCAGGACACTGAGGCGGAGGCAGATGAACAGTTACATTTATTTAGCCCACAAGGCAGTGAAAGCTGTAGGTGTATGGAGTCCGGTGGTAGGTGTGGTCCAAAATTGGGAGATGTTTTCTGATTTCTGCCGCCCTCAACAAAGTTCTCCATAAGTCCAGGTTTTGGGGTGACACCAGGTTTGAGTTGGAGTCATCATCAGAGCAGTGGATGATGCTGTCCATAATCAGAGCAGTGGATGATGCTGTCCATGATCAGAGCAGTGGGTGATGCTGTCCATGATCAGAGCAGTGGGTGATGCTGTCCATGATCAGAGCAGTGGATGATGCTGTCCATGACAGAGCAGTGGATGATGCTGTCCATGATCAGAGCAGTGGATGATGCTGTCCATGATCAGAGCAGTGGATGATGCTGTCCATGACAGAGCAGTGGATGATGCTGTCCATGATCAGAGCAGTGGATGATGCTGTCCATCATCAGAGCAGTGGATGATGCTGTCCATGATCAGAGCAGTGGATGATGCTGTCCATGATCAGAGCAGTGGATGATGCTGTCCATCATCAGAGCAGTGGATGATGCTGTCCATGCCGCTTTCTTGGCAGGTTGCTGCTGCATTCACCTGAAGTTGGATCCATCATTAGACTTACACTTACTGCTGATGATGTGGGTCTCTGAAATAGAGGAATACATCTAGTTTGACATTAAATTACCAACCTTATTCTAAACTAAAATATTGTCAGGGTGCAGTAATTGGGGCAGATCTCATTACAACTTAGAGGGGCTACAAACAAGGAATCTTCTGTAAATGTAATGTAAATTAAGTTACATTAATATTACTACAATATAAAACCCTGTCTCAAGCCTGGGTACACAACAGGCTACTTTGCTAGTTTAGCTAGCTAACTAAAGTGTTATTAACTATAAATAATAATAATGCATTTTATTTGTATTGCACTTTTCATTCAAAAGAATTTCAGAGTGCTACAGAGTAAAAAAAACTAAAACATAATAAGTAAAACAACTCAAAATAAATCACAAAAATGAACACAGTTCAACAGTCAAAGGCCTGTCTTAAAAGAGTCCAGGCTCTGTACTGCCCATAGCTGGCTAGGAAGGCTGTTCCACAGGCTCTGTACTGCCCTTAGCTGGCTAGGAAGGCTGTTGCACAGGCTCTGTACTGCCCTTAGCTGGCTAGGAAGGCTGTTCCACAGGCTCTGTACTGCCCTTAGCTGGCTAGGAAGGCTGTTCCACAGGCGCTGTACTGCCCTTAGCTGGCTAGGAAGGCTGTTGCACAGGCTCTGTACTGCCCTTAGCTGGCTAGGAAGGCTGTTCCACAGGCACGGCAGAGCCGAACAGAAGGCTCGGTCCCCCATGGTGCGGAGCCTGGTATTGGGGACCTGGAGGAGCAAACTGTTTGAAGACCTGAGGGTGCGGGTGGAGGTTTGTGGAGTGATGAGTTCTTGTAGATAGGGAGGTGCGTGTCCGTTGATGCATTTGTGGGTGAGAAGAAGGACTTTGTAGTCAACCCTGAATGAGACAGGGAGCCAGTGTAGTGAGTGTAGAACAGGGGTTATGTGCTTGTATTTGTGGACTCTCATCAGGATCCTGGCAGCGCTGTTCTGGATGTATGGCAGCTTCTGTATGCTTTTGCCAGGAATCCCGATGAAGAGCATTGCATTTATTCATGCATTGAATATTGCAGTAGTCAAAGGCATGGACAAGTTCTCTGCATCTGACAGGGTTAGAGTGGGACGGAGTTTGGAAATATTTCTGAGATGATAGAAGGAGGTTTTGCACAGGTGTTTTATTTGGTCACTGAAGGTCAGGTGAGGGTCAAACCTAACCCCCAGATTTGAAACTGAGGAGGAGAAGAGGATGACTTGACCCTCGAAGGTGAGCTGGGTGCCAACAAGACGAGCTTCGGATTTGTTACTGTTTAACTGAAGGAAGTTGTTGTTCATCCATGCCTTTATCTCCTCAAGACAGGTGGTGAGACATGACATGGCTGCAGAGGGGCTTGGGGTAGTTTTAATGTAGAGCTGTGTGTCATCAGCATAACAATGGAAAGACATCCCATATCTGGTGATGACACGACCGAGGGGGAGCATGTAGGTGATGAAGAGGATGGGGCCGAAAACCGACCCCTGTGGAACACCACAGGTAACAGGGAGAAGTCTGGACTTGCATCCTCCCAGTGAGACGTATTCAGTCCTGCCAGAGAGATAGGACTGAAACCACTTCAGTGCAGAGTCTGAGAGTCCAATGGTGGTGTGGAGGCGCTCTAGGAGGATAGTGTGATCCACCATGTCAAATGCTGCTGTCAGGTCCAGGAGGATGTCATTAGCAGTTCATTCGTCACCCTTAGCATAGCCGTTTCTGTACTCTGTGGGCTGAGCGAAAGCCTGACTGAAATCTTTCAAACAGGTTGTTGTGTTTGAGGTGATCCTGGAGTTGGGAAGCAACTTCCTTCACTAGCACCTTGGACAGGAAGGCAAGGTTGGTGTATGACTTGAGCAGAGCAGTGGGAATGGGGTCCAGGGCGCAAGTGCATGATTTCATTCCTCTAAGGATTTCCATAATGTGGCTCTGTTGAACCTCTGTGAAACATGGGAGAGATGGCAAACTCCCAGGCGAGGGGTTGGTAGCAGAGGGAGACAGAGAGGAAGAGCTGGGCATCAGAGAGCGAATGTTGTTGACCTTGGATCTGAAAAAGTCAATGAAGCTGTTACATCGCTGCTCTGTAGCCTCAGTAGTGGGAGATGGTTGTGGCTTCAGGAGATGATTTATGGTAGAAAAAACTAGCTAGCTAGTTATAATAATAATAATAATAATAATAATAATAATAATAATAATAATAACTTGCATTTACATAGCACCTTTCAGGGAACCCAAGGTCGCTTCGTTATCTAACCAGTAACCAGCTATACATTACCACTAACTCTAAACTAGCTTGCTAACTTACCTCTAAATATGGATCTGGCTGGGGCTAAGTTAATTTATTTGAGGAGGTAAACACACACTTTATTTGTTTTAAGCACTTTGTTTTAGATTGTTATTCTGGAAAACTATGTAAATTAACGCATATTTTAAGTAGATAATGTATCATTTGTATATTTAAACATACAAATTCAGAAAACAATAAATGTACCCATCCATGGGTTTGACCTTTCATCTGACTCCGCCTCAGTGTCCTGCATTCGGGTCCACAAGTCCCCTGCCATATTTTGCTCCCCTTCACGTCAGTCGCGCATAGCTCGGGCTGTGCTTGTGATAGAGACATGAGCCAGGTTAGCTTTATGCGCCTGGGTCTCCTGAACACGGAGAGACCAACCCCGAGTCGATCAGAGCTTCCTACGCTGAGCTATGGTAACTTTCCCGCACCTACCGCACAATACCTCCGGAAAACCGCAAAAATTAGGCATTCATCGGTAGGGGGTAGGTGCGGTAAAGTTACCATAGCTCATCGTAGGAATCATTGATCGACTCGGGGTTGGTCTCTACGTGTTTAGGAGACTCAGGCGCATAAAGAACATGAAAAGGCTCATGTCTCTATCACAACCACACCACAGCTAAGCGCGAATCATACGAAGGGGAGCAATATATGGCAGGGGACTTTTCTAGGCAAAACTCCGGTTTTGAAAAAAGCACTCCGTACCTTTACGAGGTGATAACTACTAATAAGCTGCCAATCCAAAAGGTCTATCATATCAAAACATAATCTAGGGATGTATAGGAATAAGAAAATCACATCTAGGATTTGCCCAGAATTTGGTAGTGAAAAATGGTTTGGCCCAAGGACTACTAGACCTAAACTCATTTCATCTTTTATAATATAAATGAGTGTATAGCCTTATCGTTACCATCCCCCTCCTGCTTTAGTTTTCTCTCTCTCTCTCTCTCTCTCTCTCTCTCTCTCTCTCTCTCTCTCTCTCTCTCTCTCTCTCTCTCTCTCTCTCTCTGCTTCTATCTCTGTGGGCTGCCTGTGTGTTAACCTTGACAGCTTTTGTGAGACTGTCACCCTGGTCGCGGAAGTACACAGGGAAGCCTCATTGGCACTCAGTGTAGCGGGAGAATTCCCCATTGGTGGAGTGTCCCGTGGTCATGTGGCTTTGTGTGTTGACAAAAAGAATCTGCATTAATTATATCCTTTCTTCATTCGCTCTCAGTGGTTCATCAAATTAACTGGTGAGAAGCTAATAGAGGTTAGTGTGTGGACTGGAGAGACACACACACACACACACACACACACACGCCCACACATGCACGCATGCATGCCTGCCCACACACACACACACACACACACACACACACACACACACACACACACACACACACACACACAAACCAGGAGAACCTGCTGAATTCTCGCAGAGATTTGGCTGCATGTGAGAATTATCTGTAAAATCCCATGCACAGATGATCATGATCACGGTGTGCCAAATCATGAATAAGATTCCTCTCATGTAAACACACCTATGCCCACATGGACGGTACTGTAAGTATTAGCCCCTGTGGCAAGCCAAGTGGCACAATTTGAATACTAAGAGTGTTTTTGTCTGGCATAAGCTCATCCCCTCTCAAGGTTACATCCCCTTTGTTCCGGGTTACTGAGGGACGATGGAGCAAGGCTAGTGCTGGTGGGGGGCTTTGCATTTCCCCTCACACAGAGTGACAGATCACATTCCACTGGCCAGATTTACTTGAGAAGCCGGTGACACAATCCAGAATTACACCCTGAAAGCCATTTTGAAGCATTCAGCTGTGCTAGGGGCATCACCTCACATGGTAAATGGGACTCATAAACCATGCATGAAAAAAGGAATTGGTTTAAATTTACTGCGGTTGACTTTTATTTGGTGAGGCTGGTCACATTGCCAGATGGACTGGATATAGACTGCCCCGCTGTGCTGACAAGCATTTGCTGGTGGTATCGATATGAAATCCGTTTTTCAGAGATGATGGTGTACGGCAGTGTTATTATTATCTAATTTGTGTCTGTGCTTTAGGTTTACTTAGGCTACTGATACTTGAAGTTCAGATGGGAGAAATAGGCCCTTTTAGTGGCTTTAAGTAGACCATAATCACCCTTTTTAATGTTTAATGTGTTTTTTATATTGAACATTATGTGCATTTAATAGTCCAATTACATATTTTCTCTCTCATCACCTAGTTATGTCAAAAGTATTAGGTTTTTACTGAAACTGTCTTGGTCGAGCAATATTTCCTCCTAAATATTTAATCAGTGAGTGTACATATTATCAGAGCTTTTTCATGGGCAAGGGCATGTCCTCATTGGCTCTGGTCCTTCCCTCTTTGATGAGGAAGAAAGAGCTTGAGAGGGGCTGTAATTATTTTGACATCATTTCGGTGCAGAGCAACATAATTAGAAAGGCTTGATTTCCTTGACCACAGCAGGGGATTGAAATTGCAGGCCTAGCTTCGACCAGGACATTAGGAAAGCAACTGAAATAGCTACTGGTGAGTTTATGTTCCTCTCTTCCTCTGGGTTACAGAGCGCGGGTCTGTGCAGTCACCATAACACACAGCAGGCCGTCCAGCAGCACTTCAGGGACCAGCTTTTATGTGGCGCCTCTTGTTTTCGAAACCATCAGCCCTAATTACAACTTTGTCATAATCTCTTTAGCATGCAATATGTCCGAAAATGTATCCCCCACTGTCTAAGCACCGCTGCCCGAATGCAGGCACAAAAGGGGAGTTTTATGATCTGCTATTCAGTGTAGCACTGGTATTTAGTTTTTACGTGTGAAAAGATTTAAAAATGGGAGAGTTAAAAAGGGCCAGCACTTGAAAATGTGGGAACAGACTCTTGTTCGTAGACTTGTGTAGGAATGTCCACCGTTTTACTGGTACAGGGGGCAAACTCGCCATTGGCCTCCTGCATATGTGGATCGTAGTGTTAAAGGGAGGCTCCCTCCTCCTCCTGAGAGCTCCAAGTGAAATACAGCACTCGCCTTTGATTGCTACTCTCAAAAGTAGTATTGTGATACCCTAGTGTTTGTGTTAATTGCCCATGTAACTCTTAGCAGTTTTGGGTTCTGAATGAATGGAGGAGTTCTCTGTCTCCTCCTGCCCATCCCCCCTCCTAGCCCATGTTGTATAACACCCTGGCACTGTGGTGAAGCTGTGTGGTCACACAGTGACATGGTTACTGCACACAGCTAGCATAGCGACAGGAGGCCCTTCCTAAACTGCTTGACCCCAGACTCGCTTGGACTGTGCTCATCTCCATAACTCAATGGGTCAAGAATGTTTCATCTCTTCTTTTTTTTTCGCAACACCTACATTTTAGTTATAGTGTTAGTTTGGACATTTTACACCCTTTTAAAGGAGTGTCCTAGAAATAGGATCTAGCTATCCTACCAAAGAAAATGTGCAAAGAATGTGTAAAAATAGGACCACTATTACCCCTGTCTATCAGTGTCTAGATGCGTCCACGAGAGTATCTTTAGTGTAGCCCAGAGGTACTTGGGGCAGGGGAGCTTTTCATGTGTGCTCAGAGCAGCCTGCCCTATTCACTGCGGTGTTCTGTTGTAACTGTTTAAACAAGCTCAAAAGCCACTGACAGTAGATCTGTGTTTTTAGGCTCGTCTGCTCGCATCCAGAAGTCAGCCAAAGCTTAATTACATAGACATTTGATAACTTTGCTTTACTTGCCATTCATTACTTAAGAATTCTTCCATTTAGGGATGATTCATTCACAATGTCTTTGATTTGAATCTTTTGAATAATAATTCTGATCTCTCTGGTCAATAGGTCTTTCCGAGGCCACTGTGACCACAGGGCTCACTGTGTTGGTTGAACACTTCACAAGTGTTTGAGAGTGGCCAGTGTCTGGACTGGAAGCATGCAGAGGTGTCAGTGCACCAGGGCCTGTTCCTGTTTTCTGGCATTCTTCTTTGTTTAGGAGCCTTTTTTAAACACAGGACAGCTTTGTGTCCCCTGTGGCAAGGCAGAGGAAGAAAACTGCCTCTCTGTTTCTGATTATCCCCAGCAGCCAACTAATTTCACTCCTGGAGAGCAGAGCTAGCCTAGCATTAGTGTTGTTGGCAAATGCTAATGTTCTGCTAGCCACCCCTGTCCACTTCAATTTGTTTAGCCACACCGGCCAGACTGGCGTCATAGATAATCTGTGAATAGGATCCCAAACAAGAGGTTTGCAATGGTCCCTGAATACAGAAACCAAGGCTAATTGACATTACTGTGGCTCACCACATCTGTGATTCAGATCTAGCCTGGTCTGTTGACGCAGGAGCAGCGTTATTAGAAGTTGGTCATTCATACATTTTAATGTGTGGTTAGATGAGAGGGTGGCTTTAATGCTACAAAATAGATGACTTTTCTTGCTTTGCTCTCTCCATTTGGAATGGTCTTTCCACGCAATGTCGGCTTTTGTCAATTAAAGGTCTCTGTTTTCCATTTACACCTAAGCTGGGCTATCAAGGGGCCTATAGTGACTAGGCTAGGTGAAATCATTAGCAGGTCTGGAGCCTGTCTAGTCTGTCAGCCCCCGAAGTCTGTCAGCCCCCAAGCTCAGAGGAACTGCTATAGGTGAAATAGGCCCACAATGTGTCAGAGTAAGAATGTCCATGACAGATAGAGACAGAGGAAGAGTGTCACTGGAAACATGAAACTCTATTCCACACCGACAACAGGCTTAATACCAGCAGAACAGGTTCCTGTGTTTTCAATGTCAAGAGGGAACGCTTGGCTTTCAGACTATTACCTGGGGAATAGGAAGTGGGTGACATTTACTCTAATTTTCCCAGAGATTGGAAGCAGCGTGAACACATGGAGGCTGAACGCATACTGTACTCTCGAGTCTGTATACTGTACTCTCAAGCTTATCATCTCAGTCCATGTTTCTGAGATTAGCCTACTGGGTTAGTGAACCAATGTGGGCCCCCTATGATGGCTTATCAGGGCCAATGCACTCAGGAGATGTGAAAGGGCATTTTCCCACAGGTAAGGTTATCTGCTGGAAGCTCTATGCAGCTAGCTTGCAGCAAGAACACCAGGTTTTTTTGCCTTTGGCTTCTCAAGCCGCTCCACCCTTAACTGCTGAATTAGATATGTTAGTTCAGGATCATTATTCTTTCACACACATGAGTTGTACTATACAATGATGTGCTGTGTTCGTACCGTTTATTATTGTCGGGGAAAAAACAACAACACTAAGCCGCCTTGCTGTTTGCTCACAATACTTGTCCAAAGGTTTCAGTTAACTTCTCCTTGGGCCATGGTGGTACAGTCAGTGTTGTCAATGACTCACATGTTATCACAGCTTAGTGGTCAATGACACTTCGCTTATCTGCGCTGCCAAACTAACTGGGTGTCCGTCAGCTGCACGCACACACCCACACGCAGCAGCAGCAGCAGCAGCACACAGCATGTGGCTTTACATCCTGATGATCTTTCCTCATACATCATTGATCACTCCCTGGATGTAGACTGGAGAGTAGTTCTATCTCTCGGTATCCTAAAGGCATCTGAGAATGTCAGTTTGATTTCATAGCATGGCCAGAAGCAGCTCTAAGCCAGCTCTCTGCAGCTGACCGTGCGGAACAAAGTATTAGTACAAAAGCCCTCCTCTCTGAGGAATGGGTTCGTTCTGGTGTCAAACCTTGTTCAGGTTGATTAGATATTCTCGAGTCCACACGTTTGGCGGTATCTGATCTGGGAAGAGGGACTAAACTAAACAAACTTTTTAAAATGTTGTGTATTTACAATTATGTTATGGCTAGGCTTGTATTTAAGCAGGTACTGTCGGTGAAATGATGTTCTAAACAATCTCTCGCCTCTCCTTCTCTTTGTCTCTTTAGTGGGTGAGCTCCACACCCACAGCGCCCAGCGAAGGTACCCGCCTGGCAGTGCCACCCAGGAGCCAGGTGGCGCCCACCCCTATGCGCCAGAAGATGTGTTCAGACTGAGCCTGGCCAAGGGAGTGTCCATGTCGCTGCCCTCCTCACCCCTGCTTCCACGCCAGTCCTACATGATGCCCCTGCGCTCCAGCAAGAGATCCCCAGGTACTGCCTCACCCTACGTCATGCCACCTTCATCTCACCCGTCACCCTAACCCACCTCATCTCACCCCTCCTCACTTTACCTTAGCTCACCCTGCCCCACCCCACTTCATCTCAACTCGCTCCTAAACTTTGCCCCTTAAAGCACTACACTACACTGTAGTATACTACATAATATATAGGCTACTGTGTACTACACACTAATGTAATGCCGCAATAAGACTATACAACTCCTCCTCTGGCTGGGGGATTTTAAATCATACTGGACTGTGGTTACTGTATATAATGTTTCATATGTCTATTTATGTCTATTTTTATTTCTCTTTTATTCTATTATTCAATTGTCACTTTATTTTGTTGTTGTTTGTGATGCTGCTGTAACACCTTAATTTCCCCCTTGGGTATCAATAAAGTATCTATCTATCTATCTATCTATCTATCTATCTACACCACACACTGCACTACATTTACTAGGACAGGCACAAAGCGCTGTTGGAATTCAGTTTTCTTGCTATTTCATTCCCGGGCTGGGACTTGTTCTCTCTCAATGGACACTCTCTGAAAGTAACTTTCCTGTCTTCCTTCAGGTGCTATTGTGTCAGTGTTGAAGGTGTCAAAGGACTGACAGTCATTTCAGTTTAAACCTAGAATGGTTGCAGCTTTGAGCTTGGCTCCTTGAAACAGTCTTTCAGTTCTACTGCCTGTGGTTGTTATCCTTGAATTTACTGTCTTAGTAAAAAAAAAAAAAAAAAAATCTAATACGTGGAGCCCTACTTTTCTACTCAGCAGTTGCAGTCAGCATGAGTGCAGTGTGTCTGAGACAGGGAGGAGGAGGATGGTAGGGGAGGTGGAGGATGGGAGGGGGGTGGAGGATGGTAGGGGAGGTGGAGGATGGGAGGGGGGGTGGAGGATGGGAGGGGGGTGGAGGATGGGAGGGGGGGTGGAGGATGGGAGGGGGGTGGAGGATGGTACAGGCCAGGATATGTTTGTGTCATTGTATCTCTCTCTATTTGATCAGCTTCTGTCAGGGTGGTGGTCCCTACAACTACTGAGCTTGTTTACACTCTATTGGTTCTTAATGGGCGTGTGTGTAATACTGTGTATACACAATGTCTAATTGTTAGTCCCCTTTTGCCTCTTCTCATCCCGATGTCGAGAACATGGCTGTCCACAGCTGTGGCGGGTGTGCAGTCTTCAAAGCAGCGGAGACGGTTGTATCTGGACTTGTTTCAACCTGAGACTTTGTATTGTAAAGACTTAGCAAAGAGGGGTGAGATCCTTTAAGTGGTCGCTCTCACATCTGGGACTCATCTGTGCGGTATCTAGGCTCTGTTCTGAGTGCTCTGTGCTTTGATCTGGCCGATAGCCTAAGATGTGTTGGCATGTAGTCTTTTGCCCTTTTAGAACCAACCAGCCACTGATGTTGCCCATGTTTACACATTGAAATATGATTATCTTATAACTAAACTGTATTTGGAGACAGACGATATGAGGGCAACAGTTGACTTTAGCCGACTTCACCCCACTCAATGCAGCTGTAACTGTATTTTGGTTATGTTTGGATATGTTTTGAATGAGGTTTCTAATGGGGAGTATCCTGTTCTAATTTCAGCTACAGTTAGCTTGGGAATATTCCCCTCTGATCCAGACTGTTTTCATTTGAGCGATTGTGGTTGCCTCAGCCTTTTTTCCCTCTCAACCCTCATTTGCTATGCCCTTTTCTTCCAAATCTCTCTCTCCACAGTACTCTCTCATACAAACGTTGGACTACATGCAGCAAGTTCATAAAGCAGCATATGCAAATGTTCTTCGTTTGAAAAGGGGGCCTACGATTGCACATATGCTTACTCTGTAGTTTATATTGTGCTAAAATGAGAAAAAGAAGTAGCTGTGTTAGTTTGGAAACTATAGTGAAGTAGAAGAATGTGAAATAAATCCATGTCCTCTGAATGCCATGTCCCCTTTGTTCGATTCAACTCCTACAAACACCTTGTTTTCATCCTCCAGGCGGCGTTGGTATTTGCCATGATTGTTTTAAACCCATCAAAGGGAACCCTGATGAAAAGCACATTGACAGAGAGAGCAAGCGAGGGAGAGGGAGAGAGGGAGGGAGGGAGAGGTGGAGAGAAGTGAGTGGGAGTGGGAGGGAGAGAGAGAGAGCAAGAGAGAGAGTGGGGGAGGACAGGGTTTCTGAAGGTGAACAGGGCCCCAGAGAGAGAGAGAGGAGAGGAGAGAGGGCACTCATTTACAGACACATCCCCATGAGGGCACTCTGAGACAGAGGAGTAGAAAACCAACCACAGCGTAGGAGAGGTCAGGACACCGCTAGTTTAGAAGGTTGTCAGGGAGAGAAAAGGAAAAGGAGGAGGGTTGAGTGTGAGCACTCCACTCTCCCTTGCTCACAGGTAAGTGTGAAAAACTACAGGGGGAAAGTTCACACCTCCAGTTAATAAACCCATACTGTCGGAAACATCGCAGCTCTCACAAAGAAGCAACAAGGGCCATCTCGGGCCAACATGGGTATCATGTTTATTAAAGAGATATTATTTCACTCAAATTACCTTCCAGGGCAGAACGCAAGCAAAAGACCTATTACCGTGGGAGAGCGAGTGTGTTTACTCTGCTCTAGGTTGAAAATGTTTATCAAAAACAAGAAAATGTCACGACCCCCAGTGACATATCATCATATACAGACGTCATGTCAGAGAATGGTTGATTGGTCCAGGCAGCTTGGCTCAGCTCAGAAACATGCCTAGAGTTACACAGAGGTAGGTTCCGGAAGGCTCCAGGGGGAGTGGCTAGCTCTGCCACCCCCACAGTTCTGAGACCTGTCACCCGTGCGCGAGTCAACTCATCTCCCGGCCCAACCCATCACAACCCCCCCCCCTATCCTCCCCATTCATTCACAATGACCTTTGTAGGAAGTGGTTGCTCTGATTTAAAACGCCTTTGCGGCTTGCTTCGTTTCCCGACAGATTGGATAATCTATAGCATTGTGGAAGGCTTGATTTAATGGTGGGGGCTTTCATGCAAACTTCAGAGCGACACACACAGAAACATTGAGCTAATTAGGAGAGCGTGACGAATGTCTCAGCCACACGGCCCCCCGATGCTGTTTGCCTCCTTTGCAGCTTGCCGCTTTGATCAGCCGAGCAAAGAGCTTTAACAATGAAAGCAACACCACAGACATGTGTTCTGCAGGACCCCCAGTTTACAGTCTGAAGTTTTACAGGTCCCGGTATGTGACTCTTGGGAGGGTGGGTGGGGTGGGGGGTAGAACTCCGCTTCAGGAATGGTGTTACTGCTCCACCAGTGGGACGTGGTGGAGTCCTGGGCAACTCCATAGTGACCTCCGCTGGTCATGACAGGGCACTGATGCCATCAGTGTGTTTTCTTTTTCTTTCTTTCTTTTTACCACCTCTTGTCCTCAAGGTCGTACTGCCACATTCAAACAGCCCTCTGGTGCCTCCGAGATGGGCAGTAACACCACTGCCTTGTTCCCGAACCACAGGCTTTATTAGTGACGTTGAATTTCCCCTCAGAAGATGGAGTAGGGGGAGTAGCAGCGCTTCGACTTGTTCCTTTTCCCTGGAGCGTTTAGGTGTATGGACATTTGGAGTCATATGAGCAACAATTAGCTATGTACTCGCTGAAATCCTTAAGGGAAACATAAAACAGCAATTCGTGACGTATTTATCGTCTTCTCGGGCAGCTTATCATTTTAATCAGCATTTATAGAGAATGAGGCTCGGGGAGAGCAGAGTCCCTCATTGGCCGTTTCGCATTGGAAATCGTTCAACTTTTATGCTTTGATGGGGTGGGGAGGGGGAGGAGCTTCTTTGGCCCCTGCTCTCTATGGTTCAAAGACTATTTTTATTTCTCTATCAGCGAGGCAGATGTGCAGATCTGTGAAGGAAGGAGAGCACACAGTGCAGGACTGTTGCTAGTGTGCTGATTCATATCAGAGGATTTGAAAGGTTCCCAAATCCGAATTATTCCTTTGCCCATTCAGGCGAGGAAATGACCGTATCGGGCCCACTGCTGTGGATGGTATTAGTTTTGATAAGGCCATGATACACTGTTTGGACACTTCCTGTGACTAGCCTATACTTAAGCCCTGACTCCCTCCCGTCTCCTTCAGCCCTGTCCTATAGGATCATGCCCTATTTAGAAGCAGGCCTGGATGAGTTTCAGCCGCTGTCACATAAGAATGATACAGATCCTTTTTTTTTTTTTTTTTACCTCCTTATCAATAAAACCCCCTCTTGGTTCCTGGTAGAGAAGTGAAGCCCTACAGTTCACTCAAAGTTCACTGGGCTTGTGGCATCTGTGAGTGATGGTGGACTGTTTGAGCCACTGGTTCTCCTATTATCAGTCAAGATGAAGGGAAGGGAAGTGCTGTTGCTTAAATGTCAGCCTGCGATAGTCTTCCCAGAAACACCATAGCAGCAGCAGCAAGCGAGAGAGACACACACACACACACACACACACACACACAAACACACACACACACACACACACACACACACACACACACACACCAACATACCATTTCCAGGCAAAACAAAATATCTTTGTGATGACTAAGATGCACAAGGTCTTGACACACTAGTCAAGTTGTTTATTGACTCGTTGCCTATCTGAACGGGTCAGGAGAAAAGAACAATAGGATATCTGAATAATGGTTAGGAAATGCATCTATTTGTATACAATAGCACTGCTTCAGGGACTATTGATTTCTTTTTTTAAGGAAGCAGTAGGATTTTATGAATAGCAAATATTGGCAGTCGCACATAGGAGAAAGATTGCTCAACAGGAGGCAACAGCGAGATAATTAGATTCATGTCAATAAAGAATTATTGAACACTGTGGTGTTGCTAAAGCACTACGGTTTTATCACGGCACACCGTGTTTTTCCAGTACATTTGCTAATTCTTCCACAGATGATAACGGAAAGTGGTGTATGAAAGGAAGGCGAACGTAATTGATATAATCTATTCTTCTGACACAGGAGTTCTACCATGTGCCTGAATATGATAGCAATCTTTTTATCAGTGGGTGACTTTCATTTCCACGTTTGGTCTCGCCTAGATGTTCTCACAATAGTCATTTCTCCTTTAATAGATTTTTTAGAGATGGCACATCTGAAGTTCCTATTAATTATACAATATGTGTAAATGTTCCCTTTGAGAACATTTGCCGTTACCGTCCTGAACTGTGCATTGGCTCTTAATCTGAACTTTTTTTGTCTCTGTGAAGTGGGATGTGTTTCCACATCAAAGCCAACGCCATAGCCGTGGAGGTATGTCTCCTGATGTCACCCCTAGAGCATTAGCAGTAACTTTGCAGCCTCTGCGGAGATATTGATGCACTTTTGGGAGCTGTGCTATAAAGGCCTTGTGAAGGTAGAAAGGGTCCTTTGAAAAGTATTGTGATGGACGAGGAGGGAAAAGTTCTATCCAATTCTCCACTCCACTGCTCCTGCACCTGCTCCATCATCTTTAACAAGTCATACTTTTGATCCTCAGTAAAAAAAAGAAAAAGAAAAAAAATTCTGTATACTCCAGAGATTGTCACCAACCAAAACAGTAATATAGTATTCCCTCAGTGTTTTTCCAGATTCAATATACTGATGAAGTAGATATAAATATGTCTGGTTGGCTCCTGGTGTGCTTATGCTGTACACCATGTGGTTAAGGTAATGTGGTTAAGGTTAGTTTGTTTTCAGAAAATGCATGACCATGCATTTCCAACAGAGAGCGATGCATAATTCATTATCTACAACTAAAGGATATGATTATTAGTTGTCTGATGAAGGTCGAGACCAAAACATCATGTTTCTAATCCTAGCAAAATGGACTAATATATTATATTAATGGTTATGGTTATAAATATTGGAATATATATCAAATGCTGCATATCTGTTTGTAGTTGTGATTAATGATTACATTGTTGATTGTTACAACAGAAATCTCTTATCAACCTTTTTAGAACCATGATTTCTGAATGAGTAATTAGATCAGAAGGGCACGGAGGCTTGCTGGACAAGATCTATGTCTCGCTCCTCGCATTATGTTTTGTACGAGAGGGATTGACCAACACCCAAAGCCCTCACTCTTCCGTCTGAATCTATTAGGTTGCAAAGCTACATTTCTAAAACCCCCTTTCATGTCCGTCTGAAGACATAGATGTAGAGTGACGTCTGCGACAGAAAGAGGGGTATTGTCAGATCCCCCCTTATTCTTGCTGCCACAAAGAGGATGTTGTGTCTCAGGAAGAGCTGAAATGTGAAGAAGTCAGAGTCCATCTTCAAGAATGTTGGAAAACTCATTGATGGCTTTTAAGAGCTCGGACAATCACCCCATTCATCATCAGGGCCGTGACATCAACTGGACATCATACTTTCTGACCTACGCTTGTGTTGCTCAGTGGCCTAGAGGTAGAGCAACAGGTGAGTGGTGTGTGTGTGTGTGTATGTGTGTGTCTGTGTGTGGGTGGGTGCGTGGGCGGGTGGGTGCACAGAGCAGGGCCTGTATGTAGAGTGCTCACCGGTCACTGTCGGTTGGCTACCCTTCCTCAGAGATCACTGGCTCTGGCTGCTCTGCACCTAATCCCCCTGACCATCTTACTCACCCATCTATGCCTGCCTCACCCCTTCCCTCACCACTGCATGTCTAAACTCCCAGTCATTCCCAGTCGCCAGTCGCTTGTCTGCTAGTACAATACATCAATATGTCTGCTTCACACTTGGTTCCAGTCTCCATTTTGTCAACAACCAGGAAGAGACTCCTCCCTGCTGCAGAGACTGTCACTCGATGGTGTATTTATTTACCCAGCAACAACACAGGTGGAGTCACGGAGAGCATTTCAGTTGGGTATCGCAGGAATGCTGCGTCTCCTGCCACCCCTCCTGCTTTGTCCCTGTAACAAGCCTTTCAAACCCACTGAACCATCAAGGCACTGCTGAATTAAAGGAACCTGCCTTGTTCCTGGTCAGTTCTCCATGGCAGTCTTATTGTGGCATTGTACTCTCTCCTTCCCAGGCGTTCCAAGTCTAATTCTCTATGCTTTTTCCTTTGCTCAGATGAGCTCATGGTTGCTCTAGGGCAGACATCAAACTGAGATAATACTTATTTGTCTTCTCGGCGAGGGGTCTGAGGAAGAAAGCGCAGAGGCCTCATGCATTTTAATTTGTTATGATTTGGCTCTTGGAGTAAATGTGATTCCCACACCTGGGGAGTTGGGGACAGGTCTCTCTGTTTTAATGGAGGCTGGGATTGTGTGAAGAGAAGCAGATAGATAGCGGGTATATATCAACTCTCAGAGAGGGGGAGGGAGAGAGAGAGAGAGAGACTGCTTGGTGTTTTGTCTGTTCCCCCTTCGTCTGTCCTTCAACTACGTCCCAGTGCCCTCTGTCTCTCTCCCTATCTCTCTCCACTCTTCAGCTGGTTTCATGCTTATTAAACAATGCTATTGCTCATTCGGCAGATCTTAAGTGTAGAGGAGCAGCGCTGTAATGGCTCTCTCCAGGGGCATGCAGCCATTGATGAAGGCCTCGGGTACACATGAAAGCTTCTTACATCTTCAGATGACACTATGGATGGGAAAACAAAACCGTCAATATTTTCTCATTTGGCTACTCTCTGCTTAGACCTGACAACACTACGCTACAGGCCCTATACCTTTTAATAGGCTATCTTACAGCGTCATGCATTATTAAGCCCTTTAACTTGAATTGACAGTAGTAGACAGTCAGGAAAGGCATGTAGCTGCTTGTGTGGATGTATGCCCTGGACAGTCTGGACGGATTGATGGCAGCTGCTGGACTGAAAAAAATCAGGTGTAGTGCTGAGGCACAAATATGTACATTTCTAGCCTGCAAACTGCGACACTTCAAATGAATGTGCAATAACACTATGTGCAATATGACAACCCTAGTCGTCTATCTGTACAGTATAGTATAGTGGATAGTGTCCATAGCCTTTATTTATGTAAACCAGCTCCTTCCCTTCTTTTTTTTTTTTTTTTTTTTTTTTTTTTTTTTTTTTCCTAGCACCAGGGGAGCCACCCCTCCTAAATTTCGTTGTTTGGTACCTGTACTATAGCAATGACAATAAAGACCATTCATTCATTCATTCATTCATGCCACTCGTGTGGATTCCCTGTTAACCAGCTCAGTGGCCTTGCAGTTAGAGTGTCCTCCCTGAGATTGGGAGGTCGTGAGTTCGATCCCCAGCCGAGTCATACCAAAGACTATAAAAATGGTACCCGGTGCCTCCCTGCTTGGCACTCAGCATTAAGGGTTGGATTGGGGGTAAGACATACCAGCGACATGTCCAGGGGGTGTACTTGTACATCATGCTGCCTCGCACTACGGGAACAGGAGATATGCTCCTGCCCCATGGAACATTAGGCTCGAGAACCATCGGTTCTCACGGCTACTTACTTCATGCCACTTGTGTAGATTCCCTTTGACCACCATGTCCACTTTAAAGCATACGGTTTAGATGACTCCAATTACAGCGCTCGCTGTGCATTAATCGATTCCTGAATTAAGTGAATGTAGAAACTGTTTGAAAGTCTGCGATTGTTCTGAGAGGTTGTTGACCTAAACTAAGCGTATATATCTCAAACAGCCGTGTGTCTGTCTTTCCCTCTTTCTCTCTTTCCTTCTCTCTCTCTTCTTTAACTGTCTCAGTGTGACTCCTGGCTAATAGGTTGAGCCTGACCGTGCGCAGATGAATGGAGTCTTAGAACACAGAGAGGCTCTAGGGCCTATCTGTAGTATCTACCTCCGCCAACCGGCTGCCTTGTCTGGCTAGACCTCAGTCCCTCTGTCTGTATGGAGTCCAGCCATAGAGAGATCAGATGGGTTCAGACGCCAACTCACATGTGTTTGATAGAGATCCAGCAGCACAGGGGATGGGGCTCTATGAATGTCTCCCCTGGCTTGGCTCTTGGACTTGGCTCTATTGCTGGAGTTTCCAGCTCCAATGGCTACTGTATTGGGAATGGCTTGTCTGTGTCTCAACGTGTTTGCTCATTGCTCATGTCTCCCTGTAAAACATTTGAAAAGGCCTAGGTTGATAAAACAAACACTCATTACACACTCATCAGGCTTATCAAGGCTATTAATGCAGGACAAAATGTCCAACATAATTGTTGATTACTGGTTTCCACATTCCACAGCAGTGGGCCACTTATACCCTGGCTGCAATGCTCTGTGCATTTCAAGTCGTAGATCCATAGATGGCAGTATGAATCAAGCTGAAGCCCCACCATGCGCTGTGTGTCACAGTGCCAGCGCCATGGCTGCTACTCTGTAACAACACAACCACCCCCATCCCGCACCAGTATCTCAGGCCAGGATCACAGCTGTGGACTGTGGGATTGTTCCATCTCGCGTCCGAGGCGGGGGGGAAGGGAAGGGACGGGGGGGGGTTGTAGGATGTGGTAATGGGAAAAGAGCTCTATCTCCCCTGTCCATCTCATCGTTGTGTTATGGCTGGGGTTACACATGCAGTCATCTGATTACAGAACACTAGAGGAGAACTAGATTGGGTTAGAGCGGGTCAGAGCGGACGCAGTGGGGAGGGGGAGGGCATGCTGGAGTGTTCTCTTATAAATATGAGGTTTCCATCGACTTCCTCTTATTAGGTTTTTCCACTGCTTCATATCGGGTTTGCGCTCTTGTTCCCACAGAGCGGGCTCTCCCTTTATCTATCAGCTAGGATTGCTTTTCTACATTGAGGAGTGATAACTGTTTACCGAGGGATGCGTTATCTAATGTGTCTGTCTTAGCAGGAGGAATGCACTATGACTGTAGCTTTTATCCTTACTCTTTCACACAACTGCATTACAGATTAAGGGTAGTGGTTAGCAGTGGTTTGTTCTATTTCTGTAAGACATTGTCTGTCTGTCTTATATAGTCCAATATAGTCTCGTCATGAGTGACGGAGTGAAAGGAAGCAGTTGTGAGATGTGTTTTGATGGCCCTGTCAGATGGAGAAAGGAAGAACGAGCGGTATTTTGAGTGGCTGGACCTGCACCTTCCCCCGATATCGCTCTCTCACCCACACACACACACACACACACACAGTTGCTAAGGAGCCATGCCCCCACCGGACGCGTAGTGCGTCAGCAGTTGGATCATAAAAAGACAGGCGGGGAGTGAGCAGTGTTCATTGTTGAGCTCTGGGATTGTGTGTTTCTAATGCTGTCACTCGGAGAGGAGAGGAGAGGAGAGGAGAGGAGAGGAGAGGAGAGGAGAGGAGAGGAGAGGAGAGGAGCACAGTAACCTCCATAGGAGCTACAGCAGCAGCCCATGTCCTTGAAAAAACACCTGACTGGCACATATAGACCTCATTCTCCCTCCATTCTGTCACACACGCCAGGACAGGGACATACACACGCCCTCTCACATGCAAAGACAGAGCCCCCTAGATACACACACACTCTGTCTCTGTGGTCTGTATGCCTTTGTTTCTCTCTCTGTGTCTTTCTGTGTGTGGCTCTCTCTATCTCTCTCTCTCTCTCGCTCTCTCACTCTCACACACACACACACACACACACACACACACACACACACACACACTCACACACAGACACACAGACACACACACGTAAAGTCCCTAAGAGGCTAATTGCTGTGTTTTCCTGCTCTAGTTTACATTCCCAGAGCTGACCAGTCAGTGTGCTACTCCACTGGGTGTCTCCAGGCTACAGCCAGCTCTCCAGGCTGTCAGACTGAGCTGCTATTCCCAACAGGAAGCTGCCTGCCTTTGCATGTGTGTATACACGTGGCTGTCTGTGTGTGTGTGTGTGTGTGTGTGTGTGTGTATGAGCGTGTGATCTCCACCAGCCAAGTCCGTCCCGCTAGGACACTCCCGCTCT
>NC_137677.1:56407207-56517207 GCF_963989245.1 Nansenia antarctica | reverse complement strand
ATAGTATTAATATAGCCTAGTTCAGTTAGAGTAGTATTGCTATTGAGTGTGAAACGGGACAAGAGTCTGACATCAGTCAACTGAACATTGTGTAAGTTAGTTAGTTAACAATGTTAAAGTCCCGTAAAAGCTCTGTCTGGGCACACTTCAAGAAAATAGAAGACAATCGTGTCCAGTGTGGGGAACAAAATGGTCTTACCATGGCTCCACGTCAATGATGCTACCAACCCAATCAAGCATGGCCACATTTATTCAAGCTCGCAAGTGTGACAGAAGCCGCAGTGATAAAACTACTGCCCTAATTGCCAACATGGTAGCTAAAGATATGCTGCCTATTAGTACAGTAGAGGGGAGTTCCATTTAGAAAAAACAGCGCCTCGAGTCTCGAAAAGATGCATGCTGAGTCTGTTCGCTATGCTTTAGCCAAAACTGACCCAAGTAGCCATGGACGAATTAAATTCCATTTAATCTTTATCCATGGGATTTATTTTTTGGGTATATTTGGCCATTTTGATTTCGGATAGGCTATAGCTAGACTATTGGCCTAATTTGAGTATTCAGAAGAAGAAATTCACAAGGATTAATAGCAGAATATGTTTTGTATTATTATTTACTGTTATGATAATATTAAGTGATTTCTTGCCGATGATCCATGGCCGCCTTTATGAATGTCAGCACACATCGAAAAATAAATTATTCGTCCATTGACCATTATTTTATTTTTTACTTATGCACATCCCTAATTGTCACCAATGTTGATGACTTTATAAGACAAACATCTACAGTAGTATGTCTGTAATGCACAAAGCTACAGAAGTCTATTTTACACTACTTACCGTATTTCCTATATTCTCCACAATAGCACAATTAAACCCTCTGTAGCCTATTCAGTAGCAGATGATGCTTGGCTTTGAACAGTGATTGGGATAAAAACATCCCTCATTCACTGGCCTCTCCTTAAGAGGAGACTTCTTTGTGACAGCCGAGATAGATGGACCCATTATGGCTAACAGTACCATTGATATTTTAATCCCTTTCCGTGCCATCTTAAGCCCCATGTGATTTTAATTATCTGAGAAAAGGCCATGTCTTTGTGTGCCTGTTTGTCTAACCCCTTGTCGGAGGATGAGTGTTCATTAATCTCCCCTCTCCCTCCAGGATCCTCACTGCATAACCACTGTTTGCTCTCTGAGGTCTGCACGGTGACCAGGGGACTGACTTAACAGATTTGTAATGAAAAGACCATTACCTGTTCTCTTTTCATGACCTTTTTGTTTGCCCTGCAGTGCAGATGAGCCTCTTTTGCAATCTAGACAGGTTGGTAACCTGGTGAATGTGACTGGTGTTAGAAGGCCTGTCTTTGTTAAGTACCGGCTCAGAGAATTGACAGTGAAAACCGGATAGCCACCTGTTGCTTGTTCTGTGATTAATGGTATTAGAAACAGGTCACGGTCAGTTTCAAAACAAAGACACCCGGTGTCGCCGGGTTTTCATTGTCAATACTGCTTGTTTTGAAAAGTGGGCGACCTGTTTATAATACCATTAATCACAGAACAAGTGAGAGGTTGGATCCGTCAATCACACAGTTTACCGGAACCTGACCAGTTTACATTTGGCTATTCAGCTTTTCTGCTCTAAACATACCCCTACTGTCTGCCCCAGCTCTACTCCGTATAGTACACTACGCTATTACACTACCCATCATCACACTCCTTGTACAGCTTTACATCCCTGCCGTGTGTTAAGGAGCCTTCGTCCCCCCCAGCATCGGGCTCCTCTACAGCCCTGGAATGTGCAATAAGAATGCCAGGCGTGTTTGGATGGGAGACGTCATTCCTCCACCTCTGAACTTTAATGGCAAGGCGGGATGTGTGCATTCATCAAGTGTTCATTAAAAAACGTACTCCGCTGTTTGGTAATGTAACCCCAGCTGCTAATGAGCGCTGGCTGGATCGTTTTCTCTGCAGAGAGCGTTGAAGAGAGCTCCGCAGGGCCAGTCTGTTCAAAGCCCTCCTCCCCTCCTCCTCACCACTCCTATGCCAGGGCCGCTACTTTACCCGGTCGTAAACTGCTCACAATGAGGTATAATGATGTTGTTTTTGTTTTTGCCTCCCATCTCCCCTTCAATTATTTGAATAGCGGAGTGCTTCCTTCCAATTCTTGTTCCATATCTCCAGGCTCACATGAGGTACAAAGAAAGTAGTCTAATTTCCATCCCTGAATGGCCCTTGATGTGAGAATCTTTGGCAGGAGAACGAACCATAGTCATTTTGGTGCATCTGTCCCCCAGCTCTGCTGATGGTTTCCTCGATGCTAAGTGGCTAATTTGGTTGTTTTTCTGATTGTTTTGTCTGAAGTCTCCCAAGGGTCAAAGCTATCATAACCTGTGGACTCTGATTACAGTACATCCACTTATTCTGCCGTTGAGCTTATTACCTTTGGAATAATGACAAACCTCAAAGGTTTATTATTTTATTTAATTTTCCAGTGTTTTATTGAGTTTTAGTGGCTGACCGTGAGATTGAGATCCCATTCTCAGTTCGAAATGGCTCTTTTAACTGACTAGCAGAAAAGCGAAACTGCAAGCTTTTAAGACATCACTGTTCTAATGCAACATACAGTGTGTTAGGGTGGCTACGTCCTATGTTGCATGGAAGATGAGATTGCTAGCCTGTAGGTAAGATCATCATTTGGTATAAGGACACACATCCCTTTCTAGTAAACTTAATGTGAAGAACCATTTATACAGCATGTAATACCATGTTGCACTATGTTTACCAGTTGTCTGACAGCTGTGTCAGGGCAACTCCTGGGGCTGTGTGTGTGTTGGATCACTCTCTACCATAACCCTTCACATGACACATGGAGTTGCCTTGAGGGGGGTTCCATCTCTCTCTCCCTGACAGACATCCATTTCAGAGACTCTCTTATGGAATGGAATGGAATGGAATGGACTTTATTTGTCATTGCTACAGTACAGGTACCAAACAACGAAATTTAGGAGGGGTGGCTCCCCTGGTGTTAGGAAACACACAGGACCCCACATTTCTTACAGAGGAGAAAAGTTATGAATTTACCCCATATAGAAATGGATTACATGAAAATCTACTGTATGCAGTATGAGCTGAGTCTGTATGTCTTAGACATATAGGCCTAGTACCCGTCCCTCCCTTGAATGTATGGTCCTAGAAGTCACTGGAGAGCATTGGTCTCAGTGATTAGCCCAAGCCAAGGGTCACTAATGGCATTCGTGCTGCTGCTCCATGCTAAGGTCCCAGTCGTGGACTAGCCCTTCTGCTGAACTCGATCCGTTACAATGGGTTGGTCAGGGTATACTATACTACACAAGTGGTAGTCTTGTGTACAATTGTCAGATGAAGTAGCAGCATTATCTCATGTGGATTACAGTGCTACGGTATCAAAGTGTCTTGGTACTGAGAGATACTCTCATATCGGCGATGATTCAGATTTATTTTATAGCAGCCATGTTCAGACTTTCACACTTCTGTAAGCGATTTTATAAGACTGTTAAAACGTCGGTTTTATCCTCTCACGTTTGTGAAAAGTCAGTGTGACCTGGAATGTTTCCTCACGTTCCTCATTCCCAGCTGAGCCAGACTAGAGTTACCATGGGATAAAGACCAAATGGAGCTGGCACACTGAGACACTGGAGAAAGGATTGGCAGTGAAAGCTCATGTTATGAGCTCCAAAAGCCCAGCTTTAGACAAGAGCTTAAAAAAAGCACACAAGCAACTATCTCGATGAGACTGAAAAACCTTGGGAAAATGTTTGAGGCAGACATACCGAATGTTCAACCAACAAACATTTGAATATTCTTTTTTTTCTTTTCTTTTTTCTTGATCTTCTCTACAGACAGATACAGCCTAGGCCCTATTGACCTGTGTACTACGTATGCTGTCTTTAATCAATCTATATTCCTTTGTTTTCATCAAAACACACATGATGATTTGCTCAACAGGGATAAGATGGATGATCACGATTACATGCGCATAAGTGACTTCCTGACTTGAAAGAGAAAGGAAACAAATAACAACGTTCACCTTTGCTCTCTTTTCCTCTGCGAAGGCATAAACAAAACAAACATCCCATCCCTGGCTTTTTAATAAGGAGGAGTGTCGCTCCTCCACTGTCTCACTGATTACCGTTGATTTGTTGTCATAGGAATGATATAAAGCCACCGTATCTCCATCTTCATATGCATATTCATTTTGATTACAGGTATTTGGCTACTAATAAATGCCGCCAGCTGTCAGGATAGCGAGGCAGCTGCATCATTACGGCATAAAGTGCTCAGCGCAGTGCGGCGACCCCAATTTCGCACACACGCACACACGCACACACACACACACACACACACACACACACACACACACACACTGTCTGTCAGCTGTCGCAGTTTGCACTGAAACTTGTTGGTAAATGATAGCTGGTTGCCATTTCCATATGCAACCTTGCCATTTCACTGTGTGACAGAAGGGACTGACTCATCACTGGCCTCTGGGTGCCTCTGGTTGCCTCCTACATGCCCAGGGGCTTGCTCAGCCTCCACAAACACACAAAGACAGAGGGTGACTGGAGAGCACTCAAACGCCCCTTTAAACTTCCCTAATGAGGTTGGCAGTAGAGGTGACTGGTGAGTAGACTTGTCACCTCAGCGCCCCTGAGCCAGCGCTCTGTCTGTCTGTCTGTCTGTGCGTGCATGTAACCAACCTGCACAGCCTCAGGTAAAAGAGCCAGCTAGCATTTGCACAGGATCTGCCTCAGGGCACGAGGCAAACTCACTGCTCTCACTACACTCTACACACACGTTGCACGCACACACACACACACACACACACACACACACACACACACACACACACACACACACACACACACACACACTACTACTAGGGTTATCTCAGGAGAAAGATTTATATTCATAGTACGCTTCTACCCTTGGCTGATAACATTGTAAATTACTGCAGCAGGCTTTTGAAAATACATGAATGCATACAACAACAAAAAAACACTGCACTCTATTTTTTTTGCTTTTTAGATTGAGCATTGCCCTGCCGTTAGGTTGGCCTTTGCCCCCTGGATGAGGCCATTTATGATGATGTCACTACCATGTATTCCCCCCCCCGGGGAGTGCTGCTTGCTTCCTGGACTTGTGTGTTGGTGTGCTGCACACGTTGGACAGACAGACGCTGCACCATTTTTCTGATTGGCACATTCTTACAACGGTTTGGTTGATTCAGTGAAAAGCTGTTTGATATGCCTCTTTACCGAATGATGGACTCTATTGGGCAGTAACGATGATTCATGACTTAACGGCTTCCATTTCCTAAAGTGGACCGTTGTGCTGAGGAGAGTCGAGGTCGTCTAATAAAAAGGACCAATGACATCTGTCTCAGAGGTCTATTGAAACAGAGTGACACAAGATTAATATGGCCTCTAGTATGGCCAGGACAGAAGGACAGTCTCATTAGTGTCAAGGGTTAGATTGGGCAAATGCAGTCTTGCTTTAGGGGCCTCTTTATCACACCTCCCCCGGATACAGACAAGGCCCCACCGTCACCATCAACAACATGCATTAACCTGCGATTACACAGATACCCAGCAATGTCACATTGAAGGCAATTAGGCCAAGATAAGACTTCAGATGATATCCTGTTAGCCGTTGATGTACAGACCCCAAGGTGGAGGCCAACAGAAGGGAAGAGTGACAGGTCTAGACAATGAGCAGAGATGGGTGGTGTGTCACAGTACGCAGCAAGGATGGACTGAGGATCCGCAGGAGATGGAACGCTCTAGAAACTAGACTCCACAGTGACTGTGTGTAATGGTGTGCGTGCGTGTGTGCGTGTGTGTGTGTGTGTGTGTGTGTGCGTGTGTGTGCGTGTGTGTGTGTCTGTGCGTGTCTGTGCGTGTGCGTGCGTGTGCGTGTGTGTGTGTGTGCGCGCCTGGTCCTACGGCCCTGGCTGCTCTTGACTGGGCCAGCTCCATCACAGGACAGAGGTACTGATTGCTCTTCAGAGGCAGGTGGGCTTTAAGCGGTTTAGAGGAACCTCTGATGGAAGGGCCCTGTCAGACCCCAGTAATAAAGAACTGTGATGGATGGATCTGGCGCCCCAAACCCTCCACTTGGCCTGATTGGTGATGGGGTTAGTAGGAAGCGGGGGGACCAGGTCTGGGGGGGGGGGGGGGGGGGGGGGGCTACTGTACCTGGAAACAGTATTCCTCACTGCTGCAGATTCCCAGGAACACAAACAGCCACTTTCTATAATGTAATCTCTACGGTTACATGTATCTTGAACACAAAATAGAAATTATCATGGGAGATGGTATAGAAATGATCAAGGATCATATTGTTTTTCCTAGATACCATTTCAATATGTGATTTAAGTGCCTGTGGAATGTTCCACTACAGTAGGTGTTCACTACAGAGTATGATAAACAGCTGCGTTTAACAGCGTTAGCATGTTCTATACTACCACTGAACAGTTACTTTAACAGCGTTAGCATGTTCTATACTACCACTGAACAGTGCTGGGGGTGATGCAGACACCAGTTGTACACATTTTAATCACAAACTGTATTATGGTTTTACCTATATTAACTATCATTATACGTAACTATCATCATATCATATCATATCATTATAACTATCCTACTACATAGTAGCTGTGCTATAATTGCATAGTAGCTGTGCTATAAATCATTAGCGGTGGTCGATTAAATGCCTCTAATGCATCTTTGGAAAAGTGGCGAGAACAAAGACACATCTTTATGAGCGCGACGCGACTTTTAGCGCGATGAGGTGTCAAATGACCCACTCTTCACAATGGGGCAGTGTGTACTGACGCACAAAGATCGCTGGATGGCGATGTCACACAAGAACAGAAAAATGACAACATCACTACCTCTAAAAATGCATCATGTTCTTATGCGCAGAGAAGCGGGGAAATGATTACCGCATTCTGATATGAATAAGCGTGAGTCAGCGGAAAACGAACTATGGAACAAATTAAATGATATATATATATATATATATGTGAGACTGCGGGAGCTTTACTAACGAATGAAAGTTGATTATCATTATTAAAAAATAATAGTAATAGGCTATATATTGCAATATTGTGTTATCATAATTATGATCTTCACAGTGATTTAAAGTCTGTTTATTTTTCGGTGAACTACATAAATAGAAATATCAAAGCAAGAGCAGCCAACAGTGTTCCAAAGAAACCAAATGGGAGCAGAGGCTCACAGGCCCATTATTTATACAGCACATTGTGCTCTGGACTAAATGTTTAATGTAAGCTGAGGCAACCAAAGGGCACCTGTTAACAACTTGTGTAGACACTTCAGGACCTAACAGATGTCTCCTGGCTGGCTGGCTTGCTGGCTGGCTGGCACTCGTGGGCTGGTAGTCGTCTGCTACACAGACCAGCCCCAGGCCTTTGTTATTAGGCTATATACCACTCTGGGACCAGTCACCAGAGGAAACTCAGACTAGCTCCGAAATCCAAATACTGTAGCCTCCTCCAAGCCCCCTAGACCTCTGTGCACTTCTAGTGGTGATCAGAGAGGATTTGACTGTCAGTCACTGAAGACGTGGCCAACATGGAGCCCTCTGGAGGGATTGGACACTCCTCAGTATGCAAATAGGTTTCAGACCTGGGAGGGGAGAAAAACCTAGCAGAGCAGAGTGGGATTGTGAATGTAGTGAAACGAAAATGAAATGAAATGAGTTGGAGGGCAAACGGGAGGTGGAATGGAGGAGAAGAGGGAGGGAGGGAGGGAGAGAGAGAGAGGGAGAGAGAGAGAGAGAGGGAGCTGTGGAGAAGTGGAGCTGGGTGTCTTGGTTAATTTCTTAAGGGAGGAGGTGAGTAATGAGATGTTGCATAATTTCTCCCTCCCCGTTCCTCTCGACTCAACCTCCACCTTCACCACATTTATCTTTCTGTTGGGTTTCTTCTCACCTAACCTCATTACCGTGTAGGAACATCCTCTCATCCAATATGGTTTACCCACAAAATAATGGCAATTATGCAGATTATGAGGGTAAATAATGTATGTTGGTAAGGGGGGGTCTCTGCTGGAGGTCTGTGTCAGCTGTTGACATGCGATCAAATCTGCATGGATTGTTGTATCTATCAGCAAGTTTCAGATAAAAAATAAAAAATGTGATTTAATGCGCACAGTGTGTGTGTGTGTGTGTGTGTGTGTGTGTGTGTGTGTGTGTGTGTGTGTGTGTGTGTGTGTGTGTGTGCGTGCGTGCGTGCGTTGGCTTAGTTTTGACTCAATCATGGCTTGGCAGTACATGTACCAATCAGATGGACTGCCAACATTATTAATAACTGTGAGAGAGAGCGAGAGAGCTGACAGAGAGTAGCATAATAACTTACTGTACGCTACCCCAGGCCTCCCTCTACCCCTCAGAGGAGGAAGTAGTTACCCCCTTCTATCCCTGTTCTTTCATTTACATATCGGGATCATGTAAATACAAAAATGCAATCCCCTCAACGCCATCCCGGTTGTGGATTCGTTGGAGTGCGATAGGCTTCTTAACGCATGCATTGCTCATGTTTTATTGATCGTATTAGGCAATATATACCTTCTTTGATTTGAAATATATTCTTTGAAGCATACTGTCATGCTGGGGGAGATCTTGTTGTGCTCGTCAATTGAAGAAACTGTGCCCCCGACAATGCAATCCACTAAACACAAGTTGCAAGGGGTTGCAATGACTGGCGTTGCAATGACTAGCCTTCTCATTGATATTCAGAGTCTACGTGAGTGAGAGCTGTAAACAGGGAGTAGCAGACTGAATGTGTTGCTGGAGACAGAACTGTCACTGCATCCGTAATGAGGCTTGCAGAGAGAGAGAGAGAGAGAGAGAGAGAGAGAGAGAGAGAGAGACAGAGAGAGAGAGACACACACACACACACACACACACACACAGACACAGACACAGAGAGAGAGACAGACCTCCCCTCCCCTCCCCAGCCAGCCTGGTAACAGAGCAGGGCAGGCAGTGTCACTCTGGGTTGGCCTGACTGGGAGTCGCAACTAACGTTGAGTCATTTCTCTCCTCCAGAGCTGCAAGCAGAGAAACAGCCAAGCTCCTCCCCCGCCACTCAGGAACTGATGACAAGGCTGGGCTTCTTACTGGGAGAAGGGATCCCGGGTACGGCTCGCATACCTATGGAAGACAAGAATGAAAAGAAGGTATTTAATTTTCTTCTCTCACCCCCCAGCCCCCCCCCCCCCCCCCCCCCCCCCACCTCCTCCTCCCCCTTCTCCTCCTCAGCCACAGCTGCTGCAGCACCACACAGAGATAGAGAGATAGAGGGAGAAAGAGAGAGAGGGAGTTTAGAGCGTGCGAAAGAAGAAAGGATGCTCTTTGCTACTACTTCCACGTTTCTCCAGGGTTCCTTTCTCCTTGGACATGGATTCAAGTCTTGCTCCTCCTGCAGGAACTGAGACTTACTACTACTAATAAGGGTAACTCTTATCAAAATGTTATCTGAGCTGTGTTTGTACTGTGTGTGTACAGTACAAAGTTAAATGAAAATGTCAGTGAAACCGCTGTAGGGTTTTAGGAGGCAGGAGAGGTGATCCAGCGTGACAGAGGCGTGTTGGGTCTCGGAAACTTGAGTGCAGTAAGCATGGGACTCTTGAGTATGTAACACGAGTGTATGAGCTTTGGTCCAGAAATAGAGTTATGTCAAGTCTCGGGCTCAGTGTGTTTGGCACTGCTAATTAGTCTGGGGCTCTCTGGGCAGAGCGGAGCAGTTCACCAGTTGATTCCCCCAGCTCGTATATTACACTTTGACACATTTTGGCAGGGGATCTATAATTCAATACACTTTGTAAGGAGCTTACACTGTGTTCTGTGAATCATCTTCATTAGTTCAGACGTCAAAACGAGAAAGCTGGAAGAAATCACACAATGGAAGAAGACAACAATGGTTTTTTCGGATGTTTTGGGTGATGGTTTTTATAGCGTAATGGAAAGAAAACGGCTTTCGGACACCGATCATCTGTTAACCATCCTGTGTTCCGTTCACTGCTGTTTTACAATCTTCGCTCAGCAGACATGTTGCTTTTAATTCAGCCCTACAGTAAATGTCATTAAGCTATTATGCTATCAGTGTGGTATGTAGGGGTGGTTGGTGTAAGCTATAATACCCCTCTTTTGCTTCCTTCACACCACATCATTGCCAGAACGTTTAGCATTGTTCTTCCCAGAGTTCAGTGTTGTTTGATGTGAATGGGAAGCGATGAGGAAGCGTTAGCCTAGCATGTAGAACATGAGATCTGTTGGCCCTTTGGTGGGGGAACTGTTGGCAGGCTATTGGTCTCTCTAGGGACCAGGGTATGTAGCTAGCACCGCTAACCTCAACCAACCCAGCTCTCACACTGACCTATATAGGCAACACACAGCATGGCACGGTACAGCTGGAGAGACTGAGGATGATGCACAAGATAAACTCCAGAGTTTTATGGTATTATCCTAATCGTAAATTAGCCTACAGGTCATGGGGTGAGAATCTCTTCTGCTGTCAGCGTAGGCTACATCGTTTGGCATGAGTTTGCAGTTTTGAAAGCCTTACTTTGTTTTATTGAGCTCATGCCTTCAGCTTGTGTGTCATGCTCACATGTGGGATGCTAATTTATTTGCAAAGGAATTTGCATTGCTTTCACATGATTCTGGTTATTTGTCTTGGGGGGGGGGGGGGGGGCGGTGGAATTGGCTTAACTCAAGGTTTACGGTTTACTTCCAAATAAGGTCAACATTTTTTATTTCTTTTCCAGCCAGGAGAACAATATTACGATGTTTTCATTGTTATATATACTTTTATGATGGAGATGTTCAGCCAGGTCTTATGTTCCAGTAACATACTCTATTCTCTCCTTGGCTCACCCTTATTTTGTCTCCTCCTCTCTCTCTCTCTCTCTCTCTCTCTCTCTCTCTCTCTCTCTCTCTCTCTCTCTCTCTCCCCCCTCCCCCCTCCCCTCTCCTCTCTCCTCCAGTGCTCAGTGACTAGTCAGGGTATCAGCCCCTGCTCTACTCTGACCAGCAGCACAGCGTCCCCCAGTACAGACAGCCCCTGCTCCACCCTCAACAGCACAGCCGGCCGGCCCCCCCTGAGCCGCTCCAGCCCCTGCGGGACCATCACCAGCCCCAGCTCCACACTCGAGAGCAAGGACAGTGGCATCATAGGTGAGAGACGGGACAGGTGGAAACACTCTCTCACACACTCCATGTCAAATGCCATCATGCTCCTCCTCCTCCTCCTTGACTTACTGTTGACTTTCAGCCCAATGCCCACAGGACTAGACATGTGTGCTATGCCTCTTGTGCTCTCTGATGCTCCATTATCACAGGCAGCAATCTCAGCAATGTTATTCCTCATTGACTCACTTAATGACTCCAATATATTGTTATTCCCCAGTCGTAATATCTTCATGACATGTATCTGTTCCTGACATGTGTCTGTTCCTTCGATACATCAATATTGTACTATGTGTTTTACGTCTGTGTTTGGGTCAAATGTTGTTGAGCTACTCTGTGAGCTGGTTTGTATTGACCAGTTATTGTGTTATAGAGCAGTGTTGGTGACAATTACAGCAGTGTGTGGTTGTAGTAATAGGTCCTTAGGAGATCTGGGGATTTACACATGTTAAAGGGAAGATTCCTCTGGGTTTTCTACATGCGAGAAATCCATTTCAAATTATAAATTTCAGCAAATTCAGGTTAGTTGTGAATGTTAATTTGCATTGTTTTTTCCAGTAAGTCTCCTTTTATCTGTGTAGAAGCACTGATTTCTCAAGGCGACGGATAATTTGGACAAAACTAGGACATACCGTACTGTAGCTGTTAACCTTTTACTTCTTCCTAAGATATACTGTATAACTAGGACATCACTAGCCCCTGTTGTACAGTATGTTCATCCAGTTTAATAGATTATATAAAAGGGAAAAATGGCCTTAAACGTTCTCTGGGCTTATCTAACGGAGAAATAGCCAGGTGTTACAGAGGTCTTGGTCACTGTTTCTCTGTGTGGCATGACCACACTTGGCACAATACTTTGCTTCCTCCGAATGCAAATCCTGTGCTGTCACCATAATTGATAGCCATGACTCATATTCCTATCCCCTAGTGCAATATCGTAGCTAGCTACTCAATAATTCATGCTGTGATATTGTATCTGCCATAGTAAAGCAGCATGAATAGGCCCGGCGTGCTGCCCATACATCCCAGGTTGAGACAGAGATGGTCTACCTCAGTGGTGCCTGCTACTTCAGTGGTACCGGTGGAATCAATAGTTGTCTCTGCCTCTAGTGGCCTCTCACGTGTGGTTTCTCCTTGAAACTGAGAAAATTCCGTTTCCGAGTGGAGGACGGGCTTTGAGATTGGTGTGGAAAACGTGGCCCCCACTGACTAGGACTGTTGGGGTAATTCAAGGGGAAGAGAGAGATGACACGGAGTGTCCGTGAGACTTATTCCTAGCTTTGATTAAATACCGGCACGTCTTTGAAGTTCTCTGAAAGGGTCTGTGGAAGAAGCAGAGTAAGAGAAGGCAGGGAGTCATTGACTTCAAAAGCATTTATTAATTTGATTTGGTTTTAAACAGCACGTGGGTGGGATGGCGAGGCCTGGTAAAGTGTATGTGTTGAAAACCTCCAGCTGCTGTCAGGGATGGGGCCCAGGGAGGTACCTGAGAGAAGCTTAGAGAAGTAATATGAATTAGTTATAACCAGCTATTCATGTTGTAAAGCAGATAGAGTTCAGACAAGCAATGAAATTATACAAATAGTTTGTCCTTGTTTGCCCAGAATCCACACTCCGTAAACTACCTAGTCCATCGTTGACGTTCTGCAGCTTGGAAAGATGCAATCAATGTTACAAAATTAAGGATTGACATAATATTTGCACAAGTAGGCATCAGGGGAGTTATCCAGCACTGAGTTATTATGTTAATATTTGTGATGATGCAACTCATTATGTGGTTATGAAATCCAGATTACCCTTTTGTACAGTATGCGGAAAACGCACCATGTCCCATTCATTCGACTCTACTGCCTGTAGAACACAGCTGCCAGTTGGTGGCTTTTTTTTCTTTTCCCTCAGCTTTTGGTATTGTGTTGGCATGACCAGTGAGGCCTGAGGAAAGGTTTAAGGGATTCACTTTTAATGTAAGCAAACACCTGTCTAAACTAAAACAAAAATAAGTAGGCTTTTCTCCACTCTACTGTAGATCTTTTTTCTCTTAAATCTGGTGATATCTTCATAACAGGATTGCTGTTTTATACAACAACCTCAGTGTAATGTAATCACTATGTTTTAGAATCTATTGGAAGGGTGATATACTGTAGTGTTGGGAAGCAAGCATACAGTATTTTCACATACCCTATTTTTTTCTTCGTTTGCAGTATCCTTAGGGCTAGGCTACATGATGACGAAATGCAATTTCGGCACCGATCTTATCTAGTAGCCACACAAGCGTTTTCACACCGTTGTGCAAAAGGATCTCTGGCCACATGGAATCGCTTCTTCGAGTACACTGGGCATGCGCGTGCTGCAGTGACGTGCGGTGAGGTCGATGGTTGGGGAGGCACTGGCTAATATCAGAGCCAGATTTACAAACTTACCAACAGCAATTTAACCATAGCCATAGCCTTTATATTTCCTTTACGTTAATCACCAAGACCACTTAGATCAAGTTTATAGTCGTCTGCAATTTTCAGAAGCTGATCTTTAGTGCAACGATCCCAAAACTCTTCATATGGAGCAGAAACAGAGTCTGTTCTACATGTTTTGCCAATATCGTCTAGTGCATAAATTATTATCAGCCAAAACACTGGCACTAGCTATCAGAGAATCAGAATCAGAATCAGAATCAGAAGACTTTTATTGCCATGACATGTAAACATGTTAGGAATTTGGTTTGGTACCATGGAGCACGGTTTACAGCAGGACAGGTGCAAGACAGGACAAGACAGTGCAAACCAACATCAAAGTGCAAGAGTCATAATTAATATAAATATAAAGTGCAGAGATCAAGTGTTCAAGTGTTCATATCCGGACAGATTTACACACACATATGAACCCGATAGAGGTAGCTTAAATTCACCATTCAATTGGCAGGTTGCACAATACTATTAGTGACCCTAGGTTTAATATTTCATATCAGCATTCTTTGCACACGCATACAGGTTACACACACATAAAGATAACACACATACAGGTAACTTACATATTGGATTCCCGTTTTTATAGGCAAATGCAATTCCACTATTCATACTCATTCAGCACAAATGAAAGTATATTGTATGGTCTTACCTTTACTTGTAAATGAAGTAAATATCCTAAAGTCCATTTGAAACATGTGTGATATTCTGTCCCTTCCTTTGTAGTAGGTCCTTTAAGCTAAGGCATTGGTCTTCCATTGTTGTTGGTTTTCAGCTGTATTAGTGACTGATCACATTATGCTACTTGCACCAGTACACGTACAGTACATGTATCGAATATCAAATACAAACATTTGATCATGCAAAAGCTAAAATTTCATTGTCATATCTGTCATATCTTCATTGTCATGTGTTTGTGAGGTGCAAACCATGTCAAAGCATCGTGCATTCAGCCAAATCCGGGCGCTGTATAGCCTATGCCTTAGTGTTCGGAGATGCAAAAAAGGAGGAAATGAGAACCATAAATCTGCCCTCCCAGTGCTGGAGAGTACTCATTAGCAGGAGCTAAATGTGGCAATAAATATCAGATCAGGTAGAGAGTGTTGATTGAGGTCAAGAAAAAAAAAAGTAGGAGTGCTAAAGACTCCTAAGTTCTCTATTAAAGCGCACTTTAATGGAGAACACTTCGCGCACACTTCATTCTGGAGCAAGGTGGAGAGAGGTCCTAATGATAATGACTTCCCCTCTCCTTCCTGCTTTATTCCTCTCCTCTCTTCCCCCTCTCCCTCCCTCCATCCATCCATCTCCCTCTCAGCCACCATCACCAGCTCCTCAGAGAATGACGACCGCAGCGGCTCCAGCCTGGAGTGGAGTAAAGATGGCAGCCTGAGAAGCAGCAGCCACCATGGCCTGGCGCCCGGCGTGCGCGCTGACACGTGCTCTCCCGTGGCAGAGGAAGACCCCAGCGGGCCCTCCGAGACGCCGTCCTCCTCCAGGAGTGAGCCGCCCGGCGCTGGGGCATCAGGAGGAGCAGCAGCAGCCGCCGCAGAAGCAGCAGGTCCAAGTCGCCCACCCGAGGGCCCCGTTCCATACCCAGCCCACGCCTCCTCCTCCCTCATGATGCCGCGTCCCAACTCTGTCGCAGGTAAGAGCACTTTGTCTCAGGTCTCTCTGCTGTGGAGAATTCTCTGTGGGTTTTTTTGCACCGGTTTGAGGAGGTGGTGGAAGAAGGGCTGGTTTGGCTTTGTGTCTACAGTACTTTGTTTTTGTTTGTACAGTGTTTTCGTAAGTGATGATGATGAGTTATAGGCCTCTTGACTTGACCACAACTGGTGGGTGTTTGACTGTGACTCCACCAACACTGTTGGTGCTTCTCAGAGCGTACTGATCCAGGCCCTTAGGGAGACCACTAAACCACAGGGCCCTGCGAGCTGTGAGGTTGTCAGAAACAGTGTCTTTTCATTTCTCGGCTGAACTGAAGAATGAGATGGGGAGGAGGAGAAAGGAGAGAGGAGAGAGAGGAGAGAGAGGGAGGAGAGAGAGGGAGGAGAGAGAGGAGAGAGAGGAGAGAGGAGAGAGGAGAGAGGAGAGAGGAGAGAGGAGAGAGGAGAGAGGAGAGAGGAGAGAGAGAGAGAGAGAGAGAGAGAGAGAGAGAGAGAGAGAGCGCTTCTTGTGTGGTTCCTCCAGGAAGAAGGGGATCCAGGGGGCAGCTGTTTAGTGTTGTGACTTGGGTGTGTCTGTGCCATGTCAGACCAGAGGACATTCTGCCGTCTGCCTGATCTGATCCGTTCCACATTCCCCAGGAACAGGCTGTTTGCGGCTCCACTCACTAGATCCACACATATCCACACAGCTGTCATACAGTATGAAGGAGCCTATCCCCCCCCCCTCCCTTTTCCCCACTCCTCACTCTCCCTCTCTCCTTCTCTCTTTCCCATCTCCGGCTCTCCTTTTTCCCTCTCTTTTTCTATTTATCCCTCCTAATTTCTCTCTCTCTCTCTCTCTGCAACTCACAGTATAGCATGGTTACATTGTTAACACATGCATGTACTCATGTCTCTCTCTCTCTCGCTCTTTCTCTTTCTCTAGTTCTCTCTTTCTCTCCACTCCTGACCTTGGCCTTGTTTTCTTATGTCCCCAAGGTCCTGTAACACCATCTTTCTTTAAACTCCCAATTCCCTGAATATACTGTGGCAGTAATACTCTCTGCTGTACCACTCATGTCATAGATGGTAGTCTGGCAGGACAGAGGACATAGGACGCATGTGTGCATCTTCATGTCAAGAGTGGTTTTACCTGGGCCGTACAAAGTGCATCTTTTGATGAAAGTGAGTCTTTTGATCGTGGTGAAATGACACTCCAGTTGGAGGTCCTGAGAGTCCTCCCGCCAAAGTGCTCTTTTTATTGATTCTGCATTAGATGTGTTGTTGTCATCAGATGACCGTGTTTTTCCTCAAAGCTCTTGAGCCCCCTGTCAGAAATATAGCCATCTCATAAATATAAACTCATTCCATTAGTCATCAAAAGCTTTTGAGAACAATGGATTTGTGTGTGCGTGTGTTTGTCTGTGTCTGTGTCTCTGTGTGTGTGTGTGTGTCTGTGTCTCTGTGTGTGTGTGTGTGTGTGTGTGTGTGTGTGTGTGTGTGTGTGTGTGTGTGTGTGTCTGTGTGTGTCTGTGTGTGTGTGTCTGTATGTCTGTGTGTGTTGGTGGGGGGGGGCGTAGTTCCGCCTATTTTGATGTTCTTACCCTGAGACAACACAGGTTAAGATTATATTTCACCTAATGAAACCAGGCGGAACCATCCGTTTAAGTACACAAACCTGCACACACAGTTAATTTCACACACTGTTTACTTGCTCCTTGGGCACACACCATTATTTTTTTACAGCATACTGATAAATCCATACCCTTGCTGTAAAGAAGTGCATGCGCGGTATTGTTCAAGAAGATTCAAGGATTTGCCGTTAACCACTTAATTATTCCAATTTCCCATACCCTTGTTTTACGTCTTCCATTCTTCTGGTCAGACATAGCTCAAAACCAACTGTCTCATAAAGCTAACAGCCCAGAAAGTGTTTTGGCCATATATGCTCCAGGAGTTTGTAGGATGATGTAATTGGTATGCGGTATTGCCCCTGGGAACCAGCAGGATTCACACCTCTGATTTGATGGTTGGTTTTTATGCCTGGGACGGGGATCGGACAAGCAGCAAGGACATGGAAAGACAACATTTATGACACAAATGAACCTGCTCTGCCCTCTGTTGAGTCTTTATTTATTTGACTGCCACTTGGTATTCTGCCTCGCCTTCTCTCAGGGGACCAGAATACAAAAGGTTAAATGTTGTTTTTTAAATTGGATTTTTATATAACGCACGTGCGCGTATGCACGTCATGTATGCACACTGTAGGAGTGCAGCAAATCAATGATTCCCCTTTACATTGAGGTACCGTAAGATGAACCTCCTCTGTGCTTTTTTTAGCCACAAGAAGAGAGACCACAACCTTATCTCACGCCTCCTCCAGTCACAGTCCCAGTCCAGACCGTTCCACCATCCCTAAGCCGTGTCAGACTGGAGCCGCAGTCCCTAACTGTAGCTGCCTCTTGCACAGCACTGATGATGATCCTCCTGTCAGCCTGTGATTGCCCCTCTCCTCTACCTGTCACACACCAGTCCATCACACACACACACCACACTGCAGACTGCCAGGCCGTCTGTAGGACACACTGATAGAGATGGAGACCGGGATGGAGAGAGAGAGAGGGGGGGGGGGGGGTAGAGAGAGATGGAGAGAGAAAGAGAGAGAGAGAGAGAGAGAGGAGGGTGATTGAAAGAGAGAGAGACGGAGTGATGGACAGGGGTGACAGAGAAAGGGAGCAAGGCAGACAGACAGAGAGAGAGAGAGAGAGAGAGAGAGAGAGAGAAGGGGTGATGGACAGAGAGAGATGGGGGGTGGCCAGGATGATGGAAAGAGGGAGGAATGGACAGAGGTGATGGAGAGAGAGAGGGAGAGAGGGACAGGGTGGTGAAGCCAGGAGGTGTCTGAGAGAGTGGTCCTAATGAAATCACTGACTGATGTCGGAGTGCTGAAAGTCACGTTGTCTTTGATTGCAGAGAGTTCATGCTGCGCTGCAGAGGTTCTGGCGAGGACTCCATGAGTGAGCCTGTGTGCTGTGTGCTGTGTGTGTGTGTTTTGAGTTTTTATTAGGACCTCTTTTAGCCAATGGCTAATTTTCCAAGAGTCCTTACATTAAAACATTCCAAAAATCAGTATTTCATTACTTCATACACTTTCAGTACATGTCAATAAACCTTCCGAAACATGGCATTAAAACACATTAATACACATTCACTTGGTTTTGCATAAATTTGTCCCCATGACCATCAAAGTGAGTTTTGATGTGTTTCTTGAAGTCTCTCCTAGGTAGGCCTCTGATAGGGCTTTCACACCGGCAGTTCCGAACGCCGGTTCGCGTTCGCGTTCGGAAACCTCCGAACGTTGGCGCTGTCTGGCGAACGATACACTGGTATGAACGCGGGCTCGTTCGCCAGACAGCGCCAACGTTCGGAGGTTTCCGTACGCGAACGCGAACCGGCGTTCGGAACTGCCGGTGTGAAAGCCCTAACAGAGAGGCAGGTAGCCTATTCCATAAAGCTATTGCTCTGTAAGAAAATGTGCGCTTACCACTGCTGTAACTAAATGTTGTGGTCAAACTCAGATTTGAAGAGTTCTCTCTGAACATACTAGAGCCTTTGTTAGTTGTCAATATGTTTTCAGTTTGACTTTCCATGAACATCAGCTCAATAGACCATACCTGCATGTAGTAACAACACTTGAATGAACTAACTCCCTGTTCCACCTGTGTGAAAACACTTCATTGTTATACAATTACGTTACATGGGAACGGTATGTTGTGTATGAGTAGTTACTACAGAGGTATTAGAGTGGCTTCGTGTAGCGTTACTCTTGTGTTGAACAGGGTCTATTTGTCTGGTGGTACATTAGTGGAGTGCATCTGTCTAATGCCAATCAACTGGTGCCCCACCACGCCTCTAGAATGTTAGCTATGAGTGGGGAATGCATCCATGTTCCTCAGAAGTGTCATTTGCAGTGTCTTGGTGATTACAGACACACTGTGGCTGGCCTGCCGTCAAGCTGCTGTGTGAAAGCCAAAGCAGCACTCTTATGCACATATGCTGCGGCTACGTCCTCAGATGTCAATCCACCACCTGTCTCGGGATCGAAAACTCCAATTCCTCCAATTCAACCAAACCGTCAGCCTCTACATATCAATAAACACCTTGTCAGGTCACAGGAGACCCACACCACAAATGCACACAACATGCAGAGGTAGATAGATAGATAGATAGGCCTAAATGGTATTTACTGTAGAGATGGTATGGCAGTTCAGTAGTTCAAATCCACTCCCCCATTGCAGATTGCCTAGTCTAGCAGGGCATTGCTGGGAGACTGAACTTTGACAGGAGATATTTGGTGATTTTGCACGCCCTGTGTTTTTTATGGACTCTTTCTGCTTGTAAGCCTCTCTAGAAATGTGGAGAAATAAACCTGTAATTGTATTATTGCAGCAGGACCGCCTGTAAAACGGGTTCATGCGTCCTGCATAGCAATTGTGTTTATATCCATCACAACGCTTCCCCTGGAACCTATCATTGGAGTTATGAAGGCTCTGAGCCATGAGAGCACAAACGGGCACCGCAGCATTCTGGGGTAGTGGTGGCCTAGTGTAGTGAGTTGGACTGGTGATCACAAGGTCATGAGTTCAAATCCCACCTGGGAACACCACCACTAGTGTGCCCTTGAGTAAGGCACTTCAATAAATGACTCCACGGAGACTGTCCCTGTAATCTCTCGTAATAAGTCGCTTTGTATAAAAGTGTCTGCTAAATGGTTAAATAAAAATGCAGCTTTGGTTAGAAAAAAAAATGAAAAACAAAACACCAGTTCAAGTGACATGCATTTGGGAACGCAATGAAGCTTTGTCACTCTGGGTTTAATTACCAATGACGCCTCGTCATTAACTCCACGATGATGTCACGCGGCTTCCCCTATAATCTGTCACACCTCCGTCTTTCATTGTTATGGCTGGGAAGTGAACCCAGATGACGCCGGAGGATATGGAGACACATGAGCAGCACTGGAATGGTCCAGCTGCTCCAAGTTTGGCAACAGACTCTGTCTCTGTCACATTCTCTGAGGAAAGGGCCGTTCAGGATATTGTTGTGTGTTGCTTTCACGCTTTCACGTTATAATTTCCGGCACTGGATTAGTTGAAGATTGAGATGGGGATTAGTTATGAAACATTTTTCTGTCTGATTCGTAATTAGCCAATCTTAGTTTTTTTTGTTTTTATATACTGCTACAGGCCTACAGTAACTAGCAACTCTACAGAATCACCATATTATGCCAACAGAAGCAGCCTATATTGGCGTCGAAGTGTTTTTTGAATGCCAGATTTGATAAATCCTTCCATAAAAATAACCTATGTTCTCCTAAACTACTGTACATGTACTGTACAGATCAACAGCTGTTCCTTAGTAGTAGTTCTTGGATGCACTGCCCTCCACAGTGATAACTAACTGACTGCCTCCTGCATGGCTCTCTCCCAATACAAACCCCATCACAGGTGCTACTGACTTCAAACACAATTGCCTTTGACACAGGCTCTGTAACTGATAGCCTACCAAATATGTAAATGTTATTACTGCATTTAAAGTGGCGACTGCAGAGAGATGAATACTAAATTAAAGAGAGGGAGGGAGGGAGGGAGGGAGGGAAGGAAGGATGGAGGGAAGGAAGGATGGAGGGAGGGAGGGATGGAAGGATGGATGGATGGATGGATAGATGGATAGATGGATAGATGGAGTCACTGCAGCCAAAAAAGGTCTTGCCTTCTCTCATCTGAGGATGCTTCTACTGTAGATGGAGCAAGGTATAAAGTGGTGAAATTCAATTTGATACCTTTACGTTGTGTTTAGGTGGATTTGTCTACTGTATCCAGTGCAGAATACTGTATTAGGGCATTTTCTGACAAGAATTGAGCTTAAAGTGTCCTTACATTCTTTGTTAAGCTGTGACCACCTAGTGTACAGGACAACCGTGGCACATGTTTAATGGTGCGGTGCCCAGAGACAGTGCCTTTGTCATGCGCAGTCACGTGCCTGTTGCCGACAGTATGATGGTGTCTTGATGAGAGAAGTGATTACCTCAGTATCCCTGCCAGCAGTCATATGCACTGCTACCAGAGCACAAACGTGTCATCATCGGGCGCTGTTGTTAGGGTTAGTCTCCTGGTTACAGGTGAGTCGTCTCTCAGGCTCTCACCGCTGTCAGGACGGCAGAGTCACTATCTACGGTATCTTCTACAGTAGGGCTGCAACGATTAGTCGACTAGTCACGACTAATCGATCACGAAAATTCGTCGACGTGAAATGTTGTTGTCGACTAATCGCAAAAAAAATCTATTTTTTTTTTTTTTTTTTTTTTTTAGGGAGCCATGCAAGAATCAGCTAAGTTTTAGCTAACGTTGTTAGCCAACTGGCTAACGTTATATTGTTAGGGTCGTAATGTTTATGTTAGCTTTACTGTTACATGTTGGAAAACAACGTCTCATGGACAGGGCTGTACATGCTATGAGCGTTTGTGCTATTAATTTATTTGCCCTGTGCGCATGTGACAGACAGAGGCGCTTGTATGTAACGTTACGTAGCAGGGGTTTTCCATGTTGAAGCCAGGAGAACGCGAGATGAAATGAAGTGAGGGGTGGTCGCTATTAAAATACCAGGTAGTCATGGTGGATGATCATGAATGATGCTTGATAAGTGAATGCTATTTCAATTATGTTGAGTCCACCAGCGAGCTGTCTGTAAGATAAACAGCGCCAAGCGTAGCCTACTAACGTGAGCTGTCTGTAGTCTAGCCAGCAATGCTAGCTAGCCAGTCAACTAGCTCTGTGAGCAGCTGTAGCTTGGCGTAACGTTAGGTTAGATAGCTAGTTAAGCCGGATTTATGCTTCTGCGTCGCCATTTACGCGCAGCGAAAAGCCACACGACTAATCGCGACTAATCGAAAAATAATCGACAGATTAGTCGACTACCAAAATAATCGTTAGTTGCAGCCCTATTCTACAGTAGACTAAATACCCATCTCTTTAGGTTACACCTGGGCTCCTCTTCCCCAGACCTCTCCACCCCATCACACTTCCCACTTTGCTCAGGATGACTTCGTCAAGATTTTGCTCAGGATTCACTTACTGCTAGATGACTCAAATGTAAAAAAAAATCTAAAATATCTCCATAGAAACTGTAGGTGAGTAGACAAACAGCAAGGTGACACTGTACAGGCCTTATATGAGCATAGCCCAAGGTCAGGGTCTCTGACTCATTCTCCATACAGATGTTAGAAGACTAGCCCAAGGTTAAGGTGACTGGGTCACCCAGCTGTGTTTCATCACTCAGATGGACTCACACACAGTGGCCCCAAGATGTTCCATACGTTTGCTTACATTACACCACAATTATTTCCAGTCATAAAAACATGGGTTTTTTTGTTATTTATTTTATGCCAGTACTGCGCACGAGGTGATAAAACACTGTTAGGTTTCATCAACCTTTAGTGTTTTAAATCTTTTTTAAATCTTTTTTTAAAATATATATATATGTGAGGATTCTGTATCTCCTATCACTGTATTTGGAGGGTGTCTATAGATTTTCAATATTCCTATAGTTGATTCTTTATAGTATTGCTACTCTCCTCCACATAGTCTTTATTTTGTCACCTCAGACCATTACTGGACATTGACCGCCACGGTCGGGAGACTGAAAGACACCCATGATTGACAGCTATACGCCTTTTCTTTCAGCACGCTGTTTAAAAGGTCACATCGACGTGAGCCGAAAACCCTCCTATCTCAGAGTGTAGTCACTGGCTGAAGGTTAGAGCCTGACCAAGATGGATATCTCCATGGGGATCGATCTGCTCCCAATTCTGAACAGCCAGTTAGCATTCAGCTCAGTGGCGCTCATCGACATCTCAGAACCCTGTGCCCAGTCTCTGAGTGAGCATTGTGTGCTGTCTGCCTCTTGTGAGCCATCTAGTCTACTTTGACTGACAAGTTCCACTAGTGTTAGCATTGTGGGATAGCTCTATGTGCTGGGATTGGATTTGTGGGACTCGACTGTAGCAGAGTGTCTCAGAAATGGTCTCAGATGACCATCTTGTATAGTATTCTGGTCTCAGATCTATGTGTGCTTTAGCACACTCCCTTGGACATCATTGCCCTGCTGTGCAGTACATGTCAGGCATGACAAGTATACTCAGAGGAATTAGCTGCAGCATTTACTGATCCGGGACAAAGCTCAGGTCTCCTCCTGTCACCTCTGTGTCAATGTTCTCTTCTTTTTTAAATTAACTTCTTTTAACACTGAATTATAAGGAATCCTTCTAGTTTGACTGCAGGATGGTGTTGCCAACCTTGTGAATCAAGCTGGGAATGCAGAGCTTGCTCCACTGGGGTCGTTCTGCTTACTTTAGTGCTGCTTATACTACACTATGTGCCCTGCAGTGTGTGCTGCCTGCAGTGTGTGCTGCCTGCACCGCGCTAACAGGTACTGAAGCCGCACTAACAGGCACAGACTCTTGTAGCATAGCCTGAGTGCTTGAATACTGTGCTTGTTGCATACTACACCGCAGAGTTTGATAGAGTTTGTCATAACGCATGAGTTTTTTGCAATGCGCAACTGTCCGAAAAACATGACGGCATCAATAAAAGGAATCGATAACCTCGGAGGCGTACAATTCCAATGAATCAAACAATTTCTTACCGGTTCTCAACTGGAACCAGTTCTCGATTCCCATCCTTATGTACAGGGGGATGAGGAGGTCTTTAGGAGGGACAGTTAAGCCGCCCGGTAGGCGAGCAGCACCAGGGTCTTGAATCTGATGCAAGCTGCTACCGGGAGCCGGTGAAGTGTGGCGAAGGAGGGAGATTGAACACGGATGGGCGGCAGCATTCGGGATGATCCCTGCCGGGCGTGTGTTCCAGTACTCAAGGCGACAGATCAAAAGTGTCTGGACCCAAGAGTTGTGCTGCTTCTCTGGTGAGGAATGGACATATCCTCCTGATGCTGAAGAGGAAGAATCTACAGGAGAGTGCTGTCTCTGTGATATTTGCCGCACAGGATGGATGTCGTCGAGAGAGAGGGGGAGGCTGGAGGCTTGGCACCCTGCAGAAGAAAAATTGGCCTTGAAAGAAAATGTGAAAAACAAGAAAGAAAGTATTTTTATTTTACCATGCTGGCTGCTAGAAGCTCTATTACAGACGAGGAACGGACTAATCTGCCTTTGAGGCGGGTTTGCATTATCTTCTTCTCACAGTATCGATAGCCGATATCCATCCGGGGGTTTGTCTGATTGATTTGTCTGATTGCAGTGGAAAATGGAGTTGCAGTGGAAATTAAGTAGGCCTATCTATATCTGAAGATTTTCGCTACGAATACGTGAACCGTTACACCCCTACAAGCTAGATAGCTTAGCCAAGTTTTCCTGGATAAAACAACTGCCCATCACTAGCAATACGGCAACTTGAGCCAGAAACCGTGACTGGTGTTATCTTGACAATAACATACTTTGTTCTGTCACTTTACCAACTTTATTATCCACAAGGAAAAGTTAATTAATAATCAACAGGCAAAAAAGAACAGATTGCTTCTCTCCTCTGCTCCATGGCTCCCTGAGAGACGTGTGTGTGTCTGTCTGTGTGTGTGTGACACATGTCTGTGTGTGCGTGAGACATCTCTATGTGTGTGAGACATGTCTGTCTGTGTGTGAGCGCAGCCCCTCCCTCTCTTGTTCTCTCACGGCTGTAGGGGAAAAAAGTGCCATGCAATCACTTTGTTGAATCGGACAAATGAAAGCAATATCTGCCAATCGCCAATCTAAAATGTGGCACGAAAAGAGGGAGGGGAGGGAGGGAGGGAGAGAGAGAGAGGGAGGGAGGGAGGGAGAGAGGGAGGGAGAGAGAGAGAGGTGTAATCTCACTGCAGCCCACTAATGTCAGCATGGGGCTTGACTGATGCGCTAGAGCTGGATTGCTGCATGGACTTTCAACTTTATTCCTCTCCCTCCCTCTTTCCTGCCCTCCCCCTCTCATATCCTCTCTCACTCTATCTCTCCCTTACATCATTCTCCCTTCTCTCCTTATGTTTTCACTACCCCCTTCCTCCTCTCCTTATATGCCCTTCTCTACGCTCTCTCTCACTCGTTCTCTCTCTCTCTCTCTCTCCCTCCCTCTCTCTTTCTCTCCCTCCCTCTGTGACAGCAGTATGGGGAGGATCATTGATTAATTCCTCTCCTGCTGCCCAGTGCAAACTGTAATCGGCCACGTTTGGAGAGGAGAGAGGCACTCACTCTCTCTATTCCTCCTTTTTATTTGTTTTGTCCTTCGCTTTATTCACTCTGTTTCTCCTCCGCTTGCCAAAATCTGTGGAGGCTGGGGGAGGTGAGGGGAGGGGACGTGGGGACTCTCACCCTCCCGTACAGCAGTGCATTCATTTTGCCTCCGCTAATGCTGTGGATGCTGGGAGTGTGGGAGAGAGAGAGCGAGAGAGAGAGAGGGAGCGGTGTGCGGTGAAGTGCTAAGCCCAGTCACCAGTTGAATGCAGCCAGTGTGCATCGATGGGAACGCTCGCAGGGGCAGAAGAATCTCTTGGGTACCCCCAATTAGCGTCCATCGGGCGAATTCTCCGGAGCTTTCTGCTTGCCCATTCCATGCATTGAATGCGGAGCGTTTTTAAATGCCCGCTGTCCTGTCCAGCTCTCTGGCTCTGCTGTTGACTGTAAGTTGCTCTTCGGGAAGGGGGGGTGGGGGGGGCGGGCGAGGGAGGTGGGGGAGTGCTGACAGGTTGGCAGTGTTTTAGTGCAGAGCAATGAGCAGATTTAACATTCTGGCTGCTGCATTGAGAGATCTTTGATGGTGCATGCAGAATTAGGGTTTGCCATACCGGGCACAGCTTTTATTTATCCTATTCTAATTTCCAGTCAAGATAACAATTGCTGCATGTGGAATTAAAATGCCTGATTAATTGGTTAACGAGGGCTTTTTCCTTTCCTATTGATGCTGGGTGCCTTGGCTCAGTTGTCGTCACCAGATGGGTTCTAATTAGTAGAACATTCCAGAGAGTAAGTGAGTGAAGAGAGTCTCTGTCTGTCTGTCCGTCCGTCTGCCCGTCTGTCCACCCGGTTGAGGTCCACGAAGTGGCGAGCAGGACTTTAATTCTCTCTTCCCGAGAGGACGAGTGGGGGACGGTCGGGTCTCCATGGTGACGGTATTGTATGCCGAGAACACAGGAGACCTTGTTGCACATGTTTATTGTTGTGAGAGGATGTCTGTCTGCTCATACTGGAGAGTCTACAAAGAGTAAATACAATACCAGAGATTACAATAGTGTGTGCGTGTCTGTTTCTGTGTCTGTGTGTGTCTGTGCGTGCGTGTGTGTCTGTGTGTGTGCGTGTGTGTGTGTGTGTGTGTGTGTGTGTGTGTGTGTGTGTGCGCGTGTTGGCTCTGCTGTACTCTCTGACATCAGTATTGGTTGTATCCGGGTTGTCCTGTTTTGTACTCCACTACACTGGGGTGTCTGTGGGGGAGAGACCTCTCCTCTTCAGCTGTCAGCTTGAGTCAGGGGATTTTTTTAAAGGAGGGATATAGGGCCACCGCCCCCCCCCATCTCCTGTGAGGTAGACTGTACCTGTCCAGTGCACACACACCACCTCTGGGGGGGGCCGTAAATGCCAGCAATGTCCACTGGCCCGACTCCCGTTTCTCTGTCGGGAGATTCAGCCTCTGAGATGTCGCACTGGATCTGTGTCTCACTCACTCATGTCTCCTCCCCTTCTCTCTGAGCTCCCTTTGGGTGGGTTGTAAAATTGTCTACTTACAAAGTTGTCGGACCACAAGTCCTGGAGAGGGGATACGTCGCTTGAAAAGATTTTGTGAAATGTTGTCATTTTGGGGTTTAGCGATCAAAGATCTGGTTTGTTTGTAATGGGGGGATATTTTATGGCCGTCAGTCTGTGGGCAGTAACCATCAAAGTGCATTGCTCATAGTTCTCTCTCTCTCTCTCTCTCTGTCTCTCTTTCTCTTTCTCTCTCTCTTGCCCTGTCTCTCTCTTGCTCTCTCTGTCTCTCTCTCTCTCGGTTTCTCTCTTTCTCTCTCTCTCTCTGCAGCCACCAGTTCCACCAAGCTGGAAGACCTGGGCTATCTTGATGAACAGCGCAACACACCCCTGCGGACGTCCATTCGCCTGCCCTGGCACAACACAGGAGGACGGGCACCACAGGACTCCAAAGGTACGACTGACCGCTCCGTAACAGCCTGCTGGAAAAATCTACACACATGGACAGTAACAACTCCCCGACATAGGCCTAGAGAGGAACACTTTACTACTTCTCCATAACAATTTCTTTGTTGTTGGGATCTCGTTTCGCCTATAATCAGGATAAAGTAGTGTGAGTACAACATGCATGTGCAGTAGCCTTACTACTAAAGAACCGAATAGCTACTGCTGTTCATATCAACTTGAAACCTGAACATAGAAACATACTGGAGGAAAAATGGTGTTGCCTGACTACTCGCAGTAGTAGTGCTACTTCATGTCTAGGTACATAGTACAGTGGCACAGGTACAGTATAGGTATACTATACGCCTGTATTATTTCACATCATTGAAATTCATTGCATTTATTGTATGTTCAGACAGCTTCTATGTATGCTGCTGATACCATGTCAAATTCTTATTTATAATAATAATAATAATAATACAATAATATTATTATTAATAATAACAATATTCATAATGTTATAATAATAAAACAATCAGATTAATAATAATATACATATATATTTTTATTAATTTTTTAATCTCAGTGCTCATTGAATGAAATCCCAGAGAGTTCAGTCATATGAATAATGTACTGCATGTATATTTAACATTTCTTGTTTTAAAGCCTCTCCCTCTCTGGCTGTCCTCATGGAGTTGTTAGCATTATGTAAAAGGTTTAGTTTTTATATCCCCCAGACAGACAAAACAAACCTCTGCATTGCGCAACAGCCCACATTAATTCCAGATTTAGTAAGCAATCTGATGAAACATTTTTGATTTTTCGTAAATTGCAAACCTTTTGCCATACACCTCCACTATTGCCAAAAGCAAGTTTGAATGCTTCTCTCAGCTGAACTGTAATTCCCAGGGTAGATCGGACTGGCAGTGGTGGGGTACTTTGTTATCTCTCTGATACAACAGAGGTGTGTGGGAGAGAGAGTCCGGGGTGAGCTTGCCCTGTAGGATAGCAGTTACACTACAAACAGAGAGAGAGAGAGAGAGAGAGAAGCCTAAAAGAAAGTGAAAAATGCGAGAGAGATGCAGCAGAGGTAAATAACACACTCTGTGTGGCAGTGGACACTGTCGCCATCTCCTCACTAACAAGCCTGAGAGAGGATGTGGCCTGCAGCAGGTGTTTCTTTGTCAGGCTGACTGTCTATCACATAACCTCACAACAGCCCTGCAGCCTACTGTGATTACTACCGTTGATTAACCGTCCTGACAGCCACAGACCACGGGACACTTTTATCCTCTCAAATGATCCGATGGACGATCCCAGACTCGCAAAGACTAGTAAAGATAGAAGATGAAAAGATGAAGAAGATGATGCGACTGGAGCGCTCATTTCATACCGTAGACGTCTCTGAACCCGAAGCGTGGTCTCCGGCTCCCGCTTGATCTGTCTCCGCGCGTTTGTGTTTGATCTCGGCACGTGTCCCTTTTTTTCCAACGGAGAGAGATGTTGTACGTTTATTGCATCATGTCGATCTTTGAAAGAGAGCTGAAAGCTCGTGTGTGACTGTTAGCTTTTTTTTTGGGCCTGTGCTTTTCAACACCTGTGGGAATACATCATACACTATAGAAAGTTCAAGGTTAATCATTGTTGTGAATTCATTTGAAGTATTTACTCATCTGTAATCCCCGCTTCCAATAATGGTCTGGTTAAAGCGTTTCCCTCCCGCGCGTTTTGCCCACATTATATGGAGATGCAGAGGACTTTCAATAAATCTGTAATGTGTAAAGACTGTTTACAGACTGTGATATGCAGTGATACTAATGGTTTAATATGACTAACGGTGTGTCTGCTCTGTGTCCCTCCAGCTCGTTTTGCTCCTTACAAGCCGGCGGACATCATGCTCAAGCCGCTGCTGTTCGAGGTGCCCAGCATCACCACAGACTCTGTGTTCGTGGGCCGCGATTGGATCTTCCAGCAGCTGGAGGACATCTTGAAGGGGAGCGAGTCGGCGGATAACCGCGGCGCCGTCGTCGTAGGCAACGTGGGCTTCGGCAAAACGGCTGTCGTCTCCCGGCTGGTGGCCCTCAGCTGTCACGGCGGCCGCATGCGCCAAATCGCCTCCAACAGCCCCAGCGCGTCGCCAAAAAGTAAGGATTGTAATCCCGGCAGATTTATTTTCCCCAGATTTATTTTCTCCAGAAGAGGCACAAAGGAAGCCAAGCAACACCCAGGTCTCTCGTGCAACAAAAGATGTCAATGTAAACCAAAACCCAAATCTTTCAGTGTGTTACTTAAAGGAGGTTTGACTGTCGGTTGTCTTGTGTAACGGTAGAAATTACAGCAGCACTAAGCACCAGACCCCTCTCACTCCTCACTCGTTTCTACAGTTTGTATAGCACAGTGACAATGGTCTCTGTAGGCTGAATGGTACTGCGTCTGAATGCTGAATGTTTGCCTGAAGAAGACAACCTTGGACACACATGTAAATCTACACACATGGGCTTTGATGCATAATGTTCTCCTTGTCGTAACTAGCGAAATGCTCAACACTTAATAGGCTATCTACGGCACAGTGTATGTATTTAGAATACATGAATGTAAAGTGTAGTATAGTACGCAGTCAAACCCCTGAGGCGTCCAGATGAAGTCTTACCTTCTGACTGACTCTGTCCTCCCAGGTGGGGCCTCCTCCAGCACAGACCTCCCCCTCAGCCAGCCACCCCAGCCCACGCCGCCCCCCAGTGCCACCAACACCCTGCGGAACAGCAACAGCAGCTGCCCCGGGACCCCCGAGATCCAGAGACGCAAGGAGGAGGCAGTCAAACGCCTCGCCACCAAGGTACAGTACCTCACAACAATAACAAACCAAACCCAGCCAATATCACTCATTTGTCACTTTGGGATTCATTGAAAGGAAACGGCAGCTCTCTCTTTTGAAGCTGATCTGAGTACCTCATGGTCATGATGACTATGTAGGTCTTACAATTGCCTGTTAAGTCTTTTATAGCGCTAGGTATCTTGTAATCAGTGTGCTATTCCACAGGACAGGTTTAAAGGTGGGTTTTTTTTTTACGATGAAGCTGATCTGTCTCAGAATAGTACAAACGGTTTAATTGCAATTAGGGCCTATATATCTTAAAATACAAATCTCTGTTCTCTAGAATGACATCATAATAGTACTCCTACCCCCACCCCCGTAGATCTAGCAGGGATATTACAGGTTCTTTCTGAGTCATGTCCTTTCATATTGTGCTGTATTTCCTTTAGTATGCATGAGTTTTTCTCTGACATTGGAGCACTCGACTGATTTATGTTTGTTTACATTCATTCAAGATCCCCCAAGGGGGTCCTCCAATCACACAATAGATCTCTGGAGAGATTCATTCCCACATCATAGAGGAGCAGTGGGCTTAGTTAAACAACCTCACCATTCCCTTCATCATATGAAGGTGAAGAATCCAACATGAAGTCTCTGGATTGTCATTTACAGCTCTGCATCCCTAATACAATGCAGAGGGAAGAGTTGAGAACCCCATTCCAGGTGTTTTAACGTGTTGTGTCACTCACAGAGGGAGGAGAATGATCTGAATGTAGGGCCAATGCAAGACTCCCCTTGGACTAAGCCTCCGTGTTGCCAAGGGAACATGTTAGCAGTATGGTCAGAGAGGCTTCAGGGTAGAGTAAATTGCCCGTAGAAGGATTCTGGCTCACAGTTTAGAAGATGGAGGATGGCAGCTTCATGGAGCGTGAGACAATAGTCAACACAGAATAGCCTGGTTGTAGCTTTATTCCACCATAGGTTTTGTTTGAACAATTTGTCATTATCTTCTCGGGTAACAATACACATGATAAACATTAAACAAAGAGAAAGATATGAAACTTACAGCATTAGCTCTGTAAAAGCTCCTGTTTAATTCCAGTAAGTGTCCATTCATGTTAACAGTGTCAACAGTGATTTCGGTATCAACATATGTTTACACTCACTAAGTCTAATATATTAGATCTGCTCATGTTGAAATTGCCTCTAAGGAACCCCGCTGGGTTTTCTGAAGCATGATCACAGCTTACATATTCACTGACTAATTGTTCCCTTCCTGAAAGTTGCCTTCCTGCAGCTTTGTAAATAACCATCTGCCATTGACTATAACTCCTCATTTGATCATGTTCATTAGCTTGTGTTGTTAGAAAAAGATAAGCTCCCTGATATCCATCTTGGAGCCCAGCATACCATTTCACAATTTAGGGGTGGGCATCGACGATCGATAATTGATCGATAAGGATCTTGGTCGATCACAAAATAAAACATTTGGTCGATCACAAAAAAAAATTTTTTTTTTTTTTTTTTTTTGTGATCGACCAAATGTTTTATTTTGTGATCGACCAAGATCCTTATCGATCAATTATCGATCAATTATCGATCGTCGATGCCCACCCCTATTTCACATACTGTACATGTTAACTTCACTAGCCTACAACTTTCAAACCCATAACATTGGTTCACTCTTGTTCCTGAAGCTGTTACATAATTGATAGGGTAGAGGAGTCCACTTTTCTAGGAACCAGAAAACAAGATGCTTGCATGTTATTGAACGTAAAGAGGGACTCAAAGGAACTCTGAAACATACTGCGGCGCTGTAGAACATCTTTTCTCATCACTGCTAAATGTAAAGGAGGAGGTTCTCATAGAAATCACCCTCATATCCAAGCCACTGATGCAGCCCAGTAGTATTTGATGGGCTTTTGGAGGTTTTGTATCTGCATTACAAAGTTGCTGCAGTCACGACTCTTTCAGCTCCAGTTCCACTGCAGTGGATCACCTTCTTAGCATGTCTCCAGCTGTCTATAGTTCATGATGAGCTGGGATGTTTTTTTTCTTCTCTCGACGTCTATCTCAGAAATTGACATCTGTTCAACTCCTGCCTGTTCCCAGTACGCAACACTGTGCAGAGCGCAAGCGCATAGTGTGTAACAAGCAATAGAATTGTGTTTAGGATGTCTTTAGCAAAGCAAGGTTCTTTGTCCTTTTTTCCAGTGTGAACACATTATTATCTAGAAATGATTCGTTGGTATCCTCATGATTAACATCATTCCAATACAGCCAAAGTTCAAGTTTCAAGTTTATTGTTACGTCACATTACACAAGTGTAAGAGAGTAAAATTGGCAGGGGAGCTGTGTAGCAGTGCTTAGCCAATGGCCCTCCTTGGGCTGCTTTAGCATTTTACCGACTTCTACAGAGAGAATTCTCCAGCTCCACTTAAGACTGATATCCTTGGCCCGCCTGACTCAGAGAAGCCGTGTCAGACCAGAAAGTATCCCCCCAGAGGAGGTGTAGAACAAGCTATCCCTATTAACCCCGTCTGTCCAAGTGGTGAGGAGCTTAATCCGTCAAGGAAAAGGATGCAATAATTAGGGCTGTAACAGTTACACGGTGACCGCCGGTTACACAGTTATACGTGGACAACAGTGAATACAGAACAACTTTTATTTTAGAATTGTATTAATATAAAGTATTAGCTTGAGTGTAAAGTAATGATTAGGAATAATTGTTTTGCTTCCCTAATCCATCTAACTGTCTCCATCGCCTCCCAACGTTTTTTTAAACGGTTCTAACGATTATTTGTGTGACGATCGACTGCCGCCTAAAAAGTCATGACACTATCAATAAAACGGAACAGGAAATGAAGGCGCAGCTATAAAGGCAGCCAAGGCTGCCTGTCCTACAGTCGTGTGCCAAGTCCTCTACCAATCCACTGTCAATGACAAAGATCATTCCAGGTCTGGGGGCGTCACTTTGGTATGGGTAAAGTGCTTACTCCTGATTAATATGTTCACACAGGTTATATTTCCGTTTTCAGATGTCACTGTGGGTGTGATTTACTCAATGGTTTGAGTCCAAGAAATCTGAATGGCCAGCCACATTTATAATATTTCATTTGATAACGGGCCAACGACTTCTCTGACCTCTCAAAAGTGTCGTCGTCATTGTGGTTGGGGACTGCAGTCGTGCCAGCCAGCCAGCCAGCCAGGCATGCACAGGGGCTGAGGCTGAGTGTATGGTGCCTCTGCATGTGCAGTATCCACCAGCAGTCACCTGCTCCTCTTCCATCCCTCCCCTCTCCCCCCTGTCCCTGGAAAAGTGTGTCAGCTCCTCCAGGTTGGAGTGTAATTAGGACAGAGAGAGTCACAGATCCCCAAAGGCCTCCCCACCTCCACCCTCTCCAAATCAGATGTCCGTGAAGTGAACACATAAACCTGTTCAGCACAAGGGAAGGTACAATCCTACTTTTAGAAACTCCATCTGGGTTCCAGTGTTGTGGTATGGAGGTTATTTGAGGTTTACTCAAATAAAAGGAGGTTTACTCAAATAACTACTCGGCTCGTTCATCGTCACGTCTGTGGAGTGAGAACAGGGAGAGGACACCTGCATCAGCTGGAGCAGGTTATTGTTCCTCATGTCACTGGGGGTTACACGATTGTGTTCGAAGGTCGCCATGGAAGGCTGTTTTCAGACCAGAAAATCTCCTTTTACTGTATTTCTCACCTCAGAATTCAGTTGTGTCGTGGCAACAGTATAACGGGGTCATGGGCAGCTTAGTTGGTATACTTAGCTACTGTATTGCTTCGAATGCTTTTTTTAGTCAGCAAGCCTATTGGCTTTTACACATACTTTGAGGTCGCACAGCCAGCTTTGGAAGATTATTAGTGACTAAAAACCAACCACAATGTAATCTTATCACTCTTCACTGTATCAATTCCTCACTGTAATAATATAACATTTATAATGCACCAAAGTTTAAAATCACTGTTTAAAACAACTAAATGTTGACTAAATGGGGGTAGTGGTGGCCTGGCCTAGTGGATAGTGAGTTGGACTGGTGATCAGAAGGTCATGCGTTCAAATTCCACCCGGGAACACCACCACTAGTGTGCCTTTTATTAAGGCATTTAGCCCTAAATTACTCCAGGGAGACTTGTCCCTGTAATCTCTAGTTGTAAGTCGCTTTGGATAAAAGCGTCTTCTAAATGGTTCAAATGTATAACAAATGTATTCTCCATTTTCCATCCAGGTGGTTGCGTACCACTACTGCCAGGCTGATAACACCTACACCTGCTTGGTACCGGAGTTCGTGCACAGTATCGCTGCCCTGCTGTGCAGAGCGCACCAGCTGACCTCCTACAGGGAGCTGCTTCTGAAAGAGCCACACCTACAGAGCATGCTGAGTCTGCGCTCCTGCGTCCAGGACCCAATGGCTGCCTTCCGCAGGGGCGTGCTGGAGCCGCTGGCCAACCTCCGCAAAGGTATCAACTACTGTACCGACCGACTCACCAACATCCCTCTGTTCTCTCTCTCTCTCTCTCTCTCTCTCTCTCTCTCTCTCTCTCTCTCTCTCTCTCTCTCTCTCTCTCTCTCTCTCTCTCCCTCCCTCAATGGCCAACTCTCCCTCTTCCTGCTAGAAAAGAAACGTTGTGGCTCCTCTATATCTTGCTGATTTCATATCCTTATATCATGAATATGTAGCTAGCTAGTTCTATTGGAACTGTATTTCATTCACCAGTTTGCTCAGAGATCCTTTCGAAAACTGCAAATGCTGACAGACGCAGGGTGCCCATAGGTCTCATCAAGTGGTAGAATGTTACATAAGGTCACTCCAGAAACCATTTAGTGAGATAGATGAGAATTCCATCGCCACACAAAGCTACATGAAATACTTGAGTTAAATGGGTTAAGCTGTGGCCTCACTGCCAGAGTGGGGGCTCTCTGGGGAGATTGTAATTGTTTCAACTATCCTGTGTGGGCTCTGACATAGTATTGATTTTAATTTAAGCTATAGCAAAACGGAGTGCTTTTGTGTGATTGTTGTTCTCCAAGGAATCGTGGAGTTCAATGTGTGGTGAAATATCTTTTCGAGACAGTCAGGCAGCAAAGTGTCTACAGTATCTCAAGGTCATTTTGTTGGACACAGCTCACACAATTCCCTGCTCCCTACTTAATCAATATGTTATTGTAGGAGCCCTAGTTTTAGATGTAGATAAACAAACCCTCTGCATTTGTGTGACCTAGATGGAAAAGAATCAATGTGCACAGTGCAGAGGAGGAGGGAGGCATGCAGGGACCCTGTGATAGACCGCTACGGTGGAACGTGATGTTGCCTCACCTCACATGTCTCCCCCCTCGCTGTTACCCCCTATCTCATTCTTGCCTCCCCCTGTCCATTATTGAAACAAATAGCCTGTTACATTTGGCTTGATATACTACAGTATATAAAAATAATCCTTAGCCTGCCGTATGCTTGCGGCTTATGCAGAAAAATCAAGAAAAAGTTGTCACTGATTTCCACTATTATTTGTTTTAGTTTTTCTGTACAAATGTGATTCAACAGTCCCAACTGGAAGAGTTGTTCACTACAGATTTTTTTTTTCTTTCTGTAATGAATATTTCAGTGTGTCTGATTACTGTGCTTTATGAGAAGCTGGAAGTGAGGAAGAAATGAGCAGAAGTAGAACCCCAGGACAGGCCCCTGCCGTGCAGCTTTGTGAGAGCGGGGCCCCGATGCAGTGGAACTAGAGCACATCCTCACAGTTTTACCAAACAGCAGTTTAGCGTACACACGGCTGTCTGCTAAAACACACTCATGTTCATTCATTAGCACTGCCCTGTGGATATGGTGGCGGAAAGTAAAAATAAGTACAAACCTTAAGAAAAGGGCCCCATTAATGCACAAGCACTGCAGTACAGTGTAGCTAAGCCATGATATTTCAGAGTAGTTATATTGTACAATATTCATCCACTGTAATGTTTTACGTTTTCCACTACGTTCAGTAACTTCTTTGGCTTATTGTAGAACTCTCTCAGTTTATTAGCACACTCTCTTCGACGAAGAGTACATGTTAAGTTGTAATGGGAAATACGCAATAAAATAAACTCTCTCGGGGCGCTTAGGTGGCGTAGTGGGTTAAGCGCTGACCATGTAACCTTCGATTCCGTCCGGGGACATATCCTGCATGTCATCCCTCCTCTCTCTCTCACCCATCCTTCCTGTCATAATCTATACTGTATCTGTCAAATAAAAATGAAAAATATGAGTGGGACTGCCCCACTCAGAAAAAATAACTTAAAAAATAAATAATAAACTCTCTCTTAATTGCCATTTGTTTTTGTTCGTTTTTCATTCCACGTCGCCTTGTCCACTTACGTTCCTCTCTGTGTCTGTGTGTTGTAGAGAGGAAGATCCCAGAAGAAGACTACATTATCTTAATCGACGGACTGAATGAGGCAGAGTTCCATAAGCCAGACTACGGAGACACCATCGCCTCCTTCATCACCAAGATCATCTCTAAGTTCCCTTCTTGGCTCAAACTGGTGGTTACCGTGAGGGTCAGTCTGCTGGTGAGGACCACTTCTAGTTCGCACAAACCAAGGCCAGAATATTTGTCTTGACCACCTGCCAAGGAAATACGATGGGCTATAACTAGGCCTGTAGATTGCAACTAGGTTTTCTAGTTTTCCTACTCAGTTCAAGTAGTCAAAGAAGCCCCATTAGAATGCATGTAATGTACATATTAATTAGTGTGTTAGAAATGTAAATATATTCCCTTATCAAATGCCTGTCTTCTGAATGGATAATAGTAACCATATTCCTTGGTATTCTCCAATTCCTGAATTAATTAACACCTTCAGTCTGTAAAACCTCAGCTTGTTAACCACATTCTCGGGGTCGTCTCAGTACAGCTTGCACAGAACCTGTCAATTTCAGGTTAACAAGACAATGTAACAACCTCAGCTGGAATTTGTGGATATCAATTTTGTATACCCTCTGTCGCTGAGTGACACCTGCACAGCCAGACCTTGACAAGCGTCGAAGTTGAGCCGATTTACGGGGCGGCCCTCCTTGTCATACACCATTCTCTACAAAGTGTCATTTCTGTCAAGTGCATCCAGAAGGACTGTGGAAGGAGTAGGAACAGACACTGGCCTAGGAAACAAGACAGCACGGGAATGAAACAGCGTAGACGCTGACTGAGATTGACAGTCGTTCTACCAATGGAGGAGATGAGCTGAGCTGAGCTGAGTGTGTGTGTGTGTGTGTGTGTGTGTGTGTGTGTGTGTTCAGCTTGCATTGCAGGAGGCTGGTCTTTGACAGGCCTGACAGCCCAAGCAGGCTTGATTGCCTTGACGCGTTGTAATTCTGAGACTGAATGGGATATGGCAGCTGACTGACTGACTCACTGATATCCACGGAGCTCTAGTCATTAATGCGCGCTCGGAAAACTGGCTGTGGGCACCCGTGGGTCTGATTATAGATAGGAGATACTAGCAGCAGATAGAACAGCGGCTTATGTTATTTTCTGTGTGTTGTTTTTTCCAAGGCTAGAACATTACAATTCTGTTTATGGAATTCATTACATGCTCGTATGGCGTGCTTGTATGAGCCTACAGGTAGTTGGACTCATCATCCAGTGCATCACCAAGCTGAGGAACATGTTCAAAGGTGGAAGGGCCTTAAACCCACAGACACACACACATACAAACCTATACAGGATAAAAGGGGAGAACCAGGTAATGAGGGGGGAGTGTTACTTCACCCATCCAAAGGGTAAACAAGACCTCCATGGGTAAGGTTCCTCACAAAGGTTGTCGGCCCTGACTAATACAGTACCTACTCTGGCTCCTCGGCTCACCTTCCCGCGCGAGGTGTTGTTAGACAGCTTGGCCGTCTTGTGTATTATTCAGTGTGTTTCCTCTCTCCAATAACAAGATGAGGAGCAGTAAAGGTGTTATCTCAGCTTTGCAATGTTTCTCTAGCTTCAGATAGGGAGGGATTGGCCGGATTAGGGTGTATTGATTTCTCCAACCCCTAGGAGTGAGATTGAAGTGTGCGTATGGGCTCTGGCTACACGCTGTGCCTGGCAGAAGGGTCCCCACGGCACCTCTCACTCCTCAGTCTCCTAACCCGAAGTCTTTGTTTGCCAACACAGTGGCAAGTGTCTGCAGCGGGCTGATAGCTCTGTGCTCTGTCAGCTAGCCCCCCCCTGCTCACTGACCTTGCACTGATAAGAAAACTGGTGGATACACACACATGCACACCCACACACACACACACACACACACACACACACACACACACACACACACACACACACATGCGCACATGCACACACACAACAAAAACACACACACACACACACACACACTATAACCCTCATGAAGAGACAGATATTGGCTATTTAGAACCTCATTTTATACTGCTCTCTATGGTCAGAAGCATGACCTGTTTAGATAGTGGAATAGGATTCAGTATTACTGCAATCTACTGTATTCAGGTGTAGGTATACACCTGTATATAAATATTTAATTTATTGCCTTATATTATTTACTATCTTTTTGACATGCATGATTTATGTGGTGATGGGATAGACACATATAAAATCCAGTAGCAAATATAACATATAACATATAAGTTATATAAGTTGATATATAAAGTTGTGTCCAACATTGTGTCTTTCCTAGGAGATCACCAGCCTCCTACCCTTCTCCAAGATCTCCCTGGATGAGTTCCCTGACAACAAAGACATAAACGGCGACCTCAACGCCTACATTCAGTACCGCATCAACGGCAGCAAAGACATCATGAACAACATCTCCCTCAACGGCAAGGCTGACCCGGTCATCGTGGGCAAGGTCAGCAGCCACCTGATCTCCCGCAGTCAGGGCTCCTACCTGTACCTCAAGCTGACCCTTGACCTCTTTGAGAGGGGCCACCTGGTCATCAAGAGTGCCAGCTACAAGGTGGTGCCCGTATCGCTGGCCGAGCTTTACCAGCTGCAGTGCAACATGAAGTTCATGAGCAACTCGGCGTTCGAGCGCTCGCTGCCCATCCTAAACGTGGCATTGGCGTCCTTGCACCCCATGACGGACGAGCAGCTGTTCCAGGCCATCAACGCCGGTAGCGCCAGGGGCGAGCTGCACTGGGAGGACTTCCAGCAACGCATGGAGGTCCTGTCCTGTTTCCTGATCAAGCGCAGGGACAAGACGCGCATGTTCTGCCACCCGTCTTTCAGAGAGTGGCTGGTGTGGAGGGCGGACGGGGAGAGCAACGACTTCCTCTGTGATCCCAGGTGAGACGACTCCTGTTCTGGTCATTCAGGTTGGTTGTTGGGAAAGAAAGTTTCATGTTTTCAGAAACTTGCCTGGTTAGACATCTGTTAAGGTTTAAAGCTTTTAATCGACCATACTTTTTTTTAATTTACAGGTTGTGGTTTTGAAAAATATAACATATTTAACTTACATATATATATATATATATATATATATATATATATATATATATATATATATATATATATATATATATATATATATATATATAAGCAATAACAGGACAAACGTAGTCGTTTTGCCGGTAGAAAAAATAACATTAGCTTTATTCTCTCACTCTTCATACGTACTGACAACAACAACATTCACTCCCCCTCGTCCCACTTATATTACGTACTATCACCCGCTAAAAAGCATGGGTGATGTTGTACCCACAAACATATTACAGTGCTTATGAATGCTCTGACTCGCTAACGAGTGGTCACTACATATATATACATATGTATATCTTGACATTAGAATTATAAGGTTCTATCTCCATTTTTGTCAAAATTTAGTTTTTTACATAATCTGATTCATTAGGTGTTTATTAATGCCTGTGTGGTGTTATTTTTTAAATGTTTACATTTTTTAGTTAGTAATTCATAAAATACAAAGGTTCCATCTCACAAAACATAATGGAATGTAAAAACTTTGACGCTCAATATCTCTGAACTGCCCTAAACGGAGATATATAATTCTAAGCTCACGATATATATATCAAACACTTTTCAAACACGAGAATTGCAATACATTGAATATCGCAATATGTATTGAATCGCAGCCGTGATTTGTGATAACATTGTATACTGTTCCCAGCCCTAATGTCAGAATGAGGGACAGACCCTCCAATCAGGCATGAGGCTGTTGTGAATGGTTGTTTGTGTGGTAAATGGGTAACAAATTCTAGTCAATAACACATTCTGTGTGAATCATCACCACTCAGACGAAGGCTGATCATATCTATTCCTGTGCTAGAAGAGGAAATTGCACCCTCAGACAGTGCTTTGTTGTATTATTTTTCAGTCACAAAGATGTAGGCCTATGTCATAGCTCCCTAGTTTTTGACCTCCATTGATCTAGGCCATTTTCTCGAGGGTTCTTCTTCACTAACCTACATGGATTAAAAAAAGGAGGCCCACAGTGTTTCACATTCAGACCTCTCCAACACAATCAATAGAAACAAAGGTAAATGAGGACAAAGGCCTACAACAAAGTTAGAACGGCGGTTTCACCCGCACTGGCTTGTTATTTCCCCCGTTTGAGAAGGCGTGCTCTCACACACACACACACACACACACACACACACAAAAAGGAGGCCCACAGTTTTTCACTGCAGAACAAATGGCTGAATTTATATCTCATATCTGAAACAAACGCTGACACGGTTGTATATTTTCCTCTGCTATTAAGCTCTACTCTGAAAGGAAGGTGGACACTCAGGGGAAGCGAGTGGTGTTTGGCAGGAAGACAGGGGACTGTCACCATACATCCTGGGTCCCCTCCCTGTCACCTTATCTCTGTGTGGATGACACTGATAGGCTACAAACCCAGGAAATTGAGGCCTCCTCCAGTGCTGGGCAGAGGAAATCGATTTAGCTGTAGTCCACAGAGGGTGGTTGTTGGCTGGGCAAGGTTGTTTCCATAGACACTATTCAGAGACCAATAGAGAGGCTATCTAGGGGGTTTAGAGAAGTGTCGACAGTCATGAGAATTCCTTCACATAGGTTGTAAAATGAGTTGCTAATAGGTGTGATTTTCAAAGACAATGGGTTTTGGAATATAGGCCTATAGCAATGATTGCTTTGCTATAAGACTTAAAAAGGGAAACCGAATGAAGCAAACTCATGAATTGCTAAAGACTGAGGCTACACGAGGGGCAGCCTCAAGAGAAAACATTTAGACTTCTTTAATAAGGTGAGGGGAAAATTGATTCTACACATTACTATGTATGTGGCCATCTGAAATATGAAGTAATCTGCCGTGGTCCACTTGAGCTTAGTTGAATCTGGAAAAGTCCAATCTGTAGAACACATCTTTAGTTCCTGCTGTGTCCTCTGAGCCCAAGAGAAAAGGCTAATGTGGTTTAGCATCGCTGCCTAATTGTAATACCGGACCCCTTGACCCTTGTTAGGGACTGTTGTCATACATACTATTGTGTTTGGATTGATGGCAAATTCTTTTAATTTAATCCATTTTAAATTGAGACACTATTTGACACAACAAAAATGTGGGAAAAGTGATGGGGTCTGAATACTTTCGGAAGGCACTGTACTCCTTAAATTGGATGATGTCAATGCGTCTGTCTTGTTTGTCCGTCCCACAGTGGGTTGGACTCACCTTGACATACCTTCTCCATGCGCTCTCTGACCTACCTTCACATTCAGACCTCTCTGACCTACCTTCACATTCAGACCTCTCTGACCTACCTTCACATTCAGACCTCTCTGACCTACCTTCACATTCAGACCTCTCTGACCTACCTTCACATTCAGACCTCTCCAACACAATCAATAGAAACAAAAGGTAAATGAGGACAAAGTTAGAAAAGCACTGGCTTGTTATTTCTCCCGTTTGAAAGAGACGGCGTGCTCTCAAACACACACACACACACACACACACACACACACACACACATCAAGAGCGAAGGCACTAATAGAGAGGATTTTACCCAGATCAAAGTTAGCTGCAATCATGCGTGGCCTTTTAATGAAGTTCTCTGTTAATTAACACCAGAGCCTCAGTGAGGATGAGAAGGAACACAAGGCCTGTGTTCCCTCTCCCCACTCGGACTGGTGGGCCAGGCAGGGCCGTCTAGACAGCGTTTATCGCTGTGTAATCAGACCATAGCAGACGAACCCTGAGTAATGGATGGAGTAATGCGCCATAATGCTGATGAAATCAAACTCTTACATTTCTGAAGACCTGGGGTGTAAAGGTTAACACGAAGCCCATGGCCCACGGTTTGGTTCATATCGCAGTTTTTGGGTCACAGTTTGGTTCAACATCGGTTTAAAAATCTGTCTATCAGTCCTATCGGCTTGTGTGACTTTCTTACAGGGCTCGTGTTTGGAGCACTGGATATTTTACATTATTATTTATTTATTATTTTGGGGGAAAATGTATATTATGTATATTATTTCCATAAAAATGTGTGCTTCTAGACTAATAGATAGTATAATAATAATAATAATAATAATGTAACATAATTATGATTAACAATATGACAACAAAATTCAAAAACATTGTACGATATGAAAAATATGGTTAAAACGTCACACCCCTTTTTGGCACCAACAATCTCCACATTTTAGGATGCGTATTTGCTAAACAATACAAAACCTCATATGGTTAGGATTTGTTATAAAGGGTATGGTTATAAAGTTTAAAAAATGACAATTAATTTACTAATTTTACAAAACACTTGAAAACAAAAAATAAATCACATTTATCTCTTTCATATAGATTTCATTCTAAATGTAAATGTACCATCTTTTGCCAGTGAAATGTGCCTGGCTTTAAATTTCTATTAAAAACACTTGAACAATAATATGAATAGGAAAATGCACTCACTGCAATGTAAGTCGCTTTGGGTAAAAGCGGCAGCTAAATGGCATATGTTATATGTAGAATATGTTATATGTAGATATATCAACTATAAATGAATGATGTACTCCTAAACATTCCTTGCAACATTTGCAAATAACTGCATACTGTTTGCATACTGTAGCCAGCTCTACATTCTGTGACATACACACTGAAAATTGTAAATTATTTGGTATCCTATGTGTGCGTGTGCTGTAGGTCACACTACTTGTGGGCAAGCCTCTGCCCCATGTTGTATGTGCCAACAACAGTGTGAGATCATGTATGTTGCTAGTAGCCTATGGCATTGGGCAGTTTTGGAATGCATGTTCAACAGGGCATGGCAAGCTCAATGTACAGTATGCAATACAGAGTTTCAGTTAACGCAAATCTTGTTGGACCATTTGGACCATGTACCGAGGGACCCGTATCGAACGGGACGGGTAAAAACCATGAACCGAAACAGTCTATCTCAAATGAAGATCACAATGAGAAGTCGCCGACTGAAAAAGCTTTAATTTTGAGTGTGAGAGAGAGAGCATGCAACCATCAGTCCCCCATTCAGCCCAGTGCTTGAGGAAGTCTTTCGTTAGGGGTGTGATATTTCCTTGAACAGAAATTCCTACTTTTCTGACATCATCCTCATACTCTGTCATTGAAAGTGACCTATCCCCAGACCAATATTTTTTTTTTTTCATTTTCTATATTGGCCTGAATGATCACAGATTGACTACTGCAAATTAATAATCCAAGTATTTTCTACATGCCTAACTGTCTTGTTGTTTTTTTCCTGTCCAGGACTGGCCATGCTCTCATGGCCTTCATGCTGTCGCGGCAGGAGGGCAAACTGAACAGGCAGCAGACTATGGAACTGGGCCACCACATCCTCAAAGCACACATCTTCAAGGTACCCCTGACTGGCTACTTCATTGGGAAGCCTACTGGATAATCTCCCACCTTTATATGAATTCATCTACCTTTGTGAATATCGTGGTGTGTGACATATATGTTTGTATGAATGGAGATAGATGTGGTAGTATCAGAGGACAAGCCGGCAGTAGCCTAGAGGTTAGAGAGGCCTGCTAGCAATCGGAAGGTAGCTGGCTCGATCCCCGTTTCAGGAGGGAGCTGCATGTGCCCTTGAGCAGGGCACTTATCCCCTAATTGCTCCAGGGGTCCCGATTATGGTTGACCCTTTGCCTAGAGCACAAAATACCAAATTCACACTTGACGTACAAGTTGATTGCATGGCAATAATTTTATTATTATTATTATTATTATTACAATTATTATATATTGTTAATTACCTAGACTCGCCACAATCTATTTTGCCCCGCCATAGTTTAATAATGAACCGAAAATATTTGTACACTTATGTTACTCATAATAACATAAAAGATGAATGTTGTGTTTTGCGCCGTTGCTTCAGCAAACGTAAGCTTGCACACTCTCACACTTTAGACTACTTCTTTATTTCATCACTGCACCGCTGTTGTGGGAAAGTGTTTGAGCAGGTTCCTTCGCCCCCCTGGTGAGCGACACAATGTTTTGGATTCACACCAGCACCACAAAATCCTGTGGAAACACTGCCTGTAGATGTGTGTAAAGATGGCAATAGAGTTCATGCACCTGCCGTTTATTGATGTGTGTGTGTGTGTGTGTCTGTGTGTCTGTGTGTCTGTGTGTGCGTGTCCCTAGGGTCTGAGTAAGAAGACAGGCGTATCGTCCAGTGTGCTGCAGGCCCTGTGGATCAGCTGCAGCGCTGATGGCCTCTCTGCTGCTCTAGCCTCTCTGAGGAACCTCTACACCCCCAACGTCAAGGTAAGACCACCTCTGCCCTCCACCTGGTTCACCCATCCCACCGCCATGCCATAGTCCATACAGCACAGTTCTCCTAAGGACACTTGAATATACATGATACGGTCCCATAGAGAGATTTCCCCTCAACTCTCTAATCACATGAATCCACAGTGATTTGTTTTTAGTAGTCTTCTTATTGTTCTTAATGTTGTCTCCTCTCACCTTGAATGTCCCCCCTGAGTGTATTTTAATTCCAATGATGGCTTTCGGTGTTTGTTATGATAAGCGTTATTCTGTGTTTCCTGGAGGCACTCACTTATGGTGATGAGTGTGGCCTCAGCGCTGATGAATAACACCATTGGAAATAGCCTGAATAGGCTCACTGGGTCAGATTGATGCTGGTTGCTCTCTGTCCATTAGGATGATCCATTGCTATCTTCTCCATGGTCCCTGCAAGGTAGAGAGAGGCTGTGCTATTCCAAGTAATTACAGGGGCCCTTTTAGATTAGTCGTAATTTAATAAACAAAGGGGCACTTTAATGGTAGAGCCGGGAAATGTTTTTTTAATTTTAAATTATTGTGTGTGTGTGTGTGTGTGTGTGTGTGTGTGTGTGTGTGTGTGTGTGTGTGTGTGTGTGTGTGTGTGTGTGTGTGTGTGTGGAATGGGGGAGAGAGAAAAATTGCCTTTCCAAGGCTTAGAAGGCAATTATTAGTGGGAATGATGTATTCTGGCCTTAAGTAAAAATGAACATCCAGTATATGTTTCTTTCCCATTAGCATTAATTTTGCATTGTGGTTTTATCACACGTTGTCATCTCCATTCTGTTATTGTGAAATATTCCGTCTGAATGTAAGATCGCTCACGAGGACAGAGCGCCCCTGTCTCCTCTTAGGCTTCCAGGAAACTAATTTATTCCATTGTGGTTCTGGTAAATAAAGCAAATTCCATTCCCTCTGTTTCGAACACTCACTGCGTGCTATGGCCCTGTCTGATTAGGCATTTATTATTCATGTCCTCATCAAGGAGAAGAAGAATATGCTCTGATTAATGCACACTACAAATTCCACTGTGTATTCTTGCATTTAATGGATTTCTAAATGACTATACGCATGCTCAAACTTTTGTTTGAGACCAATCTCACAATCGGGAAGAGGATTTCTACAGTTCTTTAATGAACCGACTCTCAGACTCGAGATGTTTGGGTTAGGTTCAGAGCCAAGGTATCCTGATTAAAAATATAAAATAATTGACTTTCGAATGAATATCTGGCCTCGAAATACAAATAACCACTCCAGTCCAACAGTATAGTGTACAGTGCACATGGACTTCCACACACTAACGTTCTTTCCCAACAGGTGAGTCGTCTGCTGATGCTGGGCGGGGCCAATGTGAACTACCGTACGGAGGTGTTGAACAACTCCCCGGTGCTGTGTGTTCAGTCTCACCTGGGCCACCAGGAGATGGCCGCTCTGCTGCTGGAGCACGGCTCCGCCGTGGACGTGGTGTCAGAGAACGGCATGACTCCTCTCTGCTTCGCCTCCGCCGCCGGACACCTGGGCCTGGTCGGCCTGCTCTGCAAGAGAGGAGCCAAGGTACTGGACTGAACCTCCATCCTACTGTAGTCTACATCCACCTTCAGCCATGAACACAACCAGAGCTAATATAGGACTACTGTTGCCTGGTGTTTAGAAATGACATTAAATGACATTAAAAGACATTAAATGTTGGCCTGGGGTGGTCCAGTGGTCTAGCACTGCGGTCTACAGTGCACACATATGCCCATGTCGGCATGGGTTCAAATCCGGCCTATGCCCTGCTGACATTTCCTCCCTTCCTTCTTCTCCTTACTTTCCTGTCTGTCTTCACTATATCTGTCCAATCAAATTTAAAACATGAGTGGGACTGCCCCACTCAGATTTTTTTTTTTTTTTTTTTACATGAAATGGCATGTGTGCTAACTACCAACTAATACATATTAGGTAAACTAATAGTTTCTTTGAGATGCATTGGCATAAGCACCACAATGCTACACTGACAGACCTGGAGGCCATGTCAGATTTCAAAGAGACTAGGAGCGGACGCCACCGTACTATCCTGTATAAAACATGTTGTATAAAACCAACGACTAAATGCTCTGCTCTTGTGTCTGTCCCAGGTGGACCACGTGGATAAGAGTGGTCAGTGTGCGCTGGTGCACGCCGCCCTGCGGGGCCACCCGGAGATCATCCAGTACCTTCTGGAGCTGGAGTGGAGCCCCGAGGGCCCGCAGCACAACGTCAGCCTGAGGAACAAGGCCCTGCAGCAGGCTCTGATCGCTGCCTCCAGCATGGGACACACCCAGGTCAGGGAGTCACCTAATGTCCTCTGGGGGGAGAATGGGGTCTTTGGAAGTCATATGGAAGTGAACAATACAGCCAAGCACTATATATATTTACGAAGAATTCAGTCAGTGTGCTAGTCGACCAAGTGAGAAAGTGATTATGTTATGAAGGACAGGTATTGTACACTAACATACAGGATAATTACCTGCCTGTGTGGTACTGTACGCCCACACACCAACCACACAAGTCCCCAAGCACTGCACACAGACAGCAGAGACTTCATCCCACACAGTGACCCTCTCTCTCTCTCTCTCTCTCCCACCACCGAATCTCTCCTCCTCTGCACTTTTAACAAACAAACTTGCTCGACAGAGTATCATTGAAAAAGAGGGTTACTACCGTATAGCCACAGAAAACCTCAGCAGAATGTTGTTCTCAGTGATGATTTACTGTGGGCTGTAGGGGAGCGCCTCACCTCTCTGAAGGTATGCCAGGGTATCGATCGCGGTGCGTGTCCGCGGCAGCCCAGGAGCATGCTGGTCTTGTCCGTGGGTTTGTTTTAGCCTCCTCATTAGGAAGGTTGTGATCACCCGGGCTGGGCCTTCGGGCCGGGGAATAATAGAAATGGGCCAGGGTGAGCTATCGACCCAGACCTCCCCAGGGGGCTAGTGAGGTGAGGAGAGGAGTGGGCAGAGGGTCCAAATAGTCGGTTATTAATAAGATTGGGCCTGTGCTGCACTGGGGAGGCTCACAAGTCAACGCGATAGTCCAGACATCAGCACTCCTGGGTCCACAGTGATTAATTCATCATCTGCTAGAGAAGCTTAATGCGCTCGGGCAGCTTTTTATCGATCAAGCTGAAGTTTCTGTTTCCTCGCTCCAGTCCTTTTTTTTTTCTTTCTGAGCTACATAATCAGCCGAGCGTGTGACTACCCTAAGGTTTATTTTGATATTTTATGCTGAAATTCTGTAACATTAATCAACGTTTCTTGCTTGGCAGGTCGTGAGGGGCCTGTTGGCGTTGAATAATGAGCATGCCGTGCAAATTGATGGCCATGACACTCTGTGGGGAGAAACAGGTACGTTTTCATCCCTCTCTTTTTTTTTTCCATTATGTCGCTCACACTGTGTTATCACCCACTGTTGTGTGAGTTTCGGGCATTACCGCTGAAATTGTGTGGCGGTGCAGTCTTCTGCAATCTCCCACCTGCACCATAACACTCTCTCTGGATGATGAAACGGCTCATATTTACCCAAATATCCATTTTTACAGCTTGTTCCATTTCCCTGGCTGTTCCATTCGCCCCCACGCCCCCCCACCCCCCAGTCAAAAGTGTCATTTTGGCTTTCATCTAGATGGAGTGTCATCAGCCCATCCTCTGAGTGTGCTAATGGAGTGATTTTCTACTTTAGAGCTAAATTACACCCACTGCTGCCTGCCGTCCCAGCACAATGTCCATTTAGGTCAAGTCGTTCGTCTTGAGTTCTCACACCTGTTCCGCTCACGCATCTGTCTTTGGGGAAGTGTGGCCCGAACATCAGTTTCTGTTAAAGACCTGAGTCGATTCATTGATCTCTCCAGAGAGAGAGAGCTTCTTTTTGTGTCACCGTGTAAAAGTCCTTGTAGTAGGCCCAATAGATGTTGGAAGAGGGATAGAGGGTGTGGACTTCGTGGTCAAATCGATTTGACAGGACGGACTTCTTTTTGGACGGTGCCGGTAATGTAGGGACTGTTTGACAAAAGCAACAGCTGAGTGACAAAAAGCTAAGAGCCAGAGAGAGAGCGAGGCTGCTGGCAGGGGGTTCTGTAGACGGCAGGAGGCGTCTGTCGTTAATGGTCACACAGACCAATTTAAGATTGATTCTGGCAAACGGTGCAGAGAAGCCAAGTAGAGCAGGGAACAAAAGACTAAAAGCAGGAGTCTTTTGTGAGGCACCAGGGTAGTAATATAAATTCAGAACAAATGGTGTATGTGGAGGATATTGTGTTTTGAATAGAACCCAGATGAGAGCCCCCTCCAGGCAATGGAAGCATAATCATCAGGGAATCGCCATGGTGTTTCAAGGATTTGTTTTTCACCGTCTCACATTACGGCGCCCATGCTAATGATAAACATTAACAGTCTTAGTGTCGGTGTGTCTCTGTATACTGATGGGATAAATACTCTTCATTAGGATATGCTGTACGCCAACGCAACAGAACCTGCTGCTGGAAACCCTCCCTGTGTTGTTAGTGTTAGCGTCCTCCTCGCCTCTCTTGGAGAGCTGGGCGCTAGAGATGAGTAGGGACGACGGAGGCTGATGCCACCATTCTCTTTGATAGTCTGTTGGAGGAGAGCATCTGTAGCAGTTCAGAGTGAGAGTCTTATCTGATCCATCTCAGACCGGTGGTTTATTTTGGGGGGTTTTTACGTGTTGGGGAACTTGTTAGGCCCATCTTTAAAGAAAGCAACTTCCTCTGATCCTTGTGACCAACTGTTGCTCAGAAAGCGTAATGATCTAGAACTGGGATGTAAATTTAAAGATTCTCCACATCATCTGGCCAAGCTCATGTGATAATGTTTGTTTTTTTAGAACACACGCACGTACCCACATTATGTCAGAGATATGAACAATAGTGTCTCTGTTGCCTTCAGTGCACTGCCAGCTTGGTGTTCCTGGTAACAAATGGCTTAGGGATGTAGGTCAGCCTATTAGGAGAGAGGCTTCAGAGCCGCTAACTGTTGCTTCTGCAAAATGCATTGCCTGGTAAAACTGCCGCAGGGCTTTTTGGGTTATTACAGCCCAGGGACAACGATTCTTCCCTCAGAAATGGACGGTCATCAGTGGAAACTGCTGCTTCCTCTCATCCTCTCTCGGCCTGTTGTATTTGTTGTGTTGAAGGAATGGCCGGCTTGAGGCTGAATCTTCAAAATCTTCTGCAATTTATACTAGAGATGCTCCGATCAGGGTTTTTGGTGCCGATCACCGATCACCGATCACTGGAATCAGTGATCTGCCGATCCGATATCACCGATCACCGATCACAGCGTCGAAAATGGCAATTGAAGCATTCTATTTATTGTGTAGCATTATTTATGTTTTTAATTATTCTTAACACCATTGACATTGTATATTAAGTATTTAAATGAAATTAGGAGATGAGAAAGTATCATGAATTGACGACCATCTGTTTTATTGAATTCACAACCACCTGTAGCTTACTTCAGGAAAAACAAATAAAATGTGAAAATAAAAATCATAATAAATAAAATGTACACTGTCACATCAAATGTGCAACATTCCACTCGAATGAGAGGAACTAGGGGCTCTTAGAGAACTTGGAGCTTATACTGTAGCTTTCCTGAGGAACAATAAACATACCCAAACTAAACTGCAACATAAACAGGCTATAGCCAAATATAAAATACTGTTTCAAGTCAGTCAGTTTCAAGTCATATTTAGGAGGAGATAAGACAGCAAGTCAGCAATAATCAATAAAACAAAAAAACAAAACATTGCACCTAAGGAGATTTCAGACTCAAACCTTACTTCTGATTAAGCAGCATCACTGGCAGATTAGCCTTGAGAAATACAAGCATCTCAGCGTTTTTGGCACTCAGCCTGTTCCTCTTATCATCTAAAATATGTCCTGCTATGCTGAAAAGTCGCTCGCTATCTACACTTGTGCAAGGTGCACAGAGGAAGACCTAAAACTCGCGCGCTAATAGTTGTTGTTGCTATGGGCCTTAGCCTAGCTTAGTGACTTCCTGCTCGCGGGGTCACATGACGTCGCTGAACACTACCTACACTACGCTCGTGAAGTCGCGCTGGAACTCTGACCAGCACTCGTGGAACGCCTCTCGTCCAATCAAAGCACTCGGTCCCTTTATGACGTCGAGCCCAGTGTGCGCTTCGCCGCTCTCGGAGCGAATCGACGAACGCAGCAAATGCCGTATGATATTCGTGGCATTGAAAGACCTTGCGTGCGTTCCTCCGCAAGGTATTTCTTTTGAGCAGACATTACAAACTGCATATTTGTTGTCTCTTTCCGACACTGTGTAATATTGCCAGACTGGCGACGCCATTTCTCTATGTAAACTGATCGGCCGTGTTTGATCGGCCGTTTTGAGAACTCCGATCAAAACCGATCAAGGGCATATCGGCCGATATCGATCGGCGCCGATCAGATCGGAGCATCTCTAATTTATACTGTACCAGCAGAACCTTTTGTAGATGGCTAAATAGGCTGTTCATCTTGTGTAAAAATCTAAATAAGAATCCTTTGAAACACATACTTCTTACCCTACATTCCTTTATGTCTGTGTTTTGACAGTGACATGTGAAAGTGGTTGGACACATAATTATCATTCATCAAAGTTGTGGGTCATATCGGCTTTTTTAAATACAGCATTTTTTTGTTGTTGATAGAGACAGATTACAGATTATGACAGGAAGGATGGGTGAGAGAGAGAGAGAGAAGGGATGACATGCAGGACATGTCCGCGGCCGGAACCGAATCGGGAACCCTGCGGTTACATGGTCGACGCTTAACCCACTACGCCACCTAAGCGCCCCAATACAGCAGTTTTACACCTGGGCCTTGGTTCACGCTCCTGTAGACAAAGTCACATGGGCCACCTGTAGCTGCTCTGCAATATTTACCTCCCAGCTCGATTAGCGACACCATAGCGGGTGTTAAATCACAGCCATTCCCCTGGCATCCATTACAGGTTAATGTAATAGCAGGTCACAGGTGGTATCCTGGCACTGGGCAAAGCACCCCTGACCTGGAACAAGGAGACACACACACCAGACACCCTCTCCAAACGAAGACGTATTCTACTCTAATTGCACACACTAGCACAAAACAAGCCAAGAGACGATCTGTATTCAAGGAGATACGTGCATATGAATGCATTTGTGCACTGTGGTTTTATACAAACCGAAAAGCTGTGATTTTGCCAATATGAAGAGTTTTCTCTAGCTAGTGTAGCTGCACTCCTCCCGACCCCCCTCTGAGCGAGACTCGAGAGTTGTATCTACTTTATTACAGGCAGGATTGGATTTAAACTCAAAGGAGGCCATCGCACAGCAACAAGAAAAGAGCATCTTTAATGTTATGAGTCAGACGCAAACCACAGAGCTGGTTAGCTATTGGAAATATTGAAAGTCAATATCACAGCCAAAACTTCTTTTTTGCGAATATGAATTTAGTTTGAGGATTTAATAACCTAATCTTGTGTCGGCCTGTATGGTGGTGGAAACTCAGCAAGACGCAAACACCCGTTGAGACATCCTCCAGAACATTGACATTCATAGCTGCCTCTAAAATAATTCCCTTTCCTTAACGACCTGCCAGAGTAATATCATTTCACGTTTTAAATGCAACTGTGGGAAATAGCATCTCTATGCAAATAGGCCCTGTGCACTGTGTTTGTATAGTGAAAGATTCGATTGGCAGTATCATGTAAAAACCCTCTTTATGATGGCAAGGCTTTACACCAGGGAATCAGAAAGTTAATTTTCAGCTTCCAGCGATGGTGTTTTCTTCTCTCTATAGCAGCTATCTGATACTGTAGATGTGAAAAGGGCAGAGGCAGCATTGAAAAGGGTTGGGGAAAAATAAATAGATTCTTACAGTGGCTGAGTGATCTTTGTGACTATACATCTCGAATCACCACAGAAAGGGCATTCTGGGTTATGGTTTGTGTATCGTAGAAAATAATTGTTTTCCCGCAGTAAAAGATCATGTTTAGGTGAAATGCTATATCTTATATCCAAATGAATAGTGCAGCCACCACGTGAAGCGAGGGCCTTGACATTTAACATCGCATAATAGAACAATAAAATGAGCTAAACTTCTCATTATTGTGAAAAATACAGAAGCCAGCGGGTAGTTAATTCAGTGTATTGTTTTTTGTCTAGTGTAATTACGCCAAGAATCCTTTTAAATGATAAAAATCTCCCTGTTGCACAGGCTGTTTAATAGTGGTGTTTAGTATTGGACGTGTTCCATTATTTACAGTGCGGTTGCTGCGTGCTGTGCTCGGGCATCAATCATTAATACCTACATAGGAGGGCTGCGTGCGTGTTTCTGGTGCAGAGTAATGTAGACACAGTGCTGCAGAGTGGTGGAGAAACGCTACAAGCTTGACACCCAGGGCAGAGGCTGTCGGTCCCAGGTGGCCGGACGTGTGGATGAGATGGCAGAGGGTGCCTCAGCTAGTGATTTTCACTTGAAGCATCGAGTGGAGTGAACTTGTAATGACCTTGACCTACATAGAAACGCACCACCTGTCCCTTCTGTCAGTCACAGTAAACCAGGTCTTCCTATGATGGATATGGGATGCTGAGGGGGTCCTCGGCTGACAAATACACCTGTCATCCTTTGCTGATTCTCTAGTAGTTAACCGTCTTTGGTTTACATTTGATACCGAGAATTGGCTGAAATGATTCATTTTTTAAATATATATATAAATAAATGATTAGCTGTGATATCTGTTTACAAACTGTGGGGTGGAGATGCAGGCCACTGGACTTTGGACAGATCCCACGGTCACATTTTTCATGGTACTCCATTCTGTCTCTTGTGTGTCAACAGCCTTGGAATGGTGATGTGGTTGGGATAAGGAGGTTTTTCTGTGTTAGTTTGTTTATCTGACAGTGATTTACAGTATTCCTTCTCCTCCTTGGGACAGGACAGGGTCAGACTCAGCAGCATTGGTGGGCCGGAGAGGCAGATAGGGGGTAAAAACAAGGATGAGTGTAGGGATGCACCAAATGTTCGGCCACCGGAATTATTCGGCCAAAAATATCAAATAATAATAATAATAGTGCAAGCTAAGCATTGTTGAAAATCAATGACACACTCGCTAGTCAACTAACACAGCTTGTTTTGTGAGCCTGCTAACAATGTAAAATAGTGTTATTGACTAGGTAACAGTGGGGATTACTCACCGAATCCAATGCATTGAAATGTTGGCTTGACTAGCGAGTGTGTGATGTGATTTTCAACAATGTTGAAATGTATTTCCTTTTTTCAAAATAAAACATTTTGATTGGTGACCAATATCACGTAATTTTGATAATTATCATTTTACATTTTACATGAATAAGCACACAAGCATGAATAAAAAGCTATTTAATTTATGCAATGGTACGAAAATTGGCTAAATAAAAATTAAAAACTGCCGGTACGCACTCAGTATTCCGTATTCAGCCAAGTGTTTCCATAAGTTCGTTTTCAGCTTCGGCCAAGAATTTTCATTTCGGTGCATCCCTAGATGAGTGCTTACTTCCACTGAAAACATGACCAAGATATCAATCTGACTTCCTGGGTCTGATGAGGGAGAGGGAGAGGGAGAGGGAGAGGGAGAGGGGGAGGGGGAGGGAGAGAGAGGAGGGGGGGCTGCGGCAGGGTTGCAGTAAAGGCAAGCTTTGGTAAGATCAGAAAGAACATGAGCTGCATCGAACAGGCCTACAGGGAAGATCAGAGCGGGATGCCACTGGGCTTTCGTATAGACTTAGAACATTGTATGTTGTAGAGCCGCTCATGTGACAGTAGTGAGGCTATTACTTAAGGTTTGACCACTGAGAAGCACACATCAAATAGGTTTAAGAGAATACATTACCTTTCGTCATGTCTAAAGTCCTTCATCATGTAATCATCCCTGAAAAGTCCCATAAACCTTGTGCAGTGATGTCATTGTATCCATTAACCAAGTTCTCAGCCCAGTCTTGACTATGGTTTCTCTATAGAGATGTGGCTTATTATGAGGACGTGGGTTTGCTGTGAGGAGAGGTCCTTGTGGAGCAGATGGGGGTGGGGGGGGATTGGGTTGCACTCAGCTGAGACATTTCCATCCAGATTGGTGATGTCACTCAGTGCGCTGGCCCTCAGGGTCTTTAATCTTCCTGAGGTGAATCAGAGAGCAGCAGCACTGCATTAGCTCCCTCTCTCTCTCTCACACACACACACATACACACACTCTGTCTCCCTCTCGCTCTCTCTCTCTGGATTTATCTCTTTGTTTGGATACCCAACATCCATCAAAGACTGCTGAATCTGCCAGAGTACAGTGTAGCATCTACTGTGAGTGTGAATGCGAGCCTTTAACTCCTGCCAGGATCCATCTGTGTTGGCAGGCGTGAGCCTGTGCAGATCAGGAGGTGAGAGCGTATCGACTATTGTTGTTGTTGTCTTCTTGGAGCTGCTTCATATGCAGGAATTAGATTAGAAGTATTGAATATTTTCTCTTGGCACATCTCAGTTCTGAAACTGTGGGAGTTAAGTCAGACAGCTCAGAGCAACAAGTTCATCAGTTGAATCAACATATTACAGTTACGGTGTGTGTCCTGTCTCTGGATTAGCCTTTTTCTCTATGCTGGCATTTGTATAGTGTGAATAGAACGCAATATACTGTATATAAACATACAGTATACTATAAATATTAAATACATTTTCCTTTTTATTCATGCTTTTCAAAGAAAAGGGTTATTGTGAAAACTTTTATTGATCACTTTCATTGAACATTCCAGCAGACATTAGGCTATACCAACAAAGCACAATAACTGAAAATAAATAAATAAGAACAGCATTGCACTGTTTGGTCACGTCATCAAAAAACGTCTATACGTCTTTTCACACATTCGTCCGAATACCGAATGAGCTTTTTTTGCTATTATTCGGCCGAATACATTCGGTGGCCGAACCTTCGGTATATCCCTAAACATCCCTAAACATTTCCTCCTTGCCTCCCCTTCCATTGGGCTGTATGTCATTGAGAGAGGCTGTTTCTGGGTGAACGGCCAAACTTCCTGTCCACACTGTGTTGGTGTTTATTTGTGTAAAGTAGTGAGTTAGCAAGCACGGGAATAGGAAGAGATTATGCTACAGCGACCGCACAGTTCTCTAGGAACCAGACTGTTTACACAAAAGATTGGCAACCAGCGATCCAATCAGAGTGCATTGTTTTCGTCTAGCTTGACATTCAGGCATAAGCTTCATGTTTTTCTTTAGAAGGAACATTTCCTGTTTTTATTGTTCTTGCCGTTAAAGAGGCCAGCTCAACAGCTCGTAGCACTTAGTACAGCATACTGTACACAGTACCGTAAGAAGACAAACCATCTTAATGTGTCGTCAATCCAGACCAAAGTGAACCCAGAGTATATGCCCCCACCTCTAGTGCTCGTACTGACCCAGCATCCTGATTGTGTTGTGTTTTCGTCTCCTCAGCTCTGACGGCAGCGGCAGGCCGGGGGAAGATGGACGTGTGTGACTTCCTGCTGGAGCAGGGGGCCGTGGTGCAGCAGGTGAACCGTAGAGGAGTCTCCCCGCTCTTCTGTGCAGTCAGACAGGGCCACTGGCAGGTGAGGCACCGCTGTCCTCACCACACTCCCACTGAGATAATCATACTGCCCCAAACTACAATTACACATCAAAGGGACAATGATTTACCTTGAGGAACCTGAGTTAATAGTGTGTGTGTGTGTGTGTGTGTGTGTGTGTGTGTGTGTGTCTGTGTCTGTGTCTGTCTGTCTGTCTGTCTGTGTGTGTGTGTTTCTCTCAGATTGCAGAGCTGCTGCTGCAGAATGGTGCTGACGTGAACATTAGTGACAAACAGGGAAGGACACTCCTCATGGTGGCAGCGTGCGAGGGTCACCTGAGCACCGCCGACTTCCTGCTGTCCAAGGGTAAGATACCACAACACCACCACAAAACTGATACCACAACACCACCACAAAACTGCGGTCAATAATGACCACTTCCAGCCCTCACAATACTCCAAGGAGTGTCTCCTACATTTAAATGACATCCAAATGAAAATATCAATACCAATGTATCGCAAACTGTATAGTTTGATAGCCAATTAGTTGAGTGGTTTGTGGCTTTTATTAGTAGTTAATTAGTATAATGAAAGCTAATACTGCGTTGATATTTTCTAGGTGCGTCTTTGACGTCGATGGACAAGGAAGGGCTGACTCCCCTGAGTTGGGCGTGTTTGAAAGGACATAAGAACGTTGTGCAGTTCCTGGTGGAGAAGGGTGCGGTCATCGACCACACGGACAAGAACGGACGGACCCCGTTGGACTTAGCCGCCTTCTACGGAGACGCGGAGATTGTGAGTTAAAAAACAAGCAGCGGTTGTGTCACGTCTAAATGAGCGTCACTTGACTTTCACTCACTGCCTCTTAGTCAGGCCCTAACACAGGACAAGCCGTGTGTCCTTATGAGACACACACTGCTGTAGATTAACCAGACATCTGTGAGCGAGTCGGGCGTGTTCGGAGTGTGTTTGTGACTTGTCTTCCGTCTGCTTTGTTTGCAGGTCCATTACCTTGTGGAGAGAGGAGCGGTGATCGAGCATGTGGACTACAGTGGGATGAGGCCGTTGGACCGGGCTATAGGCTGCAGGAACACGTCGGTGGTGGTGACTCTGCTGAAGAAGGGGGCCAAGCTAGGTAAGAAATCAGAGTATGATACTAATATGGTCAGTGTCTCTGTGTGTGGAATGCTTACTGAGCAAATGTATCCGTCACCGCTTCACAATAGTAACTGAGGTATAGTCAGAATCAAGTCCTGCGATTGAGACTTCCTCTTTACAATGTTGGTAATAAGAGAAGGCTGACTTCTACTTTGGGGTGTTTCCCTTCTAGCTCCATCTCAGCAGTGGGTTATTTAATGATACTTAACGAGATGAGTCTAATGTCATGGAATGTGGTGGCAGTTTTATGCATGTTCATTCTCAAATTCAAGGGCAAAGACACCACCACTTTCTACCAGGAGTGTGTGTGTGTGTGTGTGTGTGTGTGTGTGTGTGTGTGTGTGTGTGTGTGTGTGTGTGTGTGTTTGCGCGAGTGCGAGAGAGTGCGAGAGTGCGAGATAGAGTGTGTGTGGGTGTGTGTGTGTGAGAGAGAGAGAGAGAGAGAGAGAGAGAGAGAGAGAGAGAGAGAGAGAGAGAGAGAGAGAGAGAGAGAGAGAGAGAGAGAGAGAGAGAGAGAGAGAGAGAGAGAGAGAGAGAGAGAGAGTTCCCCCTTTCTCCCTGGGGTGTCCTGCTGGTAGGCTAATTTGAGAATGTGACTTATCACCCAAATGACATTCACTGAGCTATCTAGGCCTGGAGCTTATCTGCCTCATTTTAGCATCTGCGGTGTAGCCGTGTCTCTCTGAATTAGCTAATGGGCATTTTCTCAAACACCTTCCTTGCCCTGGTAGTAATGTATGCTGCACACATACAGTAGCACACAATGCTAATGAAATAGGAAACATTTGAAAGGTTGTTTGTCTATGCTCTTCTGAATTTCTGAGAACTGCTCCACTTTTCCTTCTGTGCAATGTGATTTAAGTGGAATGCTTTTCTCTGCATGGTTTCTCCTTTTCCTCTTCAGTGTCTCACCCCTTTTCTCTCTCTTAACTGCTTTCAATAATACCTTAAGGCTACAGAACATCGCCTTATGATCGATCAGGTACAATCTTTAGGTAACTTTACCTTGTACCAATTTCCTAGTGAATATAGTCCCTGGGTTGGGGAGCTGCATTGATGTAACTTTACTCTATTTCTCTCTCTCTCTCTCTCTCTCCGTCTCTGCTCCACAGGGAATGCTGCTTGGGCCATGGCCACATCCAAGCCTGATATCCTCATCATTCTCCTACAGAAGTTGATGGAGGAGGGAAACCTGCTCTATAAGGTATTTAGAAAACAAACAGAAGGGAACATCACTATTACTCTGAGCCTCCAATGACACTGCATACTATATAGATACATAAACTCAGCAGTTTGGAAATTTGTGTTTGGTCGTTTATTTTTCTGTTGTTACAATGCTAATTGGCGTTGTATTTTATATAATTGGAAAGCCTGTTTATTTACCTTTACAAAGATGTCCAACTTGTAAGGATCATGCATTTGTGGGATGACCAGCACAGCTGATTATGTGGGTAGCGCCCAAGTAAAATTGGCCAAAATTCTCTGCCAATGCTAAACAGTGTATTCTCCTGTTGGTATTGACTCTTGTTTTGAGTTGTTTGGTGGATTGGATGATTGAACTCTCTATCAGTAACAAGGAACAAACAAGACATATTGGCAATTTTACACTTGATTCATTTAATACACGGCCAGGAGCCTCAGTAGCGTTGAGATGGCTTCCAATGATGACAAGCCTTGTTTTGCCAGTGATGGAGATACCGCCCCATACTATGACACTGCCCCCACCAAAAGCTATTACTCGATTGGTGCAACAATCAGCATAGCGTTCTTCACGTCATCTCCATACTTTGACACAGCCATCCAACTTCCGCAGACAGAACCTGAACATGACATTCCCCCACATGTTCAGGTTCCATTGTCTGTGTTGTCGACACCAGTCTCCCGGGTAGCCTTATGAGCGCAGAGATTGGCTGTATGCAGTCTGTTCCTGACCGTCTGATCAGAGATCTGTATGCCATAACATCCTGCAAACCTTGCCTGCAAATCTCTAGAAAGGCACCTGATTGGCAGCACCTGAAGCTCAAAACAAGAATACACTGTTTAGCATTGGCAGAGAACTTTTACAAATATTACTTGGGCTCTACCCACATAATCAGCTGTCCTGTTCATCCCACAAATGTATGATCCTAACAAGTTGGAAATCATTGTAAAGGTAAATAAACAGGCTTTCCAACGATATAAAATACAACGCCAATTGGCATTGTAACAACAGAGAAATAATCGACCAAACACAAATTTCCAAACTTTTATTTCAGAGTTAACTGTGAAAAGTGCTCTTGGTGAATAGAACATTCATTTTTTTTTGCTTGGCTTACAACCCAAAAAAAGACAGATGGGAACAATATAATTACAATTGTTGTGGTTGATTGTATCAAGAGAGATTGCTCGAGATTGCGTGTGTGAAATGGAAATGGAAATGGAAAACGCTTCAGAGACTGTAATTTGGTCGAGAGAGAAAAATGAAATGATTGTCATCTTCTTACCATCTCAATAAAATGCAGTGAAGATGAATGAGTGTATGTGTGCTATGCTCACAAAAGGAGCGACGATTTAACAGATTGAGTTTTGTGGCAGAAAAGACAATCTACTCAGGTGAAATGGGTGAGTGAGTGAGAGAGACTGACTGACGAATGGAGAGTGTGAGGTGCTGCTTGGCTGTTGTGGGAGAATCTGACAAACCGCCTTGTCCTTTCTGTCCCCCCCCCCCCCCCCCCGTCTCCCTTGCCCTCTACATTTTTACCCCCTCTCCAAATCTTCCTCTCCTTTCATCCCTCCCTCCCTCTCTCCCACCACCAGAAAGGGAAGATGAAAGAGGCGGCCCAGAGGTACCAGTACGCTCTGAGGAAGTTTCCCAGGGAAGGCTTTGGTGACGACCTGAAGGCCTTCAAAGAGCTGAGGGTGTCTCTGTACCTCAACCTCTCCCGCTGTCGCAGGAAAACCAACGTAAGCTGCCCATCTTCAACCCTCTTTTCTTTCATCCAGCGGCCATGTTCATCACCTCCAGGGATTTCAAAGGACATTCATCCAGAGACATCCTATGTGATCAGTTCATGTATTCCACTGACATTTGATGGGATTGAGTCATATAAAACACATAGCCCAGACTAAAACTAACTAATTAATTGTTTTGCCAAGAGTATTGCTGTTAGTGAGGAGTAGACAGATATTTTAAAAAGACCCAAGATACAATTTCACTGCCAATTTTCCTTAGAGCTCTGATCAATGAAAAATGCATTAAGAAAAGCACAATCCCCATGGAAACAGATTGAATTCATTCAATAATACCATCTACTAGCCTAACAAAATTATAGTTATTAAGCTGTCCAATTGAGTGAGTCTGATTTGTCTCAAGGCTAATTATACACTGAGGAGCGCTTCATAAGCACTAGCATGCTTGTAGCCATTAGCCGTATTAGTGGGGAATGTCAGTCTTTTTTCCCCATAAACGATCAGACTAGACAATAGACAATCAGCATTTCCCCTATTGGTTTTAATCCTATTGATCTTCCTCTCACTACAGGACTTTGGCATGGCGGAGGAGTTTGCAACGAAGGCACTTGAGCTGAAACCCAAGTCTTACGAGGCCTATTATGCCCGGGCCAGAGCCAAGAGGAGCAGCAGGTAAAGCTATTCACTGGGAATGTAACCAGACCAGTCACCCCCAAGGGTTTTTTAGGGGCCATTGTTAGCATGATTTGAGACTGGAATTCTGTTTGTTATTTTATCAGCCCCTTCCACTTATCTCTCACTCTCTTTCTTTCTTTCACATACTCTCACTCTCTCCCCCTCCCTCTACAGGCAATTCACTGCTGCCTTGGCTGACCTGCACGAAGCAGCCAAGCTGTGCCCCAACAACCGGGAGATCCGCCGCCTGTTGGCACGTGTGGAGGAGGAGTGTAAACAGATGCAGCGCACCCAGATCAAACCCCAGGGGGCGCTGCCCAGCCAGGCCCTGCCTGGCCACGACTCAGACCAGGAACAGGAAGCGGAGGGAGGGGGGGAGGAGCTGTCAGAGCAGCAGAGTCTAGGCAGGGGATTGGACAGCCAGAGTCAGAGCACACTTGGCCTGAAGGAAGTGGATGAGGAGGAGGAGGAGGCGGAGGAGGAGGTAGCATCGCAGCATGACAGGAGAGCAGAGCCTTGGCCTCAGAACATCTACTCCCACAACAGAACCTTGCCCGACCCCCTCAGCCTGGCTCAGCAGAGCCAGGGTCAGAACCACAGCTCCACCAGGCCTGGGTCTCCGCCAGGCAGGCTAACCCACCGCTACCCCCGGGAGCCCCTGCCCCAGCAGGGCCTCGTTCTACAGCCCACCAAACAAGCCCAGATCGTCAAAACCAACCAGCACATGAGCTCCCTGCAGTCTGGGGGTGGCGGTGGGGGGCGCTCAGGGGGCAAGTCTCAGTACGCCCCCTCCAGCCCCCTACCCAGCCGACACATGTCCAGCGCGCTCAAGGCCGGGCCGGGCATCGACATAAGCCCTCTAATGCCCCCTGCTGACGAGCCTGTGTACGGCGAGTGCCTGTCCACGGCTGTCCCCCACGGTATGAGCCACCACTGTGACAGCGAGAGCCAGCACTCCTCCCAGGCCTCCTACTCATCCTGTGGCTCCAAGGGCCAAGAGCGGCTCTCTGCCCACTCGGTATCCTCCCTGGACGGGCTGAGCTCGGGCCTGGGGGGCCACGGTCACCAGGACGGAGGCCAGGAGCTGAGGAGGGAACACGGGGGCAGCAGCGGCGTGTCTGGGCCTGGGTCCCAGGGAGGAGGCAGCAGCATCAGAGTATCCAGCTCCACCAGCAGCCTGGCCTCCAGCAGCAGCCTCTCAGACAGTGGTAAACTGCAGGGCCCGGACGTGCGCACCAAGACCACCGCCACAGATAAGGCCAAGCAGGGCGGAGCCACTGTCGACTATAAACCAAGGCCCTTCATGGGCGTCATGGACAAGACGGCTCGCTTTCTGCAGCTGCAGCAGCAGATGCAGCAGCAGCAGCAGATTCAGCAACTGCAGCACCAAGGCCTCCAGAGCCACCCAGGTCTGCAGCCCGCAGGCCGCAGCTGGCAGAGTCACTCCTCCGAGGGATTAGTGTGCCACACCATGACTGGCATGGGTCTGCAGGCGGTGAACTGCGAGGTGCCCTATGCCAAACCAGGGAGCACTTACCAGGAGCAGCAGCAGCACAAAGCTCCATCTCAGGGTGCCATGGGGAGCCTGCAGAACGGAATGCACTCCAAGGAATTTGTGGAGAAGTTCTGCCAAGCGGCCACCTGTTACAAGGAATCCAAGCCAGCGATCGCCATGGCACACGCTTACGCAGACAGCAAACCCAAGCAGCCCGGCTTATCCCGAGATAATCCTGCCATCCACGTAGCTTCGATGAAACCAAAGCGATCGTTTATAGAGTCAAATGTGTAGAGATAATTTCTCCACTTTCTACACGCACATGTTATCAAACAAAAACATTATTGGAGGGATTGCTTAAGTTTTTACCAGCCCATCAAAGAAATTGTGTTTTAAGTTGAAACCTTTTTTTAAGAAGTATGCAAACTATGTTTGTCCAACCTCCCCCTGTCAATATGGACCGCAGGCAGCATTATGATTGGTCCAGATTCTTTCTTTCTTTCTTTCCTTCTAGTGCATCGATTGGCTGTTTGCTTCTGTTACAGGACAACATGCTCTCCCTCTCTCGTTCAGCCAAGCTGAAGACATTGCACTGAGACAGTCATTGGGCATGTTCGGATAGACACAACAGTGACAGCACTTTACGCATTTACATAGGCCTTTCAAGTGCTTATACAACATATTATATTACAGTATGATGCTATTACTGATCTATTCAGATTTCAATTTTAAGACAGTGTGGATCTGAACTGTGTTCATCACATCAATGGTGCTGATGGAAGTGGGAAAGTTGAGATATACAGTATATAGAGGGGAGATTTAAGGATTGGTTTGAGATGGGCATTCCTGTGTTCTAAGAAGGATGTTGTAGATCCTCACTTTGTGTATATATACAGTAAATACGTATTTTTCCTTCTTACGAGTGAAGGTCTGTGTCAGTGTATTGACTTGTTCAAATGTGTATTTTGAGTTTTATTTTATGCACAATTTGGTTCAGATGGTGTTTAAAAGTTCTAAAAATGTATTTGTTTATATGTTTGTACATTCTATAAATCGGCCAATAACGTTAAAACTAAATCCTCTCTGTATCTGCTTGTTGTTGCTGTCTAGGTTAATTTATTTACAGTGCCTATGGCTTGGTTAATTGTAAAAGCAATATATTTTATATAGTTATTTTTGCACAGCTACTAAGACATTTTACGATTTCAATAATAAGCTCTGTCGAAATTACACTGAACAAAAATATAAACGCAACACTTTTCATGAGTTGAAATCATAGATCTAAGACTTTTTCTATGTACACAAAACGGCGAAATTTAAATTTTGTTCACAAATTTGTTTAAATCTGTGTTAATGAGCACTTCTCCTTTGCCGAGATAATCCATCCACCTGAGGTGTTGCGGCATATCAAGATACTGATTAGGCAGCATGATTATTGCACAGGTGTGCCTTAGGCTGGTCACAATAAAAGGTCACTCTAAAATATGCAGTTTTATCTTGAAGAGAAATGTATTTACCTTGATATGCCACACCTGTCAGGTGTATGGATTATCTCGGCAAAGGAGAAGTGCTCACTAACACAGATTTGAACAAAATTTGAAAGATATAGGCCTTTTGTGTAGATAGAAAAAGTATTATTTTTCAACTCATCTGACAACAATGATTTCAAAAATTAAAGCTAAAACGATTACGTGTTGCGTTTATATTTTTGTTCAGTTTATATTGGTTTAAGTGCATGCCACAATTGCAGTTTATAATAAAGATTTTTAAAAATCTATAAAGAAAAATTTGGGGGCGGGGCTCGGGGAGCCATCCATTCTATTTTAATATGTATGTTACTTGCAGTTGTTGCCATGTCCTTCAGTATTGTGAGCTGTATTCTCCGTTATCACAAGCTGTAATAAAACATTACTGCCATAGCCACCAAGGGGAAATAAAGTCCCAGTGAAAACACCCAGGCCTGCTGGCTCTCATTGTACAGTAGGGCCCTGGTGAAGGAAGAGGCCTAATAGATCATTAGCAATACATTCACATCTCATTTATTGTGCATTTAGGGAAACATAAATAGCAATATGATTCAAAATGGAGCTGTTCAATAGGCTACAGATCATTGATTTAAATACCTCTATAACTCAGTCTAATATGCTTGTTGAAATGCTGTGTAATCAATGTTGATTATTATTCTACTAATTACTCTACTGTTCAGATAAGGCCTATTTCTGCACAGGCACAAGTTATTCTAGTTTGGCTTTGAACAAAATCATGTTTCAAACTGCATGTTTAATAACTTATAAGGCATTTCACTCATGCATTGATAAGTGCTATTATTTCATCTATAAGACAGCGGTTACACTTATTATTAGTATTATTAGTATTAACATGAGACCTTCGGTACCTGAACATCACCATCAGATCACGATTGCACGCAGTGCAGGAAGGTGGTCAGGAACATCTGATCAGTCAGTTCACAGCTTGTCTATTGATTGTGGACACAAACTGAATAGACCTGTTAATACCAGGTGTAGCCCTGGCTTAAAATCACTGATTTTCAGCAATCACAACTGACTGGCTGGATTCTGAAATGTAGAGGAAGTTACTCATTTGCAGCATCCCTCACTGGTGGCCCTCCAGCGACCAATGGCCATCTTCAGAGTTCTGTTGGGTGTGATCAGTGTGGTTGGTAAAGGTAAGTTCGTCATGGGACTGGAGCGGTTCTTAGCGCCGATCCAACTCTCAATCGCCTCTCTCTCGTAAGAATAGCCATCTATTCATTAAAATGTGAAAATTAAAGTAGGTTTCAGTGAAAGCCAGCTGTCTGCAGCGATTAATAAACATTGACTACAGTACGCTCATACAGTATGGGCCTGATGTAGAGGTTTAGGTTAAACCTTTAGCCCTTCCACCGCTCACCTGCAGCAATGACGGGGTCTCTCATCACGTCTCTGGTGATGGGGCACAGGAACTCATCTGGGGAACCTGAGCCGGTCAACTCTGCCTTTAGGGCCTCGATCTTCCTCAGGACTCTACCACGAAGGCCTAACGACTCTGAAACAACATTAAAAAAAAAAAAGAAGATCAGTCAAAACTGTGGAGTCTTTAATAATAACAGTTTCTCAACAGTACAGTACATGGCACCTTTACCAAACTGAAAATAGCATGTGTGAGGATTGGCCATTAGCCCATGCTTGTCACAGTGCTGTCAGAGACAGCCCCTCATTACGGTCTGGGTCTAGAGACACACAGCCATGAAGGTGACAGCGTCCACTGTTCAACAGAATGTATGCTTCAACTGGGCTTCCCTGATAAGAGGGAGAGATGCATAAACCTGCTTGGCCTCTCCCTCATCCATCTTCACACAGACAGAAGGAACGAATGATTCACAGTTTCACAGAACGGTTTAAACGGCTCTGTTTCCCAAAAGCAGGCAAGGTAAAAAGCCATCCCTGAGGATTTCTTGGAGCTGTCATGTAAATGTTTCTTGTTCACGGGAGGGAAAAGAGCCAGCCACAGAAGATGTGCTGCTATCACTCGACACGCAGCAAAGCAACCACTCAAAGCTTACTAAGCTCACTACATAAGTTCTTATGAACCCTAAAGTTACACAATAGAATAGAAGAACAGAGGTTTAAATGACGTGCTGGCTGCCACCCGCATGCCGTCTTTATGAGAGCAGCGTGCGTCTCCCTGGCATGGTGATGCCGGCTGCCACTGTGCCACCTGTCTTCTACAGACAATGTAGTAGTCTATAGTGGATGATTCATAGCGAGCCTCTGTGGAACAAGCTGCAGGTTTCGTCTTTCGAGCTCTTCCTCAGGGATGTAATAAGGGACGACACAAATCAACCTCCCTCGTTCAAAACAACCAGGAGTGATCTCTTTCAATCAGAACCTCTCCCTGTCGGGCGCCGGCGTATTCGTTTGGAACGCACTCGTAATCAGTATGCTGCCGTTGCCTGCTGGCTTTGCGCTCAAGGGGAAACACACACTCACCCACAGACACTCCCAAACAGATGTGTAAGCACGTAAACACACACACACACACGATCGAATCCATGCCACCACCACGCATCACTTAGATTATGGCACCAGGTTATGATGACTTCAGCGTCTTGGTAAATGTAATTAATAAAGCAGCACCTGCAATCCCGTAGAAGAGCCCCATGTGGGACAATGTTGAGAAAACCCTAACTGTGATTGGATGACACCACAGTGCAGATACAGCAGTATAGATCAAGCACTGCACTGCAATCACATAGTTCACATCGCCAACGGAGACAGTACTGGGAGAAGCACACACTCAATCAATGTCTTCTCTCAATCAAACTTGCTGAACCTATCAGTCATGCAATTACCTTATATATGAATAAGGGAATTGCACAAAATTGTCTTTCCATCTCAAACACGTTTTTGCACTGTTCTACATACCGTAACTACTTTAAAGTTATTGGGATTCTCTTTCATTACATTAGGGTACTTTGATGAATCTATATATGGCTGGCTGACATTTATTATGTCTATTAAATATGTGGTATTGTATCATTAAGCTATGGTGAAAGGACACATCCATAATATGCAGTGTGCCACTGTTCTCTTACTGTGGGTGGGGTTCATAGAGAGTCTTAGCCTCTACAGAGAATGGTGAACAATGCATGTGAGAAACTTTTTCCACTCTTAAGCATTGTGAATATTTCATGGAGTAACATAGGAGGAATCTAATGTATTTCACCGTGTACAGTACACAGTGTACTGCATCTTCAGAGAATGGTACAGTTGACATTAGTGGCAACGCAGAGCATGAGAGAGACTTCATGGTACAAACTGCTCTGTGCAGCCCACACCTTGGATTAACATATGGTGCTTTCGCTGAGCTGTATAATTGCTTATCTGAATTTATCACAGTCATGTTGTGTCCAGATGGAGACCTAGAGAAAATACTATTCTTTCCTAGCATCATTGAGGATTGGCGTGTGCCAAAGGTACATTTAAGACACTGGTCTAGCCCCCAATCCACAAATCCCATTTTTCAGGGAGATTATTTTTTTTCTCTGACATCTAAGGTCATCTGATAGGATATGGTCTCCAGCAAATTATATAAGCAAGTAATATTGGAGCGCAGTGGACAATTTGGAGGTAGTAATGTTACAGCATGTTGGACCCAAAAGCTGATTACCATTTTGGAAGCATTGACGGGAGATTAGGACCCAGGGAAAAGCCCTGGTGGCATTCATTCCAACAGAAATTCATCATAATGCAGGATAAACAGTAATCCCCATGGTTACTCCTGTGCCCTTTCGTTGAGAGATGTCATCCAACAGGCATGAGGTGTGTGCGTGTGTGTGTGTGTGTGTGTGTGCGCGTGTTTTGAATGCCATGCCCTTACCAATGCTCAGGGTGTGTGTTTATGTGTTTTGAGCATGTATGCGTGCACACATTGTGTGTGTGTCCCGAATGCCACTTACCGACGCGCAGCTCCACAGCCAGGGTCTCTCTGCTCAGGCCCATCAGTTCAGACCCGTCTATGTTGTTGTCCTTGAAGGTGCCGACCAGCTCCTCCAGTCCCTCCTCACTCAGCCAGGCTGCCACTTCCTCCTCTGACCAGTCACTCACCAGCAGCGACCTGGAGCCACCCGACTGCTGCTTCCTTCCTGTGGAACACACAACAACAGAACAGGAAAGGAGGAGGAAGTCCTTTCCCATGTGTCTCCTTCACCCCCCGTCCCCCGTCCCCCGTCCACACACACACACTCACCCCTCCTCCCCCAGTCTCCTGCACAATACTAATCGGATCCCACCAAAACACTTTCCACACATTCCACACAAAGCCCTCACTCGCTCGGTGTACAGATAGCGAACGACCACTTCTTCTCACATGTGGAGATAAAAGACAGACCAGCAGTGCTTCTTTCTAACACGCTCAGCCGGCTTTCACCTTCTTTAATCATGTTTTGAACGTCCTGGGAATATTTATCACCACCTCCTCCTCCTCCTCCTCGGTTGTGTTTTCCTAGTCTTTACAGGCGCACTGCTCATCAAAGACAACCTTCATGTGACATTGTCTGAGTGGCTATCATTTCTCATGTATCTGTAAGATAGAATGGCTGTGCTGCTGTGCTCGCTAATGACGCCATGGCGCACCTCATGCTTTACATATCCCATCATTAGGCCGCTGACTGATAACAGTGTTGGGACTGGAGGTATTTCTCATTAACAGGACTTGTTTGGTTTGCCACACCTCTTTCTCTCTCCCTTCCCCTTTTCTATCACTGTGTCATCCTCATCATTCACTTTCTTGTCCATCTAGAGGGCCTCCCTAAATAATAAAATCCCCCCCTTCAGTAAACATACTTGGAAAATAAAGGATTAATGTTCTACTCCTCAGAGGAAAAGCAGCTGCACTATCAGTAGAGACATACCAGAGAACCATTAAACAGTACAGTAACAGTCCACTTGTCAAGTCTGCATGTACAGTATATATATATATAGAGAGAGAGAATAAATAATACTCCACTGTACACTTCTATCAGGAAAGGTTACGCTCTTGGGGAAATGCCCATATACAGTACCTAAGCCTCTTCATCATCAGTATCATCATCATCCCTTTCACTTAGCAAGTCATCATGGTTTCTTTTCTGGACTCTGGTTGAGGCCCAGGGACATGTGATCTACAGTATTAGTGGTCTCTACTCTACTGGGAGACCTGTAAAAGTAACAGCTGATGCCCCTGTCCCATGTTTAAAAGAGAGAACATAACGTATATATGGACATTATCAGGGCGTTTTAGAACGGTTGAAGCCAGGACAGTATGTGTTTCTTACCTTTGCATGGGGAGGTCCTTGCTGCAGCTAGAAAACACAAGAGGGACAAATTAATCCTCAAAGCACACACAATGTAATCTGTATGTTACTTGTATTTCTTTCTGTTAAACTATTGTACATACATTGTTTTTGAACAGCATCTGTGGTATTGTCCTCCGAGCTCAAGCAACATTACCGCTCAACACCATAGAGTACCTGAAGTACCGGTAACTCAAGGGAACCACACACAAACGGGAATACAATGTCAACTAGAATGGTTGCCATTCTTGAACAGGTGACAGGAAGTAGCTGGACAGGCATGATACCATGCAGTGCTCTCACACAGTGACACATTCCAGAGAAAATGAGAACGGACATGATCAAAGAGGAATGTGTTTATAGCGGAGCGAGGGAGAGAGGGCTTGGAATTTGCTCTGTCAACAAGACTACTCCCAGATGGGAATCCCCTGTGATGTCTGATACCCCAGCTGGATTTTGGGGGCATTGCTGCCTTCATATATTGTGTTTTGAGCACTATTTTTCATATTTGCCTTTTGAGAGCGACGCAGCCTGATCCCTGCTCCCTCAAGAGACTAGTGCAGTCCATTTAGTGGAGGCCCTCCGGAACGTAGCTGGCTATCTGCCCTAACTACTGTCAATCAGCCCGGGCCCTCTCCCCACAGTAAGCCCACCTTTTCTGAAGCCTTTCACAGGCCCCTCTCCCTCTGGAGCCACAGTCCCAATACACTCCTTATGAGAGTGAGTGAATGAGCGGTCAAAAGGGCTGCTAGGATTAAACCAGAGGTAGTCGTCTCAAAAAGATTTAACATTTACAGCACCACCCCGGTAACTCTGCCTACCCAGTATTACTCCACCTACCCTGGTGGTACTCTACCTACCCAGTGGTACAGGACCTACCCTGGCCGCTGCATCCGCTGCGTCCATCCCCATCTCCCAGCCTCCAGACTTTGACAGTGTTGTCCATGGAGCCAGTGGCCATCAGTGGCTTGGTCGGGGAAAAGGCACAGGCCGTCACATACCTGAAAGAAGGAGGGAGGGAGATGAGGGGGGACAGGAATTCAAAATATCTCAATGCTAATGCAGTGAGTTGTATAACAGCAGGGGGTAACAGGCAGGTCATGTACCTATCATGCTGCTTCAAAGAGTGAAGAAGGACTCCCTGGTCCTACAAGGAAGAAAAAGCACACATTGACAAACCGGAATGTCTGGTATGTCCAATGTTTACAGTGTGTCCAGACGATGATTTGTGGAAGAGCAACACCTTAAGCAGACCTGGGCCCCATTCCTCCTAGCGCGATTAGAGATGATCAAGACTATTTTTTATATTTCGCAATAATTTCAGCTCGAGTTCCGTTCCATGAATGTGGCTCAAATAATTCGCTGCTTGGGTTGCTATGCATTAATTATTTGTATGTTTATTTTCTTGACATTTAACAGACGCCTTCATGCAAATCGATGTACAATAAATACATCTGTCTACATAAGTAAGTGAATCGTCTATCCATCAGTAATCATAAGAAATGATCATCTATGCCAAATCCAGGGTCCAGTTACAATGCTAGAAGAACATCATTTACAAGTCAGAAAGGCTTCAAACACCATTATTACCGTTATGTCAGTTCTCTAATAAATTAGCCTACACCATCATTTTAAACATATTATTTTTAGATTACATTCAACTTCTTGCAGAGTACAACAATCAGACAGCGAAATGCAGTAAAAAGTGTATGTCAGAAGCGGGATTCGAACCTCCATTTCCAATTCGGGCTTGCGTGAACATTGATGACACAAGGCTGATTCTCATTCGAGTGATCACTTGAGACTTGAATCCCAATCAAGAGTTGCCTGAACGAGGCTTTCCTTTTAATCGCAAATGTACTAATCAACGTATGTGGAATACCCCCCTGTAGGACACACATACAACACAGAATTGTACTTACTGCGTTGTACACTGCGATTGTTTTATCCACTGAGCTGTTGGAAGATAGGAAATATTCATACACTTAATTACAGGATAATCTTTAATGAAAAGTAAACAGGCAGGCCTATATACTCAAGCACTGCATAATAGAAAGAGATTACCAAAAACAACTGTAGCCTACTGTTTAATGTAGGCTTGAAGCTAAAATATTTCTAACCACACAGACACACAGCAGATGTGTGAGATTCAACAAGGCAGAATGTAACAGCATGGATCCCCCTAGTGGCCAAATAGGGAAACAGCAAAATGAGGGAAAACAGTTTGTTTCTCCTGCAGTATTCATGAGGGTTGTCATTCAGTAGACATGGCCAGAGACGAATTTTTGGTAGAAAACATTGCAAGATATAGTATGTTTAATAAAATGCTGAGCAAGATTGAATAATGTAAACCCTGTTTATAGGAGTATAACCAGTAGGAGAACAGGCATGGCTGAGGGTCTAACCATTTTTACATTTTTTACATTTAGCAGATGCCTTTATCCAAAGCGACTTACAAATACATTTGTCTAAGTAACTGAATCATCTATCCATCAGTCATGGTAAGACAAAGTGATCTATGCCAGGGGCCATTGGCAGTCATAATGCTTACCCAGAGACGATCAGCTCAGCATCAGAGGAGAAAGCACAGGAGAGCACAGGGGCCAACTGGTCAGTCAGTGTGTGGAGCAGCTTCATCTGACACCCTAGGGACCAATAACACACACACACACACACACACACACACACACACACACATTTTAAATGCTTTATTTATGTCCACATACATGTACAATTCTAAAGGACAAATACTAACAGTGCATTTTGATATCATGGAAACAATCTGTTACAAGACCTCATTCTCCCTCCACTGTCACACACGCCAGGACAGGGACATACACACGCCCTCTCACATGCAAAGACAGAGCCCCCTAGATACACACACACACTGTCTCTGTGGTCTGTATGCCTCTGTTTCTCTCTCTGTGTGTGGCTCTCTCTCTCTCTCACACACACACACACACACACACACACACACACACACACACACAGTTATAGAGACCCTCAGCACACTCCCCCACTGCCTGTATCAACCCCAGATGGAAGACTGACCATCCAGTAGTGTCAGTTTCAAGTTGACTCTGACCACAACTCGAGCATAACCCACTGTCTGTCTGTAATCTCTCCTACACCTGACCAACCCCCTGGACCGTTAAACACTAACCCTGAGTCAAAAGGTCAGAAGCAACAACCACCCCTGCACTGTGACCACAAGTAGAGCACAGCACACCCTCTTGAGATCTGGGCATTCAGCCCCAGGCCATCATCCCCTTACTTTGATCCCAACTACAGCACAGCTGGAACAACAAACTAGTCAGTCACCACTAAAGAGCACTGTGGACACTGACCTTTTCATAGGAATATCTTATAAGAGGGTAGACCATAGAGAGAGAGAGAGAGAGAGAGAGAGAGAGAGAGAGAGAGAGAGAGAGAGAGAGAGAGAGAGAGAGAGAGAGAGAGAGAGAGAGAGAGACTATACTGTTTCACTGGCCTGCACTTCTGTTGAGTAACAATCATTTACGTGTCTGTTGATCCACAAGCTGTTCAAAAAAACACACCTCTCCAAACCAAACACCAGTCTGTCATCTTATCTACATTTATTTCCCCCTCCTGGCGATTAATTCAGAATCTCGTTGACCTTATTTTAATTGGGCCTTTTACAGGCAGGAGCAACGCATATTCAGAGTAAATTAGAACGAGAAGAGATAACCATATTCCTAATACACAAACAGCACAATACAGGGAAAGAAAAACGACTCGGCTAAAGCATGGTCACATGTACCGTGTTATACGGTAGGTTATACCGGTACAAAAGAGAGCAGAACAATGAGGGAGTATTACAATTCCAGCCGTGCAGCTAAGCCCATCTGCAAAAGACAATTTCCTCTGTATGTGGGACAATAACAACCCGTTTCTGCAGACTTGAGTGACATGTGCTGCTCCCTGGCTCTATTCCCTGTGCGCCCCCGTCAGCATGCTTCTCTAAGACAAAGGCACCACAACAGCCCCCCAGAGGAGCAACGCTCAGGACGCACAGCATCACACCCAGGAAACTGCCGTTTCCACAGCAACAGAGACAGCTTAGCCATTTGACCTGCATGTAAACTGGAGAAAGAAAAGAAGAAAAGAAAAAAAGCACAGGAGAATCTGTGGAACCTTGGAAAGGAAAATAAGGAAAGCTGCTATCTGTCTGTTTTAGACTAAGTTCTGTTTGTAGTTTGGTCATGGTATGATTGCTAACATATGACAGGGGATGATGGCACAGAGCCAAATATACAGAACTGAATTACCGTACCTACAGTAGACCAACAATGTCTGGAAGCAGCCTACCTGCTCCTCCATGCCAGGAGACGGTCCATATCTTCAGCTGGCTGTCCTGACCACAGGAGGCCAATCGAAAGTGCAGTGAACAGCCCTCTGTGGAGCAGGGGAACAAAACCAGCACATTCACTCTCCATCACAATCATCATGTTGGCTCAGACTCAAGCCAGGCTATTGCCCTGATAATAACAATCATAACAATAAAAAAACATCTGAAATGGAAGTAAACGTTGGTTATGGGAATATTGTTTCAAGTGTTTGGCTGCAGTAACAATGCATTCCAGGCAGTTCATTTGTAGTGTGTTTTAACATTCCTCACAACCATTGAATTATATGGAGAGACGTGGCAATAGTGATGATGACGTTTAAGATTGATCGAGCGAGCTTACCGTTAGCCCACCGTTTGAAAATGCATGCCAAGAATGGTTTGAACTAGAGTTGACAATTGAACATCCTGAAGCCCTAGAAAGGTTACAGTAATGGAGTTTCTAAATAGCAATTTCTATGAAAGTCTGAAAGCGCTAGAAGGTAATCATTAAACATACATAACTGCATACAGTACTTACTGTACTATTGTCAGTCATGCACTCAAAGGATCAAGGGATTAGACCACCCCATGCACATACATACACCAACACAACACTGAAGGGAACAGACTATAGTAGGGGTGGCTGGTGATTAGTAAAGGAGATCAGGTGGGATGAGCAGGCAGGGAAGGGGCGTGGCCTGGGGCTGTTGGGAGGATGGAGGGGAGTGACATGTCTCTTCACATCACATCACAGTTTTTACTATGTATGGCTTTTTTTCAGTTTACGCATAATACTCTGTGATACGGTCTGGTGAAAAGGTCTGCATGTCGGCAATTCTCAAGTTGCATGAAAGACCAGCTTCTTTTTTCATATTACGAAGTGTTGAAAATCCCACTCAATGTCTGGACCCTGTCACATATTCCTCTACAGTTAAAATACAGCTGTGATTGAGCCATCTTCGGAATAGGAATACTTACTCCATTGAAATACAATAGCCTACACAGAAATGATTCATATTAGCATCTCAGATCAAAACCATTATTTTGTTTAATAATAATGTACGTTTTCACCGTACCAATCTTATACTGGGGTGCAAAGTGGCAGCAGTTCACCCCGAGGTCGTGGGCGTCCTTCACAGTGTGTCGCAGGTTCATGTCCCCGTCCCAGACTTTGATGTCCCCCTGGGTGCATCCTGTTACAAACATCTGTCCACATGGAGAGAAGCAGCATGCCACCACTGTGGCTTCTGTCACTGTGTCACATCTGGGAAGTTAAATGGTGGGATATTGTGGGTTGAGACTTGTTTTGATATTCAACTTATTGACTATTGCTAAGTTGAGGGGTGGGGGGGTGGGGGCAGGGGGGACAGTACATGGGAGGCATATATTTATGATCAGATGATGAACAGGATAATCACAGAATCTTTAAACATATGATACAGAATAATTATCACAACAGATCCACAGGCAGGCCAAGAATATCATCTATATGTTACGGTACATGTGGGAAAACTAGGGTTAGGGTTAGGTGCTAGGGTGCTACGGTTAGGGGTAGGGGTAGGGTTAGGGTTAGGGTTAGGGATAGGATTAGGGTTAGGGTTAGACATGCCAGCATGTACCAAGTCGACGTAGCACCTAACCCTAACCCTAGTTTTCCCACATGTACCGTCTTCCCACATGTACCGTAACATACATTCATCATCCATTACTATAATTAGGCCTATAATGAAAATGTCTATTACTGGTATGTTGATTATTTCACTTAATCTCTGGGGACAATAACAATATACAATTTAGACATTTAGTTGTGATCTAGTACCTGCGTAATGTCTTGGAGTGGAAGTCCCAAAGGGCCACAGTTCCATCAGAGGCCCCAGATATCATCAGGGAGGAGTCGGCGGAGAGAGCGCACACCCGGACAGGACTGCGCCCCGGGTGTTCTAACACGGACACCTTACCCCCCGTTATCATACTCCAAACGATCACTGTACCATCCGTAGAACAGGTGACCAAGTGTCTGCCACAATGACTGAAACTACAGCAGTGAACCCCATACCCGTGGCCCGAGAGGGGGGAGAAGGGCAGCTCGGAGAAGTCCTGGGTGTCATAGACGCGTAAGGTCTTGTCCCCGGAGGAGGTGGCCAGGAGGGTGGGGGAGAAGGCGCACCAGTTGACATCATCTCGGTGGTCTTGGAGGGTGCACACTAACGACACCATTTTGTCACTGTATAATATTATATATACCGTACCCTGTAAATAGAAAAAGTTGACAATCTTATTACACAAGGTGGCGCAACAACCCTAGCATTATGGCCACGCAACTTAAGCCTATTTTGTTATCTCCCATCGTGAGCTTAGAATGATAAGGTTCTATCTCCGTTTAGGGCAGTTCAGAGATATTGAGCGTCAAAGTTTTTACATTCCATTATGTTTTGTGAGATGGAACCTTTGTATTTTATGAATTACTAACAAACAAAAAATAAACATTTAAAAAATAACACCACACAGGCATTAATAAACACCTAATGGATCAGATTATGTAAAAAACTCAATTTTGACCAAAAATGGAGATAGAACCTTATAATTCTAACGTCACCACATGTAAAGAAGAGGACAGATAAAGACCACTACAACTATCGCATTAATCATTACGGGTTATTCGAATAATGGTATATGTAATATGGAGACTGAAGAAGGCAACATGTCGACGACGACCAGGACAAATGACCCAGTGCGTCTCTTACCTTACCTGGCAGGTGCTGCAAGCGACAAAGTCCACTACTTCCCCCTTTGTTAGTTCTCTTTAAACACTCTCATCACAATCATGTGACACGGCCCTCCCCTCGTCACTATAGAAATATGTTTCCATGTACTGTACGACTTGGTCGGGTCAACTTCACTGATAAGCCCAATCACTGAGACAGTAGGCTACTCATAAAGGAGTGGTGATACACATACTTTTCCCTATAACCTTGACTGTCCGTCCGTACAGTGTAACTGAATCCGTCAGTCAGTGTTTCTAACAGGATAGTGTATCAAATGTTTCAATATACTCACACACAGACACAGACACACACACACACTCATCAGATTACAGACCATGGCAAACACATAGCCTATAGTGATTGATTAACCAATATGATCATTTATGCATGTTGATGTTAATTAACATCAAGGACCAATTTCTGATATCCTGGCCAAAAAATCAGAAGAAAAGCAAAATACAGACTTGAAAAACATCCTTTTTATTAGATTCGTGCCACACACACTAGTGAAAAATAATGCTCCTACAAAAAAATGCTACCTTCTCCACAATATCCATAAATAAAATAACTTCAAGTACTCTGACTCAGGTACAAAAACTGGTTAGATGCCACCAGTAGGCCATGACACACAGCAAGATTCAAACACAGTGGTTACAAATGTCCTCCTTTCCTTGGGTCTCTGGCAAGGCAAGTGGAGGGAAATGTTTTTTTTTATGAAAGATACTGTGGATGTGGATGACCATGTCAGAGTTCGAGGCCCATGGGGGGTTGACATTTTGTATACAGTTATACGTATTTACACACACACACACACACACACACACACACACACACACACACACACAGACACACCCACAGACACACACAGAAAAGAATACAAAACCAAAATATTGAAATAATATCCTCCACACACTTTTGAGAGGGCAGGCACTACCAAGATTGAGGAGACCAGTGTTTGTAGAGGATACAGTACAGGCAATATAACATGTATTTATCACTTTTAAGACTTAAATCAAATGCTACAATCATTCTAAGGCATAAACAATATCTGATGTCTGTAACAATACTGTATGTACACATCATACATATTACAAACAAGACCTCATATTAACATTAATAGACAGTATATACAGATGTGTATACAGATGCAGTTGTTGCCTCACTGTCTTGTTGTAAGTTAGCTTTGCAAACATTTATACACAAATGCAGCTTTACAGTATTTACCGTAATTAATCTGCTGGCACCCTGGAGGCACAGAGCAGTGTAAACAATTCCTTTTTTTTCTTTTCTTCTTGGCTTTGTTTTATGTTCGGAAAAACATTCCTTAAGATTTTAAAAGCAATTTTGCTGTTTCTTCTTTTTCTTAGAAAACTAAGACTTGAACAATTTTGACTCATAAATAATTAAACAAAATTAAATACATTCACTATAATATTAATGATGAAATAAAATGAAAAATATCTACAGTTAGTGGAAAGCTTTCGTTCCCAGTTGCAGTTCCGATGGTTGTGAATTCAGTGCGGTTTCTTACAGGAAATGGTATTGCACTTTAAAACACCAACCCACTTTGTCTGAAACTCTTTGGGTGCATTTCCCTGCTCCAACCAAATCAGCATTGTACATCAGTTCGGTAAATATTCAGAATTACAATTGTATATTAATTTAAGTTCCCTGGTTAACTGTCAAAGAGACATTAGTCTTTAGTCTTGAAGATTAGATGGTCTACAGAACAATACAGTTGCTCTGCTTTTGAGTTTGAAGTTGTGACAGCTGGTCACATATTTGAGGATAAGGTATGTGCCTAGTTTATTTGCTTCAAGAGTTCAGGCCATCTTTTCTCAAAAAACCTCCTCATGCTGTGACCAGCACGTCCAATGTCAGAGTTGTCTTCATTAAACTTTTCACAGTTATCAAAAACCAAGTTGACATCGATGATAAATGTCTCCAGGTTTAAGTACCTATAATATGAGATAGAAAAACAGGGAAAAAACAACATTTGTAAAGTGCATGAAACAAGGAATGTCTTTAACATCTTTGCAGTTCACATAATGATACAATCAATACAGTATAGATCATTACAATGCTAATATCATATTGTATTGTACATACTGGCTGCTGATAAGCTTCTCTCTGATAGTGGAGAAGTCCATAGGTTTCCTGATGACTTTCTTGTAGCCGGGGACAGATTTGGGGTTAACAGGAGTGAGGAAGGGCCAGGCGTCCTGGTGACCCTCCAGCTCGGCCAGAAGCACCCTGTGGACAATAAGGAGTAAACAAAGGTCATCTTCAGCTTAATCACAGCACAGGGATGTCTCAGTGTAGCACACTCTAAGTGTGTGATCATCACCCTACTGTTGTTTCAAAGGCCCTGAACAAAAACAACCCCTAGCTCCTGCATCACAGACACGTGTGTTCTAAAAGAACTGTATAAGGTATAAGCAAGGTGCTGAAAATTATACCTAGCCTATCAAAGGGCAAGGTGAAGCTACTACCAAAATGATTGCTTATACCAATCCAATCATTTTATATCTACACATGTCTAGGGAGTCTGGTTAAGGCTTGTTTCTGGACATGGCTAGTATATCATACCTGCACAGGTTAAGGTCTTTAGTGTTGTTGTTGTTGTGGTTGTGGGCTGTTTTGGCCTTCTTCACACTAGCAGGACTGTCCTGTTTGGGCTCAGTGGCCAGTGGGCTCTCTTCCCCTTTCCTCTTTTTGGGGTCTTTGGTCCCTTTCTTTGGAGTGCTACTGGTGCTGGCAGCATCGTCCTCAGAGACATCTCCCGCTACGGACGGCTTCCTGCTCCGTTTTACCTCAGTGCTTCTCTTCCCTCCCCCTCCGGAGGATCGGCTCTGCTGCTTCTTACTCTTGGGGGATTGACCGCTCGCCTGAATGACAGAATATATGCTGAGAGAAGGCATCTCGCATTTACAGACAACACATTTGTCATTGTGAATTGAATTAAATTGGCCATTCGTTTTTGGTATTTTACCTTATTTTTTATATGGAAATGTGTGGACAGGTTTAACCCCTTGAGACATTTAACTTATGAAGGGGCTTGTCATTTTTGAGGTATAACTGTGGTGGACTCGGCCTAAATGTCAACATCAAATTTAAGGAGTGACGCTCGGCTGTGTAGTAGGGCTATCTGCAACTGAAGGCAAGAGTTATTGTACCTTCGATATGCAAGCAGGACAAAACCAGTCACCGTCAGGTATGGTGGTGATCCTGGGTTTATGGCAGTAAGTGTGACAGCCTTTGTCACAGCCGTCACAAAGTAACAGCAGTTCCTCATTATCTCCCTTGCGACACAGTTGGCAGTACTGCAAACACACCACAACAAGGTAAAACTGGGTGCTCTCAGAGAAAATACAGCACTTCCCTAACACGTCCTGCAGAATGACCCACCTGTTTTGTAATGCACTATACATACACTATCATGCATCGGCTGCTAAACGGGGCTGTGAGCTGTTAGGGACACTCATAATGGGCTACGGAATGATAGCAGGCACTACACGTGGACTCATAATGCATTATTGATCAGCACTCATAGAGAAAATGACCAAGACTTCAGATCCAAGCTTTACGACACAGATCCTTGGGGAGACTGACCACTTTCATGATAGATCTCTCCCAGGCGATGGACTTGTGCAGCTGATGGATGCAGAGAGCCAGCTGGGCAGCGCTGCGGACCTCTCCCAGGGCCTTACGCCACACCTTCATTCCCGGGGCGAGTTCCTCCTCACCTCTGAGAGGGTACAGGCAAGAGACGGCAGCGTGGTCAGAGACGTAATCATGCACAACATCACATAGACGTATAATAACAACAACAACAACAACAACAACAACAACAATTACCAAGCCCACTGCCAACAGCAGTGCACAGAAAGCCAAAGTGCAAGAGTGTGTTTTGTTCTGAAGTAGCCAGGTTTTAGAGAACACCGTACAGAATTCCACAGAGCTGGGGACATCGTCATGCCTCGACGCACAGTACTGTTCAATCAGGAGCACGTATGTACGTACAGTATGTACAGACTGAGGTCACACATATTAGCAGTTACCAGTGTTATGCACCATGCAGGGAGCTACAGTACAGACCAGTTACCAGAGAGACAAATACAGTCACCTTCATGGACGGACATCACATAAGAACCAAACCCACGATGTGCACAGCGAGAGAGTGAGAGTGAGTGAAAGAAAACAGCCAATGAAATAGGCTCCAGTGGAAGCAGAGGAAGCGACAAAGGGGGAGGCATTCAAATGAATCTGGATGACCTTACCCTTCACCATCACCACTAGCTGATGGTGCAGGAGCAGGCACAGTGACCGTACCCACATGATCCAGTGTGATCTGAATGGTGGTACTTAAGGGGCTCTTCAGGTACCTTCGCTCGACGTTCCTCTCCAACTCTGCCAGCCTGGTGACAGCTATATCTAGGGGGTTGTTGAGGCGTCGCGCAAGGCCTCCGCCACAGGGCTTCTCCTCCTCCTCCTCCTCCTCCTCCTCCTCAGCCTGCCCTTCCCCAGCCGGACTCAGCTGAGAGAAGGGCTTGTGTTCGTAGTAGACCAGGTCCTCTTGCTCGGACTGGGGCTCAGAGAACATCCAGCCCTGAGGAGGAGGAGATATTGAGATCAAATGAAAGGGACATTCCACTCAAAATACAACATTTCATTTTTCACTTACCTTGGCTGTAGACAGTTATTTTTTTAAAGTCCATATTATGAAAACCTGGCTACTAAGTTGTCGCTTTTATTCTTAAAATTATGTCTAAAACACAATCCAATCCAACTCCTATTCCCATGATATATCCCTTCTGTTGAAGCTAATCCTCCTCTCCATATAGCATAGGCTGAACTTGTATATGATTCAAGTACTAGTAGGCTCACATATACAGTATCTCTCTCTCTCTATCAGTGGGAAGTTCCACATGAGCTTTGCTGTACCTTGACCTGCAGACTAGCGGAGGTGACCTTCCTCTCCAGCTCCTCCACCTGCTGCAGCACAGAGATGTCAATTTCCATGGCCTGCTCCTCCACACACCAGCTCTCCACCGTCTCCTCGTTCACCTGGTTCTCCTCTAGCGCCGCCTCGTCTATCACCGCCGCTGGAGAAAGACGGCACGGATTCAGGTCAAAATGCTATTAGGGAAGGCAGGTCCATGTGCCATGTCATTAAAGGTCAGTTATTAAAGTCATAAGGGGGGAGGGGAGAGAGAGAGAGACAGAGAGAGGAAGAGAGAGAGAGAGAGAGAGAGAGAGAGAGAGAGAGAGAGAGAGAGAGAGAGAGAAACAGAGAGAGAGAGGATTTAGCCATTGATCCACACAGTTGACCCACCATCTCTGTTCTTGGCACAGACTTGAGCGATGTACTCCATATGCTTCTGGATCTGTTTCTGCAGGGCCTTCTCCCTGACGCCTCGGCTGTGTAAGGCCTTAACCAGAGACCGAAGCTGCTCCATATCTGACACTCTCCACCAGCCTGACAGCATCTCTGTACACACACACACACACACACACACACACACACACACACACACACACACACACACAGACACAGACACAGACACAGACACAGACACAGACACAGACACAGACAGACACACACACAATTGCTTGAGTAAGAAGAATAAATGAAATCCACAGCTACCATGCATAATCAAATCTGGAAATTCAGGGGGGGCATTGGGTGAAAGCCTTGTAAAAGCTATGATGTCGGTTATGCTTTAATAAGTGGCAGAGTACAGAATGTACCTAACCATCTTTCCCTACAGATGGCAGTGTGCTACGCTTACCATGTGGGATGGGCTGTGAGCTGGGGTGGTCCTGGGTCTTGGCCACCTCCACAGAAGGGGACAGGGCAGAGGGGGGCTTCTCACTCGGGGGCCCGGGGGACTCGCTTTTGCTGGTGGAGATACTGGGTGCCAGGAAGGGGTTGCCATTCCCCTCCATGTGTTGGTAGGCAGAGCCCAGCATGGGGGACAGAGGACTGGCAGAGAAGGGCAGGGCGGGACTCATCATTCCACTGGGCCATCCACAAAACGGCAACCCCATCAGATGGAGGCCAGTCTTCACCTGCTGGGAGAAGTTCACGGACTGTGGAAATACACAATAGTGGGTGTTAATACAGCCGAACGTTTACTGACAAATAGTAGAAATACTGTCTGCAGGACCATACCGTATATTGACATATATGACACTGTCAGACATTAGCATCTGATGCCGTCCTGATATGGGAAAAACATAAAAACTTGACCTAGTAAAGCCTTGACAGTAGCAATATGTCTCAGGCTTATTCAATACTATGTTAACATAATGCTAAATGATCAGGGCAGGAGATTACCGTCCACCTACCTGAAGGGCGGATAATGAAAAGTTATTGATCCCGGCGGCGGTGGTGGGGTTGCTGGGGCTGGCTGAGGCTGAGGTTGCAGCGGGGTGAGGGGACAGGGAGGAGGGGGGGGATTTGGGCCTTGTGGTGGTGGAGGAGGACTGGGGGGAGGAGGCCGGAGGAGTGGGAGTGGAGGTGGAGGTGGAGGTGACGGAGGCCTCGTCGCAGGGTGAGCGGGGCAGCAGGCTGAACCAGTGGCCGCTCTTCTCCGTCAGCACCCTGAAGAGCTGGTCGTTGGGGAGGAGCGTCTGCTGGTGCTGGGGGCTGCAGGTCGTCCTCCCTGGGCTGGTGTTGCTGCTGAGGTAGGGGGCGCTATGGAGCGGAGAGGGCTCCGCTTTGGCCTCTGTGCACAGCTGAGAGGGAGCTGATGCAGAGGGGCTGCTGGGCAGTGTAGTCTGCGACGGGGTCGGGTGGATAGGGGAGGATACAGACGTGGGGAATTTGATCGGACTACCGTTGTGACTGTGAGGGTCTGACTCGGGGGACATCTTGGCCACCTCTAGGAGCTTGCTGAGTTTGGAGAAGGAGCCAGGCTTCTGGAGGAAGAGGTTGAGGGTGTCTTTATCTTGTTGGCCCTCCGGGGTGGCCGTGTCCCTGTCTCTGCTCAGCTCCAGGCTGGGCTCCCCTGGGTGCTCCTCCCGCTCCTCCAGCTGCTCCTGTTTCACCTGGATCAGCTCTGTGTTCCTCAGCCTCTCCATCTCCTCCTCCAGCTTCTCGGCTCCTGGACAGGGCAGTAATATCAACACACTGTACACAGCACACCAATCACCTATGCCAATGTCTGTATTGTGATGTGGTGTGATAGGTAATTGTGTGTTTTTTTTTCAATATAAAAACCTTCTATAATCAAATTAAATAAGACAATTCACTCACTGACTATTAATATATACTGTACCCCTCCTGCCCTCCTGCTGATAACATATTCAAAAACTAAAAGCCTGGTCACTGAATTGGATTATCCTGACCAACATTCCAACAATTACGTATAGCAGTGTGATAAATGTCATGGAGCTATGTTTTGAATCTCACCTTCCCCACTCTCCATTCCCTCCACAAAGATCCCCCCGCACTGTGGCAGCACCCAGTAACGCCTCCTGTAGCGGTCCTGTCCGAACGTCATGGAACGCAGCGAGTGGGAGGACTCAAACAGCTTCCGTCTTATCTGAGTTTGTTGCTGAAGAGAAAACACATAGTACATGGTAAATGGACTGCACTTATATAGCGCCTTTCTTGCTGCTCCAAAGCTGCTCCAAAGCGCTTTACAACGGCCTCTCATTCACCCACTCACACACACATTCACACACCACATTCACACAACATGGTATCAATGCCCTTGAGGGCTTTCCTGCTCGGAAAATGACCCTCAAACTATTCATCTTTGATGCCATTTCTGCTATTTACCTTGGTTAATTTCTCGATCTGTTTCTCCAGCTCTTCCACGCTGGCTGTCTGGTCCCCGTCATCCTGCATGAAAAGATCATATTAATATGACACCTGAGTGGAGGATGACATTTACTATAAACTAACAGTGAAGTAAGTCATTTGGTTCAGTGATAGATCTTGTGTAAAGGTGACAGCGTTTCTCACTGACCTCATCCTCGCAGGTTTCGGCTTTCTTCCCTTTCTTTCCCCCCTCCTCTTCCTCGTCGTCGTCTTCATCTCCCTGGTCCTCGCTGTCCTCGTCTTCGTCGTCGTCTTCATCACTGTCCCCTCCTTTCCGCTTGCGTTTGCGGCCTGTGGTGGGAGTGCCCAGGGCTGGGGTCTCCTCGCCTCCCACACCGGTGTCTCTCTTCCCTGTCTTCTTGGCATGGATGGTCCTCAGCCTGGGATGAGAAAGCGAACGGGAGAAAAAGTAAGACCAAACCATATCATACGTTTTCATGTTTATGTTACATTTTTAACAAAATGATTGCTCTCATTTCCACTTCATTTCATACGAGGTACATACTTGCGAAGCGTGCCCTCAATGACCCACTTGTCCCTTCTTAGGTTGGTCATGTGGTCAATGTTTTTGTCGATCTCACTGGAAAAGAAGCATGGAGCATATTTTTCAGTTAAACATACTGCTATATTCAGCTGGGTTTCAGCTGGTTGCGTGACTTAAAACAAGAGAACATGGCTTTGTTTCACTGTGTTGCAAGGATTGTTGGGTGTGTTCAATCGGCTTCTGGACACTCATTAAAGATAGAGGGTATCCGGTTTGACGCAACACAGTGCAACTGTCAATCAGAACACCGTTTTACTCTTTCTTTTGATATTGGTAGCAGTACATTAAAAATGTACGTCCCAATGAATAAAACAGCAAAGTGTCCAGCAAAACCTGGTCACGCTTTCGATTTAACACAGAATATCCATATAACGATTATAATCATTACTGCATGTTTAGCTAGTCAAAGCATTTGATCTGACTTTGGACAAGCTTTGCATTCTGTTCAGCAGTGATCTTTTGCGTGTTGTCCTCTTACCTGACCACACTCTTGCTGCAGGAAAGCTCGTTGACCAGGAACGCCAGGACGGAGGCCTTCTGGCCGGGCGTGTGGGCCTGGAAGGCCTTGGTCTTCAGACTGCCGGTGAGCTCTTCCAACTCCGTTGTGTGATCACAGTGGGCCTCCATGTAAATCTGCAGGATCTCTGACACATTGTCCCGGTTGATACCCACGTTGGTCAGGTGGTCCCCCAGGGATGTTTTGGTCTGGGGTAGAAGGCGACATTAAGAGAGAGAGAGAAAGGGGTATGTTTAGACAGAGAGATAATGTATATTTATTTATTTAGAGAGAGAAAGTTGTACATTTAGAGAGATAGAGAGAGTGAGAGAGAGAGAGAGAGAGAGAGAGAGACAGAGAGAGAAAGAGAGAGATAGAGAGGGTACATTAGAGAGACAGAGAGATGGTACATTTAGAGAGAGAGGGTACATTAGAGCTCTGTCTTTTCAGGCAGTATTTTCCTAAATGTCCTAGGCTGTAAGGCTTGATAATAGTTAGCTGGGTTCCTTGAAGAAATAATGGAAAGCCACATAAAAGCGTGACTAAGCCCTGTAGATTAGCATGGAGGAATTGCTTTGGGGATGAATTAAAATTTCTGGTTTAAACTGTAGAAGCTGTATTAAGAGCTATAAACACTGATACCCTCAAAAACAGATAAGCCTGTTCATTTAGCCTTGCAGTGCTGAAGATATTGATAACACCCCACTTGTGTGTTCTGATTGCAGAACAGAGGACTAGAAGACCCTGCTGTTGAGTTGTGAGCACACTATAAGCTGCTACTTTGCATACAATACAGGGAAAAGTATGTGCACAGCTGCTGTTGGCTATGTACTGTACGTAGGTGTGTTAAGTAGATGTACTTATGTCTAAGCAATGATTCATAGGCCTGCAAGTCTCCCGAGAGAGTAGTGTATGTGTATGTGTGTGTGTGTGTGTGTGTGTGTGTGTGTGTGTGTGTGTGCATATGAGTATTTCTGTTCTGTGACTCACCCTGTGTCCTGGGGGCAGTCCTGGGTCACACACCACAGCAGAGAGCATGCGTACCAGCAGGTCCTGGACTAGGCCCATACTGTCCCCGATGTTGAGCAGCCCCTCCTGCAACACACTCAAGTCGGGCACATGGGCGCTGACGTCGAAGCCTAGCACCTTGCCAAAGCTCCGCAGGAACTGCATCACCATTAGGCAGTCAGAGAAGGCGCTTCCTGGCAGGATCAGCCCAGGGATACGGGACAACTCTGGGAGAGGCTGAGAGGGGATGAGAAGGTTATATGTGAAGAACACACATATGTGAATGTACAGTATATACTGCGGCGTGCAGTGCACCTATTATAATTGTACAGTATCATATACTCAGGTTCGCCAAGTTGTGAATGGTGGAGGTGAAGAGAAGGATCATATGACAGATACAAATGTTCAGCTTGAAGTGTATGTCCAACACTTCAAGCTGAAGCAAACTATGCACTTGACTGGTATGGTGTGAGGTGAGGTTTAGCCCTGTGCCAAGACTGTTTAAAATGACACCATACAGTAGTAGATATATCCTCCTAGACATGGTAATCCAGAGGCTTTGATCTATCTCTGTCTGTCTGATGAATATGAATATACACAAAGAGCACCTATCACAAATCATTTGGTCAGCAACATGTTATCAGCAGCCACTTGATGGCAGTATTCTAACCTGTGACCATTTCTCTTTCACGCAATTCAGTATGATTATGGAAGATGCTATCAGTGAAATGATGCTAGGAGAGTGCTGGAGGCAAAAAAACATAAATAAACTAAAATATTTTTGGACTAAATGTAATAAGGTTTTGGTCCAATGTATAAACATTGCCATACTGCTGTCCGCAACAATAAACAATGAACCAAAAAACCCCAAACAGATACAGTAAATGATTAAATGTCAAATAGGAGGGATAATTTCATATAGAAAAAATAAAAAGTTCTTAATAAAAAATTCAGCACACCTCTCCCTTTCAGTTTGAGAACTAAGCGCTGAGCAGTGACACACTCATAGCCACTCTCTCGTTTTCCAATATCTCCCCGGCATGTGAATACCTTATGATCGGCTAAGCACATGTCTTCATTTGGCTTCTTCAACTCCTTGGCAATTTCCAGTTCCAGCCTTCTAAGCTCCAATTTCCGCTCCTTGTTTAACCGTTTCTCATCCTTCTTCTCCTGCTTTAAGCGCTCCTTCTCCTGCGGGCCAAATTACAGACAAGTTAACAGTGCGTGCTATCGGCACCGCTGCAGACAATCGTGTTAAGGATTATGTCATTACAATTCAGCCCAACACTGGGGCTTGCTTATAAATTGCAGCACTTTCACAGAAAATTGCTCTGGGCCCTATTCTCAGTTTTATTCACACTCCATATAGTTTCAAAAATGAAAAGGGGGGAGGGGGGAAGAGGAGAGGGCAGTGGCAATGACCAGAAGCCTGTAACAGTTTCAAGGAGAATTGGGAGAGTTATGAACCACGCACCTCCGCTTTCTTACGGGCCTCCATCGCTTTCATCAGCATCATGTGCTGCCGGCGCCTCTCCCGTTCCTGCCAGAGAGCACAGACGCACACTCAGTCACCCTCAACAGGTCAATAGAGACAGACACAACATTTGACAGACATACAGTAAAACACAGCAGCTCAGTTTATCACTTGTAGCAGGAAGAATATAGACCACAAAACAGAAAATACAACACATTCTTGTAAACGTTATAGGTGAGGTTTAGATGGTAATATAATGACATACAAAAAAAGCAGCAGGGCAAAGCAACAGGTTATGAGGACAATGTCAAATACGAAGCCAAAGCTTGGAGTTAGAAGTGGCTTTAGTTGGTCTGAATATGTTGGTGAATAAGCACATTGAAAGCTAGTATAGGTCTGAGGTTCTAGTACTGCAGCTAAGAACTAAAAAGAGTGAGTTTAATATTACAGTGCTACAAATTAAGCTTAAAGCTGCTAAAGTTTGTCGACATCTATTCACTCGAAGAAGAAAGAAACATTATGTAAATAAAATGTTTGTGTAACGTTGAGTTATGGCGGCTCACACAAATATAGTAATTGATTCAATGAGAGATCTCTCTCAGGCAAGTGAACGGAGGACACAGCTATATCCAGTATGGCATGGCCTTAAAGCAATCACATCATCGCCTGTCTTTAGCCTAGCTTGTAGGACTAACCTATGGTAATTGGAAAGATAACAATCAATGATAACATTGATTGTGTTTGAGGGCAGAACTCAAATCTCAAATATGGAACATCAAACACATCACAAAAATAATTGATGAAAATGTCTTGGTGATTTAAACTGAAGTCGCTTTGTGAGATGACAAGTGCAACTTGTAGACATACAGTACAATGACTTTCATGACTAGATTTCAAGCACTTACATTCACTCCAAAACAAAAACACAATGCAATGGATGTCAAGTGATCCTTGGGACCGTGAGAGTGGTGTATAGCTCCCTTTAACATCAAGAGTCAAGAAGTTCTTGACTGCTTTGTGCAAATATCTGTTTACTCTGAAGAATAGAGCAGATGTATGGAATGCACGTTGCTGGAAAGCCATGCAGAAGAATGTAGTATGACAGCAGCCAATGCTACACTTTATGCATTGCTATGACAACCATTTCACAACCAATTCACGATGCGGGTGTTAGATGTACAAAAATAAACATACCCATACCATATCTAGTCTATGCCTCTCCAACTCCTGGTAGAAAGAGTTGGCAAAGTATTATGAAACAGAAATCACAGTCATCAAAACCACGTTTATAAGAACCCCCTCCCCTCCTACCCCTCTGAGGGGAACACGCTAGTACCATAAGAACCAAAATTAACTGAAGGACATGGAGAATTTGACAAAGAATTGTCAAGTAGTTATATCAAAAGATCTCCTTTCGAAAAGATTCCAGTAGAATTGAAAGGCATCATCTGGTGCTAGTGCTGGCGTATGATACATACCTGGTGCTTAAATATGACTGCATGCTGTCTCCGCATCTCTTTCTCCTTTAAAGACAAGATCAAGTTAATTAAAAATCCAAACACATTTCCAATTGCATCATGTAAAAATGGATGAGGTTTCTCTACTTATTCCACAGGAAAGTTCAAATCCCTCTAATCTGATTGACAGGGATATAGGCTTGGCAGGTTTGAACTCGTGTGAAATGGAAATGCCCTAGTCATTTCTAGACATGTGGAGAAGGCTGAGCGAAATGCACTGTCCTTTATGACACTGATTAACATGGAAAAGGTCTGCTCTGAGTGCCAAGGAAATTCGTCCATAACATTGAGAGCCAGTCCCTTGGAGCAATGAGACGTACTTTACATTCACCTAAATGATGCAATGAGGGGAAAAGAGGAGACTGAGAATCAGGTGCAAGGAGGAGATTGTAAATCAACTTGGGAGGGAGGAGTGGATTGTATGGCTGGAGGCAACAGTGGGAGGAGTGGCCATAGAAACTGATGGTTGGAGGTTCTTTTACGGTCCATCTAAACTAACCTTGATTCGCTTCTCAGCCTCCAATATTTTGGCATTTTCTGCTTCTTCCTTCTTTTTCCTTTTAGCCTGTGCATGCAAAACAGGTCTACAGGTCATGCAACAGAACCACTTGACAAATGTGACATAATTCACCAGCACATAAGGCCTAGATAGTAGGTAGGTAGGCGGAAATAAACTCACAAATCCATTTGGCTTGTATCGCTCGTTCATACTGTACCAGACGCTACTAATGAATTTTAAGTGGAAGGGCATGATTAATTGTTTGATTATGAAAAATCAACACAATTTCACAACTAACATAAACATGCAACAGGGGTAAAAAAAAAATAAAAAAAATAAAAACTTGAAAATGAGAGCAAAATTGATACTTTTCAGCACCAGTGCCCTCTTCAAAAGGTAGTAATAACAGCTACACTGCATACTAGACCACTGTCATTTTACTTTGATAGACTGTTGAAGTAATAGAACTGTTCAATAGATACAGTATCGGGAGGATGCTACTGAATGATAATTGTAACACAAACAATGAAATATTACCAGGGACTGGTAGGGTCACGCATTAAAATATTGCAATCTTGTGCAATCAGATAATTATTTCCTTCCATTATCACTAAAAAGACCAAATAGTTGTAGTGCTTATGAAATACCAACAGCCAGTCAGAATAAATTAAGCAACATTTCAATCTGTAATTACAAGCGGAGAGAAATCCTGTTAGGAACAGCTTGCCAACCGTGTCAAGTGAAATTTGATTTAGTGAAGCTAAAATACTTCAGAGCTTCTATTAGCATGTGCATGGAAAATAGCCTGTTTCACCTCATCATGCTAAACTCTCTGCTACCATTGTCTGAATGATAATGTTCTGTGTAGAATTCCACCCTGGTCTGTGGAGATTTTAATATTCTATGTCAGTTTGTGAAAAACCAATTATGCATTAGTCACATGTAGTCACAAGACATAACCACGAAAGTGCAACCACATATTTTAGGAATAGCCTTTGGTTGATTTAAAAATTCCTTCCAACAGCAAAAAGGAAGTGTTTTAGAATGTTTCTGCAATAACTCTTTGGACCCACCTCGAGAATGTGCTGTGCTCGGAGTTCCTTCTCCATCCGAATTTGCTGAATGCGCTTGATCTTCTCCTGGTAAAAGGATGGGAGAGATCAAATGAATTAACTCTACAGTCAGGCGTGTTTGAGAACAGGAGGGGGGGGGGGGGCTGAATAAGTGGTTCTATGGAGATGAAGATCTTGCATAGAATCCTTGTGTAGCATCCTGAAGGTTCGCATCCTCCCTTTAGAGCTATGTCGAAGCTATTGAACGCTGGGACTTCTGAATGTCATCCGTTGTGTTTGAAGCCATCGAATCAAAAAACAAAGCTTCTAACTGACGAGCTTCAGACATAACATGAAACGTTTCTCATAGAGGAGTTCCCACCTGCTGCTTGAGAATCTTGATTTGCTCCTTCTGTTTCCTCTTCTCCTCAGCAGCCATGATCGCTGACAGAAACAGATTGAGGTTAAGGTTAGGATTGTACAGTGTCTGTGGTGGATAACTGAATGGCTTTGTCAAGAGCCGGTCTAACAGTCAGAGGAGACAGCAGCTGTTTACCTTGTTGCTTCCTAGCCTCCTTGGCTACACGCGCCAGAGCCTGTTTTTCAAGTTTCCGCATCATTTTGATCTGAGCTGCCTGTCGAGCTATTTCTGCAACAATGAGAGAGGTGTCATTATTGTACGTTAGTGGTATCACAGAGGCCTCATTATTGCGTGTAAGGAAATGAACCGACCTTGAGCTTCCAGTTTTCGCAGTAGTTTGGCGTCGGAGGCACCTGAGAACTCGGCCTCGCCGACGTTGGGGTGACGTCCCTTTCTGCGCCTGGCGGGTGAGCCGTCACCCGAGAGCAGGTGCTCGGGGTTGAGGGAACGCCCGCGCCTCCCGTCCATCGCAATGATACGAGGAATTACCTCCTCCTCGGTCAACAAGCTCCATTGCAGACCCTTGGATAGGAGAGGGAGAGCCAGCCATAGTTAAAAAAAACCTGTGCATGTCTTACAATGAATGGCCTTCTTGAAAAAATGTTATAAGAAGAAGAATTTGCAAGCGTCTATGGAATGATCTTAGTATGGATATTGGCTGGGTTTGAGAAAAAAGCTTAAATTGAAATGTGAACTCATTAACCGGTGCAATATAAAGTTTAAATAAGAGTCTTACTTATGAATAGTTTTTGCTACATTCACTATTAACTAGAGACATTTCCTGAAGGTAACATGAACTCATTAATACATTCCTCTCCTCCATACAGTACACAGTACTTGAGGCTACGGATGACCCTGCGCTACAGAACCTTGCACCTTGGAATAGATGTGAAAGAAATACTGGCGATAGATAGAGACAGTCACCTGGGGTCCTTCTCTGGCTTCATAGAAGTCACCAACCCTTATTTTCGCACTGAAGCTAAAATGATCGCGTGTGATGCCACTTATTCCATTTCTGGATAGATACTATAAAAGGAGAGAAATTGAGAGATATGGCTTTGGTGTGACAAACAAAAGAGTGTTAAGTGTAACATTTACAGCAGCTTAGTCGTTTTGGCTGTTAATTGTGTGTTGAAAATACTCAATCATGGACATCAGCTTTAAATCCATTGAATCCAATGAATAACAGTTAGACAAAAGAGTATACTGTACTAATGAACTCTGAAAGCCATGGAGTGAATTTGAGGGATTAGCTAACCTTGATCACATCAGGGTACTGCCGAAGCTTCTTCCCACATGGGGCGTAGTACGCTACATCTCCCTGCAGGCGGCCAGCCATGTTCCGGATACGGGTCTCTCTCTGCCACCTGAGAGGGAGGAAGGGAGGGAGGATATAGGGACATTCAGGTACTGTACAGGAATATGATACATAAACAAAAGTAAAACAGTATCTAATATAAGGCAGCCCTTGTAATGTTTGAGCGTTTATTTGTTTCCATGTTAATTATAGAGGCTAGAAGAGTGCTGTATAAATAGTCAACAGTATTTGTTTGCTACAATAATAATAATAATAATAATAATAATAACAACAACAACAACAACTTTTATTTGTACAGCACTTTTCCTGCAAACGTTGCAGCTCAAAGTGCTTCAATACCTCTATAGTTGTTCTTTTTTAAAAGACAGGAGCCATACTCTTTGCTCTCTTTTCTGCCATCTTGCAATATATTTTTCATAATACTTTTCATAACAGTATCAGAACTGTATCACTCTTCTAAGTTGCCTGCCTGCAGATCAGCAGAACCTTCTGTTCATGAGGTCAGCTATCTAAATGAGGCCATTACAGCTGTGCCCTCTGCACCGCCTGGCCTGCCCCGTGTGCCCTATGACTCCCACAGTAATCAGACTCTCCTGAGTGGACGCGTGCCAAGAGGAGGAACACCACTGTTCCCTCGGCTCCTCTGGAGAGCAGCCATCTCCTAACAGGAACGGCATGGTGGCCCTTATGCGGAGCAGAACAGAGTACGGAGTAGGGACTGATAGATATACAGGCTTGTCACCTCTCTTATCCCTCTGAACCTGCTGATGAGAAACATCCCCTGCAGCAGATGAAAGACGCCCTGATCTGCAGCATTTGGGGAAGGAGGGGCGCTGCTAATGTTGCGTGTCTGTGTTGAGGCTGGATGTGGTTAATCCCTCCTATCTGGGCTGCAGTGCCTCATTTCCTGGCTACTCTGCCCTCTGTTAGTAGTCAGGCCCGGGGTTGGTAGGGAGGTATGGAGAGATGCTGGGCTGTTTACTGTACTCCCTATAGACACTGTGTTGTCATCGCTCTGGTAAAAGGAACTTCCCTGACTGGGATCTACAATCATCTGGGTCCCTGGAGCCCCTTAGTCGTCATCATCATCATCATCATCACATCTGTGTTGTTTAAGGGACTACGTTATACACTGCACTCTCTTGTCTCTTGTGCATGTGTGTGTGTGTGTGTACTAATATCTTACCCAAACTCAAGAGGTATTCGCAGTTCTCGCTCATCCGTCACTCTTCTTCTCTTTCCTGATCCTGGGAGACAGAGAGAGAGAGAGAGAGAGAGAGAGAGAGAGAGAGAGAGAGAGAGAGAGAGAGAGAGAGAGAGAGAGAGAGAGAGAGAGAGAAGAGGAGGTGACTCATTACAATAGTCAGTTCCACTGTGACCTCAGTAAACGTTGAGCAAACGTTCCTGAACCTGTGTTTGCAGAGGTGCCCTTATTCTAAAATAAGAAAATCCTGTGTCAATTCATTTGTCTGGAGGGAATACTGGGGCTTCGAAAACCTGTCAGATAGCATGTAATCCTCCAAGACAATCTCAGCTTGTTCCGTTCCGTGTTTCACTCAAAGAGACATTTACCATGACACAACCATAGCGAATACAGTACCTTTAAACCACTGTAAAACATAATGGGCAGATCTATGCACCATTGAACAAAAAGCATATCAAATTGACCATGTCAAAACAGAGATGAAGGAAGAATAAAACTGAAAATCATTATGAGGTAATGGAACTGAATGATGATGAAAACAATGTCAATATGATGCTGGGTAAAACAAGAGTCAACCTCTTGTAATCATGTGGTTTCAACCCTGTGCTTCAGCCATTACCAGATTTACTAAATGTCATGGTAAATGACAGACTTAAAGGCCTGCAGTGGGTCTTCAGAAACAAACATGTCAACCAGAGACCTAATTGTACACTGAGTGAACAATATTTTCCTGCTGAATTTTTTATAGTTTTTTTCCCTGGATGGATAGTCTGACTAAGCAAAGGGAAGGAGCAGATAACAGTCAGCTTTAAGGCACAAGGCCATGGTAGTGACGGATACTGACTCTTTGTTGGGTCGCCTTCAGTAGGGCACAACGTAGCAAACCGTTTTGTAATGGAAAACGTGACTCAGTGGTCTTATGTAGTTCATGTACTGTTCACGTACCTCCTTTTCAAAGAATTTTCTCCTCATTGCTTCTACAGTACTTGTCATGTCTCTCTTCAAATGTATATATTTGTTTTTCTTCGGATGACTGATGTATAGATGATTCACTTGCTTTAGATAAATGTACTTGTTGTAAGTCGCTTTGGATAAAGGCGTCTGCTAAATGTCAAAAATGTAAATGTAATTCCCACTGTTACCTGGTAGTGTGCCGAGGGAGTATGATGAGGAGGGGGCACTGTGGTAGGCTAGTGCGCCTGAGCTGGTCATTACGGTGGGGGCTGGGGGCAGGCCGGGGGTCTTGATGACTTGGAGGTTGAGCGGGGAGCAGCCGGCTGAGAGGCTGGTGGCAGTACTGAACAGAGAGGAGGGGCCTTTGGTGAGCTTCAGAGGGGTCCTCTCAGCGTCCGTGTCTGTCTCGGTCTCGTCGTGCTCCTTCACGTCATCCTCTGAGCCGTCCGAGTCGCTCTCCAGATTACTCTCCGACTCTGCAGGGGATACCAGTGTGAGAGGAAAGAGTTGAGAAATCATCAGAACCCAATTAACATTCATCTCACATCCAAGCACACATTGACTGATAACCACGGGCCTCTCCAAAAAACCCTTGAATATTTCTATTATCTGAAGAGGCAGTGAGGCATTACAATTAATAACAGATATCAGCCGTATTGAAATTTCTTAATACCATTAAAAGTACGGAACTAACTAACCCGACAGGCTGTCGTCCTCATCGTCGTCATCATCTTCATCCAAATCGTCGTCATCCTCATCCTCATCCTCTAACGAGTCGTCAGAATCCTTGCTGCTGCTGGGGATGTCAGACTCGATGCCTCCCGCCTTGAATAGGTCGCCCAGGGAGGATGACAGGTGGGTTTTGGTGGCACCCTTACTTGTGTGCTGGGCCGCCTTCTGGGCCTTCCTCTTCCCAGAAGGCCTGTGGTGGGCAAGGCCTGGTGAGGTAGAGGCCCGTCCCAGAGCCCCAGAGTTGGAACACTGCTCCTTGGTTCCGGTGCTCAGGTTGACAGGCATGGAGAAGGGTGGGCTGGTGGCTCCAAGGAGGGGCTTGTTATTGGAGGTCCGACTCTGGCTGCGGGGCTTGGTGATAAGGGCCAGGGGGGCCTCCTGGACCGTGCTGTGGATGACTCCATTGAGGTGGGGGTGGGAATGATTATGGTGGGCCAGAAGAGAGTTGGCTAGGAAGAGGTTGGAGTGGTTGGTGTATGGGGGGGGGAGGCTGTGGTGGCTGCCCAGAGTCTCTGGAGACAGCTTGGGCGGTGGTAGAGATGAGGAGCACGCCATCTTTTTCTGGCTCTTGAATAAGTTCTGGTTCTTCAGTGGCAGAGGGAAGGCATGTTTGAAGTGCTCTTGGGAGAGGAAGGGCTGAAAAAGAAAAAAGAAAAAGGAAAAAGATGGAAGTAATTATACAAGCTGTCACTCATTTTCATTAATACAGATTGTGAATGGTGGAGTTAATATGCAATGCACTTGTATTATGTTCAGTGAGAATGACAATGCGGAATAGGGTCTCTCCACATGAGGCATATTAAAACAAGTCAATGTCAGAAAAGGTGTACAAAGAATATCAAAATGTTGTTAATTTCTCTGCCCTGTTTTTTTTCTCTTTGCTTTCAGCTAGTATTCACTTTCGGCTTGACGATGGCATCATATTGAATGAATTAAAGCCTGTTGCAAAAAGGTCTTAGTATAGATTGACACACTATCACCACTGTTCCGCGTAACAATAATAATTGAATCCTTTGAAAAAGGCAGATTTTTCTCTCTTGATAATAACAAGCTTCCTAAAGCATTGCAGAGTTAATTGCTTGTCAGCTTTAGTGAAGTATTTCCAATAAAGCTAAATGCATTGTCACTTTCAGTCATGTACAGGCCAACCCAGCATGAAACACAATCAAGCCGCTGATAACAGTGCTTAGACGTTTCATTTTCTGTTGAGAGGGAACCCATTGACCTTTTCAAATCTGCATGTCAGAAGCAATGATAGTCAAGAAGAAATTGAGAATACTAAAATAACCATACAAAAAAATCTCTCAAAGAGCTCGAGCTGAGGCAAAAAAGGCCAAAAAAAAAAAAGCATTATCAGTTCTGCATTGCTATATAACTGATTTACTGACTGACCTGACTTGACTGACTTGTTTTGTTATTTTATTTTTAAAATTTGTTTTTCAGATTTTATCCCTTTTTCACCCAATTTGGTAGCCAATTTAACCCAACTTAGCATCCAATTATCCCCTGCCTATTGCATTGGATCCGCCGCCCGACCCCGTGGCCGGCAGTCCCAGAGGAGGGCGCCAGGCAGACTAGGCTGACTGGCTCCTCGAGCCCAGTACCGTTATTCCGGCACCCCAGGGGGCGGTGTTGCGCGACGGATCCTAGTCCAGAAATACTCCTATACCCCCCCTCGGAAGCGGCCGGCCAATATGCCGCTTCCCGTGTGCCTCGGCCATTATCTGGATCTGGCGATTGTTTTGTTATTTAATGAGCGGAACACAAGGACCAAACTGCACAAATGCAGAAAACACACAGGAGAACATTAGACTCACCTGTTGTAATCTAAAATTGTTGATGTGCAACAAGGTTTCATCTAAGAAGTTCCTGCTGCCTGTCTTTCGACTGTCCGATAGGCTTTGTGGCTTGGGGGAGTGGGAAAGAGACTTGGGTTTATGTGAGGGAGAGAGAGTTGGTGGTTTGGGGGAGGAGGAGAGAGAGGGAGGCTTGGGTGAGGAGGAGAGAGACAAGGGCTTGGGTGAGGAAGAGAGGGAGAGCGGTTTGGGTGAGGAAGAGAGGGAGAGCGGTTTGGGTGAGGAGCAGAGGGAGAGGGGTTTGGGAGAGGAAGAGAGAGAGTTGTGTTTGGGCGAAGACGACAGGGAGAAGGGTTTGGGTGAGGAGGATAGGGAGCAAGGCTTGGGTGAGGACTTGCGGTGCTGAGGCGACGCCTCCCTGCGTGGCTGGGTGACCAGAGCCAGGGGTTTGGCGTTGGCTGCCAGCCCTGTGGCCTGGATGACACTGGTGTGCTGCTTCAGCTCCTCCTCCCTGGAGGTCCTGGAGGTCTGGAAGAGCAGGGCAGTGGAGTGCGGCAGGGCCAGGGGCAGGGCCAGGGGCTGAGGGGAGGGCTGAAGGGGGTAGCGGCCAGGGAAAGGGGCATCGTCGCGTCGGTGCTTCCGAGGCTGACCACTCCTGTTGTCCCGAGACTTTTGGCCTTCAGCAGTGTACGGTCGGTCCTTTTTGCTGTCGGCAGTGCTCTGCGTTAGCCCCTGGGAGGCGGAGGAGGAGGAGGAGGAGAGAAAGAGTAGAGGGGAGGACGGTGTCACGTCAGCTCTGACTCAGACAGCCCACAGTGGCAGACCTGGTGGCCAGCGCGGTCGGACACCCAGAGCACCACCCGCCCGTGGAGCTGCCCTTGACATTTAACTGAGATTAACATTCACAGAGAGCAGCGACACTTACTGTATGATGGAAAAATGAAAACACACTGACTTTGTAACATACCCAATGTAATGAGCTCAGATACCAAATAATACTGAAATAAGATATGAGGGTCTTGTGTTCTGGAAGTAAACACAACACATACCTTTACATTCCTCTTCACACGGCTGTCCTTCTCCAGATCAGAATCCTCACTGTCAATGCTCTCATCATCATCATCGTCGTCCTCCTCCTCTTCTAGGTCATCTGAGTCACTGCTGCTCACACCATCACTAGAGGTATCGGAGCAGGATCCTGATTCACTGCCACTGATGCTGGAGGTCTCCATGGGTTTCTTGGGGAGTTTCTGCGACAGTGATGGGAGTCGTTTTAAATCAATAGTGAAACACAATATCACTTGTTCAATTAAACAGCACAGGTCTCAATCTAACACACCTATGTGGCTGTAGGGTATCAAACTCATTTTCAGTTCTAAACATAGCCCAACATGATTTGTCCCAACAATGTTTTGTGAAGATACCAACTCCTCTTTGTGAGATACTGTAGTACTCTTGACAGATACTGTATGTTTGGTGATACTAACCTTGTCTTTAGTTTTCTGTACAATCTTCTCCTGCACTAGGCTCACATCCTGGTTGCTCTTGCGCCTGCCGCCACCGTTTGTGGCTTTTGTTTTCTCCGTTGTCCCCTGTGTTGAGAATGTGGTGGGGCTTCTGCTGGCCGTGGTGGAGAGACTGCTGCCATTCACCGCTCCATTCACACCTAAAGTCAGGAGTAGAGACACTGTTAGATTGTATTGGCATCAGGATCAAATAACTGTACAGTAGTACAGAAGGCATGAAAGAGATATTGAGAAACAAGGGGAAGGACGATCTTGAGTTCTCAAAAATTATGAGTTATCAAAATTGGCAAAGCACTTAAAAGGACAAATCTCATTATGTTAGTGAGAGGATTTCTTGGTCTAATATATTCTTAGTGAAACACCCAGCACCTGCTTACAAACTGATTTATGCATTTACATGTCCTGATATTGCCTCTAGGGTCAATTAAAAATATTAGATATTGTACCTGTGCCCATAAAGACATAATTCTCTTTTATGGAAACATCCCCTTGCTGCATTGAATTACTTTCAGGCTAGGAAAACACAAGGATTGTGTGTGTGTGTGTGTGTGTGTGTGTGTGTGTGTGTGTGTGTGTGTGTGTGTGTGTATGTGTGTGTGTGTGTGTGTGTGTGTGTGTGTGTGCGTGTGCGTGCACGTACAAACCTTTGGCGCTGCCTCGTCCGTTCTTGCTGGGGGTCCGTGACTGGAAGGGGCTGGGATCGTGGCTCTGCAACGGATGTGCGAACATGGGCGGGAAACCCAGCAGAGGGGGGAAGAAGGCTGCCGCTCCGTGCCCTTGAGCCTCGGACGGCCGCCACCAGTCTGGGGTACGGAGGAGATAGAGAGGAGCAGTGTTGCCCATTAATTACCTAGACTGTGGCAGCCCGCCATAGTCTAATTTGTCCTGCCATAGTCTCAACAAATCGAAAATATTGTTTTCACACGAGCGACGCAGTTTTTACACGTGAGCGACATGATCTTTGGGATTCACACTGCATCTACTGTCGGTCCATATGATTTAGCACTACAGATAATCCCCCCCCGCCCCCCTAGTCATCCATAAAAACCTAATATTGAAAACTATTTAATCTAATATAGTAATCTCGAAGTTGCAAACCTCTTTTTTTCAAGAGAGAGACACCCGGAGTTAAGATAGTCAAGGATATACATTACAACATGTGCATAGACCAAGATCTAATTGTTCCAAGTTGCAATTTACCCATCTCTAAGATTACACACATTTTATATAGTTAGTCAGGCCTGCTCAAACCTTTTACTTCTCTTTGAACTGAGTGAATCGCAATAGACGACCAATGCATTCCACTGACTCTGATTTCATCCCTTTATTGTAAACATGTTGAGAATTGTAAATTCAAAGCAGACTCTCATGAGCTCATCCCAGAGAATGGCTCCAGATTTGCACCCTGTAAATACTGGACATCTCACAGCTGCAACAATACACACTCCCACCAACATTCCCTTTAAAATGGCAACATTTTTGAGTCTGTTGCTCTTGATGAATATGATAATTGCAGGTTTACCTGAATAATTTGTGTTCTGACATACAAAGACAGGGTTGTTTAGGGTCATCATTACAATGAATAAAAATGCTCTTTAGGACAGTGTTAGAGATAGACAAGATCTATCGGGTGACTATTATAGGGTGACTATTGTCTGAGTGACAGAAAAGGAACATGTGATGCCACAAAACAATATGCTAGAAATGTGTGACAGTGTCCAATCTAGCTTCCTCTGAGGTCAAGGTGATGCTGTGAACCTTCCCAATCTATAAATGTCAATGCCCGAATGCTGCCTGTTGAACTGATGGACGATATCATAAAGGTGATGCATGCTAGCTGAGCTCACAGCGAGAGTGTGGTACTATAGGGCTAAACAGAGATTCTGAACACTGGTAGGAGGAACTGATGAACTAATAACAACAAAACATGGTGTATTTGTAATTTATAATAATTCTTAAATGCATTATTGACTGACAGATTTGAATTAAGGATCTTTCTTAAAACAAGTGTGCTCCCTAAATAGTATTTAGTGGACTATCCTGACTGAAAAAAAAGACAGAGTAGATCAGGGTTTCCGTTAGAAAAAATTGCCGCCGGACATCGTGTCCGGGAAGATTTCGATTTACCGGACAAACGTGATATATTCCGGTCATCATATTAAAATATAAAAAAAAAAAAAAAAAAAAAAAAAAAAAAAACTAATATAGCTGTTTGTCGCGGTGATTACTGTTGTGTAGCGGCCTATATATGCCATTTAATGTCTATTTCTCATCCGATACGATTAGATGCGAGCTATATAATATATAATAATATAACATGATTCGCATGCGCGCTATGCCATTATGTCCAGCGCTGAACGGGCGCCTCACTGGGAACTGAACAGACAGCATCGATCAATGAACAGACTCCACATTACGTTAACTGAAGTTTGTTAAATTGTTTGGGATTAATGTGAGTTTTCTATTTTCTCTTTCCAGTTTTACCCTTTTTTTTATCAATAAAACAATGTCATTTCTATAACCAGGTCTCGCTGGTTGGGAAGGCATTTCGTTTAGCTGCCTGTCAAATCATACTTAATCGGACTCGGGAGTATGTCAATGAGGAGAACATAACTGTTTATTGAGAAACAATAGGCAGGCTGGGATACGTATATAAAGAAATACCACAATGTCTAGATGTATAACATTTTATTGAACAGTGCAAGCATGTAGGCTTCTGGCGTGACATCGTACCCCTAACGTTCTTAGGGCTTGTTTGAAAAGCTTAGACTGAAAGTTAGTGCCCTGGTCAGATTGTATAACAAGAGGAAGACCGAATGTGGAAAAAAACGTTGTTAAAGCTTTCACCACTGAGCTGGCTGATATGTTACGCAACGGAACAGCTTCGGGAAAACGAGTAGCAGCGCACATAATAGTGAGCAAATACTGACTTCCACTTTTAGTCCTAGGCAAAGGTCCAACACAATCAATTATTACACGTTCAAATGGCTCCCCTATAGCAGGAATGGGATGCAATGGTGCGGGTGGAATGGATTGATTAGGCTTACCCGCCATCTGACAAGTATGGCAACAGCGGCAGTGCTTGGCAACATCCGCCTTCAGTCCGGGCCAAAAGAAATGTTTCAATATCAGCTGATAAGTTTTAGTTATACCTAAATGTCCTGACCACTGGCTCTCATGTGCTACAGATAACACCTGTTGTCTATAACCCACAGGCACAACCACTTGTTTTACAGTATTCCACTCACAACCATTTGCATTAGGAGGAGACCATTTACGCATTAATATCCCATCGTTAAGGAAATAAACTACGTTGCCCCCTATTTCAGATTCCTCACTAGCTGCATGTAAAAAACATTTGTTTAATGACTGATCAGCTACTTGAGCGACACGCAATCGCTCGCCGGTTACAGGCAGAGATAGGCTGTCAGCGGATGGTATGGTAGGACTCGGGGAGGATGGTAACTCTACCACTTTCTCCCTGGGAGAAGCTGAAACAATCGGGTTCTCATCCCTTTCAGAAAAGGCTTGCATAATCACACTATCACAGAGAGAAACATCGCTATCCTCCTCTCTGCCTCGACTCGATTGTGCACGAGTTATAGCGCACACCGGAAACAACCGCTGTTTCGCATAGGCAGCCTACACATTAGGAGTCATCATCATGCCGGTGTCAAATCATATCATAATAAAATAAATACATAGCCTATATATTCGTCTTTTTTTTAAAATAGAAGGAATCAGAATGTGAACTTTAGCGAATTGTATTCAAATTGTGCTTAGAGGGAATTATTTTCACCGGACATTTATGTCCGACGAGTTTTCAATTTGTCGGACTTCAAAAAAAAATACCGGACAAAGTCCGGGAATTACCGGTTAACGGAAACCCTGGAGTAGATACAATTAATAAATATAACCGCAAGCGGCAATGGGGTGTTCCTACAGATATAACCATACATGGGGTGAGATTGACAGACACGGGGTAGACCTACAGACAGGGGGGTAGACCACTCACCTAATATGGGCCAAGTTGAACTCATGATATACTAAGCTATGATATTATGAAATATGGACCTAAAAACTAGAAACCTAGAAACTAGGACCACGGGCCTGTAATGTACAAATCACCTAATTATGGCCTGATGTACATAGGCTACTATGCTATGAAGATAATATACACTAAGCGTAAATACGAAAATGCATTGTGGATTACCCTTCTCCAGTTAATGACCATGTTCTATAGTTTATGTCAAGCATTTCACTACTTATAATGTGCTTACACTATATTCTGCAAGCCTAGCACAGTATGCCACCCCCATCTGACTGAATCAGGACAAGCGGTAATGAAAAGATGAGTTTTAAAGTGCTATATTAGCATTAGCCTTAGCTTTTAGCCAAAATGTCACATTTCAAAAGGCCTGTTTTTTTAGATATCTGGAAGTGCTTCAACATGGTAACACATTGTAGTGCCAAGATGCATTGTTAATCAGACATGGGAGGTATATGTTTTCAATATATTTATAGAGTATGTTAAGTGATATGAACCAGAGTAAAGTTGTCTGTGTAGGCTATTTGTGAATGATATATAATGTTAAGCTGAATGGAATCAATATACAGCATAGAGGCAATGACAAGGTTAGTGAATGAGCGGAAGAGGAGAAAGCAGTGGGAAGGTGGATGTGGACGAACCCGACTGCATAAAGATGCACGTCTTTGTTCTCGCCACTTTTCCAAAGATGCATTGGAGGCAAGGTAAGAAGACTACGCTTTATCATAAAACGATAGTTCAATAACGTCAACTTGCCTTGAACAGCTGCGGACAGAATTCTGTGCTCTTTACAACAAGTTTGTTTACACTCTCCATCTCGGTTGGCATTGGTTGACAGTTGCTGCACAGACACCAGCGATTATGTCCCTTTGTGTAATGTCTTCTCTGCTGTCCTGCTCGCTGCGCTCGGGTTCAAATTGAAAAGGCTGGACAGAAAACATAGCTAGCTAATTGCGACCTGCGACCTCTGTCCTCTTGTATTCATAAGTGTCATTACTTTCAAAAATAAAATAACATCTGTAATGTCCTTGTTTTTTGAGATATCTTCAAATGCTTCGACATAGTAACACATTGTAGTGCCCTCTATCAGCCTGTCGACTTCTCAGAGCATTTGAAAATGTCCAATATCTTTAAATGGATCTCTTATCCTTTAACACCCTAGAGACATGTGCACCACGCATGTTCATATACAATTTCAGACCAATCTGACTTACAGTTGATTTTAAGTGAAGTTTGGCCAAATTTTCCACACATTTTTTCATACATGTTCATACAACGGGGTAGAAATGCCAGCATTGTGAAGTTACTTGATTTTCTATTTGTTATTATAGCGCCACCTATGGTCTAATCATTATCATTATTTCTGGCATTGTTCCTGATGCTCTCTAGTTGTGGCATGCACATTTATAGCATTTTTGGTCAGGGACTTTACCTAGCAGAGCAAAATCTATGAAAATGTGAAAGTTCTGGCCCAGTTACTTTTTGTTTTCATATCATTTTATCCGCCATTTCGGAATGGATCTCTTATCCCTGAACACGCTATAGAGAGACGTGCATCACGCATGTTCATACGCAATCTTGGACCAATCAGACTTACAGTTGATTTTAAGTTAATCTTTATAAGTTTGGCCACATTTTGCACCTGCAGAAGAATCCATCATGGCGGACCCTATGGGTTATTGAGGCAAATATGTTCCCGATGAGGAAAGACACATATGTACCAAGTTCCATAAATGTTCATCCAACGGAGTGGAAATGCCAGCATTCTGAAGTTAATTATTTACTTTTGGTTATTATAGCGCCTTTATAGCGTCTAATCATGGTCATTCTTTCTGCCATAGTTACTGATGCTCTCTAGTTGTGGCATACAAATTTATATCATTTTTGGTCAGGGACTTTTTGAGCTATTTGACCAAAGCGGGGAAAAGAATAATAAGAAGTATACCACCAATAACACGTAGTAGTAGGAACACTAATAAGATGTGTTAAAAACTGCCATACCTGGAAAGGCTCCTAGCTGGGAATGAGCCGCCAATGCAGCGGACATGCCCAGCGTCCCAAGGCCTCCAAACTCCGAGCGCCCTGAGCTTGTCGCGTAGAGACCGAACGCTGGGTGGCTGACTATGGGGAAGGCACTCGAGACGGCAGACATGTTGAAATGTTGATCAGCCGCCGCCCGGAACAAGTGTCCTGAGGAACAAAAAGTATGAATTGAAGCACACAGACGATTTAAATAGAAAATACATAAACCATGTTGCTTAAATAATTCATCCTTATGATTGTTGAATCTTTAATAGCATGACAAAGTCTCCACAAGGATCTTTTACAATCTGGTTAGAGGAATGTTTTATGCATTATCAATAAAGACATTATGGGGGGGGGGGGGTAGAGGGGGTGGGGTGTAGTAAAAATAAAAAGATTCTGCTTGATCTGTTCAAACATGCTTCAGCAAATATGAAACATAGTTCTGGGAGGCTGGGAATCCATTCAGAAAGAGATTATCATGCATGTTTTAGCGCCTGGCGCGTTTGCTCATGTTTGAATATGATTAGAGAGGTTGAGGCATCTATTGCAACGATCAACATCTTCTTCTACAAGTATAGGAGATCTTGCTAATGTGAAAGTCAAACTGTATGTTTTGGATGGCAAAACGGCAAGGTATTTGAAGAGACGTTCATTTCATGTTTTGGTATTTCCTGTACAGACACAGGAACGTTGGACAGCTGTCCCAGGTTTCCCCCAAGCACCTGACAGATCACTCTTGTTCCTGTGCTTCTCTCTGAAGGCCGGGAGCTGGAGGATGAGAGATGTTGTGCTTAAGAGTGTACAGTTCCATGTCAGTTTCCACATGATGACTTTTTCGGAGCATCAACGGGCAACAGCCCAGTTGTTATTTGCAAGACAAGCCTTGCACGTGTGTCTTCCTCTTGCACACTCGGATAGAATACTGAAGGAACATATTTCATGGAAACTTAATTAGCAGGCAGCACAGACGTGCAGAAACGCTTGTGCCTGCTGTTCTAGCAGCCAGTCCATGTGCCAGGTGATACACATGCATCAAAAACCAGAACCAAACACATGTCTGCATCAGAAGATTGTTTAAATGAAATAAAAATGTTAAATGCTGTCCTGAAATAATCTTCAGTTACTGTAGTTATGAAATAGGAATGAAATATACAATTTTCACTTCATATACAACAACATGCATATATTGAAGTGAACGAAAGCTATGTAAATTCATTTTATAAAAAAAAGAATGCACATGAACCAAATAGTCCATAGGTTAAGTGCATGTATCCATGGCTGCTTTGAAACACTTGGCTGAAACTGAGAAAAAACTGTTTTACGCTGCAGTAAAAATCCTCACAGGATATAATGTCGGGGGGGGGGGGGGGGGTCACTTATGTGATACATTACTGACACCCCCTCTCACTTAATGCATTTTCCTTCAATCTATATTTGAGCGTTTATGGTCTGACACTGGGTTTGTGACTGGTCTATAAACCCACCTTGTGCAGAGGCTCATCCAAGGAGCTGGCTCACTTTAACATACGATTCAACCATACGATTCCAGAGACTACAGTACCATTCTGGAATATATTCACCATACACAAGCATGCAAATGTAAACAAGTTTTAACTTTATCATAAGGTAGCTAAAAACAATAGTATCTAGACACTATTCATTGACACTTTTTTGTCAGCTAGTTGAATGTACACTCTGGCATATGACATCATGCCAGAAAGTCACACCAACTGTTACCCAAGATATTTGGAGTAAGTAAAGATGCGGCGGTAGACACTCGTTAGACGTTGAGGGCACGCGCAGCATTGCGTGCCAGTGTTGATCAGTTCTTGAAATGATCTCTCACGTCGCCTGTGTCGTCCCTATTTTCCCACTGACTAGTGGGACTAGTTTTCCCACTGAGTGTAATTCAAATCCCTTAAAGATTGTAACCAACAAAGGAGAAGTCATATCCTCTGCTTTTCACAGGGTATAAGACATCCCTTAAATAACTAAATGTACTCTATTCTCGTAACAGCAACGTGACTTCAACGGTGGCACTGTGCTTTCAGCATAATTCAGTGCTCTGTCCAAAATAGATCTTATTTGGAGAATCTTAGAGCACATTTGGTGGTTAATAGGTGTTTTTGGGAAGGGGGAGGGTTGAAATGTATAATGTATGAGAAAAAATCTCTAATGGCTTCTTCATTGTAACAGCATGAAAAAACACACACCATTTTTGGGGCATTTCTTATCACGGAAGAAAAGAGGGGGGGGAAAAGATCACAAATCACAGTTTGGGACATAATTTGCATGTTATTTTCTGGTCAGGGTAATCTGACAGCTTATGCATCACCGCTGCTTGCTGCATAATGGCTTTGACCACAATTAGTATTCAGAGAAAACATAGAGGATGTTGGCGGCTGCACTCTCTCTGTGTGGCTGACAGACATGTCAAATCACACAGGCTAAACCGGAGCTAAAGGTTGTCAACAGACACCCGAGAGGGTGCACGTCTTACACAGAGCCCTTTTTAATTGTTGGCATTCATTAAGTGCAACAGCTTTCCAATTTTTGCCCCAAACTGTCGGGTGGCGTGCGAGACTGACTGGGAGAAGGTGCTTTCTCTGGCTTAATGATAAACACTAATAATTAACACTGGAATGTTTCGCTCTCTCTATTACGCAGTCTGAGAATAATAATACGAGAGTGAATAAACAATAAGCATCAAAACAATTAGGCTTAGTTTATGACAACTGTAAATAACATGGATATTGTGCAAATGTAATGTTAATTATTGAAGGTTCGCACATTGCTGCCTGATATCCAAATGGTTAATCTGGGCATATGCGTGTGTGTGTGTGTGTGCGTGTGTGTGTGTGTGTGTGTGTGTGTGTGTGTGTGTGTGTGTGTGTGTGTGTGTGTGTGTGAGTGTGTGTGTGTGTATGTGAGTGAGTGAGTGAGTGAGTGAGTGAGTGAGTGAGAGAGAGAGAGAGAAAGAGGGAGAGAGAGAGAGAGAGAGAGAGAGAAAGAGGGAGAGAGAGAGAGAGAGAGAAAGAGGGAGAGAGAGAGAGAGAGAGAGAGGGAGAGAGAGAATATGTGTGTACGTACCACAGGAGGTGAGAGGGGAGCCCAGGCTGGCAGGGCTGGGGGCTAGGCTGCACTTGGAGGAGGGTGTCTGGGCTGAGGCTGGAGCTGGGGCAGGGGCAGGGGAGGAGTTGGCTGACGAGACAGTGGAGGAGGCCATGTGCACGGAGGACGGGGCTGACGACGGGGAGGCCAGCCGCTCTCCAGACTCCATATCTGTCAAACACAATCCAATCAACACACTTACAAAAGGCAAGGGAAGAAAAGAGGAGAAAAAAGCACCCCCCACCACCACACACCCCCACTGAGACCCTCCCTCTTCTCACATGTGAATTACCCTCAACAATATCTCTGCTTAGCAAGGGCCACTGGCCGGAATATATTCAAATGAACGGGACAGAAAGATAAAAAAACTGAGGAATCACACATCGCACATTCCTACGCACACACATACGCACGTATGCACACACGCACGCACGCATTCACACACAAACACACGACCCTTATCGGGTGGGTTTACAGGAGTGTTCATAGTTATTTTATATAGGATGTAAAACTAAAGCCACTCAAGCCTTTTTGTTAAGGTGAATATAGGCCTACAGCTTTAAAGTTTCCTCAATAATCATTCCCTTCTTAAGGACAAACAAAGAAGCGACTCCCACTTAAATCTACAGTGGGGAACAGTAAGGGTGGCTCTACTCCAAATCTTCAACACTATGCCTACCAGTATACTCTCCAACAGATTTGTAGAGGGCTGTCATTAAGCCATCTCTACCATCTCTATGTTGACAGGAGGTCTGCCCGTCATCCAAATGAAGCCATATTAAGATTCTTTCATCACCACCATATCTACTGGCTCTTCCATTATTTATGCCACTTCACAGCTTCCTGTTCACAAAAGGCCCAACATCTGAAATCCCCTTTAACACGCGCCTCCAGATTGTGTTTTACAGCCTGGCTTTGTTATTGTATCATTACACATAAACAATTTCTAAATCTCCCTGGTGACTCTCCATTCTGCAGCGAACGCAGGGCCGGGTGATTAAATCTGGGAGACAAAGCTATCCTCTGAATATCAAGTAACGTCCCCTCGCCAGGAACAACACTGATGAGACGCAAATGACATGAAAGCTGCAGCCGTGCCGCACTGGAAAGGCCATTCCGTCCTGCTGCAGAGTGTGTGTGTGTGTGTGTGTGTGTGTGTGTGTGTGTGTGTGTGTGTGTGTGTGTGTGTGTGTGTCTGTGTTTCTAATACAAACTACAGCGGTGGCTTTAATAATTAGGGTAATCACACTAATGTAGGCCTAAACATAAAGGGACAGCCTCAACAGTTTATTCTCTATGAGAGAAGATTTGTTTTACTCCTAATTGTACTGTGAAACTCATGCATTCGGAAAACAAATGCCGACAGTGATGCCCCCATTCTGATATAAATGCGAGATTGGATTTAAGGAGAAGTGTGACTGGCTAAATTTGACACACATTTAATCTTTACTAAATGTCTGCTCATTCTATTGTGAAATGTTGCAGAAATGATTTCCTCTTGGCTC